>NC_071400.1:8905443-9505443 GCF_022682495.2 Desmodus rotundus | reverse complement strand
AACAAAAGCAAAGTTGCGGGGATCACAATACCAGATATTAAATTATACTCAAAGTCACTGTAAGAAAATACAGCCTGGTACTGGCAAAAGAACAGGCATATACATCAGTGGAAAAGAACAACAAGCCCAGAAATCAACCCACTTCTTTGTGGTCAGTTTTATTTGACAGTGGAGGCAAGAGAATATGATGGAGTAGAAGAAATCTCTCTAATAAATGGTTTTGGGAGAATTGGACTGGTACATGCAAAAAATGTAACTAAACCACAAACATTGTGCACTTGCAAAACAAAAAAGTTGAGGAGAATGGAATGTTCATATTTTAGAGTTAAGCATTGAAATATTTACCATCATAAAATACAATGAATTTTGGTATTTAAAAAAATAATCTGGAAGAGGAGAACAAAAAAATATTCATGAAATTGGAGGTTCCTTCACTATTCTCTCTTATACAGTGGTTCTCAAAGCATGGTCTGTCATCAGCAGAATTTTTATTGTATGTTTTCCCCTGACAAAATATAGGCTGCAACAAGGGCAGAGATCTTGGTCTGTTGTGTTCAGTGATTTATCCTAAGTGCCTAGAGCAGCACCTGGCACACGTAAGTATTCAGTAAAAAAATGTTGAATAAAATTTCCTGATGTTTTCTTATGCATTTATATACACATATACAGATTCAGAGAAATAATAACAATGGCAATAGTATATGTTTTTATGTCTTACACATGAACTTCAAGACAACTCGGGTGTCTACGAGCTTGTGTTAAGTAACTGTTGTTGCAATTCTCTTCAACCAAAGCACTTAGTGCACTATATTGTGATTGTCTAAGTACTCGTCTGTCTCCTTTATCAGACTATGAGTGCCGGAGGATAGGAATTATAGTTTATTCATCTCAGTAGCCCCAGGGGATGACTCATAGCAGGCACATAAGATATGTTAAATGGACACATGTATGAATGAATGACTCTGGAAGGTTAATTCCATTTTGTCACTACTATAGTCTTCTATTATTGTGCTGTGTCTTACTCTTAGCAAGGTCAATATATAAAATACAAGAAAATTCAAGAGCCTGCTCATAAAGGTTCATTTGGATAAAACCCAGTAGAACAATTTGGAACACAAGGTTGAAACTTTCTTTTGTCAATAAGAAGCTAAGAGGCAAAGATGTTAATTTTGAACTCCCAGAGTTTCAGCTGTAAACAAAAATTACCAAATAAAATACCATTCTCAGTAAAAACAAAGAATGAAGAAAATTCAGTTTTACTTAAAAGATGTAAAAGCTTGATTTAAAAGTGGTTAATTTATAAAATTACTCACAAGATTTTTTTCCTAAACAACAAGTGCATTTAGGGCAGAAAAAGGAGGTTTGCCATAATGAGGCGTCCTATCCTCTCTTTAGCTCCAGATTGGTAATTGGCAGAGGGATTAATATTAGTGCGTTTGAAGGTAAGATTATATCCCTACGTCATTTTCAAAATATTGCAAGCAGAGGCCACCCCCACCCCAGCAACCAAGTTTCTCTTTATTTTTTTATTGATTTTTTGAGAGAGAGACAGACAGACAAACAGATCAATCTGCTGTCCCACCCTTTTATGCATTCATTGGCTGGTTCTCTCATGTGCCCTGACTCGGGATCAAACCTGCAACCTTGGCGTATAGGGACAATGTTCTAACAGCTGAGCTACCCAGCCAGGGCCCAAGTTTCTCTTAATGGCATCTTATAGGGAAGGGGAAGGTAACTGATGTTTGCTTATATTGTTATGTATTAGATACATTCCACATGTTAATCTTATTTACCCCTCATAAAAGCTCTTAGAGGAAGATAGTGCTGTTTCTGTCTTATAGATAAGAACGTTGGGGTCAGAGTGGTGTCTTACCTATGATCACATGTAGGCAAAATAATAATTCAAAAATATAAGCTTAATATTAAGTGTCTCTGCCCGGATCAATTATCGTATTCCAGACTGACTATTCAAATAGTCTTGTCGAGCTGGAGGTGTAACTTAAAGTAGGACAATGTTAAGAGTGCTGCTCTACATCATAGACCGGTCACTAAGATGGGGTCATTAATACAGGCAGAGGATTTTCACAGGGACATGTGGATTGGGAGGAAGTTACTGGTGAGAAACAGTATGGTGGCAGAGTGGGAAAGAGAAGTTGTTAGGGGAAAGTTGTAACCAAAGAAGTACAGGAGGGAGATAAGAAATGTAGCAGCTGCTTCAGAGGCAGTTGTTTTGCTGCTGAAAGAAGGTTGCTGCCAAACATTTATGAATTGTGGCTTAGAGTTTGTCAGTAGTGTGCTGGGTTCAGTTTGTAATCTTCTTTAAAAAACATTAAAGGAGTAAAGGAGGTGTGGGGCACAGACTGTGACTTCTGTAGTCCCAGATTTCTTTCTTTTCATTTTTGGATTTTTTACTGTGGTAAAATATATACCATAGAGTTTGCTATTTTAACCCTTGTAAGTGTATAATTCAGTAGCATTAATTATACGCACAACGTTGTACAACAATTGGCGCTATCTATTTCTAAAACTTTTTTAATCACCCCAATAGAAACTCTGTACTCATTAGGTAATAAATCTGTTTTTACCTTCTTCTCCAGCCCCTGGTAACCACTTACCTACTTTAAGTCTCTGTGAACTTGCCTATTCAAGATATTTCATATAAGTAGAACCATATAATATTTGTCCTTTTCTGTCTGGCTTGTTTCATTTAACGTAATATTTTCGAGGTTCATCCAAATGGTAGCATGTATGGGAAATTCATTCTATATACATAGGTATGTATCTATATATGTCTTACACTTTGTTTATCCATTCATCTGTTGGTGGACACTTGAGTTGTTTCCACCTTTTGTATACTGTGAATAATACTGCAATGAACACTGGCATAAGTGCATCTGTTCCCGATTCTGTTTTTGATTCTTCTGAGGTATATACCTAGGTGAGAAATTGCTAGGTCATATGGTAATACTATGTTTAATTTCTTGAGGAACTAAAAACTGTTTTCCATAGTGGCTGCACCATTTTACATTTCCACCAGCAAAGTACAAGGGTTCCAATTTTGCCACATCCTTGACAATGTTTATTTTCATTTACTTAAAAATTGTAGATGTGTAATATTCTGCCAGCTTCGGAGATGGGAGGGAAAACAAGCCTGGCAGAGGTACCCATTCCATTTCCCACTTGCTCTGTAGCTAGTGATTGGAAGATATTCTGCAACAATGTTAAAAAAAATTGTAGATGTGAAGTAGTATGAGTGACATCTCATTGTGGTTTCCATTTGAATTTCCTTAATGACTAATAATGTTGGGTTTATTGGCCAGTTTTATATTATCTCTGGAGAATGTCTCTTCAAGTCCATTTTTTCCCTTTTTAATTTTTTTATTGTTGACACTATTACAGATGTCCTCCATTCCTCCCCCATTTTTCCTCTCCACCACACCCCCACACCCCCCTGGCCTTCATACATTGTAGTCTATGTCCATGGGCTTTGCATATACACATATATGTTCTTTGGCTAATCTCTTCTAGTACCCCGACCCAGATCTCCATTCTCAGATCTGTCCGTCTCTTCCATGTATCCATTCATCTGGTTTTATTTTGTTTGTCAGTTTATTTTGTTCATTAGATTCCATCCATGAGTGAGATCATATGGTGTTTGTCTTTCTCTGACTGGCTTATTTCGCTTAGCATACTAGTTTCCAAGTCCATCCATGCTGTAGAAAAGGATATGCACGGATTCGTTTTTACAGCTGTGTAGAATTCTATTGTGTAAATATACCACATCTTATTTTATCCACTCATCTACTGATGGGCACATGGGTTGTTTCCAAATCTTGGCTTGTAAATAATTCAGCAATGAACACAGGACTGCATATATTCTTTCGAATTAGTGTTTTGAAATTCTTTAAAAATTTTTTTATTAAATCATTTTTGTTGTTATTCAATTAGAGTTATCCCATTTTTTCTCCTTTGCCCTCCTCCACCCATCCCGCCACCAACTCCTACAGTCAATTCCCACACTGTTGTCCACGTCCATGGGTCGTTCGTACATGTTCTTAGGACAATATTCCCAGAAGTGGATTTGCTGGGTCAAAAGGCAGTTCCATTTTTAATTTTCTGAGGAAACTCCATACTGTTTTCTACAGTGGCTGCACCAATACACATTCTCACTGACAGTGCATTAATGTCCTTTTTTCTCCACATCCTCCCCAGGACTTGTTTGTTGATTTATTGATGATAATTGTTCTGGCAGGTGTGAGGTAATATCTCATTGTGCTTTTAATTTGCATCTCTCAGATGACTAGGGACATTGACCATTTTCTCATGTTTATCGGCCATCTTGTATGTCCTCTTTGGAGAAGTGTCTATTCGGGTCCTTTGCCTGGTTGTTAATTGGGTTGTTTGTCTTCCTGGTGTCGAGTTGTATGAGTTCTTTCTATATTTTGGAAATTTTCAAAAGTATTTTTGCTGATTACACTATTACAGTTTTTCCAATTTTCCCCCTTTATCCCCCCTCCACCCTGCCCCCCCCAGCCCTCGAGCTTCCCCCCCCACCCCGTTAGTTCATGTCCATGGGTTGTACATATAAGTCCTTTGAGTCCTCTGTTTCCTATCCCATTTTTTATCTCTCCCCACCTATTTTATGCCTACTAATTATGCTTCTTCTTCCCTGTACATCCCACCCGCCCATTCCTTCCTTCCCCCTCCCCACTGAAATCCCTCCTTGTGATGTCCATTTCTCTGATTCTGTTCCTGTTCTGGTTGTTTGCTTAGTTTTTGTTTTCGTTGTTTTTCTTTTCTTTTAGGTTCATTTGTTGATAGTTGTGAGTCTGTTGTCATTTTACTGTTCATAGTTTTGATCTTCTTCTTTTCCTTAGATAAGTCCCTTTAACATTTCATATAATAAGCGCTTGGTGACGATGAACTCCTTTAGCTTGACCTTGTCTGGGAAGCACTTTATCTGCCCTCCCATTCTAAATGAAAGCTTTGCTGGATAGAGCAATCTTGCATGTAGGTCCTTGCCTTTCATGACTTCAAATACTTCTTTCCAGCCCCTTCTTGCCTGCAAGGTTTCTTTTGAGAAATCGGCTGATAGTCTTAGGGGAACTCCTTTGTAGGTAACTGTCTCCTTTCCTCTGGCTTCTTTTAGGATTCTCTCCTTATCTTTAATCTTGGGTAACTTAATGATGATGTGCCGTGGTGTGTCCCTCTTTGGGTACAACTTCTTTGGGACTCTCTGAGCTTCCTGGACTTCCTCGAAGTCTATTTCCTTTGCCAGATTCGGGAAGGTTTCCTTCATTACTTGTTCAAATAAGTTTTCGATTTCTTGCTGTTGTTCTTCTCCTTCTGGCACCCCTATAATTCAGATATTGGAACATTTCAAGTTGTCCCAGAGGGTCCAAAGCCTCTCTTCATTTTTTTGAATTCTTGTTTCTTCCTTTTCTTCTGGATGGATGTTTATTTCTTTCTTTTCTTCCAAATCGTTGCTTTGAGTCCTGGTTTCCTTCTTGTCACTGCTGGTTCCCTGAATACTTTGCTTTATTTAACTTTGGGTATCCTTCATTTGTTTTTATATTTTTCAACCAAGCTCAATCAGATCTGTGAGCATTTTGATTACCAGGGCTTTAAATTCTCCATCGGATAGGTTGGCAATCTCCTCCTCGCTTAGCTCTCTTTCTGAGGCTTTGCTCTGTTCTTTCATTTGGGCCATATTTCTTTGTCTTGATGAAGCCGATTTGTTGTAAGGAAGTGGGGCCTTAGGTATCCAACCAGGTAGGGCAACCCTGCCTGTGGGGGAGGGGCCAGAGAGGGAACAGTGTGGCTCGCCTGCTGTTGTCTCTGGTGCACTTTTATAGGAACTCTCAAGTGAGACTGGGAGTATCTCCCACCATAGCAACCCCAGCCATAGCTCACAGTCAGCTCCGAGTCCCCTTAAGTCAGCCCCTCCCACACAGCCCACGGAGCCTGGCAGCCAGCTCTGTCCCCAAGGCTGCTGAGACGCTGAGGTTTTTCTGAGTCAGCCCTCACGGTCCGCAGCCTTACCGGACTGCCTCAGCCTTACTGGACTGGTTGATGTTTTCTTTAATTCCCTGGTTGTTGGAGTTCCATGCAGTTTGATTTTCTGGTGCTTTTGGTTGTTTATTGATTTTAGATTGCTTGTTATCCTTCTTTTTGTTGTGCGAGGAAGCGAAGGGTTTCTACCTACACCTCCGTCTTGCCCAGAACTCTGTATTTTGGAAATTAACCCCTTACCAAATGTATCATTAGCAAACATGTTCTTCCATCAGTGGATTGCCTTTTCGTTTTGTTGATGGTTTCTTTTGTTGTGCAGAACATTTTTAGTTTAATGTAGTCACATTTGTTTATTTTTCTTTTGTTTCCCTTGTTCTAGGAGATGTATCAGCAAAAACATTGCTACACAAGAGATGTCTGAGATTTTACTGCCTATATTTTCTTCTAGGATTTTTATGGTTTTGCAACTTACATTTGATTCTTTCATACATAAGAACTCTCAGCACAGTGGGAATAGAAGGATCATAACTCAACACTGTAAAGGCCCTATATGAAAGACCTACAGCCAACATCATAGTCAAAGGGGGAAAAGCTGAAAGCATTTTGCTTCAATCAAGAACAAGGCACGAATGTCTACATTATTACTTTTATTCAACATAGTACTGAAAGTCATAGACACAGTGCTCAGAAAAGAGATGAAATAAAAGGCATCCAAATGGGAAAAAAGGAAGTAAAACTGCCATTATTCACAGACAACATGATATTGTTCAGAGAAACCCCTAAAGATTCTACCAAAAAAAAAAACAAAAACAAAAACACCCTTACTAGATTGAATAAATCAATTTGGCAGAGTAGCAGCATACAAAATTAACATCCAGAAATCAGTGGACATTTTACACACCAGTAATGACTCTCAGAAAGAGAAACTAAGAAAGCAATCCCATTTACCATCGCAACAACCACAACAAGAAAAGGTACCTAGTAATAAACTTAACCAAGGAAGTAAAATACCTGTTCTTGGAAAACTATCGGACATTACAGGAAGAAATAGAAGAAGCCAAAAGCAAATGGAAGTGTATATGTTCATAGATTGGAAGATTTTACATCACTATAATGTCCATACTACACAAAGCAATCTATAGACCCAAAGCAATTCCTACTAAAATACCAATGGCATACTTCACAGATCTAGAACAAAATCTAAACATTTGTACGCAAACAAAAAAGACCCTGAAGAGCCTCAGCAATCTTGAGAAAGAAGGATCACAATACCTGATATTAAACTATACTATAAGGCCACTGTAATCAAAACAGCCTGGTACCGGCACAAGGAAAGGCATTTAGATCAATGGAGCAGAAGAGAGCCCAGAAATCAGCCCACGCCTTTATGATCCATTAATATTTGGCAGAGGAGGCAAAAGAATACGATGGCGTAAAAGCAGTCTCTTCAATAAATGGTGTTGGGAAAATTGGACTGGTACATGCAAAAAAATGAAACTAGACCACCGACATTGTGCATTTTCAGAATAAAGAAGTCGAGGAGAATGGATAGCTCATGTTTTAGAGTTATGCATTAAAATATTTACCGTCATAACATAAGATGATTTTTGGCAAATCTGGAAGAAAGGGCAACAAGAAAGTAAATATGAAATGAGATTGGCTATGAGTTGTGAATGGTAGCATTTGGGTGATTGGTAATTAGGGTTTCCTTCACTATTCCATGTTGTACACTGGTTCTCAAAGTGTGTTTGTTCTCCCACCACCAGCACCTGCATCACCAGGGGACCGGTCAGAAAAGCAAACTCTGGCTCTCACCCAAGATTTTTATCTGAAACTTACAGATGTGGGAGTGAACAAGCTGTCTTTTCACAAGCATTTTGGGTGATTCTGATGCAAGCTAATGTTCCAGGACCACTGCTTTACTGAAGTGAACCTGGATATTGTTTGTAGTTTCGTACACAAAATCTACTTCTATATGTTTGATAATATCCAGAGTAAAATTAAAAAAGAAAGGAAGGTAGGAAGGAAGGAATGAAGGAAGGAAAAGAAAGAGAGAAGGAAGGAAGGGAGGGAGGGAGGGAGGGAGGAAGGAAAGGAGACACCGAGTCACGGCAAACTCACTTTAATATGGAAACGTTGGTGGCTGTCTATTTAATGTTAGGAACAACCCAAAGACGCCCACTTTAGCCATCTGTATTCCACCTTGTAGTGGATGGCCTAGCCAGCACTGTAAGAAACCTGTTGGTTGATCATTGTACTTCTGTTACTCACACATTCAGAGAAAACCACGCAACATCTACGGACAAATCATTAGATATCACTGAGTTGAGCACGGCGGCTCACTCCAAAATCAATTCACTTTTTAAAGACTCCAAAGGCTTTCTGTAAAATGGATACAAATAGAAAGATGCCATTTAAAACAGATATCATGTGCAAGAGCAACAGCACTGAGCAGTATCTTAGGATAAATACAGTAAAAGATGTACAAGGTCTGACTGTACAAAAGATAAAACTAAACACTAAACTGAAAGATTAAAACGTTAAAGAAAGCCCACATAACTGGAGGGACAGCCCACGCTGGTGACCAGGAAGGCCGGATAGCATAAAGATAGTCAATTGCCCCTTAACTGGCCCATAAATTCATTGAAAATAGACTCCAAATCTGTTACAAATGAGTTTCCAGGGAACATGGCATGCTTACCCTAACGTTTGTGTGGAAGGGCAAAATGCGAAGAATAGTGGAGATGTGGCTGGAGACTGATGCCTAAGATGTGGGGACTTGCCCTACCAGAGATCTAGATGTCTTACCGCGAGATAAAAATTAAGAGGGTGGCATTGGCACAGAAATACAGAAATGTATGCAACAGGACCTATGCTCAGAAACGGAGGCACACAAATACGGACCAAAATGACTCCAGACGGTGCCGAATGCCCCCTGGATTCGTGCAAAATCGCCCCCGATTAAGAATCCCTGGCATAGGAATAGGGATCGACCTTAAAGAACACACGCTGAATTCTGTAAAAGTAAATGACAGAACACCAAGTGCACGAGTTAAAAATGCACGCACATGCAATATTTCACATCCAAAGAGAGAATAGTCTGGGAAACAAGGCTTGGGGAGCACAAAGCTCCACTTTACTTCAGGAGTTATTGGCCGGCCTAGCACAGCGAGGCCAAGGAGAAGTAGGAGGGCGGCGACGGGGTGGGACTTTGGTGGGTGAGCTTTAGGGAACTCGAAGCTCATAGGTCGCCGGCCACAGCGAACTGTGGGAAGGCAGCGCTGGAAGCTCATTGGCCTTTGTGAGAAGGGCGGGAAAGCGAGCAGGCTAGCAAGCCAGCGCCAGCGTCTTCCCTCGGGCCTCTCGTCCCAGTCCATTGCATGACCTGCTGGAGGCTGACCAAAGGCTAGTATCGGGGGGAGAGGGGCCCTCGTTCTCTACGCCGCCGCTTCTTCCTCCCCTCCCCCCCCCCCCCCCCCCCCCCCCCCGCTCTGGATCCCCAAACCCTTCCGCTTCCGCAGGGTACCTCCACCGGCGCCTGATGTCCACTCTGCCCCACACCCCCACGCGCACACTCTGTAGGACCCCTGCGGGAGGACCCATCGCCCCAGCCTCCTGACCCCCTGGCCTTTGGCCCCTGGGGCAAGGCTGCTTTTTTTTTTTTTTTTTAATTTTTTATTGTTATTCAATTACAGTTGTATGCCTTTTCTCCCCATCCCTCCACCCCACCCCAGCTGAACCCACCTCCCTCCCCCACCTCCACCCTCCCCCTTGGTTTTGTCCATGTGTCCTTTATAGTAGTTCGCAAGGCTGCTTTTGATTCGGAGGTGAAGGCGGCGGCGAAATTTTGGGCTGCCTGTGAGGGGGTGATGTACTCCGGGTCTGTGTGTGGGGGTGGGGCAAGGGTGTGCTCCACCATAATGTTGGAAGCGTGGAGTGGAGCATGGAAGAGTGTTGGGAGGCTGAGGAGGGAACGCAAGGGTTTGCATGAAAGCGGCGGGGAGTGTGTTGGTGCAAGAGAACAATTAGAGCAGTGGAGCAGTGAGGAGTTGGCTGCTGACTAGATCAGGGCCTGACATTCGATACGGGGCACAGCAAACGTCTGTTCAAGGAATAACCGAGGGGATGAATGAAAATAATGATTGAAAGAGGGGCTTGGGATCCTGAAGGATAATATGCTTTCATGGAGTGCACAGGTCTGCCACCTTAAAAGGGCAGCAAGGAAATATTTAAGATCATGGTGGGCTGCAAGAAAAAGATCAGAATGGATTGTGATAAAAAAAAAAAATTGAATGTAGGGCATACATGAGCCTAGAAATAGAATTGAGTGCCTGAGGCATAGATTCATGAGTGGGAAGTGAATGAATGCAGAAGATTAGGAAGACAATTGTGGAAGTGGCTGCCAGGAATAATAATGGTTGAGTGTAGCAGAGTTCAGGACGGTACACGAGAAGGGCAAGTAGTAATTGTTGAAGGCGGCACGAGAGTGCATGTGTATACCTGAATGTGGGATCTCCGTGGAGTGAAAGGAGGCAAGGAGAATCACAAGGCTTGCAAGTATACAGGACCCAAGTCAAGAGTTCCTTGGAACAAGGCTGTGCGTGAGAGAGCCTTCCTGGGAAGGAGGCTACATGAGCAAGAAGGGAGTGTGCAATGTGCTTTCAGCGGTGAGCTGCATGGAAAAGAATCCAGCCCCTTCAGGTGGGGTTTACCAAGGTCAGAGGAAGTATGTTTGGGGGTAGGGGATCATGTGGCCATCCTGACCTCTGCTTCTGGGCCCACAACCAAGGATTCCAAGGAAATGCCTGCTGGGCCCTGCTGCGCCTGCATCTGCGCCACTGGGCTTCAGACCAGAGTCCCATGGGGGATTCGACTTGGCCTCAGAAGATCTCCACGTCTTCACTCTGCCTGCTGCCCCAACCTCGGCAACAGTGACCAAGTCGAGGACCATGAGCACTGCTGCCTCTTGCAGCCACGTCACCCCGCTTCGTGAGTATGGTGTCTGACAAGGGGAAGGCAGGGCGGGCCTCCTCTAAGCCTGACTGACTTTAGACCTGCAATCTCCCACGCTAGGAAGCAGCGCAGGGTCTTGCCTGCTAGGAGCTCCTTGAAGAGGAAGCAGGGGGCACAGCGAAAGAGGCGCCTGACTGGAGAACTGATAAAGAGTGGAGCTGCACCTCCCAAAGATCCCAGCTTTGTCAGCAAGTCGGCCACTGAAGAAGGAGCTCTCAGTGAGTGTCTCTGGCCAAGGAGGGAACCCGGGTTTGGGTACAGGGAGCATAAGTAGTTCTGTCACCAGTCTTACCACCCAACTCTGATGTGGCCTTGGGCAAGTTATTCCTTGGGCCTTAGCTTCCCCAGCTATAAAATGTCATCAGTATTATCTACCGAGTACTGGTGTGAAGGAGAAATGTGGGGAGGGGTGTTGAAATGGTCCACGGTGAGATGAGACCTCAGGTTGGGAGCGAGGTAGAGTGAGGTGAGATGAGGGGGAAAGGACCTCCTGAGCTGTTTCCAGTTTCCCATAGCAGGGAAAGAGAATGTCCTGTCCCAGCTTAAGGCCCAGGCCTGTGCGACCCTCAGGGAGGTAAGGAGTAGTCTGGGGCCAGTTGGGGAGGCTCCCAACTCAGCCACTGCCCAGACCCTTTCCTCTGTCTTGAAGTTCTGTGTTCCATCTCTAACCCTACTGCAACTTGCCATGTGACCTTGGGAGAAAAGTACTTCTCTCTCTGGGCCTTGGTTTCCCCAGCTGCAAAATGAACAGCTCGTCTTCAAAGTCTTCCCAGCTCCGACACTCTGGGCTCCTGTCCTCAGCCCCAAACATGCCCACATCTCCTCTCTCCATGGCCTGCCTCCCACCCGTGTCCAACCTGTGCTCTCTGCTCCTGCAGGCAGTCTCGCAAGGGCCTCTACTGATGGATCATTCCCCAAATTGTTTGTCTCTGTCCTGGACTACAGCTCCCTTGAAGACGCAACCAACAATTTCTCCTTCCAGGAGTTCACACCGGACCCATGTCCCGATCAGCACGTGAGTAGACTGAGAAGAAGCATGCAGCCGTTTGTGTATTGCGTGCATCCTCGTGCTTGATGCCATGGGAGATAGACGGAGGAAATGGAGGCAGTGGTGGTGGTGGTGGCGGTGGCGGTGGCGGTGGCGGTGGTGGTGGTGGTGGTGGTGGCGGTGGAAGAGGAAGGGAGGAGTCGGCATCTAAGACGAACAGGTAAAGACAGGGCTCTCCCAGCTTTGCCATTTCTTACTTGTGGGAGACTTTGCACAATGGTGTTTATGTCCCAGAGCCTCCAGTTGTTAGTCAGTATACTGAGAGGGGACAAAATTCTGCACCCACAGCATTGACAAGACGACTAGCATAACACCTGCCACATAGCAGGCCTTTAACGAACGGAGGCTTTTGTTCCTTTTGAAGCAGATTGATGGGATAGAAGGTCCCGCTAGAAAGGGGGACCGTGACGGTGAGGGCCACTGAGGCTCAGGCAAGAGCCCAGAGGCCATTAGAAAAAGCTTTCTGGAGATGAGGCAAGCTGCTCCTTCCGGTCCCGTGGGGTTTGGGGACTATGGAGGCAAGAACCAGTCTCTGCACAGGGACAGTAACCCCATCTCTCCAGGTGCTTTGCAGATTAAAACCCAGACACCTGTGATTTCCCATCATCTTCCCCGTGGCCCTGGGAGTTCTGAAAATGCTGGCAGGAATTAGTGTCTCAGGAAAGATGGAGGGAAAAGACATGGAAGCGGAAACGGGCCAGGCAGGGGAAAGGACTTACTTGCCCAAGCCACAACGAGTAATGGTCAGCAGGCCTTCGGAGTCCCTCATTCAGATATGGCAAAATCCTGCCTGTCTCTGTGTACCGGTAGTGTGTGTCTTACAGAGGTTTTAATCCCCCCGGCCTCTCCTTTCCTTGTTTCTAGATGCTCAACTCTGGTCCTCCAGCCCTATGCCACCCTTGACTCTCCTCTCCTGCAGCCACAGATCCTGGGAAAATAGTTGGGTCCAGAGCGCTGACAGGGGCCAAGCTTGGTGAATGGGAAGAGCAGGACACCTCGGGTTGAGTGCAGCCTTCAGTGGAACTGGGGACTGAGGGGCGCTTGTCACATGAGGCGGGGAGGTGCGGGCTCCCAACTGCCATTGTCCCACACCCTTTTCTCCGCAGGATCCCACAGCTTCTGAGCAGGCCTTGGTTTCTGCCTGCTCAGAGTGGCAGCAGAAGCTGGAGGCGGCCGAGGCACTGCTGATTCTGAAGGAATCTTCCCGGGCCCCTTCAGGCTCCATCTCCCCACTCCAGCCTTGAGTTGCACCAGGTAGCTTGGTCCTTGAAAGGGGAACACGGGGTGGGAATAGTTGGGAAACGGGACGGGCGCTGTGGTAAGCCGGACCTAACTAACTGCAAAGGCAAGGTTGGTGGGTTGAACGTCCCTGGGCCCAGGCACCCAAGCTCCTCAGTCTGACGCCTGAGATGGCAGTCGATGGCTGTTCAGTGAATCATCACTTTGTCGAGCTTTGCACTCAACAGCAAATGTCCAGTGCCCCGATGTCAAGAAACGAGGAAACTGGGGCCCTGAGAGTGTGGCAGCCACTTGCCCTGGGGCGTGTCGCATACCAAGGCGAGGAACCGGGCCTCCTGACTCTCAGCCCAGAGTGTTTCTACCCAGACCCTTGTCATCTGCTGTGGTCTGGGGAGGACATTTAGATAGGTGAACGTGCGCCGAGTCTGGAAGGAGATTCTGCTCCCTGTCCTCGGGGAGCTTCCAGTGTAGAGGTGGAGCCTGGGTGCCGTCACAAGTTATGTTTTGCGGCTAAACCTCAATGATGAGCCTGGAGAGGAAGGACCGGAGGAGGTCTGAGGGCAGATAGACACCTGGGGAGGCTGAGAGGGAAGGCTGGGCACTCCCAGGCCAAAATGGTGGATGGGGTATAGTGGGTGAGTGAAGCAGCGACGCTGGAGGAACTGCTGGAACAGAAGTGGGTGAGGCTGGAGAGGCTACCAATCTCAGAGGTCTGGCATGCCAGGCTCAGGAGGCTAGACCAGCAACTGTGGGCAGTGAGGAGCCAGGGAATGTGTGAGCTAGGGAGGAGCATATTCAAAGGCCTGGGGCTCGGCAAAAGGAAGTGCGGTGGCTGTGATGGAGGGACCTCTGGCGGCAAGACTTGAGGTGGGCGAATCAAGGGAGAAAGAGTTCTGTGCAATCACCCAGGTGGCAAAGCCTCGACTGGGTGGAACGGAAAGAGGAGAGAGCCGGGAAGGGAAATGCATGCAAGCTGGCACTGACCTCTTCCTTTCTGTCTACAGCTCCTGCTGGGGGTAGAGGGCTCCAGCCTTCCAGCCCCTCTCTCCAACCCAGGCCGGCCAGCTCTGTTTCTCTGCCTACTGGACACCTGGGGCGCATCTCCCTCTTGAGCTAGAAGCCCAAAGCAAGAGGCCTCTCTACGTAGAGTAGTGCCTATGTATGCATTTGCAAAATGTTTAGCGTGTTCAAAATGCTTAAAATTAAAAACACGAAAGCCTTCAGGTCCTTCTGTAAGCTTTCAGGCCCTTCTTATTATATGGGGCAATTCCTTGACTGAGGACAGATTTTCTTGTACCTCCAGCACTTACTCCCTTGGATCCTGGGGCCTTTTTATGTCGTATGAAAACCAGCTCGTGCAATCTAAGCCGATCAGTCTCGAAACTGAGTTCTGTGTGTTCATGTGCTCCTATGCCAGATTTTGTATTTCACTCGTGATTGCGAACATACCAGTGCACTCGTGGTTGTACCCATGCGTGCGAAAGTATGATGATTTTTTTTTCATTTTTGTTTCTAGGTTTGTGTGTTTGTGTGTGAACAAGTTATAAACTCTTGTTGTTGTAAGGCACTGCGATAGAGTTGTTTGTTACCACAGTATAACCTAGACTATCCTGACTCCAGCAGACTTGCTCAATTCAACTTCCAAAGTGAAAATCGCCATACTCAATGACTGGGATTTCTTAATGTGGCTGGATAAGAAAGCGATAGAGAAAAAGGGATAGGAGTTTTATTCACTCAACAAGTAAGTGCCTACCCGCTGCCTGGCATAGACTGTCTCCAGTTGTCCAGGGGGCCACAGGTTGAAATGTCTGGAGGATCAAGCAGATCATATAAATGAGAGCTCAGAGCATGGGCTCTGGCCACCTGACAGTGCATGCTGTACCTAAGGGTGCAGCTGCCATTTGGCTCTGACCAATTGTTGCCAGGCAGGAATGTGGGCTCATTGTTGCCACATCTCCTGATTTTTGAAGAGAAGATGGAATTCTAGATTTCTATGTAAAATCTCAATTTTAAAATGTTTCCTATGACTTTCTCTCTTTTTTTAAACAAATAAGTGTTTTTATTGTTGTTCAAATAGAGTTGTCCCGATTTTCCCCTCATCACGCACCCCCGCCCAACCCCTCCCTGCCTCCCACCCTCAAAACTATCCCCTTTTGTCTTTGTCCACGTGTCCTTTATACTTGTTCCTTGACAGCCCTTCCCCTATTTTTCCCCATTACCCCTCTTCCCCCTCCCCTCTGGTTACTGTCAGTTTGTTCTTTATTTCAATGTCTCTGGTCATAGCTTGCTTGCTTGCTTGCTTGCTTGCTTGTTTTAGGTTCCACTTATAGGTGACATAATATGGTATTTGTCTCTCAGCCCCTGGCTTATTTCACTTGGCACAGTGCTCTCCAGTTCCATCCATTCTGTCTCGAAGGGTAGGAGCTCCTTCTTTCTCTCTGCTGTGTAGTCTTCCATTGTGTAAATGTACCGTAGTTGTTTTATCCACTCATTTGCTGATGGGCACTTTGGTTGCTTCCAGCACTTGGCTATTGTTAACAGTCCTAGAGGAGAACATAGGCCGGAAAAGCTCAGATATTTTGTACAGCAATAAATGTGTTCCTCTATATAAGGGACATTGACCCTCATCTGCATCCAGCCAGGCTGCCTCCATCGCACAATGTTTTTAGAAAAGTATCTCCTGTGATATGCCTCTGTTCCTGGAGAACAGATGGTTTGTGCAACTTGATAGGAAGATATATTTGCCTTTTTTTTCTTTTCCTTTCCTTTTTTTTTTTTTTTGAGTACTGGAACTCTCCTGGATCCCTGGGGCACTCCTGCGTGGAGCATGTGTGGCCCCAGATACACTATAGTAAAACTCATGACTGCCATTTAATGTAGGCCTTCTATTGTATCAGACATTCTGTCATGTGAGTTACAAACAAAGAGACAGATACCCTTCCGATTGTCCTGCAAGTTGAGTATCAGTCAAATGTTACAGAAGAGCAAAGTGAACCAGAGACTTCAAGTGATTAGCTCCGGATGACACAGATGATTAGTGGCAAAGCTGGGAGTAGACCCCCCAGGTCAGACTAAGATTTGGGCACACCCTATGTCACCCTGGCCCCTGAGAAGCTCTCCCAGCCCGAGTCAGACCTCTGTCTCCTGCCCGCCCCCATCTCCAGAGATTCCTGCTGCCTCCATTATTATTGACTGCTGCATAACGAATTACCCCAAAACCTGGTGGCTGAAAATGATGCAGTTATTATCTCAGGGGGTTGTGGGACAGGGACCTGGGTGTGACTTAACTGGATCCTCCACTTCCCATCTCTCACAAGATTGCAATTAAGACTGTGGTTTCATGTGAAGGCTTGACTGATAAAAGATCCACTTCCAAGCTCACTCATGTGGCTATCGGCAGGATCCTGCTCCTCGTGCGTCATTGGATTGAGGCCCTCAGATTCTCTCTGGCTGTTGGCCAGAGACTGCCATCAGCTTCTTGCCATATGGCCGTCTCCATCAGAGCAAGAATGCAAGAAGAGCAGAGAGAATGAATGGCAGTGAGATGAAAGTCAGTCTTGGTATAGCCTAACTTCACAAATGACATGCCATCGCTTTTGCCACATGCTACCAGGTGGCCCACACTCAAGTGGAAGGGATTGTACAGGGGCATGAATGCCAGGATGCAGGGATCTGTAGAAGCCATTTTGGAGGGCAGCCTACCACACTTGCTCTCTGTGCCCACCTCAGCATAGTGAGCCTCTGCTGGTATCAGCTGCCTTGGTGGAGCTAATGGTTAATGGGTCACCTTGGACAGTGCTGTGCGGTCCCAGCCAGCCTCCTGTAGACCCATTGGATTGGACTTCACCAATACTTGGGTCTGCCTGGTACTGCCTTCTTCCCCATCCCCACCAGCCATACTTGGTCATTGAGTCCATGGGGTGTGACAGCAGCTAGCAAGGGAGCAGCCCCCTGTGTGAATGGAACACTCATCACTTGAGCAGGGCTGGGACCCAGGATAGTGTTCCTGGCCTCTCTTGGAAAAGACAGACAAAGAGCCCAGCTCTTGCACTGAGGCAAGGCCGACCTCTAGAGAACAAGTTTATAGAAGGCTGGGTCCTGGGTTATCTGTAAAAGCTGCTGAGGAGTTCTTGTTTCTCTTCTCTGGGCTGCAATTCAGGGTTGCAGAATCCCCCGCGCTCACCAGAGACATCAGGGGACCATTTCTAAGGTGATGTGAGGTCACCCTTGCAGGAAGGGGAATGGCTCTGAAGCCACACAGAGGCCTGGGATTATTCAGACACCAGGGAAGGGATCTGCTTTAGGGAGGAGATGAGTGAGGTTGGGATGGGGATGCTTTATATGTCCATGATATTTAATTCAAAAGTCGAGAGAGACCTGAAGCACTTATGGCAAAATATTATTAAATAGGGTTGGTGGGTGCTGTATTACTCTCTCTGTTTTTAGGTGGGTTGGAAGTATTATGCTGCCCTAAAAGTGGAAAGCAGAAGAGAAAGAGCAGATTGGTGCAGCCACTGTGGAAAACAGGATAGAGTTTCCTCAGAGCCATGAAATATGAAAAATGGAGGTATTTACTGAGGAAGATACAAGATACAAGAAACATTGAACATAGGACAATGACGCCTCAGTCCCCTTCAAGGTAGGCATGCCCCTTGGGACCTCCCACAGTTCTCCCAATCGCCATCACCGGCCCCGTCATATTTTCCTGAATCCCATCAACGGTCTGAAATCTCTTTCCTGTCAAAGGTGAGTTTAGTTTTGGGAAAAGCCAGAAGTCACAGGGCGCCAAATCTGGGCTGTAGGGGGGATGAATCACCTGGGTGATTTCATGTTTCGCCAAAAAACTCTGCACGAGACATGATGTGTGAGTGGGCACATTGCCGTGATGAAGGTGCCAATGACCAGTTAGTTGCCCAAGCTGAGGCCTTCTGATTCATCCAAAGAGTTTCAGCAAGAATGCTCAAGCTTAATGTAAAATTTGATGCAAATTCGTTGCCTTTCTCACTCAGTCATTTTGCATGTGACGACCACACAGTACACACGCTCACTCAACGGCGTCTACCGCCTCCACTGACTGGTACAGTGAAGCCATCGTTGTTCACACGTGCGCATTCCAGTGCACTCTCCTTGGCTGCCAGGTTACATCGGTGTCACACAAACCATTCTCGTTATATTAACAACGGCCGGGCTTTTTCCAAACAGATCTCGTCGTATATCTTAAGAATCCTGAGACACTAATTCGAAAGAATACATGCACCCCTATGTTCACTTCAGCCATATTTAAAATAGCTAAGATTGAAAACAGCCCAAGTGCCCAGCAGCAGATGAGTGGATAAAAAAACTGTAGTACATTTACACAACGGAATACTATGCAGCACTAAAAATGAAGGACCTCTTACCCTTTGCAACATCCTGGATGGACCTGGAGAGTATTACGCCAAGTGAAATAAGCCAGACGGTGAAAGACAAATACCATATGATCTCGCTCATATGCAGACTCTAATGAACAAAATAAACTGACGAACAAATAGAAACAGAGGCATGGATACATGGAACAGACTGGCAGCTGTCAGAGTGGAGGACAGTTGGGGGGCTGGATGAAAGAGCGTGAAGGGTTTAACCAGATCTATCTATATCTACATCTACATCTAGATCTCCATCTCCCATTGACACAGACAAACAGTGTGATGAAAGCCAGAGGGAGAGGGGGGTTTGGGGGTAGGTGGAAGTGGGCAGAGGGGGGATAGATGTGGATGGAAAGAGACTTTGCTTTGGGTGATGGACATAAGATGCAGTGTGCAGATGATGTTTCGTTGAGTTGTACACTCGAAACCCATATGGTTTTGTGAATCAGTGTCACCCCAATACATTCAGTAACAAATTATCTTTAAAAGGAGGGACTCTCCTAGCTCCTGACCTCAAATTTCCTCAGTGCGGCTCAGAGCCAAATGCAGCAAGTTCGGGGGCCTGGTGAACTCGGGCTGGGGGCTGGACTCCCCTGGCATAGCCTTAGCCATGATCCGAACAGTCCCAGAAAGCCCAGGCTTTCCCCAGTTCTGGGAAGCACTCAGCAGACTCAGCTCTTCCCCTGCTGCTATTTTACTGGAATACATAGCAAGACCAGCTTACAAAGGGACATGGTGTCAAAATGTGAGATAAATGACCTGAGGTGATGGACAGGCCAGGTGCTGGAGGAACTCTTTTCAGGGGTAAGGTGGGGGTCATTTGTGGTCAGTTTATAACTTAGTGGCTCTAATGCTTCTAAAAGCCTCGGGTTCTGTGACATCTCTCCTTCTGACCCAACCTCTCCGTCCTTCTGCTGGTACCCTCGTCCCCTGCCCCCAGGGTTCTCACTCAGTCTGTCAGTGCCCAACAGCCATATTTTTGAAATGTTTGAAACCAACGGAGTGATCAGCCTCCATCAAACATAGTCTTATCCAACGCGACTGAGCAGAAAAAGCAAAACTGCTCCAAGGCACAGTAGTAGAGACCCATATGGTTAAGTAATGCGGTGACACACTCTCCCTGACACCTCCCCACCGAAACAGGCAAACCATAAAGCACAGGAGGTGGATGTCGGTGTAGAAATGGAGACTGAATACCATGAAGCCAAAAGAATCAAGCATGTCGCGTTTATTTCAGGCCCAGTGACCAAGAAACTGGGGAAGTAAGAGCATGTGGCAGCAGAGAGGGCTTGATCACCATTCACCAGTCTGTGTCTGTGGCACCGTGGTCTCAGTTTCCAAGTGACTGGTATCCTCCCCTGTAAAAGCAAAAGCAGAATGACAACTAGACTCTTGGGAACCCTGGGGAAGTCAGGCCTGGCCCAGGGGCTCTCTGGGTGGAAAGGGAATGGGAGGCACGTCGGTTTGGCCGTGAGCAGTGAGAGAGGCAGAGGCTGGCTCCAAGCTCTCACCTGAAGGACTTGGTGAAAAAATGCCAGGGCTCTCTGGAACCGGCTCCTCCAAGACCCTTGGGGACCAGCAGACCCCTTGAGTAAGCCTGTGCCATTGGATGAGTTCTCTGTGGTGTTGACAAAATACATGAAGGACACAGTGTCTTCTGCTGAGCCACTCCTGTCCCGGAAAATACAAATTCACTCTGGCCGGCACTGACATCTATTCCTTCCTTCATCAAGTGTTTGCTGAGAGCCTGCCATGTGTACACCATGCTCAGTTCTAGGCACTGGGGATACAACAGTGAACTCTAGAGACCTAGATCCCAGCCCTGGAACTGATGATCTGTGATTCTAGAGGGAAATTGGATTCACCAGGTCGAGACTCAGCAGCTGCCGGTTGCCAATGAAGTTCATGTTTTCTAATCAAGCTATTATTCCTGTAAGTCCCTGGACTCATCCCCCCAAAAGGGTAACAACACCAGTGCTTCTCAAACCCTCAGACGTGCTGTGGAGATGAATGAGGTAGATCCATCAGCACCTGTGAGATGCCATGTGCCTGTCCTGCCTGAGAGGACTTATTGCCAGGGGCCAGCAGAGCTCTTCATTCTGTTGAGTGTAAAGAGGCTAAGGGCATGTCCCCTCCTTGAACTCCATCCCCACCTCCCTGGCCCAGATTTCCAACATCCCATCCTGTACATGAGGACACTGTGTTCAAGCAGTTGATACATTCTCCGACATTCCTTCAAGTACGGAGATGCCTCATTGACTAACACCATTGTTTCCCGTTCCTCCCCCCCCCCCCACCCCCCCGCTCTCCCATAAGCCCACTCTAATCAGGCTTCCAGCCCCATCACTCCACTTTAATTAATATGGACACTTAAATGACTGACTGAGAGTGATGGCTCCCGATTTTTACATCCTTCTATTTATGAATATATAAGCCTAAAGGCTTAAGGAAAGACTGATTTGCGCATTGTTTACTTTAAGCTCTAAAGAAATTCAAACCCAGGTAATTGTCAGTTGTACTCTCTCCCCACCGCCCCATCCTCATATCCAGAAGCCCAGTTTGTGGCCCTGGCTGGTGCGGCTCAGTGGATTGAGTGCTGGCCGGCGAAGAGAAGAGTCGTCGTTTCAATTCCCAGTGAGGGCACAGGTCTGGGTTGCAGGCCAGGCCCCCAGTAGGGGGTGCATGACAGGCAACCACACACTGATGTTTCTCTCCCTCTCTTTCTCCCTCCCTTCCCCTCTCTCTCTAAAAATAAATAAATAAGCTCTTAAAAAAAAAAAAAAGAAGCCCAGTTTGTGGACAGAAAAGCTCTGCCAAATCCCTGAATTTGCAGTGAGCAGAGACCCAGCTTTGTTGGGGATGCACGATCAAACTCCAGGTTTCTCTTCCATGTGGTAGAGGAAGCCAAGGCAGGCCATTCAAGGGAAGCACAGATCCAGAAACTTGCATCTCACAGAGACCCCGAGACCTTTGGCTGTAATTCTTGAGAGTTGAGCTGCTCAGTCAAGGCTCAGACTCAGCCCTGGGGACCCTTCCCAAGGATCTTGAGGATTCCCAAGGGTGTGTCACAGGCTCAAACTAGGTTTTCTGGAGCACTGCTGTGGGTCTTAAAGCCGTGACATCTTAAGACCTTGAGCCCCAGGGCACTGGACTAGGAAGCATCAGTAGTCCCAAGTGCTTCTAGTTCTGGTCTGTGGCAGGAGGAAGAAGGAGACTTTGGAGATGCACATTAAAGGGTAAATACATTAAAGTTGGTTAATCCTTGCTCAGCGGCTCGCTGAAGAATCTACACTGATTCACACTGATGTTGCCAGTGTATGCTACCCATTTGGTATATTTAATTATTTGAATGTTTCTCAATTTGCAGTTTGAAAACATGAACATCATTGGTATTTAATTTCCATTGTTGCTTGTGGTGTTGAGCTCCTATTGTTTTTGTGTTGGCCGTTTGCATTTCTGTAAACAGCTTGTTCCAAGTTTTTGCTAACTTTTCTACTTTGTTTGGCGTGTGCTTTTACAGTTGTTTCATCAAAGTTCTCTGTATATTGTAATCTGATTCTTTCTTTGGTCTGTTATATTTGAAGACCATGTTTGCTCCCATCCTCTCACTTCTCTTCTTAAAAAAACATGTTAGTTACTTACTTTTTGACAGAGAGGGGGAGGGAATGAGAAAGAGAGGGAGAGAAACATTGACGTGTGTGAAATACATCGATCGGTTGCTTCTCGCACACCCCCGACTGGGGACCTGGCCTGCAACCCAGGCATATGCCCTGACTGGGAATTGAACTGGTGACCTTTTGGTTCGCAGGCCGGCACTCAGTCCACTGACCCACAGCAGCCAGGGCCTCTCCCTTCTCTTTCCATTTCATTTCTTGTGTCTTCTCACACAGCCGCTTTTCATTTGGGGTGTGCATACTGGCTGCTTGATTTAGTGTTCACCATGACTGTGTGAGGTTGGGAATACTTACCCCAGTTTTCAAATGTGGACAACAAGATTTTGAGAAGGTGCAGTGATTTGCTCCCAGATGCTAACCTGAGATCCTAACCAATGAGTGTGCAAGATTCAAAAGCTATGCAGTGTACAGATGATGTATCATAGAATTGTACACTTGAAACCTATATAATTATATTAGCCGATGTCACCCCAATACATCTAATTAAAAAGAAAACGCAAACTACATAATGAGTTGGGCCCATGGTAGGCTGTGAGCCAACACTAAGACCCCTTAACATCTGCCTCCTCCGAGGCATAGAGGGAACATAAAGTCCATAGCAAAACTAGCCCCCTTTTACCTTCAGAGGAACATGCCTGCTTTAAACCCACACGACAACGTGTTGCAGAAGGACGGGGCATGATAATGGGCCTGATGGGCACAAGAACACCTCAATGAGAATCAGGAGATTTGGGGCCCAGGACCAGACCCATCACTGACTGTGGCTTTGGTTAAGTAACTGACCATCTCCTGGCCGCTTCTCTAAAACCAAAACAGAAGTTCTGACCCTCCCTTCACGAGTTCGGGTTGAGAGGAATTCTCTGACCCCAGCTGGGTTCCAAGGAAAGGAGATGTGATATACCTGCAGCAATCATTTCGGCAGCCCACACACTCCTCCCCACTAAAAGCTCTCAGCTACTGCTAGTGTCTTCACAATTTTCATGCAAATGGCTGAAAAATCAGGCCCAGAGGACAAATGAGATCCAAAGCCTACCTCAAGGTGCCTGACTTCAAGGAAACCGCGAGTGTCGCTCTGGGCCTGGCTCAATGCCTGCTGCTTTGAGGAGGTGGCACCCCACTTAATCCTCACAGCCCTCCCGAGAGGCAGGAGCTATTATTCCTGTAATCCTTGGACTCAGCCCCTCACAAAGGGCGACAACATCAGTCCTTCTCCATCCCTCAGGAACGTTGTGGAGATGAATGAGGTAAATTCTACAGCGCTGGGAGATACTAGAAAGCACAAGTCCAACTGATTACTCATTCGGTCAACTGCAGGAAAGCCAAAGCTGCTTGTAGTCCACATGAGATAAACGCTAACTTATTACTCTTCATTATCAGTTGCCCACTGGTGGTAACGTAACTGATAGAGTTACAAATGCCACCCCCCAAAAGTCACGGTTCCTGTCCTCTAAAGAAATACAAAAAGTCACCATTACTCTTCATAAGGGGCCAGGTTTTGCCTGGCGCTTCTTGACATGCTTTGTCCCATTTAGTTCTCACGGCAAGTAGAGAACACAGGATGATGATTTCCAAGTCTAGCTCCTGCCTCTTGGAGGAGATAGTTTACATTCCCTTCATCACCCCCAGAGGACATTATTGAGTAAGTAACCCAAGGCCAAAGCTTGCCAAACTATGCACCATGATGTGTGCCACAAATGGTTTATGGGTGTCCCTGAAAGATAGGTCTTGTTGGCTCTCCAGTGGCCAGTCAGGGCCCGAGGCAACCTCTTTTGTTCATTCACATCAATGTTTCATACTCATATCGCCCCAAATGACTAAGAACCACGGATTTCAAGCCCCAGCTTCACACCATACACCAGCACATGATACACTTATTATGTGTGTGTTATCATGTATAAATAAAACAGAATATGCATTCACACTCCCAGTGGGGTAGAATTTTGTTGATTTCCTTTGGCATTGTGAGCATATTTAAGGTAGCTTCTCACCAACCCAACGGCTCCATGAATTTTAGCAGAGTCCAACTCCAGACCTGACATCTTCAGCCTCCCACTGAATCCTGCTTCTCTACCTGCGATCCATATCTGGGTGCATGGTAACCCCGGCCACAGGTCACCCAGGCCAGAAACTGGTGTCATCTTGGGCCCCTCTTTAGCCCTCTGTTCCAGGCCCACCTCCAACCTAAGACAGTGCCATCCTCTCTATGCTATGGAAAACATCTCTCAAATCAAGCCACTTCCCTCCACCCCGTCTTGCACTATGTTCTGGCACACATTTTAAAACCCACAAGAGAGTGGGCGTTCTGTGGGTGCAGTTTCTCTGTCAGCCTGTCTTTTGTCTGTGATTGAGAGCAGGAGTGTCTGAGGATGGCCAGTGATGAATGAAATTCACTGGTGGGGTCATGGATACAAGCAGAGACCACACCGGCCCCCTGTGAGATCTCAGCGCATTTCCTCACACTGGAGTCACAGAAAAACCAAGTCCCTCCTCATAATCGGTATAGGGAGGCTGGGCCAGCCTTTTGTGGGAGTGGCCCACAAGAGTGTGCTCTCCCTTGGGAAGGCTGAAAGGTTGAGCTGCCTACCCTGGGAAGCTGAGAGCCCCACACTGGGGGGTCCCAGTGAGATGCAGCTTTCCCCGTACAGTAAGAAAACAGAAGGTCAATGTGATTTGATGGGAACCCCTATGAAGTCCATTCACTTGTTATACTGTGCCGGAAAGGCCCACCATTAGGCTTCATCTTTGGCATGAGACCAGTGTTTTTCAGACCATGCTCAGGAGCACCCCGAAGTTCTGTAGAGTTGCCCTGGGGCACCATAGGGAGCAGTGGGTGAAGGGTACAGCAGATATAGTTCTTTTCCCCCTTGGGTTACCACCATCATTTTATTAACAGGAGTAATCCCGCAGTGGTGTGTGGCATGGGATGACATTGGGTCCCGTCACCTAGGACCTCTTACCCCCTTAATGGGAAGCTTTGTTGGGTGTGGGACTAGAAGTACAGAATTTCCATCCCTAAGAGGATGAGCTGTGTGACACACAGTAGATCAGGACCCCATGGCTCCTAGCTGGGAGCAGCGGTGCTTAGGCTGAACTGCTGTAATAGAAGGACCCTTACCTCGGATTGACCAGCGACCAGATCCTGGCTCTGTCCCTTGCTGGTGATGTGACCTCAGAATAGAGTTCACACAACTCACCTTGTTTTGGATGATCGGAGAATAAAAGAAACACACATAAAACCCCTGTAACACAGAAGGCTGTGTAATGCTAGGCAGAGCTGAGGACAAATATTGCCATCTTCCTAAGGTTGCCCAGGATTTACTGGGATATGGCACCAGAGAGAATGAGTGTAGAAGGGGCAAAATCAAATAAATGGAGAAACAAACACACTCGATCTCTTGCTTGCTCTCACACTCCAATGGTCATCTGTTCACCATAAGAGCCAAGAGATTTGGCCGACCCCATACCCTCTACTGAGAAATAGTCTGCCTTCCTCACCTATCTGAGCCATCCCCTTGGGTGCAGAGATTGTGACATGATGTAGTTGGGGGTGGAGGTGGGGATGTAAGCACAGGAGAAGAGCTCAGAACTTGGGCTCAGTCATATTTTCACAAACAAAGGCGGAAAA
Source organism: Desmodus rotundus (assembly GCF_022682495.2). Taxonomy (NCBI): domain Eukaryota; kingdom Metazoa; phylum Chordata; class Mammalia; order Chiroptera; family Phyllostomidae; genus Desmodus; species Desmodus rotundus. The sequence continues at coordinate 9,479,427 of NC_071400.1, read as the reverse complement.
CTGATGACCCACTCCTTTCCCTACTGCTGACCTGTCTGAACCCTTTCTCCACATAATTGCCCCCCTGCGCTCTGACTGTTCGCCTGACTCTTCAAGGGGCAATGGGGCCCCTCTTGAGATACACAAGTTCACTCATTCCCAGTCATGGCTGGCGGTAAGGGGAGGCATATTTAACACATTTCAACAGATTCTGAGCCCTCCATAGCCAGAGACGGATCAGACGGCTTAAAGATGCACAGAGCTAAGAGAACACGGCTTACAGAAAACCCAGGCAATCACTTCTGGAAGTGCTGACACCAAAGAGCAGGAAGGGCTTGCCCAAGGTCAGGCGGGGGGAACATGGTTACCCCAGGCAGGGGGAACCGGGATGTAAATGGGGAGGGATACGGGAAATACCCTGTGATTCTGGGGCTGGCAAAGGAAAGTATCTTCTGCTGCGAGGCTACAGAATCCAAAGGCTTGTGCAAAGTGGGAGGCAGGTAAGGCCACATGGTGCATCCAGGCCAAGAGTGGCTGAGGTGGATGAGGGAAGCCCGAGATCAAATCAACAGCAGAGGTGTTCCTTTCAGGAGATGATGTGTAGTGTTGTGTCTGGGTGTCAGTCAGCATCTGGCAGGTAGTGAGCAGATGTGTCTCTGGGTCCAGAGGGCTAAGGAGCTGTTAGGGTCAGATTTGGGAACCCTGGACAGGGTGGGGTTGTACCAAGGGTGAGGAACAGAGGTGATGGCTCCTCGTTGCCTAGCCCCGCTACATGAAATCCCTTTCTGCAGCTTGGCTTTCAAGTGTGGCTGCCGAGTTGTGCCCCATATTTAACCACTAGATTTCATCATATCATTTCTTGTTTCAACAACTATTCACATCCTAAACACACATGCACACACGTGCATGGAAGGACTATCTCTGACACCTCCAGTCATGTCCAGTGACTGATGTGACAGCAGTTACAAAGGAGAGGATGACCAACAGACTCCCCAGACCCCGGTAGTTGGAGCTCCTCCCTTCATTTGGACAGGGCTGAGACCTAAGATGCAAGATCCCAGCCCCCCTTTGGAGAAGCAGCAACATGGAGATGAGCATCCCCACAGTTAAGGCCCATCTTAGGAGACAAGAGATGGCATGGGGGGAGGGGTGGTCCCTAGGCCTTGAGGAACAGCTGCTGAGACACCAGATCTAAAGCAAACAAGTCACACTAAGATTAACCGTTTCCTCTGTTCTGTACCGATGGGTGCCACCTTGGCTGCCTTCTAGGGATGTAGGAAAAGGGCTGCAAAAGGGCTGTGGGACTCCCACTGTTGTTTCCTACCTGAACCCAACCTCTGCTGGGGTTCATTAGCATTTTAAGACGCTGGACCTCTGAACAACTAAAGGGCAATTAATTCACAAAGCAGGCCCTGTGCAAGTACTTTGTCCTCTCCTGGCCTTGCATGGAGGATTACTGTGAGTTAGGGGGAAAGAATATTTTGGCGTTCCTGTGTTGTAATTAGGATCTTTGCTCTGAAGGAGAACATGCCATACCTTTGCCTATTGGCCAGGTAATTCTTGGTGTCAGAATACGTAACAGAGCCGCAACGTGTTCTGATGTTAAAGGGATAAATGTGCTCCAGCCCCCTCCCCCCCCCATAGACTTCCTTAGCTGATATTATGTTGCAGTACATACCAAAGTCACCTTAGGAGGTGAAAAAAAACCCTCATCATATGAAAATGGACAACGTATAGTTAGAGGCAAGGTTGCCTGTTGGAGGGGCTCTGTCTTGTGGTGGAGGAGGGGCCTGGGAACTGACTAGGCACATAGGGCCTAAGAGATTTTCTTAGGATCCAAGCATTCTTTTTCCACATGGGCCTCCTCCCTCCCCTCCATGTAAAATACAGCTTGGTTGTTCTCAGATAAGAAGACCTGTGTGTGGTGTTGGGGAAAGAGAGTTGTTATTCCTCCCTCATCCCTGTAGTCATTAACCCCATCGGAGTCAGAGCTGTCCGCCGTGGAAAATTCAGTCTTCATTAGCTGAAGTCTATTGCGACTGCGACCAAGGGAGCAGCAGCACTGCCCCACAAAGGAGTGTGTACAGACTTATAGGACTGAGTGAGCTGGTAGCTCCCTCCCTCTGCCTCCACCCCACCCCCACCCCACCAGCACCACAACTGACAAGCCCCAATTCATCTGAGGCTGGTGTCAGCGTCGAAAGTTACATTGTTAAAAGGTCGAAGCAAAAACAGTCCAGCGCACAACATTTATTTCAGGCCCAGTGGCCGAGAAACTGGGGAAGTAAGAGCATGTGGCAGCAGAGAGGGCTTGATCACCATTCACCAGTCTGTGTCTGTGGCACCGTGGTCTCAGTTTCCAAGTGACTGGTATCCTCGCCTGTAAAAGCAAAGCAGAATGACAACTAGATTCTTGGGAACCCTGGGGAAGTCAGGCCTGGCCCAGGGGCTCTCTGGGTGGAAAGGGAATGGGAGGCACGTTGGTTTGGCTGTGAGCAGTGAGAAGCAGAGGCTGACTCCAAGCTCTCACCTGAAGGACTTGGTGAAAAATGCCAGGGCTCTCTGGAACCGGCTCCTCCAAGACCCTTGGGGACCAGCAGACCCCTTGAGTAAGCCTGTGCCATTGGATGAGTTCTCCCTGGTGTCAGACAAAACAACAAATTCCTTAGTGACTTTAACCCCGCCTTTTGTGTTCTGAAAAAAGAAAGACTAAGTAGTCTTATCCTAAGGCCCCTGCCTTCCCTGACATTCATTCTCTTATTCAACAAGTATTATGCGCATACCCAGCCCTGTTTTAAGTGCTGGGGATACAACAATGACCGCTAAAGACCCAGCCCCAGGGCTCTGGGGCTGACATCTCAGGACAACAGAGAGAAATCAGACTCACCAGGTCAGGGGGTGGAAGGAAAGGAGTGAAGATCATGATTCCAAGAGAGTGGATGTGCCCGTAGTGACCAACAAGACTTCCTTGAAGACACCAGCTAAGCTGCCCACTCTGCTGAGTGCAAAGAGGCTGAGGGTCTCTCCCCTCCACGCCCCTTCAGCTCCTTTGGCCCCGCCCTGTCTTTCCTCCCTCCTACAGCCCAGCACACACTACTCAAGCAGTGGATACATTTCTAGTGTGGAACATCCTTTCTGTTCCTGTGTACCTTACTCCCACCCCTCCAGTCGCTCTCTTTTCTTCCTTCTTTTTTTTTTTTTCTCTCTCCCTTGTATCTTTGTTTCCTTTCCTTTCTTTCTCTTCTTTCCTCTGAACCTCCCAGCAGGCTCACACCAGGTGTCTGCTTGCTGAACAACAAGAACAACAAAGCAGAGGTGTTCATGCAGATGGTGAGTCGTCATTTGGTGGGGATGCCATAGACAGGAATGGGTCCACACGGGTTATTAAAGCAAAGAGGGTGGGCTGGGTGATGGCATCCACAGTCCAAACCAACAGCGGAGTTTCTCCTCTCAGAGGGTTATGTGAGATGCCACGTCTGTGAGGCAGTCAGCATCTGGTAGATAGTGCACAGGTGGTTTGGAGCCTGGAGGGCTTGGAAAATGTGAAGGACAGAGGGCACCGGGGAAAGCAGAACAAGTGAGGCGAGAGCTCGTTGTTGCCTATTCCTGCTATACAAAATTCCACCTTCGACTCTTGGGTTTCAGGAGAAGCTGTCTAGTTTTGCCCCCTTTTTACCACCCACAACTAGGAGAGTCTGACCTGAAAGGGCAAACAGTACCCGGAAGGGAAAGAGGAAGTAGGTGGCCTCAGAGCCCTTTACTTGGTTTTTAAAATGATAGTGTTGTTTAGGAAAGCATCTTTTATACAACTGTGAGAATACAGGGCTGGTCTTCTCTGGGAGCCTATCTTGGGCCGTGGCCTGGGGTTATAGAAATGAATGAGTCTCTGTTGCTGCTTCAAGCCATTCTGTGGGAGAGAAGCCAAAAGAAAAAAAGAAAGAAAGAAAGAAAGAAAGAAAAGAAAAGAAAAGAAACAAACAACGGATGGTTGCAATAGAGAGAGGTGGAAGGAAGGTTACATGGCTATGGGAGGACGGAGGAGGTGCAGCCACCCAGCCTTGGGAGTTGGAATGGAGTCTTGGAGATTTCCCAAAGGAGGCATACCTGAAATGAGCGAAGAAAGAAGTTGGCCAGGAAATAGAGGAAGGGGAGAGTTTTGCAAGCAGAAGCCCAAAACAATAAAGTGAGTTTTTGCAACTGAAAATAAGCAGACCCAGGTTTCTGTTCTAGGGGTTAAGTAGAAGTCAAGGTCAGTCATGAGGTTCCAGCAAGGGAGTAGAAAATGGTGTTGCACAGAGATACTGAACCCTGGGTTTTGAGAAGCAAAAGTTTTTGTTTGTTTTAATTTTTAGCAAGGGTCCATCAATTATTGTCCCTTTGTGATCTATAGTATTTTAAATTTACATTTATTGGAGTGACATTGGGTAATAAGATTACATAGGGTTCAAGTGTACATTTTTATGATACATGCTCTTATATTGCATCGTGTGCCCACCACCCAAAGTTAAATCATATACTTTTTGAATGAATTTCCTACCCAAGGCACCTTTGCCTAACCTCACGACGCAGAACTTTTCTCCTGTGTTTTCTTGTAAGATTTTCAATTTTACAATTTACACTTAGAGCTCTGATTTATTTTGAGTTAACTTTTGCATATAGTATGAGGTACTGAAGTTTGTGGTTTCTTTTCCCCTATGGAGATTCTTCCCCCCGCCCCCAGCACCATGAGGTAATTATTAGTTAATTTAATCATCTCGGTGCCTGTGTCACAAATCAACTTACCATATATATGTAGGCTTAATTGCTGGGCTTTCTATTTTATCCATTGATCCATATTATGGTCTAATATTATGGTAATACCACAGTGTCATGATTTCCATACCTTTGTTTTAAGTCAGGGAATTTGGTAGTGCAAGTCCTCCATTTTCGTTCTTTTCCAAATGGCTTAGGCTATTCCGTGTCCTTTGCATTTCCATATAAGTTTTAGTAGTAGCTTTTCATTTAAATTATGAATATGTCGAATCTATAGATGGTTTACTAGAGAATTGACATCTTAAATAGTTTTGAGTCTTCAGGTTCATGAACTTAATGTTTATACCTCCATTTATAGAAATCTCCTTTAACTTCTCTCAGCAACATTTTATAGTTATCTGTGTACAAGTCCTGCAAATATAATGTTAAAACTACCAGTAGGTATTTCATTTATTTTACTGCTATTGTAGGTGATTTATAAAAAAGTCCACCTCCAAATCTTTGTTCCCAGTATACTGAAATTAAAAAAAAAAAAAACCTTTTCTATATTGACTTTCTCTCTTTTGACCTTGCTAAATTGTTTATTAGATCTGGGAGGTGCTTTTTTTTTTTTTTTTTTTTTTTGTATTTTCTGCATAGGCTATCACGTCTTCAGAAAATACAGTTTCTTTTTCTTGCCTTATCAGCTAGGACAAATATAATATAATTTAATGTTTCCAAATATAATGTTGACCACACATTGTAAGAGTGGAGATGTTGACATATTCCTAATCTTTAGGGAGAAACTTTCCTCAGTCTTTCGCCATTAACTATAATGCCAGCAGCAGGTTTTTGGTAGAAGCGCTTTATCGGGTTGAAAATGTTCTTAAGTTAGCAGATGTTTTTATCATGAATACATGTGTTATATTATCAAATGGCTTTTCAGTCATATGTTGTGATAATCAGTGTTTTTATTTCATTCTCTTAATATGGTAGAGTGCACTGATGCATTTTTTAATGTTAAAATAATCTTACATTCCTAGAATACACTCTGCTTGGTCACAGATTATACTTTTCCTGTATCACTGGATTCAATTTTTTAAAAATTTCATTAGGGGGTTTTATACCTATGTTCATCAGGGATATTGGCCTGTAGTGCTCTTTTTCCCTTTGTAGTGTCCTTTTAAAAGTTATTTATATTTTTTTGTATGAAAGTAATGCTGACTTCATAAAATTTCTGTATTTTCTTCCTGTATTTTCTGAAAAAGTTCTGTAGGACTGCTACTATATTTTTGTTTTAAATGTGTGGTATTGTTTACAAGTGAAACTTGCTAGGACTAAAGTTTTCTTTATGGAAAAATTTTGAATTAAAAATTGAATTTTAAAAATCATATAATACCATCTTTAAACAACCTTTAGAGAGGGCCAGCACTTAACTACATGTACTTATTAGAAAATTAGACAATTGTAAGCATGCACTATCATTGGTAAATCCCCACCTTTTCTCCCAAAGAAAAGTTTGCCTTTGATACATAGAAAGTTTCTTGGCAGTATAAAGCAATTTTCCTTGGAACTGAGGGGAGCTTCCTCTGTCTCTGTCTCTCTCTCTCTCTCTCTCTCTCTCTCTCTCTCTCTCTCCCTCTCATCATGGTAAAATATACATAACAAAAACTTATTTTAACCATGCTAAGTATAAAATGCAATTACATTCACATTGTTGTGAAATCATCCCACCATCCATGTCCAGAACTTTGTCATTGTCCCAACCTGAAACCCTGTACCCATTAAACAATAACTCTTCATGTCTTTCTCCCCTCATACCCTGGCAATCACCATTCTACTTTCCATCTCTATGAGTTTGACTACCCTAAGTACCTCAGATAATTATACTCGTCATCTGGTTTCTGGCTTATTCATTTAGCATAATGTCTTCAAGGTTCATCCGTGTTGTGGCATACATCAGAATTTCTTTCTTTTTAAAGCCTGAATAATATTGCATTGCACTACATTTTATTTATCCTTTCATCCACTGATGGGTGCCTGGGTTCCCATTTTCTACATCTTTGAAAACACTTGTTATATTCTGATTTTCTTTTTCTTTCTTTCTTTTTCTTTTAAAAAATAATAGCCACTTAGATGCATGTGAAGTGACATCTCTTCGTGGTTTTTATTTTCATTTAGCCTAATGACTAGTTATGTCGAGTACCTTTTCACATGCAGAAGTGCTCAACAGCCATTTGTGTACCTTCTTTGCCAAAATGGCTACTGAAGCCCCTTGCCGATGTTTGAATTAGGTTGTTCAATTTTTTTTAAACTTATTTTTGAGTTGTAGGAGTTGTTTGTATATTCTGGATGTTAATCATTTAAAAGACACATGATCTGCATATATTTTCTCCCATTCTGTGGGTTGCTTTTCTACTCTCTTATCAGTGTCATTTAATGCCCCAAAGTTTTAAATGTTGATGAAGTTTAACTTATCTATCCTTTCCTCTCTTTGTTGCATATACTTTTGATGTCATATCCAAGAAGTCATTGCCAAATCCAATGTCCTGAAGCTTTACTCTTCTGTTCTCTTCTGAATTTCATCATCTTAGCACTTAGGTCTCGGTCCTTGATCCATTTTGGGTTAATTTTCGTAACGGTGTATGGAATGTCTCCAACCTCACTCTTTGCCATGGGAATATCAAGCTTTCCCAGCACCACTGGTTGAAAAGACTGTCCTTTCTGCAGTGAAAGGTGTCGGTAGCCTTGTCAAAAGTCATTTGACCATATATGTGAGGATTTATTTTCTGACGTCTCTATTCTATTCCATTGGTCTCTATGCTCGGCTTTATGCCGATGCTACACTCTTTTGATTACTGTAGCTTTGAAATAGACTTTGAAATCTGGAAGTGTGAGTCCTCCAACCCTGTCCTTTTTTTTTTTTTTTTCTTTCAAGGTTGTTTTGGCTATTGTGGGTCCCTTGAGATTCCATACACATTTTAGGATTTTAAGAAAAATTTCCACAAAAATTAATGCCATTCGGGAATTTGATGGGCATTGTGCCGAAACTTTAGGTCACTCTGGGTAGGACTGCCATGTTAATAATATGAAGTCTTCCAATCCAAGAACACGAGATGTCTTTCCACTTATTTGTGTCTCCTTTAATTTCTCCCAGCAATGTTTTGCTGTTTTCATTGCACAAGTCTTTCATCTCCTTGGTTAAGCTTATTCCTAAATACTTTATTCTTTTTGATGTAACTGGAATTGTTTCATAATTTTCTCAATGGATTGCTCGTTGTTAGTGTAGAGAAGTGTGGTGATTATTGTCTGTTGATCTATATCCTATAAGCTTTCTGAATAGCTCCAACACTTTCAGATTTTGAATCTTTGGCATTTTCTCTGTGTAAGATAATGTCGCCTGTAAACAGAGATAATTTTACTTCTTTATTTGCAATTTGGATGCCTTGGGTTTTTTTTTTCTCCCCCCTTTACCTAAGTGCTCTGGTTAAGGCTTCTAGTACTATGCTGAATAGAAATGGTAAAAGTAGTCACCCTTATCTTATTCCTGATTAATGAGGAAAAGTTTTCAGCATTTCACCATTGAGTGTGATGTCTGTATATGGCTTTAATTATGTTGAGGAAGCTTCTTTCTATTCTTTCTTTGTTGACGGTTTTATATCATGAGTGGCTGCAAATTTTCTCCAATTCCTTTTCTGCGTCAACTGAGATGCTTTGGTTTTCTTCCCCTTCATCTGTTAATGTGGTGTGTTACAGTGAGGAAAGACATAGAAGAGGACACAAAGAAGTGGAAGAAGCATATACCGTGTTCATGGATTAGAAGAATTACCATCATTAAAATGTCCATACTACACAAAGCAATCTATAGATTCAATGCAATTGCTATTAAAATACCAATGGCACACTTCACAGATCTAGAGCAAATATTCCAAAAATTTGTATGGAACCCAAAATGACCCCGAATAGCCTCGGCAATCTTGAGAAAGAAGAACAAAGTTGGGGGGATCACAATACCTGATATTAAACTATACTATAAGGCCACTGTAATCAAAACAGCCTGGTACCGGCACAAGGAAAGGCATTTAGATCAATGGAGCAGAAGAGAGCCCAGAAATCAGCCCACGCCTTTATGATCCATTAATATTTGGCAGAGGAGGCAAAAGAATACGATGGCGTAAAAGCAGTCTCTTCAATAAATGGTGTTGGGAAAATTGGAGTGGTACATGCAAAAAAATGAAACTAGACCACCGACATTGTGCATTTTCAGAATAAAGAAGTCGAGGAGAATGGATAGCTCATGTTTTAGAGTTATGCATTAAAATATTTACCGTCATAACATAAGATGATTTTTGGCAAATCTGGAAGAAAGGGCAACAAGAAAGTAAATATGAAATGAGATTGGCTATGAGTTGTGAATGGTAGCATTTGGGTGATTGGTAATTAGGGTTTCCTTCACTATTCCATGTTGTACACTGGTTCTCAAAGTGTGTTTGTTCTCCCACCACCAGCACCTGCATCACCAGGGGACCGGTCAGAAAAGCAAACTCTGGCTCTCACCCAAGATTTTTATCTGAAACTTACAGATGTGGGAGTGAACAAGCTGTCTTTTCACAAGCATTTTGGGTGATTCTGATGCAAGCTAATGTTCCAGGACCACTGCTTTACTGAAGTGAACCTGGATATTGTTTGTAGTTTCGTACACAAAATCTACTTCTATATGTTTGATAATATCCAGAGTAAAATTAAAAAAGAAAGGAAGGTAGGAAGGAAGGAATGAAGGAAGGAAAAGAAAGAGAGAAGGAAGGAAGGGAGGGAGGGAGGGAGGGAGGAAGGAAAGGAGACACCGAGTCACGGCAAACTCACTTGAATATGGAAACGTTGGTGGCTGTCTATTTAATGTTAGGAACAACCCAAAGACGCCCACTTTAGCCATCTGTATTCCACCTTGTAGTGGATGGCCTAGCCAGCACTGTAAGAAACCTGTTGGTTGATCATTGTACTTCTGTTACTCACACATTCAGAGAAAACCACGCAACATCTACGGACAAATCATTAGATATCACTGAGTTGAGCACGGCGGCTCACTCCAAAATCAATTCACTTTTTAAAGACTCCAAAGGCTTTCTGTAAAATGGATACAAATAGAAAGATGCCATTTAAAACAGATATCATGTGCAAGAGCAACAGCACTGAGCAGTATCTTAGGATAAATACAGTAAAAGATGTACAAGGTCTGACTGTACAAAAGATAAAACTAAACACTAAACTGAAAGATTAAAACGTTAAAGAAAGCCCACATAACTGGAGGGACAGCCCACGCTGGTGACCAGGAAGGCCGGATAGCATAAAGATAGTCAATTGCCCCTTAACTGGCCCATAAATTCATTGAAAATAGACTCCAAATCTGTTACAAATGAGTTTCCAGGGAACATGGCATGCTTACCCTAACGTTTGTGTGGAAGGGCAAAATGCGAAGAATAGTGGAGATGTGGCTGGAGACTGATGCCTAAGATGTGGGGACTTGCCCTACCAGAGATCTAGATGTCTTACCGCGAGATAAAAATTAAGAGGGTGGCATTGGCACAGAAATACAGAAATGTATGCAACAGGACCTATGCTCAGAAACGGAGGCACACAAATACGGACCAAAATGACTCCAGACGGTGCCGAATGCCCCCTGGATTCGTGCAAAATCGCCCCCGATTAAGAATCCCTGGCATAGGAATAGGGATCGACCTTAAAGAACACACGCTGAATTCTGTAAAAGTAAATGACAGAACACCAAGTGCACGAGTTAAAAATGCACGCACATGCAATATTTCACATCCAAAGAGAGAATAGTCTGGGAAACAAGGCTTGGGGAGCACAAAGCTCCACTTTACTTCAGGAGTTATTGGCCGGCCTAGCACAGCGAGGCCAAGGAGAAGTAGGAGGGCGGCGACGGGGTGGGACTTTGGTGGGTGAGCTTTAGGGAACTCGAAGCTCATAGGTCGCCGGCCACAGCGAACTGTGGGAAGGCAGCGCTGGAAGCTCATTGGCCTTTGTGAGAAGGGCGGGAAAGCGAGCAGGCTAGCAAGCCAGCGCCAGCGTCTTCCCTCGGGCCTCTCGTCCCAGTCCATTGCATGACCTGCTGGAGGCTGACCAAAGGCTAGTATCGGGGGGAGAGGGGCCCTCGTTCTCTACGCCGCCGCTTCTTCCTCCCCTCCCCCCCCCCCCCCCCCCCCCCCCCCCCGCTCTGGATCCCCAAACCCTTCCGCTTCCGCAGGGTACCTCCACCGGCGCCTGATGTCCACTCTGCCCCACACCCCCACGCGCACACTCTGTAGGACCCCTGCGGGAGGACCCATCGCCCCAGCCTCCTGACCCCCTGGCCTTTGGCCCCTGGGGCAAGGCTGCTTTTTTTTTTTTTTTTTTAATTTTTTATTGTTATTCAATTACAGTTGTATGCCTTTTCTCCCCATCCCTCCACCCCACCCCAGCTGAACCCACCTCCCTCCCCCACCTCCACCCTCCCCCTTGGTTTTGTCCATGTGTCCTTTATAGTAGTTCGCAAGGCTGCTTTTGATTCGGAGGTGAAGGCGGCGGCGAAATTTTGGGCTGCCTGTGAGGGGGTGATGTACTCCGGGTCTGTGTGTGGGGGTGGGGCAAGGGTGTGCTCCACCATAATGTTGGAAGCGTGGAGTGGAGCATGGAAGAGTGTTGGGAGGCTGAGGAGGGAACGCAAGGGTTTGCATGAAAGCGGCGGGGAGTGTGTTGGTGCAAGAGAACAATTAGAGCAGTGGAGCAGTGAGGAGTTGGCTGCTGACTAGATCAGGGCCTGACGTTCGATACGGGGCACAGCAAACGTCTGTTCAAGGAATAACCGAGGGGATGAATGAAAATAATGATTGAAAGAGGGGCTTGGGATCCTGAAGGATAATATGCTTTCATGGAGTGCACAGGTCTGCCACCTTAAAAGGGCAGCAAGGAAATATTTAAGATCATGGTGGGCTGCAAGAAAAAGATCAGAATGGATTGTGATAAAAAAAAAAAATTGAATGTAGGGCATACATGAGCCTAGAAATAGAATTGAGTGCCTGAGGCATAGATTCATGAGTGGGAAGTGAATGAATGCAGAAGATTAGGAAGACAATTGTGGAAGTGGCTGCCAGGAATAATAATGGTTGAGTGTAGCAGAGTTCAGGACGGTACAGGAGAAGGGCAAGTAGTAATTGTTGAAGGCGGCACGAGAGTGCATGTGTATACCTGAATGTGGGATCTCCGTGGAGTGAAAGGAGGCAAGGAGAATCACAAGGCTTGCAAGTATACAGGACCCAAGTCAAGAGTTCCTTGGAACAAGGCTGTGCGTGAGAGAGCCTTCCTGGGAAGGAGGCTACATGAGCAAGAAGGGAGTGTGCAATGTGCTTTCAGCGGTGAGCTGCATGGAAAAGAATCCAGCCCCTTCAGGTGGGGTTTACCAAGGTCAGAGGAAGTATGTTTGGGGGTAGGGGATCATGTGGCCATCCTGACCTCTGCTTCTGGGCCCACAACCAAGGATTCCAAGGAAATGCCTGCTGGGCCCTGCTGCGCCTGCATCTGCGCCACTGGGCTTCAGACCAGAGTCCCATGGGGGATTCGACTTGGCCTCAGAAGATCTCCACGTCTTCACTCTGCCTGCTGCCCCAACCTCGGCAACAGTGACCAAGTCGAGGACCATGAGCACTGCTGCCTCTTGCAGCCACGTCACCCCCGCTTCGTGAGTATGGTGTCTGACAAGGGGAAGGCAGGGCGGGCCTCCTCTAAGCCTGACTGACTTTAGACCTGCAATCTCCCACGCTAGGAAGCAGCGCAGGGTCTTGCCTGCTAGGAGCTCCTTGAAGAGGAAGCAGGGGGCACAGCGAAAGAGGCGCCTGACTGGAGAACTGATAAAGAGTGGAGCTGCACCTCCCAAAGATCCCAGCTTTGTCAGCAAGTCGGCCACTGAAGAAGGAGCTCTCAGTGAGTGTCTCTGGCCAAGGAGGGAACCCGGGTTTGGGTACAGGGAGCATAAGTAGTTCTGTCACCAGTCTTACCACCCAACTCTGATGTGGCCTTGGGCAAGTTATTCCTTGGGCCTTAGCTTCCCCAGCTATAAAATGTCATCAGTATTATCTACCGAGTACTGGTGTGAAGGAGAAATGTGGGGAGGGGTGTTGAAATGGTCCACGGTGAGATGAGACCTCAGGTTGGGAGCGAGGTAGAGTGAGGTGAGATGAGGGGGAAAGGACCTCCTGAGCTGTTTCCAGTTTCCCATAGCAGGGAAAGAGAATGTCCTGTCCCAGCTTAAGGCCCAGGCCTGTGCGACCCTCAGGGAGGTAAGGAGTAGTCTGGGGCCAGTTGGGGAGGCTCCCAACTCAGCCACTGCCCAGACCCTTTCCTCTGTCTTGAAGTTCTGTGTTCCATCTCTAACCCTACTGCAACTTGCCATGTGACCTTGGGAGAAAAGTACTTCTCTCTCTGGGCCTTGGTTTCCCCAGCTGCAAAATGAACAGCTCGTCTTCAAAGTCTTCCCAGCTCCGACACTCTGGGCTCCTGTCCTCAGCCCCAAACATGCCCACATCTCCTCTCTCCATGGCCTGCCTCCCACCCGTGTCCAACCTGTGCTCTCTGCTCCTGCAGGCAGTCTCGCAAGGGCCTCTACTGATGGATCATTCCCCAAATTGTTTGTCTCTGTCCTGGACTACAGCTCCCTTGAAGACGCAACCAACAATTTCTCCTTCCAGGAGTTCACACCGGACCCATGTCCCGATCAGCACGTGAGTAGACTGAGAAGAAGCATGCAGCCGTTTGTGTATTGCGTGCATCCTCGTGCTTGATGCCATGGGAGATAGACGGAGGAAATGGAGGCAGTGGTGGTGGTGGTGGCGGTGGCGGTGGCGGTGGCGGTGGTGGTGGTGGTGGTGGTGGCGGTGGAAGAGGAAGGGAGGAGTCGGCATCTAAGACGAACAGGTAAAGACAGGGCTCTCCCAGCTTTGCCATTTCTTACTTGTGGGAGACTTTGCACAATGGTGTTTATGTCCCAGAGCCTCCAGTTGTTAGTCAGTATACTGAGAGGGGACAAAATTCTGCACCCACAGCATTGACAAGACGACTAGCATAACACCTGCCACATAGCAGGCCTTTAACGAACGGAGGCTTTTGTTCCTTTTGAAGCAGATTGATGGGATAGAAGGTCCCGCTAGAAAGGGGGACCGTGACGGTGAGGGCCACTGAGGCTCAGGCAAGAGCCCAGAGGCCATTAGAAAAAGCTTTCTGGAGATGAGGCAAGCTGCTCCTTCCGGTCCCGTGGGGTTTGGGGACTATGGAGGCAAGAACCAGTCTCTGCACAGGGACAGTAACCCCATCTCTCCAGGTGCTTTGCAGATTAAAACCCAGACACCTGTGATTTCCCATCATCTTCCCCGTGGCCCTGGGAGTTCTGAAAATGCTGGCAGGAATTAGTGTCTCAGGAAAGATGGAGGGAAAAGACATGGAAGCGGAAACGGGCCAGGCAGGGGAAAGGACTTACTTGCCCAAGCCACAACGAGTAATGGTCAGCAGGCCTTCGGAGTCCCTCATTCAGATATGGCAAAATCCTGCCTGTCTCTGTGTACCGGTAGTGTGTGTCTTACAGAGGTTTTAATCCCCCCGGCCTCTCCTTTCCTTGTTTCTAGATGCTCAACTCTGGTCCTCCAGCCCTATGCCACCCTTGACTCTCCTCTCCTGCAGCCACAGATCCTGGGAAAATAGTTGGGTCCAGAGCGCTGACAGGGGCCAAGCTTGGTGAATGGGAAGAGCAGGACACCTCGGGTTGAGTGCAGCCTTCAGTGGAACTGGGGACTGAGGGGCGCTTGTCACATGAGGCGGGGAGGTGCGGGCTCCCAACTGCCATTGTCCCACACCCTTTTCTCCGCAGGATCCCACAGCTTCTGAGCAGGCCTTGGTTTCTGCCTGCTCAGAGTGGCAGCAGAAGCTGGAGGCGGCCGAGGCACTGCTGATTCTGAAGGAATCTTCCCGGGCCCCTTCAGGCTCCATCTCCCCACTCCAGCCTTGAGTTGCACCAGGTAGCTTGGTCCTTGAAAGGGGAACACGGGGTGGGAATAGTTGGGAAACGGGACGGGCGCTGTGGTAAGCCGGACCTAACTAACTGCAAAGGCAAGGTTGGTGGGTTGAACGTCCCTGGGCCCAGGCACCCAAGCTCCTCAGTCTGACGCCTGAGATGGCAGTCGATGGCTGTTCAGTGAATCATCACTTTGTCGAGCTTTGCACTCAACAGCAAATGTCCAGTGCCCCGATGTCAAGAAACGAGGAAACTGGGGCCCTGAGAGTGTGGCAGCCACTTGCCCTGGGGCGTGTCGCATACCAAGGCGAGGAACCGGGCCTCCTGACTCTCAGCCCAGAGTGTTTCTACCCAGACCCTTGTCATCTGCTGTGGTCTGGGGAGGACATTTAGATAGGTGAACGTGCGCCGAGTCTGGAAGGAGATTCTGCTCCCTGTCCTCGGGGAGCTTCCAGTGTAGAGGTGGAGCCTGGGTGCCGTCACAAGTTATGTTTTGCGGCTAAACCTCAATGATGAGCCTGGAGAGGAAGGACCGGAGGAGGTCTGAGGGCAGATAGACACCTGGGGAGGCTGAGAGGGAAGGCTGGGCACTCCCAGGCCAAAATGGTGGATGGGGTATAGTGGGTGAGTGAAGCAGCGACGCTGGAGGAACTGCTGGAACAGAAGTGGGTGAGGCTGGAGAGGCTACCAATCTCAGAGGTCTGGCATGCCAGGCTCAGGAGGCTAGACCAGCAACTGTGGGCAGTGAGGAGCCAGGGAATGTGTGAGCTAGGGAGGAGCATATTCAAAGGCCTGGGGCTCGGCAAAAAGAAGTGCGGTGGCTGTGATGGAGGGACCTCTGGCGGCAAGACTTGAGGTGGGCGAATCAAGGGAGAAAGAGTTCTGTGCAATCACCCAGGTGGCAAAGCCTCGACTGGGTGGAACGGAAAGAGGAGAGAGCCGGGAAGGGAAATGCATGCAAGCTGGCACTGACCTCTTCCTTTCTGTCTACAGCTCCTGCTGGGGGTAGAGGGCTCCAGCCTTCCAGCCCCTCTCTCCAACCCAGGCCGGCCAGCTCTGTTTCTCTGCCTACTGGACACCTGGGGCGCATCTCCCTCTTGAGCTAGAAGCCCAAAGCAAGAGGCCTCTCTACGTAGAGTAGTGCCTATGTATGCATTTGCAAAATGTTTAGCGTGTTCAAAATGCTTAAAATTAAAAACACGAAAGCCTTCAGGTCCTTCTGTAAGCTTTCAGGCCCTTCTTATTATATGGGGCAATTCCTTGACTGAGGACAGATTTTCTTGTACCTCCAGCACTTACTCCCTTGGATCCTGGGGCCTTTTTATGTCGTATGAAAACCAGCTCGTGCAATCTAAGCCGATCAGTCTCGAAACTGAGTTCTGTGTGTTCATGTGCTCCTATGCCAGATTTTGTATTTCACTCGTGATTGCGAACATACCAGTGCACTCGTGGTTGTACCCATGCGTGCGAAAGTATGATGATTTTTTTTTCATTTTTGTTTCTAGGTTTGTGTGTTTGTGTGTGAACAAGTTATAAACTCTTGTTGTTGTAAGGCACTGCGATAGAGTTGTTTGTTACCACAGTATAACCTAGACTATCCTGACTCTAGCAGACTTGCTCAATTCAACTTCCAAAGTGAAAATCGCCATACTCAATGACTGGGATTTCTTAATGTGGCTGGATAAGAAAGCGATAGAGAAAAAGGGATAGGAGTTTTATTCACTCAACAAGTAAGTGCCTACCCGCTGCCTGGCATAGACTGTCTCCAGTTGTCCAGGGGGCCACAGGTTGAAATGTCTGGAGGATCAAGCAGATCATATAAATGAGAGCTCAGAGCATGGGCTCTGGCCACCTGACAGTGCATGCTGTACCTAAGGGTGCAGCTGCCATTTGGCTCTGACCAATTGTTGCCAGGCAGGAATGTGGGCTCATTGTTGCCACATCTCCTGATTTTTGAAGAGAAGATGGAATTCTAGATTTCTATGTAAAATCTCAATTTTAAAATGTTTCCTATGACTTTCTCTCTTTTTTTAAACAAATAAGTGTTTTTATTGTTGTTCAAATAGAGTTGTCCCGATTTTCCCCTCATCACGCACCCCCGCCCAACCCCTCCCTGCCTCCCACCCTCAAAACTATCCCCTTTTGTCTTTGTCCACGTGTCCTTTATACTTGTTCCTTGACAGCCCTTCCCCTATTTTTCCCCATTACCCCTCTTCCCCCTCCCCTCTGGTTACTGTCAGTTTGTTCTTTATTTCAATGTCTCTGGTCATAGCTTGCTTGCTTGCTTGCTTGCTTGCTTGTTTTAGGTTCCACTTATAGGTGACATAATATGGTATTTGTCTCTCACCCCCTGGCTTATTTCACTTGGCACAGTGCTCTCCAGTTCCATCCATTCTGTCTCGAAGGGTAGGAGCTCCTTCTTTCTCTCTGCTGTGTAGTCTTCCATTGTGTAAATGTACCGTAGTTGTTTTATCCACTCATTTGCTGATGGGCACTTTGGTTGCTTCCAGCACTTGGCTATTGTAAATTGTGCTGCTATGAACATTGGGATGCATAGGTTCCTTCGAATTGGTGTTGCAGGATTCTTAGCATATAATCCCAGCAGTGGAATTGCCGGGTCAAAAGGCAGTTCTATTTTTAGTTTTCTGAAGAAATTCCATACTGTTTTCCACAGTGGCTGCACCAGTCTGTATTCCCACCAACAGTGCACTAGGGTTCCCTTTTCTCCACAGCCTGCCCAGCACTTGTTGTTTGTCGATTTGTTTATGATAGCCATTCTGACCAGTGTGAAGTGGTATCTCACTGTGGTTTTAATTTGCATCTCTCTGATGGCTAGTGAGAGATGGTGGGAAGTGGTGGTGGGTGGGTGTGGGAATGTGGTGGTGGGAAAAGGGAGACAACTGTATTCGAACAATTAAAAAATTATAAAGAAAAAATAAAAAGGGGACTAAATCAAATAGGTGTTGCTTTTGGTTCCAAAATGCAATTTAAACAATGGTATCAGCCCTGGCAGGTGTGGCTAAGTGGATTGAGGACCAGCCTACGAACCAAAGGGTTGCTGGTTTGATGCCCAGTGAGGGCACATGCCTGGGTTGCGGGCCAGGTCCTCAGTGGGGGGCACACGAGAGGCACACACTGAGGTTTCTCTTCCTCTCTTTCTCCCTCCCTTTCTCTAAAAATAAACAAATAAAATCTTAAATAAACAAACCTATGCATCCCACTGTTCATAGCAGCACAATTTATGATTTTCTCTTAAAGCCCTACACGTGGGCCAAGCAAAACATCCATGTAGGCCATCTTTGGCTAATGGGATGCCAGTTGGATCCTAGTCCAGTGTATATTTTACAGTGGGGGGAACGGAAGCCAATCAGGACAAGAAGGATCAAAGGAGGGGAGGTGAATTAGACCCAGAGCCTACCTTTGACAGACCCATGAAACATGAGGAAGAATCATTATCATGTATTTATCCTGTGCCCACATAGGCTGCTAAGTACATGGAGTGCATTGAGTGAAAGGTCCAAAACTTGAGATGGCTGACATTCAGTGAAAAGATGTTTCAGAAATAGTCCCTTTACTTTGCACACAAGGCACCAATGTGCAATAATCAATCAGCTATTACCTGCACGTGTTTCTCAGTGTTCTGCTGATGTTCCAAGCAAATGAAGAACTGGAGATGAACTTATTTCCATGTTTTGTAGCAATACCTCCCCACACTCTTTCACACTTGTCTTGCAGGTCTGTGATGACTTCTCATCACAGGACTCCCTCTTTTTCCCAACCACATTTACCTAATGTCTGTAAGGTGTTTCTCAGAACACACTGAAATCTTACTGCTCATTCGTTAACTTCCATGACATTCTCCAGTCCCCTCTGCCTAGTCTCATCTCTTGGGTATAGTCTGTATGTCTCATTAATTGTTCTCTCCCCAGCACAAGGAAAATTAACATAATTTAATATATGTCAAGTAAACATGTTGACAAGTATTCTATAGTAGTGGCCATGGCACTATTATTGTTGTTTTCACTGACGCTTTTACTTATATTGAGCATGTCTCCAACACCAACATTGGTTGCCCCAAACATCCTATTTTCACTCATTTCATGGGTGCCCACATTTTAGTCCTTACTTGCAGTTTAACAAGCTTTACTCTAGACAAAGTACTCCAAGTACTTATGCTTCAGAATACCTCTATTGGTGAGGGCCTCCAGCTCTGCAAAGCTGAACAACTCCTGCTCAAGAAGGACTACTTCAGCGGCACTTGCTAAACACCCTCTCTCCTCAGGAGGTGTAGCCTTCATGGATTTTACTCTCAGAATAGATACCAGGAGTATTGTCTATATCTTACCTTGGTCTCACTTCCCCATTGAGCAAGGCATGTAGTTAGTTGTTCAGGGTGGAGGAGTGCTGCACAGGATCATGCCCCTCACATAGCATTCCAAGCCATATTTCAAGTTCTCTGAGGATCTCAGAGAGCAAGGGTTTTTGGGTTTGGGTACATACATACCTATGCTTGTATGCCTTTTTGGTTGGCAACTCACTTGGTCTTTAACTAGGAAGAAAGGCATCAACTCAGTTGCCCTCTTTTCCAGAGAGTCCAGGGAAAGCCTCCTCCAAAAGTTTCCTGGTGAACCTTTGATACTTCATCCTGTTTTATTTTTGTTTTGTTTTTAGTATCTTATGGTAAGAAAACAACATGAGATTTGCCCTCTTAACAAAATTTTAAGTGCACAATAGGTCTTATACAAAGCATCTAAAATAGAAGCCTTGGCTGCTGGTGTAGCTCAGTGGGTTGAGCACGGGCCTGGGAAACAAAGGGTCGCTGGTTCAATTCCTGTCAGGGCACATGCCTGGGTTGCAGACCAGGTCCCCAGTTGGGGGCCACATGACAGGCAACCACACATTGATGTTTCCCTCCCTCTCTTTATCCCTCCCTTTCCTTCTCTCTAAAAATAAATAAATAAAAATCTTAAAAAAAAACCAAAGCATCTAAAATAGTCAAACTTTTAGAAGCAGACAAGAAAATGGTGGTTTCCAGCAGACAGGGGAAGGGGAATATAGAGAGGTGTTGTTAATGGGTATAAAGTTATAAAGATTAGAATGTTCTAGAGATCTGCTATATAACATAGTGCCTACACTTAACAATGAAGGACATATTTTTAAGTGAGAAAAGGCCAGGTGGGGAAGTTTATGTAGATTATGTAGCATTTATCTAAGAAGAAGAAGGGAGTATAATTAATGTCTCTCTGATGAGAGATACATATCCAATGGCCATGTAAAACCAGTGGCCACTTTCCTTTAGCCTTTCAGAAATGTGTTGAATACACCCTTGCATGAGTTTTGCTTCTTCTGGTGTCCCCATTTTTCACCTTCACCCAATTTTGGCAGTCTCTGAGAACACACGCTCACCAATAAAGACTTTTTAAAAAAATATTTTATTTATTTATTTTTAGAGAGAGGGGAAGGGAGGGAGAAAGAGAGGGAGAGAAACAGCAATGTACGGTTGGTTGCCTCTTGCTTGCCCCATACTGGGGACCTGGTCCACAACTCAGGTGTGTGCCCTGACTGGGAATTGAACTGGTGACCCTTTGCTTCACAGTCTGGTGCTCAATCCACTGAGCCACACTGGCCAGGGCACGAATAAACACTTTTGGCAATGAGTTCTGCTCAATATTTGTTCCAGATCATTCTGTTTTTTAAAATTAATACTTAGTACTTTCCCCAGACATTAAGCTATTTGTGCTCAGACACTAGGGGTACCAGCCCTTTTACAGCTCTATAGTGTCAGTAACCTACTTTACAAAAGGTACCTTCCTGGACAAGGGTTGAAAGCAATGGAATGCTGGAGGGGACTCTTACTTGAACATAAGAGCCAACTGTTAAATGTCTCAGGAATTTTGCAAGCCAGCTATTAATAGCAGCTGTTATTAAAATCTAATTTATGTAAAGTAACAATTATACTACATACATTATATTGAAAACAGACACAACACATACTCAAACCTCATTAATCCCTAATTATTTCCCTACATTTTACTATTATCTATGCTGTTAATATTATGCATATTTATTGTAGTTAACTGATGGAAATATGTCTCTTCCCAACTCTGCATTATTTGACCTCATGTTGGTAGTTTGAAATTTACAAATGCTGTAACACAGTGCATTTCTCCCACCCCCAAGGAGCCTGTTGCTACACATTTACCTGTGTACCGCTGGTTGAAACTTATCCACTCTACAAACACTCTGATCGGGTGGATATCCTCAGATCCAACCAATTCTATTGTATAACATATGAGAGTTAAGTCCTTACTCACTGTTCTATAAAGCAATGTTTTAAAACTGTGAACTGGAGCAGTACATGACAAAGGATACTTCATAACAGAAGGTTTGATACTCAACATTTATGACAATGTTCTATGATGCCCATAATATGTCACTAAGAGACTTTCCTGAAAGGTATACGAGGTCTGGCAAGAAAAAGCCCAACAATTGTTACTGTAACAACAATGGTTTATGTGACATTGATGGAACCTGGCAGCCAACGAGAGTGGACTGGAATGCACATGCATGAACAATGACAACTTCACTGTGCTAGTCAGTGTGGGTGGTAGATGCTGTTGAGTGAGAATGTGTACTGTGTGGCCATTGCATTCAAAATGACTGAGCGAGTAGAGCAACAAACCTGTGTCAAATTTTGCATTAAGCTTAAACATTGCTCTGCAGAATGTATTCAAATGATTCAGAAAGCCACAGTTATGGGCAATTGGTGATTGACAGCTTTGTCACGACAACAAGCCCTCTGCAGGGTGTGTTGGTGAAACATCAAGTCATCCAGGTGACTCCGCATCCCTATAGCCCAGATTTGGCACCCTGTGACTTCTGGCTTTTCCCAAAACTAAAATCACTTTTGAAAGGGAAGAGATTTCAGACTGTCGAAGAGGTTCAGGAAAATATGATGGGGAACCTGATGGTGACTGGGAGAACTGTGTGAAGTCCCAACGTGCATACTTTGAAAGGGACTGAAGTGTCATTGTCCCATGTACGATGTTTCTTGTATCTTCTTCAATAAATGCCTCTATTTTTCATATTACATAACTCGATACCTTCTGGACAGACCTCGTGTAGCACATGTGGGAGCGGGATAGCAGTATCAGGTATAAAAAAACCCATATAAAAGGACAGGTGGGATGCAGAAAAATGAAAGGGCAAAGGGAATAGGGGCTCACTTTTTTCCCAATCCCCATCACTTTATTTCTCTTTTCCTTGCTCTTCTCATGCTGCACACTTTAACTTGAAATATACTTTAACTTTCACCAACTCAAATGTGGGACTGTGGCATGCTTGTGATACAATTGCATAGCAAGCAAGGTTTTAGTCATTTTCCAGGCAACACAGCTTCCTTCCTGGGTGAATATATGAATTTCTTCATCATATACTGGAAGAGGGGGGGATGTTTAGGGATCAATGATTTAAGTAACAACCATGGAAAGGAGGAGGGCATGAGGTGGACATTACTCTTGCTCTATGGGCTGAGTGACTGTGCATGTTTCTTTATCTGGCATTAGAAAAGGAATATAAGAAACCAGCCTTCTGAAGCCTCAAGAAAGAAAGGATGAGTTGATATCATTGTCATGATCAATCATCTTGGGTAAAAAAGAGAGAGGGAGACTAGGAGGGAGGAAACATGATGAAAAAGAGACAGTGACCATGCATGTCCGATTGAACTTTCTGTCCTCATAGCTGCATCTCCAGTTCTTCATTTGCTTGGAACATCAGCAGAACACTGAGAAACACGTGCAGGTAATAGCTGATTGATTATTGCACATTGGTGCCTTGTGTGCAAAGTAAAGGGACTATTTCTGAAACATCTTTTCACTGAATGTCAGCCATCTCAAGTTTTGGACCTTTCACTCAATGCACTCCATGTACTTAGCAGCCTATGTGGGCACAGGATAAATACATGATAATGATTCTTCCTCATGTTTCATGGGTCTGTCAAAGGTAGGCTCTGGGTCTAATTCACCTCCCCTCCTTTGATCCTTCTTGTCCTGATTGGCTTCCGTTCCCCCCACTGTAAAATATACACTGGACTAGGATCCAACTGGCATCCCACTAGCCAAAGATGGCCTACATGGATGTTTTGCTTGGCCCACGTGTAGGGCTTTAAGAGAAAATCATAAATTGTGCTGCTATGAACAGTGGGATGCATAGGTTTGTTTATTTAAGATTTTATTTGTTTATTTTTAGAGAAAGGGAGGGAGAAAGAGAGGAAGAGAAACCTCAGTGTGTGCCTCTCGTGTGCCCCCCACTGGGGACCTGGCCCGCAACCCAGGCATGTGCCCTCACTGGGCATCAAACCAGCAACCCTTTGGTTCGTAGGCTGGTCCTCAATCCACTTAGCCACACCTGCCAGGGCTGATACCATTGTTTAAATTGCATTTTGGAACCAAAAGCAACACCTATTTGATTTAGTCCCCTTTTTATTTTTTCTTTATAATTTTTTAATTGTTCGAATACAGTTGTCTCCCTTTTCCCACCACCACATTCCCACACCCACCCACCACCACTTCCCACCATCTCTCACTAGCCATCAGAGAGATGCAAATTAAAACCACAGTGAGATACCACTTCACACTGGTCAGAATGGCTATCATAAACAAATCGACAAACAACAAGTGCTGGGCAGGCTGTGGAGAAAAGGGAACCCTAGTGCACTGTTGGTGGGAATACAGACTGGTGCAGCCACTGTGGAAAACAGTATGGAATTTCTTCAGAAAACTAAAAATAGAACTGCCTTTTGACCCGGCAATTCCACTGCTGGGATTATATGCTAAGAATCCTGCAACACCAATTCGAAGGAACCTATGCATCCCAATGTTCATAGCAGCACAATTTACAATAGCCAAGTGCTGGAAGCAACCAAAGTGCCCATCAGCAAATGAGTGGATAAAACAACTACGGTACATTTACACAATGGAAGACTACACAGCAGAGAGAAAGAAGGAGCTCCTACCCTTCGAGACAGAATGGATGGAACTGGAGAGCACTGTGCCAAGTGAAATAAGCCAGGGGGTGAGAGACAAATACCATATTATGTCACCTATAAGTGGAACCTAAAACAAGCAAGCAAGCAAGCAAGCAAGCAAGCTATGACCAGAGACATTGAAATAAAGAACAAACTGACAGTAACCAGAGGGGAGGGGGAAGAGGGGTAATGGGGAAAAATAGGGGAAGGGCTGTCAAGGAACAAGTATAAAGGACACGTGGACAAAGACAAAAGGGGATAGTTTTGAGGGTGGGAGGCAGGGAGGGGTTGGGCGGGGGTGCGTGATGAGGGGAAAATCGAGACAACTCTATTTGAACAACAATAAAAACACTTATTTGTTTAAAAAAAGAGAGAAAGTCATAGGAAACATTTTAAAATTGAGATTTTACATAGAAATCTAGAATTCCATCTTCTCTTCAAAAATCAGGAGATGTGGCAACAATGAGCCCACATTCCTGCCTGGCAACAATTGGTCAGAGCCAAATGGCAGCTGCACCCTTAGGTACAGCATGCACTGTCAGGTGGCCAGAGCCCATGCGGGCTGCTCTCATTTATATGATCTGCTTGATCCTCCAGACATTTCAACCTGTGGCCCCCTGGACAACTGGAGACAGTCTATGCCAGGCAGCGGGTAGGCACTTACTTGTTGAGTGAATAAAACTCCTATCCCTTTTTCTCTATCGCTTTCTTATCCAGCCACATTAAGACATCCCAGTCATTGAGTATGGCGATATTCACTTTGGAAGTTGAATTGAGCAAGTCTGCTGGAGTCAGGATAGTCTAGGTTATACTGTGGTAACAAACAACTCTATCGCAGTGCCTTACAACAACAAGAGTTTATAACTTGTTCACACACAAACACACAAACCTAGAAACAAAAATGAAAAAAAAATCATCATACTTTCGCACGCATGGGTACAACCACGAGTGCACTGGTATGTTCGCAATCACGAGTGAAATACAAAATCTGGCATAGGAGCACATGAACACACAGAACTCAGTTTCGAGACTGATCGGCTTAGATTGCACGAGCTGGTTTTCATACGACATAAAAAGGCCCCAGGATCCAAGGGAGTAAGTGCTGGAGGTACAAGAAAATCTGTCCTCAGTCAAGGAATTGCCCCATATAATAAGAAGGGCCTGAAAGCTTACAGAAGGACCTGAAGGCTTTCGTGTTTTTAATTTTAAGCATTTTGAACACGCTAAACATTTTGCAAATGCATACATAGGCACTACTCTATGTAGAGAGGCCTCTTGCTTTGGGCTTCTAGCTCAAGAGGGAGATGCGCCCCAGGTGTCCAGTAGGCAGAGAAACAGAGCTGGCCGGCCTGGGTTGGAGAGAGGGGCTGGAAGGCTGGAGCCCTCTACCCCCAGCAGGAGCTGTAGACAGAAAGGAAGAGGTCAGTGCCAGCTTGCATGCATTTCCCTTCCCGGCTCTCTCCTCTTTCCGTTCCACCCAGTCGAGGCTTTGCCACCTGGGTGATTGCACAGAACTCTTTCTCCCTTGATTCGCCCACCTCAAGTCTTGCCGCCAGAGGTCCCTCCATCACAGCCACCGCACTTCTTTTTGCCGAGCCCCAGGCCTTTGAATATGCTCCTCCCTAGCTCACACATTCCCTGGCTCCTCACTGCCCACAGTTGCTGGTCTAGCCTCCTGAGCCTGGCATGCCAGACCTCTGAGACTGGTAGCCTCTCCAGCCTCACCCACTTCTGTTCCAGCAGTTCCTCCAGCGTCGCTGCTTCACTCACCCACTATACCCCATCCACCATTTTGGCCTGGGAGTGCCCAGCCTTCCCTCTCAGCCTCCCCAGGTGTCTATCTGCCCTCAGACCTCCTCCGGTCCTTCCTCTCCAGGCTCATCATTGAGGTTTAGCTGCAAAACATAACTTGTGACGGCACCCAGGCTCCACCTCTACACTGGAAGCTCCCCGAGGACAGGGAGCAGAATCTCCTTCCAGACTCGGCGCACGTTCACCTATCTAAATGTCCTCCCCAGACCACAGCAGATGACAAGGGTCTGGGTAGAAACACTCTGGGCTGAGAGTCAGGAGGCCCGGTTCCTCGCCTTGGTATGCGACACGCCCCAGGGCAAGTGGCTGCCACACTCTCAGGGCCCCAGTTTCCTCGTTTCTTGACATCGGGGCACTGGACATTTGCTGTTGAGTGCAAAGCTCGACAAAGTGATGATTCACTGAACAGCCATCGACTGCCATCTCAGGCGTCAGACTGAGGAGCTTGGGTGCCTGGGCCCAGGGACGTTCAACCCACCAACCTTGCCTTTGCAGTTAGTTAGGTCCGGCTTACCACAGCGCCCGTCCCGTTTCCCAACTATTCCCACCCCGTGTTCCCCTTTCAAGGACCAAGCTACCTGGTGCAACTCAAGGCTGGAGTGGGGAGATGGAGCCTGAAGGGGCCCGGGAAGATTCCTTCAGAATCAGCAGTGCCTCGGCCGCCTCCAGCTTCTGCTGCCACTCTGAGCAGGCAGAAACCAAGGCCTGCTCAGAAGCTGTGGGATCCTGCGGAGAAAAGGGTGTGGGACAATGGCAGTTGGGAGCCCGCACCTCCCCGCCTCATGTGACAAGCGCCCCTCAGTCCCCAGTTCCACTGAAGGCTGCACTCAACCCGAGGTGTCCTGCTCTTCCCATTCACCAAGCTTGGCCCCTGTCAGCGCTCTGGACCCAACTATTTTCCCAGGATCTGTGGCTGCAGGAGAGGAGAGTCAAGGGTGGCATAGGGCTGGAGGACCAGAGTTGAGCATCTAGAAACAAGGAAAGGAGAGGCCGGGGGGATTAAAACCTCTGTAAGACACACACTACCGGTACACAGAGACAGGCAGGATTTTGCCATATCTGAATGAGGGACTCCGAAGGCCTGCTGACCATTACTCGTTGTGGCTTGGGCAAGTAAGTCCTTTCCCCTGCCTGGCCCGTTTCCGCTTCCATGTCTTTTCCCTCCATCTTTCCTGAGACACTAATTCCTGCCAGCATTTTCAGAACTCCCAGGGCCACGGGGAAGATGATGGGAAATCACAGGTGTCTGGGTTTTAATCTGCAAAGCACCTGGAGAGATGGGGTTACTGTCCCTGTGCAGAGACTGGTTCTTGCCTCCATAGTCCCCAAACCCCACGGGACCGGAAGGAGCAGCTTGCCTCATCTCCAGAAAGCTTTTTCTAATGGCCTCTGGGCTCTTGCCTGAGCCTCAGTGGCCCTCACCGTCACGGTCCCCCTTTCTAGCGGGACCTTCTATCCCATCAATCTGCTTCAAAAGGAACAAAAGCCTCCGTTCGTTAAAGGCCTGCTATGTGGCAGGTGTTATGCTAGTCGTCTTGTCAATGCTGTGGGTGCAGAATTTTGTCCCCTCTCAGTATACTGACTAACAACTGGAGGCTCTGGGACATAAACACCATTGTGCAAAGTCTCCCACAAGTAAGAAATGGCAAAGCTGGGAGAGCCCTGTCTTTACCTGTTCGTCTTAGATGCCGACTCCTCCCTTCCTCTTCCACCGCCACCACCACCACCACCGCCACCGCCACCGCCACCGCCACCGCCACCGCCACCGCCACCACCACCACCACTGCCTCCATTTCCTCCGTCTATCTCCCATGGCATCAAGCACGAGGATGCACGCAATACACAAACGGCTGCATGCTTCTTCTCAGTCTACTCACGTGCTGATCGGGACATGGGTCCGGTGTGAACTCCTGGAAGGAGAAATTGTTGGTTGCGTCTTCAAGGGAGCTGTAGTCCAGGACAGAG
Source organism: Desmodus rotundus (assembly GCF_022682495.2). Classification (NCBI taxonomy): domain Eukaryota; kingdom Metazoa; phylum Chordata; class Mammalia; order Chiroptera; family Phyllostomidae; genus Desmodus; species Desmodus rotundus. Next base: position 9,451,858 of record NC_071400.1, on the reverse strand, counting down.
ACAAACAATTTGGGGAATGATCCATCAGTAGAGGCCCTTGCGAGACTGCCTGCAGGAGCAGAGAGCACAGGTTGGACACGGGTGGGAGGCAGGCCATGGAGAGAGGAGATGTGGGCATGTTTGGGGCTGAGGACAGGAGCCCAGAGTGTCGGAGCTGGGAAGACTTTGAAGACGAGCTGTTCATTTTGCAGCTGGGGAAACCAAGGCCCAGAGAGAGAAGTACTTTTCTCCCAAGGTCACATGGCAAGTTGCAGTAGGGTTAGAGATGGAACACAGAACTTCAAGACAGAGGAAAGGGTCTGGGCAGTGGCTGAGTTGGGAGCCTCCCCAACTGGCCCCAGACTACTCCTTACCTCCCTGAGGGTCGCACAGGCCTGGGCCTTAAGCTGGGACAGGACATTCTCTTTCCCTGCTATGGGAAACTGGAAACAGCTCAGGAGGTCCTTTCCCCCTCATCTCACCTCACTCTACCTCGCTCCCAACCTGAGGTCTCATCTCACCGTGGACCATTTCAACACCCCTCCCCACATTTCTCCTTCACACCAGTACTCGGTAGATAATACTGATGACATTTTATAGCTGGGGAAGCTAAGGCCCAAGGAATAACTTGCCCAAGGCCACATCAGAGTTGGGTGGTAAGACTGGTGACAGAACTACTTATGCTCCCTGTACCCAAACCCGGGTTCCCTCCTTGGCCAGAGACACTCACTGAGAGCTCCTTCTTCAGTGGCCGACTTGCTGACAAAGCTGGGATCTTTGGGAGGTGCAGCTCCACTCTTTATCAGTTCTCCAGTCAGGCGCCTCTTTCGCTGTGCCCCCTGCTTCCTCTTCAAGGAGCTCCTAGCAGGCAAGACCCTGCGCTGCTTCCTAGCGTGGGAGATTGCGGGTCTAAAGTCAGTCAGGCTTAGAGGAGGCCCGCCCTGCCTTCCCCTTGTCAGACACCATACTCACGAAGCGGGGTGACGTGGCTGCAAGAGGCAGCAGTGCTCATGGTCCTCGACTTGGTCACTGTTGCCGAGGTTGGGGCAGCAGGCAGAGTGAAGACGTGGAGATCTTCTGAGGCCAAGTCGAATCCCCCATGGGACTCTGGTCTGAAGCCCAGTGGCGCAGATGCAGGCGCAGCAGGGCCCAGCAGGCATTTCCTTGGAATCCTTGGTTGTGGGCCCAGAAGCAGAGGTCAGGATGGCCACATGATCCCCTACCCCCAAACATACTTCCTCTGACCTTGGTAAACCCCACCTGAAGGGGCTGGATTCTTTTCCATGCAGCTCACCGCTGAAAGCACATTGCACACTCCCTTCTTGCTCATGTAGCCTCCTTCCCAGGAAGGCTCTCTCACGCACAGCCTTGTTCCAAGGAACTCTTGACTTGGGTCCTGTATACTTGCAAGCCTTGTGATTCTCCTTGCCTCCTTTCACTCCACGGAGATCCCACATTCAGGTATACACATGCACTCTCGTGCCGCCTTCAACAATTACTACTTGCCCTTCTCCTGTACCGTCCTGAACTCTGCTACACTCAACCATTATTATTCCTGGCAGCCACTTCCACAATTGTCTTCCTAATCTTCTGCATTCATTCACTTCCCACTCATGAATCTATGCCTCAGGCACTCAATTCTATTTCTAGGCTCATGTATGCCCTACATTCAATTTTTTTTTTTTTATCACAATCCATTCTGATCTTTTTCTTGCAGCCCACCATGATCTTAAATATTTCCTTGCTGCCCTTTTAAGGTGGCAGACCTGTGCACTCCATGAAAGCATATTATCCTTCAGGATCCCAAGCCCCTCTTTCAATCATTATTTTCATTCATCCCCTCGGTTATTCCTTGAACAGACGTTTGCTGTGCCCCGTATCGAATGTCAGGCCCTGATCTAGTCAGCAGCCAACTCCTCACTGCTCCACTGCTCTAATTGTTCTCTTGCACCAACACACTCCCCGCCGCTTTCATGCAAACCCTTGCGTTCCCTCCTCAGCCTCCCAACACTCTTCCATGCTCCACTCCACGCTTCCAACATTATGGTGGAGCACACCCTTGCCCCACCCCCACACACAGACCCGGAGTACATCACCCCCTCACAGGCAGCCCAAAATTTCGCCGCCGCCTTCACCTCCGAATCAAAAGCAGCCTTGCGAACTACTATAAAGGACACATGGACAAAACCAAGGGGGAGGGTGGAGGTGGGGGAGGGAGGTGGGTTCAGCTGGGGTGGGGTGGAGGGATGGGGAGAAAAGGCATACAACTGTAATTGAATAACAATAAAAAATTAAAAAAAAAAAAAAAAGCAGCCTTGCCCCAGGGGCCAAAGGCCAGGGGGTCAGGAGGCTGGGGCGATGGGTCCTCCCGCAGGGGTCCTACAGAGTGTGCGCGTGGGGGTGTGGGGCAGAGTGGACATCAGGCGCGGGTGGAGGTACCCTGCGGAAGCGGAAGGGTTTGGGGATCCAGAGCGGGGGGGGGGGGGGGGGGGGGAGGGGAGGAAGAAGCGGCGGCGTAGAGAACGAGGGCCCCTCTCCCCCCCGATACTAGCCTTTGGTCAGCCTCCAGCAGGTCATGCAATAGACTGGGACGAGAGGCCCGAGGGAAGACGCTGGCGCTGGCTTGCTAGCCTGCTCGCTTTCCCGCCCTTCTCACAAAGGCCAATGAGCTTCCAGCGCTGCCTTCCCACAGTTCGCTGTGGCCGGCGACCTATGAGCTTCGAGTTCCCTAAAGCTCACCCACCAAAGTCCCACCCCGTCGCCGCCCTCCTACTTCTCCTTGGCCTCGCTGTGCTAGGCCGGCCAATAACTCCTGAAGTAAAGTGGAGCTTTGTGCTCCCCAAGCCTTGTTTCCCAGACTGTTCTCTCTTTGGATGTGAAATATTGCATGTGCGTGCATTTTTAACTCGTGCACTTGGTGTTCTGTCATTTACTTTTACAGAATTCAGCGTGTGTTCTTTAAGGTCGATCCCTATTCCTATGCCAGGGATTCTTAATCGGGGGCGATTTTGCACGAATCCAGGGGGCATTCGGCACCGTCTGGAGTCATTTTGGTCCGTATTTGTGTGCCTCCGTTTCTGAGCATAGGTCCTGTTGCATACATTTCTGTATTTCTGTGCCAATGCCACCCTCTTAATTTTTATCTCGCGGTAAGACATCTAGATCTCTGGTAGGGCAAGTCCCCACATCTTAGGCATCAGTCTCCAGCCACATCTCCACTATTCTTCGCATTTTGCCCTTCCACACAAACGTTAGGGTAAGCATGCCATGTTCCCTGGAAACTCATTTGTAACAGATTTGGAGTCTATTTTCAATGAATTTATGGGCCAGTTAAGGGGCAATTGACTATCTTTATGCTATCCGGCCTTCCTGGTCACCAGCGTGGGCTGTCCCTCCAGTTATGTGGGCTTTCTTTAACGTTTTAATCTTTCAGTTTAGTGTTTAGTTTTATCTTTTGTACAGTCAGACCTTGTACATCTTTTACTGTATTTATCCTAAGATACTGCTCAGTGCTGTTGCTCTTGCACATGATATCTGTTTTAAATGGCATCTTTCTATTTGTATCCATTTTACAGAAAGCCTTTGGAGTCTTTAAAAAGTGAACTGATTTTGGAGTGAGCCGCCGTGCTCAACTCAGTGATATCTAATGATTTGTCCGTAGATGTTGCGTGGTTTTCTCTGAATGTGTGAGTAACAGAAGTACAATGATCAACCAACAGGTTTCTTACAGTGCTGGCTAGGCCATCCACTACAAGGTGGAATACAGATGGCTAAAGTGGGCGTCTTTGGGTTGTTCCTAACATTAAATAGACAGCCACCAACGTTTCCATATTCAAGTGAGTTTGCCGTGACTCGGTGTCTCCTTTCCTTCCTCCCTCCCTCCCTCCCTCCCTTCCTTCCTTCTCTCTTTCTTTTCCTTCCTTCCTTCCTTCCTTCCTTCCTACCTTCCTTTCCTTTTTAATTTTACTCTGGATATTATCAAACATATAGAAGTAGATTTTGTGTACGAAACTACAAACAATATCCAGGTTCACTTCAGTAAAGCAGTGGTCCTGGAACATTAGCTTGCATCAGAATCACCCAAAATGCTTGTGAAAAGACAGCTTGTTCACTCCCACATCTGTAAGTTTCAGATAAAAATCTTGGGTGAGAGCCAGAGTTTGCTTTTCTGACCGGTCCCCTGGTGATGCAGGTGCTGGTGGTGGGAGAACACACTGTGAGAACCAGTGTACAACATGGAATACCAATTACCCAATTACCAATTACCAATCACCCAAATGCTACCATTCACAACTCATAGCCAATCTCATTTCATATTTACTTTCTTGTTGCCCTTTCTTCCAGATTTGCCAAAAATCATCTTATGTTATGACGGTAAATATTTTAATGCATAACTCTAAAACATGAGCTATCCATTCTCCTCGACTTCTTTATTCTGAAAATGCACAATGTCGGTGGTCTAGTTTCATTTTTTTGCATGTACCACTCCAATTTTCCCAACACCATTTATTGAAGAGACTGCTTTTACGCCATCGTATTCTTTTGCCTCCTCTGCCAAATATTAATGGATCATAAAGGCGTGGGCTGATTTCTGGGCTCTCTTCTGCTCCATTGATCTAAATGCCTTTCCTTGTGCCGGTACCAGGCTGTTTTGATTACAGTGGCCTTATAGTATAGTTTAATATCAGGTATTGTGATCCCCCCAACTTTGTTCTTCTTTCTCAAGATTGCCGAGGCTATTCGGGGTCATTTTGGGTTCCATACAAATTTTTGGAATATTTGCTCTAGATCTGTGAAGTGTGCCATTGGTATTTTAATAGCAATTGCATTGAATCTATAGATTGCTTTGTGTAGTATGGACATTTTAATGATGGTAATTCTTCTAATCCATGAACACGGTATATGCTTCCACTTCTTTGTGTCCTCTTCTATGTCTTTCCTCACTGTAACACACCACATTAACAGATGAAGGGGAAGAAAACCAAAGCATCTCAGTTGACGCAGAAAAGGAATTGGAGAAAATTTGCAGCCACTCATGATATAAAACCGTCAACAAAGAAAGAATAGAAAGAAGCTTCCTCAACATAATTAAAGCCATATACAGACATCACACTCAATGGTGAAATGCTGAAAACTTTTCCTCATTAATCAGGAATAAGATAAGGGTGACTACTTTTACCATTTCTATTCAGCATAGTACTAGAAGCCTTAACCAGAGCACTTAGGTAAAGGGGGGAGAAAAAAAAACCCCAAGGCATCCAAATTGCAAATAAAGAAGTAAAATTATCTCTGTTTACAGGCGACGTTATCTTACACAGAGAAAATGCCAAAGATTCAAAATCTGAAAGTGTTGGAGCTATTCAGAAAGCTTATAGGATATAGATCAACAGACAATAATCACCACACTTCTCTACACTAACAACGAGCAATCCATTGAGAAAATTATGAAACAATTCCAGTTACATCAAAAAGAATAAAGTATTTAGGAATAAGCTTAACCAAGGAGATGAAAGACTTGTGCAATGAAAACAGCAAAACATTGCTGGGAGAAATTAAAGGAGACACAAATAAGTGGAAAGACATCTCGTGTTCTTGGATTGGAAGACTTCATATTATTAACATGGCAGTCCTACCCAGAGTGACCTAAAGTTTCGGCACAATGCCCATCAAATTCCCGAATGGCATTAATTTTTGTGGAAATTTTTCTTAAAATCCTAAAATGTGTATGGAATCTCAAGGGACCCACAATAGCCAAAACAACCTTGAAAGAAAAAAAAAAAAAAAAAGGACAGGGTTGGAGGACTCACACTTCCAGATTTCAAAGTCTATTTCAAAGCTACAGTAATCAAAAGAGTGTAGCATCGGCATAAAGCCGAGCATAGAGACCAATGGAATAGAATAGAGACGTCAGAAAATAAATCCTCACATATATGGTCAAATGACTTTTGACAAGGCTACCGACACCTTTCACTGCAGAAAGGACAGTCTTTTCAACCAGTGGTGCTGGGAAAGCTTGATATTCCCATGGCAAAGAGTGAGGTTGGAGACATTCCATACACCGTTACGAAAATTAACCCAAAATGGATCAAGGACCGAGACCTAAGTGCTAAGATGATGAAATTCAGAAGAGAACAGAAGAGTAAAGCTTCAGGACATTGGATTTGGCAATGACTTCTTGGATATGACATCAAAAGTATATGCAACAAAGAGAGGAAAGGATAGATAAGTTAAACTTCATCAACATTTAAAACTTTGGGGCATTAAATGACACTGATAAGAGAGTAGAAAAGCAACCCACAGAATGGGAGAAAATATATGCAGATCATGTGTCTTTTAAATGATTAACATCCAGAATATACAAACAACTCCTACAACTCAAAAATAAGTTTAAAAAAAATTGAACAACCTAATTCAAACATCGGCAAGGGGCTTCAGTAGCCATTTTGGCAAAGAAGGTACACAAATGGCTGTTGAGCACTTCTGCATGTGAAAAGGTACTCGACATAACTAGTCATTAGGCTAAATGAAAATAAAAACCACGAAGAGATGTCACTTCACATGCATCTAAGTGGCTATTATTTTTTAAAAGAAAAAGAAAGAAAGAAAAAGAAAATCAGAATATAACAAGTGTTTTCAAAGATGTAGAAAATGGGAACCCAGGCACCCATCAGTGGATGAAAGGATAAATAAAATGTAGTGCAATGCAATATTATTCAGGCTTTAAAAAGAAAGAAATTCTGATGTATGCCACAACACGGATGAACCTTGAAGACATTATGCTAAATGAATAAGCCAGAAACCAGATGACGAGTATAATTATCTGAGGTACTTAGGGTAGTCAAACTCATAGAGATGGAAAGTAGAATGGTGATTGCCAGGGTATGAGGGGAGAAAGACATGAAGAGTTATTGTTTAATGGGTACAGGGTTTCAGGTTGGGACAATGACAAAGTTCTGGACATGGATGGTGGGATGATTTCACAACAATGTGAATGTAATTGCATTTTATACTTAGCATGGTTAAAATAAGTTTTTGTTATGTATATTTTACCATGATGAGAGGGAGAGAGAGAGAGAGAGAGAGAGAGAGAGAGAGAGAGAGAGAGAGACAGAGGAAGCTCCCCTCAGTTCCAAGGAAAATTGCTTTATACTGCCAAGAAACTTTCTATGTATCAAAGGCAAACTTTTCTTTGGGAGAAAAGGTGGGGATTTACCAATGATAGTGCATGCTTACAATTGTCTAATTTTCTAATAAGTACATGTAGTTAAGTGCTGGCCCTCTCTAAAGGTTGTTTAAAGATGGTATTATATGATTTTTAAAATTCAATTTTTAATTCAAAATTTTTCCATAAAGAAAACTTTAGTCCTAGCAAGTTTCACTTGTAAACAATACCACACATTTAAAACAAAAATATAGTAGCAGTCCTACAGAACTTTTTCAGAAAATACAGGAAGAAAATACAGAAATTTTATGAAGTCAGCATTACTTTCATACAAAAAAATATAAATAACTTTTAAAAGGACACTACAAAGGGAAAAAGAGCACTACAGGCCAATATCCCTGATGAATATAGGTATAAAACCCCCTAATGAAATTTTTAAAAAATTGAATCCAGTGATACAGGAAAAGTATAATCTGTGACCAAGCAGAGTGTATTCTAGGAATGTAAGATTATTTTAACATTAAAAAATGCATCAGTGCACTCTACCATATTAAGAGAATGAAATAAAAACACTGATTATCACAACATATGACTGAAAAGCCATTTGATAATATAACACATGTATTCATGATAAAAACATCTGCTAACTTAAGAACATTTTCAACCCGATAAAGCGCTTCTACCAAAAACCTGCTGCTGGCATTATAGTTAATGGCGAAAGACTGAGGAAAGTTTCTCCCTAAAGATTAGGAATATGTCAACATCTCCACTCTTACAATGTGTGGTCAACATTATATTTGGAAACATTAAATTATATTATATTTGTCCTAGCTGATAAGGCAAGAAAAAGAAACTGTATTTTCTGAAGACGTGATAGCCTATGCAGAAAATACAAAAAAAAAAAAAAAAAAAAAAGCACCTCCCAGATCTAATAAACAATTTAGCAAGGTCAAAAGAGAGAAAGTCAATATAGAAAAGGTTTTTTTTTTTTTTTAATTTCAGTATACTGAGAACAAAGATTTGGAGATGGACTTTTTTATAAATCACCTACAATAGCAGTAAAATAAATGAAATACCTACTGGTAGTTTTAACATTATATTTGCAGGACTTGTACACAGATAACTATAAAATGTTGCTGAGAGAAGTTAAAGGAGATTTCTATAAATGGAGGTATAAACATTAAGTTCATGAACCTGAAGACTCAAAACTATTTAAGATGTCAATTCTCTAGTAAACCATCTATAGATTCGACATATTCATAATTTAAATGAAAAGCTACTACTAAAACTTATATGGAAATGCAAAGGACACGGAATAGCCTAAGCCATTTGGAAAAGAACGAAAATGGAGGACTTGCACTACCAAATTCCCTGACTTAAAACAAAGGTATGGAAATCATGACACTGTGGTATTACCATAATATTAGACCATAATATGGATCAATGGATAAAATAGAAAGCCCAGCAATTAAGCCTACATATATATGGTAAGTTGATTTGTGACACAGGCGCCGAGATGATTAAATTAACTAATAATTACCTCATGGTGCTGGGGGCGGGGGGGGAAGAATCTCCATAGGGGAAAAGAAACCACAAACTTCAGTACCTCATACTATATGCAAAAGTTAACTCAAAATAAATCAGAGCTCTAAGTGTAAATTGTAAAATTGAAAATCTTACAAGAAAACACAGGAGAAAAGTTCTGCGTCGTGAGGTTAGGCAAAGGTGCCTTGGGTAGGAAATTCATTCAAAAAGTATATGATTTAACTTTGGGTGGTGGGCACACGATGCAATATAAGAGCATGTATCATAAAAATGTACACTTGAACCCTATGTAATCTTATTACCCAATGTCACTCCAATAAATGTAAATTTAAAATACTATAGATCACAAAGGGACAATAATTGATGGACCCTTGCTAAAAATTAAAACAAACAAAAACTTTTGCTTCTCAAAACCCAGGGTTCAGTATCTCTGTGCAACACCATTTTCTACTCCCTTGCTGGAACCTCATGACTGACCTTGACTTCTACTTAACCCCTAGAACAGAACCCTGGGTCTGCTTATTTTCAGTTGCAAAAACTCACTTTATTGTTTTGGGCTTCTGCTTGCAAAACTCTCCCCTTCCTCTATTTCCTGGCCAACTTCTTTCTTCGCTCATTTCAGGTATGCCTCCTTTGGGAAATCTCCAAGACTCCATTCCAACTCCCAAGGCTGGGTGGCTGCACCTCCTCCGTCCTCCCATAGCCATGTAACCTTCCTTCCACCTCTCTCTATTGCAACCATCCGTTGTTTGTTTCTTTTCTTTTCTTTTCTTTCTTTCTTTTTTTTTTTCTTTTGGCTTCTCTCCCACAGAATGGCTTGAAGCAGCAACAGAGACTCATTCATTTCTATAACCCCAGGCCACGGCCCAAGATAGGCTCCCAGAGAAGACCAGCCCTGTATTCTCACAGTTGTATAAAAGATGCTTTCCTAAACAACACTATCATTTTAAAAACCAAGTAAAGGGCTCTGAGGCCACCTACTTCCTCTTTCCCTTCCGGGTACTGTTTGCCCTTTCAGGTCAGACTCTCCTAGTTGTGGGTGGTAAAAAGGGGGCAAAACTAGACAGCTTCTCCTGAAACCCAAGAGTCGAAGGTGGAATTTTGTATAGCAGGAATAGGCAACAACGAGCTCTCGCCTCACTTGTTCTGCTTTCCCCGGTGCCCTCTGTCCTTCACATTTTCCAAGCCCTCCAGGCTCCAAACCACCTGTGCACTATCTACCAGATGCTGACTGCCTCACAGACGTGGCATCTCACATAACCCTCTGAGAGGAGAAACTCCGCTGTTGGTTTGGACTGTGGATGCCATCACCCAGCCCACCCTCTTTGCTTTAATAACCCGTGTGGACCCATTCCTGTCTATGGCATCCCCACCAAATGACGACTCACCATCTGCATGAACACCTCTGCTTTGTTGTTCTTGTTGTTCAGCAAGCAGACACCTGGTGTGAGCCTGCTGGGAGGTTCAGAGGAAAGAAGAGAAAGAAAGGAAAGGAAACAAAGATACAAGGGAGAGAGAAAAAAAAAAAAAAAGAAGGAAGAAAAGAGAGCGACTGGAGGGGTGGGAGTAAGGTACACAGGAACAGAAAGGATGTTCCACACTAGAAATGTATCCACTGCTTGAGTAGTGTGTGCTGGGCTGTAGGAGGGAGGAAAGACAGGGCGGGGCCAAAGGAGCTGAAGGGGCGTGGAGAGGAGAGACCCTCAGCCTCTTTGCACTCAGCAGAGTGGGCAGCTTAGCTGGTGTCTTCAAGGAAGTCTTGTTGGTCACTACGGGCACATCCACTCTCTTGGAATCATGATCTTCACTCCTTTCCTTCCACCCCCTGACCTGGTGAGTCTGATTTCTCTCTGTTGTCCTGAGATGTCAGCCCCAGAGCCCTGGGGCTGGGTCTTTAGCGGTCATTGTTGTATCCCCAGCACTTAAAACAGGGCTGGGTATGCGCATAATACTTGTTGAATAAGAGAATGAATGTCAGGGAAGGCAGGGGCCTTAGGATAAGACTACTTAGTCTTTCTTTTTTCAGAACACGAAAGGCGGGGTTAAAGTCACTAAGGAATTTGTTGTTTTGTCTGACACCAGGGAGAACTCATCCAATGGCACAGGCTTACTCAAGGGGTCTGCTGGTCCCCAAGGGTCTTGGAGGAGCCGGTTCCAGAGAGCCCTGGCATTTTTCACCAAGTCCTTCAGGTGAGAGCTTGGAGTCAGCCTCTGCTTCTCACTGCTCACAGCCAAACCAACGTGCCTCCCATTCCCTTTCCACCCAGAGAGCCCCTGGGCCAGGCCTGACTTCCCCAGGGTTCCCAAGAGTCTAGTTGTCATTCTGCTTTGCTTTTACAGGCGAGGATACCAGTCACTTGGAAACTGAGACCACGGTGCCACAGACACAGACTGGTGAATGGTGATCAAGCCCTCTCTGCTGCCACATGCTCTTACTTCCCCAGTTTCTCGGCCACTGGGCCTGAAATAAATGTTGTGCGCTGGACTGTTTTTGCTTCGACCTTTTAACAATGTAACTTTCGACGCTGACACCAGCCTCAGATGAATTGGGGCTTGTCAGTTGTGGTGCTGGTGGGGTGGGGGTGGGGTGGAGGCAGAGGGAGGGAGCTACCAGCTCACTCAGTCCTATAAGTCTGTACACACTCCTTTGTGGGGCAGTGCTGCTGCTCCCTTGGTCGCAGTCGCAATAGACTTCAGCTAATGAAGACTGAATTTTCCACGGCGGACAGCTCTGACTCCGATGGGGTTAATGACTACAGGGATGAGGGAGGAATAACAACTCTCTTTCCCCAACACCACACACAGGTCTTCTTATCTGAGAACAACCAAGCTGTATTTTACATGGAGGGGAGGGAGGAGGCCCATGTGGAAAAAGAATGCTTGGATCCTAAGAAAATCTCTTAGGCCCTATGTGCCTAGTCAGTTCCCAGGCCCCTCCTCCACCACAAGACAGAGCCCCTCCAACAGGCAACCTTGCCTCTAACTATACGTTGTCCATTTTCATATGATGAGGGTTTTTTTTCACCTCCTAAGGTGACTTTGGTATGTACTGCAACATAATATCAGCTAAGGAAGTCTATGGGGGGGGGGAGGGGGCTGGAGCACATTTATCCCTTTAACATCAGAACACGTTGTGGCTCTGTTACGTATTCTGACACCAAGAATTGCCTGGCCAATAGGCAAAGGTATGGCATGTTCTCCTTCAGAGCAAAGATCCTAATTACAACACAGGAACGCCAAAATATTCTTTCCCCCTAACTCACAGTAGTCCTCCATGCAAGGCCAGGAGAGGACAAAGTACTTGCACAGGGCCTGCTTTGTGAATTAATTGCCCTTTAGTTGTTCAGAGGTCCAGCGTCTTAAAATGCTAATGAACCCCAGCAGAGGTTGGGTTCAGGTAGGAAACAACAGTGGGAGTCCCACAGCCCTTTTGCAGCCCTTTTCCTACATCCCTAGAAGGCAGCCAAGGTGGCACCCATCGGTACAGAACAGAGGAAACGGTTAATCTTAGTGTGACTTGTTTGCTTTAGATCTGGTGTCTCAGCAGCTGTTCCTCAAGGCCTAGGGACCACCCCTCCCCCCATGCCATCTCTTGTCTCCTAAGATGGGCCTTAACTGTGGGGATGCTCATCTCCATGTTGCTGCTTCTCCAAAGGGGGGCTGGGATCTTGCATCTTAGGTCTCAGCCCTGTCCAAATGAAGGGAGGAGCTCCAACTACCGGGGTCTGGGGAGTCTGTTGGTCATCCTCTCCTTTGTAACTGCTGTCACATCAGTCACTGGACATGACTGGAGGTGTCAGAGATAGTCCTTCCATGCACGTGTGTGCGTGTGTGTTTAGGATGTGAATAGTTGTTGAAACAAGAAATGATATGATGAAATCTAGTGGTTAAATATGGGGCACAACTCGGCAGCCACACTTGAAAGCCAAGCTGCAGAAAGGGATTTCATGTAGTGGGGCTAGGCAACGAGGAGCCATCACCTCTGTTCCTCACCCTTGGTACAACCCCACCCTGTCCAGGGTTCCCAAATCTGACCCTAACAGCTCCTTAGCCCTCTGGACCCAGAGACACATCTGCTCACTACCTGCCAGATGCTGACTGACACCCAGACACAACACTACACATCATCTCCTGAAAGGAACACCTCTGCTGTTGATTTGATCTCGGGCTTCCCTCATCCACCTCAGCCACTCTTGGCCTGGATGCACCATGTGGCCTTACCTGCCTCCCACTTTGCACAAGCCTTTGGATTCTGTAGCCTCGCAGCAGAAGATACTTTCCTTTGCCAGCCCCAGAATCACAGGGTATTTCCCGTATCCCTCCCCATTTACATCCCGGTTCCCCCTGCCCGGGGTAACCATGTTCCCCCCGCCTGACCTTGGGCAAGCCCTTCCTGCTCTTTGGTGTCAGCACTTCCAGAAGTGATTGCCTGGGTTTTCTGTAAGCCGTGTTCTCTTAGCTCTGTGCATCTTTAAGCCGTCTGATCCGTCTCTGGCTATGGAGGGCTCAGAATCTGTTGAAATGTGTTAAATATGCCTCCCCTTACTGCCAGCCATGACTGGGAATGAGTGAACTTGTGTATCTCAAGAGGGGCCCCATTGCCCCTTGAAGAGTCAGGCGAACAGTCAGAGCGCAGGGGGCAATTATGTGGAGAAAGGGTTCAGACAGGTCAGCAGTAGGGAAAGGAGTGGGTCATCAGTTTTCCGCCTTTGTTTGTGAAAATATGACTGAGCCCAAGTTCTGAGCTCTTCTCCTGTGCTTACATCCCCACCTCCACCCCCAACTACATCATGTCACAATCTCTGCACCCAAGGGGATGGCTCAGATAGGTGAGGAAGGCAGACTATTTCTCAGTAGAGGGTATGGGGTCGGCCAAATCTCTTGGCTCTTATGGTGAACAGATGACCATTGGAGTGTGAGAGCAAGCAAGAGATCGAGTGTGTTTGTTTCTCCATTTATTTGATTTTGCCCCTTCTACACTCATTCTCTCTGGTGCCATATCCCAGTAAATCCTGGGCAACCTTAGGAAGATGGCAATATTTGTCCTCAGCTCTGCCTAGCATTACACAGCCTTCTGTGTTACAGGGGTTTTATGTGTGTTTCTTTTATTCTCCGATCATCCAAAACAAGGTGAGTTGTGTGAACTCTATTCTGAGGTCACATCACCAGCAAGGGACAGAGCCAGGATCTGGTCGCTGGTCAATCCGAGGTAAGGGTCCTTCTATTACAGCAGTTCAGCCTAAGCACCGCTGCTCCCAGCTAGGAGCCATGGGGTCCTGATCTACTGTGTGTCACACAGCTCATCCTCTTAGGGATGGAAATTCTGTACTTCTAGTCCCACACCCAACAAAGCTTCCCATTAAGGGGGTAAGAGGTCCTAGGTGACGGGACCCAATGTCATCCCATGCCACACACCACTGCGGGATTACTCCTGTTAATAAAATGATGGTGGTAACCCAAGGGGGAAAAGAACTATATCTGCTGTACCCTTCACCCACTGCTCCCTATGGTGCCCCAGGGCAACTCTACAGAACTTCGGGGTGCTCCTGAGCACGGTCTGAAAAACACTGGTCTCATGCCAAAGATGAAGCCTAATGGTGGGCCTTTCCGGCACAGTATAACAAGTGAATGGACTTCATAGGGGTTCCCATCAAATCACATTGACCTTCTGTTTTCTTACTGTACGGGGAAAGCTGCATCTCACTGGGACCCCCCAGTGTGGGGCTCTCAGCTTCCCAGGGTAGGCAGCTCAACCTTTCAGCCTTCCCAAGGGAGAGCACACTCTTGTGGGCCACTCCCACAAAAGGCTGGCCCAGCCTCCCTATACCGATTATGAGGAGGGACTTGGTTTTTCTGTGACTCCAGTGTGAGGAAATGCGCTGAGATCTCACAGGGGGCCGGTGTGGTCTCTGCTTGTATCCATGACCCCACCAGTGAATTTCATTCATCACTGGCCATCCTCAGACACTCCTGCTCTCAATCACAGACAAAAGACAGGCTGACAGAGAAACTGCACCCACAGAACGCCCACTCTCTTGTGGGTTTTAAAATGTGTGCCAGAACATAGTGCAAGACGGGGTGGAGGGAAGTGGCTTGATTTGAGAGATGTTTTCCATAGCATAGAGAGGATGGCACTGTCTTAGGTTGGAGGTGGGCCTGGAACAGAGGGCTAAAGAGGGGCCCAAGATGACACCAGTTTCTGGCCTGGGTGACCTGTGGCCGGGGTTACCATGCACCCAGATATGGATCGCAGGTAGAGAAGCAGGATTCAGTGGGAGGCTGAAGATGTCAGGTCTGGAGTTGGACTCTGCTAAAATTCATGGAGCCGTTGGGTTGGTGAGAAGCTACCTTAAATATGCTCACAATGCCAAAGGAAATCAACAAAATTCTACCCCACTGGGAGTGTGAATGCATATTCTGTTTTATTTATACATGATAACACACACATAATAAGTGTATCATGTGCTGGTGTATGGTGTGAAGCTGGGGCTTGAAATCCGTGGTTCTTAGTCATTTGGGGCGATATGAGTATGAAACATTGATGTGAATGAACAAAAGAGGTTGCCTCGGGCCCTGACTGGCCACTGGAGAGCCAACAAGACCTATCTTTCAGGGACACCCATAAACCATTTGTGGCACACATCATGGTGCATAGTTTGGCAAGCTTTGGCCTTGGGTTACTTACTCAATAATGTCCTCTGGGGGTGATGAAGGGAATGTAAACTATCTCCTCCAAGAGGCAGGAGCTAGACTTGGAAATCATCATCCTGTGTTCTCTACTTGCCGTGAGAACTAAATGGGACAAAGCATGTCAAGAAGCGCCAGGCAAAACCTGGCCCCTTATGAAGAGTAATGGTGACTTTTTGTATTTCTTTAGAGGACAGGAACCGTGACTTTTGGGGGGTGGCATTTGTAACTCTATCAGTTACGTTACCACCAGTGGGCAACTGATAATGAAGAGTAATAAGTTAGCGTTTATCTCATGTGGACTACAAGCAGCTTTGGCTTTCCTGCAGTTGACCGAATGAGTAATCAGTTGGACTTGTGCTTTCTAGTATCTCCCAGCGCTGTAGAATTTACCTCATTCATCTCCACAACGTTCCTGAGGGATGGAGAAGGACTGATGTTGTCGCCCTTTGTGAGGGGCTGAGTCCAAGGATTACAGGAATAATAGCTCCTGCCTCTCGGGAGGGCTGTGAGGATTAAGTGGGGTGCCACCTCCTCAAAGCAGCAGGCATTGAGCCAGGCCCAGAGCGACACTCGCGGTTTCCTTGAAGTCAGGCACCTTGAGGTAGGCTTTGGATCTCATTTGTCCTCTGGGCCTGATTTTTCAGCCATTTGCATGAAAATTGTGAAGACACTAGCAGTAGCTGAGAGCTTTTAGTGGGGAGGAGTGTGTGGGCTGCCGAAATGATTGCTGCAGGTATATCACATCTCCTTTCCTTGGAACCCAGCTGGGGTCAGAGAATTCCTCTCAACCCGAACTCGTGAAGGGAGGGTCAGAACTTCTGTTTTGGTTTTAGAGAAGCGGCCAGGAGATGGTCAGTTACTTAACCAAAGCCACAGTCAGTGATGGGTCTGGTCCTGGGCCCCAAATCTCCTGATTCTCATTGAGGTGTTCTTGTGCCCATCAGGCCCATTATCATGCCCCGTCCTTCTGCAACACGTTGTCGTGTGGGTTTAAAGCAGGCATGTTCCTCTGAAGGTAAAAGGGGGCTAGTTTTGCTATGGACTTTATGTTCCCTCTATGCCTCGGAGGAGGCAGATGTTAAGGGGTCTTAGTGTTGGCTCACAGCCTACCATGGGCCCAACTCATTATGTAGTTTGCGTTTTCTTTTTAATTAGATGTATTGGGGTGACATCGGCTAATATAATTATATAGGTTTCAAGTGTACAATTCTATGATACATCATCTGTACACTGCATAGCTTTTGAATCTTGCACACTCATTGGTTAGGATCTCAGGTTAGCATCTGGGAGCAAATCACTGCACCTTCTCAAAATCTTGTTGTCCACATTTGAAAACTGGGGTAAGTATTCCCAACCTCACACAGTCATGGTGAACACTAAATCAAGCAGCCAGTATGCACACCCCAAATGAAAAGCGGCTGTGTGAGAAGACACAAGAAATGAAATGGAAAGAGAAGGGAGAGGCCCTGGCTGCTGTGGGTCAGTGGACTGAGTGCCGGCCTGCGAACCAAAAGGTCACCAGTTCAATTCCCAGTCAGGGCATATGCCTGGGTTGCAGGCCAGGTCCCCAGTCGGGGGTGTGCGAGAAGCAACCGATCGATGTATTTCACACACGTCAATGTTTCTCTCCCTCTCTTTCTCATTCCCTCCCCCTCTCTGTCAAAAAGTAAGTAACTAACATGTTTTTTTAAGAAGAGAAGTGAGAGGATGGGAGCAAACATGGTCTTCAAATATAACAGACCAAAGAAAGAATCAGATTACAATATACAGAGAACTTTGATGAAACAACTGTAAAAGCACACGCCAAACAAAGTAGAAAAGTTAGCAAAAACTTGGAACAAGCTGTTTACAGAAATGCAAACGGCCAACACAAAAACAATAGGAGCTCAACACCACAAGCAACAATGGAAATTAAATACCAATGATGTTCATGTTTTCAAACTGCAAATTGAGAAACATTCAAATAATTAAATATACCAAATGGGTAGCATACACTGGCAACATCAGTGTGAATCAGTGTAGATTCTTCAGCGAGCCGCTGAGCAAGGATTAACCAACTTTAATGTATTTACCCTTTAATGTGCATCTCCAAAGTCTCCTTCTTCCTCCTGCCACAGACCAGAACTAGAAGCACTTGGGACTACTGATGCTTCCTAGTCCAGTGCCCTGGGGCTCAAGGTCTTAAGATGTCACGGCTTTAAGACCCACAGCAGTGCTCCAGAAAACCTAGTTTGAGCCTGTGACACACCCTTGGGAATCCTCAAGATCCTTGGGAAGGGTCCCCAGGGCTGAGTCTGAGCCTTGACTGAGCAGCTCAACTCTCAAGAATTACAGCCAAAGGTCTCGGGGTCTCTGTGAGATGCAAGTTTCTGGATCTGTGCTTCCCTTGAATGGCCTGCCTTGGCTTCCTCTACCACATGGAAGAGAAACCTGGAGTTTGATCGTGCATCCCCAACAAAGCTGGGTCTCTGCTCACTGCAAATTCAGGGATTTGGCAGAGCTTTTCTGTCCACAAACTGGGCTTCTTTTTTTTTTTTTTAAGAGCTTATTTATTTATTTTTAGAGAGAGAGGGGAAGGGAGGGAGAAAGAGAGGGAGAGAAACATCAGTGTGTGGTTGCCTGTCATGCACCCCCTACTGGGGGCCTGGCCTGCAACCCAGACCTGTGCCCTCACTGGGAATTGAAACGACGACTCTTCTCTTCGCCGGCCAGCACTCAATCCACTGAGCCGCACCAGCCAGGGCCACAAACTGGGCTTCTGGATATGAGGATGGGGCGGTGGGGAGAGAGTACAACTGACAATTACCTGGGTTTGAATTTCTTTAGAGCTTAAAGTAAACAATGCGCAAATCAGTCTTTCCTTAAGCCTTTAGGCTTATATATTCATAAATAGAAGGATGTAAAAATCGGGAGCCATCACTCTCAGTCAGTCATTTAAGTGTCCATATTAATTAAAGTGGAGTGATGGGGCTGGAAGCCTGATTAGAGTGGGCTTATGGGAGAGCGGGGGGGTGGGGGGGGGGGAGGAACGGGAAACAATGGTGTTAGTCAATGAGGCATCTCCGTACTTGAAGGAATGTCGGAGAATGTATCAACTGCTTGAACACAGTGTCCTCATGTACAGGATGGGATGTTGGAAATCTGGGCCAGGGAGGTGGGGATGGAGTTCAAGGAGGGGACATGCCCTTAGCCTCTTTACACTCAACAGAATGAAGAGCTCTGCTGGCCCCTGGCAATAAGTCCTCTCAGGCAGGACAGGCACATGGCATCTCACAGGTGCTGATGGATCTACCTCATTCATCTCCACAGCACGTCTGAGGGTTTGAGAAGCACTGGTGTTGTTACCCTTTTGGGGGGATGAGTCCAGGGACTTACAGGAATAATAGCTTGATTAGAAAACATGAACTTCATTGGCAACCGGCAGCTGCTGAGTCTCGACCTGGTGAATCCAATTTCCCTCTAGAATCACAGATCATCAGTTCCAGGGCTGGGATCTAGGTCTCTAGAGTTCACTGTTGTATCCCCAGTGCCTAGAACTGAGCATGGTGTACACATGGCAGGCTCTCAGCAAACACTTGATGAAGGAAGGAATAGATGTCAGTGCCGGCCAGAGTGAATTTGTATTTTCCGGGACAGGAGTGGCTCAGCAGAAGACACTGTGTCCTTCATGTATTTTGTCAACACCACAGAGAACTCATCCAATGGCACAGGCTTACTCAAGGGGTCTGCTGGTCCCCAAGGGTCTTGGAGGAGCCGGTTCCAGAGAGCCCTGGCATTTTTTCACCAAGTCCTTCAGGTGAGAGCTTGGAGCCAGCCTCTGCCTCTCTCACTGCTCACGGCCAAACCGACGTGCCTCCCATTCCCTTTCCACCCAGAGAGCCCCTGGGCCAGGCCTGACTTCCCCAGGGTTCCCAAGAGTCTAGTTGTCATTCTGCTTTTGCTTTTACAGGGGAGGATACCAGTCACTTGGAAACTGAGACCACGGTGCCACAGACACAGACTGGTGAATGGTGATCAAGCCCTCTCTGCTGCCACATGCTCTTACTTCCCCAGTTTCTTGGTCACTGGGCCTGAAATAAACGCGACATGCTTGATTCTTTTGGCTTCATGGTATTCAGTCTCCATTTCTACACCGACATCCACCTCCTGTGCTTTATGGTTTGCCTGTTTCGGTGGGGAGGTGTCAGGGAGAGTGTGTCACCGCATTACTTAACCATATGGGTCTCTACTACTGTGCCTTGGAGCAGTTTTGCTTTTTCTGCTCAGTCGCGTTGGATAAGACTATGTTTGATGGAGGCTGATCACTCCGTTGGTTTCAAACATTTCAAAAATATGGCTGTTGGGCACTGACAGACTGAGTGAGAACCCTGGGGGCAGGGGACGAGGGTACCAGCAGAAGGACGGAGAGGTTGGGTCAGAAGGAGAGATGTCACAGAACCCGAGGCTTTTAGAAGCATTAGAGCCACTAAGTTATAAACTGACCACAAATGACCCCCACCTTACCCCTGAAAAGAGTTCCTCCAGCACCTGGCCTGTCCATCACCTCAGGTCATTTATCTCACATTTTGACACCATGTCCCTTTGTAAGCTGGTCTTGCTATGTATTCCAGTAAAATAGCAGCAGGGGAAGAGCTGAGTCTGCTGAGTGCTTCCCAGAACTGGGGAAAGCCTGGGCTTTCTGGGACTGTTCGGATCATGGCTAAGGCTATGCCAGGGGAGTCCAGCCCCCAGCCCGAGTTCACCAGGCCCCCGAACTTGCTGCATTTGGCTCTGAGCCGCACCAAGGAAATTTGAGGTCAGGAGCTAGGAGAGTCCCTCCTTTTAAAGATAATTTGTTACTGAATGTATTGGGGTGACACTGATTCACAAAACCATATGGGTTTCGAGTGTACAACTCAACGAAACATCATCTGCACACTGCATCTTATGTCCATCACCCAAAGCAAAGTCTCTTTCCATCCACATCTATCCCCCCTCTGCCCACTTCCACCTACCCCCAAACCCCCCTCTCCCTCTGGCTTTCATCACACT
This sequence comes from Desmodus rotundus, assembly GCF_022682495.2. Taxonomy (NCBI): domain Eukaryota; kingdom Metazoa; phylum Chordata; class Mammalia; order Chiroptera; family Phyllostomidae; genus Desmodus; species Desmodus rotundus. The sequence goes on along the minus strand of NC_071400.1, from coordinate 9,431,451 downwards.
GTTTGTCTGTGTCAATGGGAGATGGAGATCTAGATGTAGATGTAGATATAGATAGATCTGGTTAAACCCTTCACGCTCTTTCATCCAGCCCCCCAACTGTCCTCCACTCTGACAGCTGCCAGTCTGTTCCATGTATCCATGCCTCTGTTTCTATTTGTTCGTCAGTTTATTTTGTTCATTAGAGTCTGCATATGAGCGAGATCATATGGTATTTGTCTTTCACCGTCTGGCTTATTTCACTTGGCGTAATACTCTCCAGGTCCATCCAGGATGTTGCAAAGGGTAAGAGGTCCTTCATTTTTAGTGCTGCATAGTATTCCGTTGTGTAAATGTACTACAGTTTTTTTATCCACTCATCTGCTGCTGGGCACTTGGGCTGTTTTCAATCTTAGCTATTTTAAATATGGCTGAAGTGAACATAGGGGTGCATGTATTCTTTTGAATTAGTGTCTCAGGATTCTTAAGATATACGACGAGATCTGTTTGGAAAAAGCCCGGCCGTTGTTAATATAACGAGAATGGTTTGTGTGACACCGATGTAACCTGGCAGCCAAGGAGAGTGCACTGGAATGCGCACGTGTGAACAACGATGGCTTCACTGTACCAGTCAGTGGAGGCGGTAGACGCCGTTGAGTGAGCGTGTGTACTGTGTGGTCGTCACATGCAAAATGACTGAGTGAGAAAGGCAACGAATTTGCATCAAATTTTACATTAAGCTTGAGCATTCTTGCTGAAACTCTTTGGATGAATCAGAAGGCCTCAGCTTGGGCAACTAACTGGTCATTGGCACCTTCATCACGGCAATGTGCCCACTCACACATCATGTCTCGTGCAGAGTTTTTTGGCGAAACATGAAATCACCCAGGTGATTCATCCCCCCTACAGCCCAGATTTGGCGCCCTGTGACTTCTGGCTTTTCCCAAAACTAAACTCACCTTTGACAGGAAAGAGATTTCAGACCGTTGATGGGATTCAGGAAAATATGACGGGGCCGGTGATGGCGATTGGGAGAACTGTGGGAGGTCCCAAGGGGCATGCCTACCTTGAAGGGGACTGAGGCGTCATTGTCCTATGTTCAATGTTTCTTGTATCTTGTATCTTCCTCAGTAAATACCTCCATTTTTCATATTTCATGGCTCTGAGGAAACTCTATCCTGTTTTCCACAGTGGCTGCACCAATCTGCTCTTTCTCTTCTGCTTTCCACTTTTAGGGCAGCATAATACTTCCAACCCACCTAAAAACAGAGAGAGTAATACAGCACCCACCAACCCTATTTAATAATATTTTGCCATAAGTGCTTCAGGTCTCTCTCGACTTTTGAATTAAATATCACGGACATATAAAGCATCCCCATCCCAACCTCACTCATCTCCTCCCTAAAGCAGATCCCTTCCCTGGTGTCTGAATAATCCCAGGCCTCTGTGTGGCTTCAGAGCCATTCCCCTTCCTGCAAGGGTGACCTCACATCACCTTAGAAATGGTCCCCTGATGTCTCTGGTGAGCGCGGGGGATTCTGCAACCCTGAATTGCAGCCCAGAGAAGAGAAACAAGAACTCCTCAGCAGCTTTTACAGATAACCCAGGACCCAGCCTTCTATAAACTTGTTCTCTAGAGGTCGGCCTTGCCTCAGTGCAAGAGCTGGGCTCTTTGTCTGTCTTTTCCAAGAGAGGCCAGGAACACTATCCTGGGTCCCAGCCCTGCTCAAGTGATGAGTGTTCCATTCACACAGGGGGCTGCTCCCTTGCTAGCTGCTGTCACACCCCATGGACTCAATGACCAAGTATGGCTGGTGGGGATGGGGAAGAAGGCAGTACCAGGCAGACCCAAGTATTGGTGAAGTCCAATCCAATGGGTCCACAGGAGGCTGGCTGGGACCGCACAGCACTGTCCAAGGTGACCCATTAACCATTAGCTCCACCAAGGCAGCTGATACCAGCAGAGGCTCACTATGCTGAGGTGGGCACAGAGAGCAAGTGTGGTAGGCTGCCCTCCAAAATGGCTTCTACAGATCCCTGCATCCTGGCATTCATGCCCCTGTACAATCCCTTCCACTTGAGTGTGGGCCACCTGGTAGCATGTGGCAAAAGCGATGGCATGTCATTTGTGAAGTTAGGCTATACCAAGACTGACTTTCATCTCACTGGCATTCATTCTCTCTGCTCTTCTTGCATTCTTGCTCTGATGGAGACGGCCATATGGCAAGAAGCTGATGGCAGTCTCTGGCCAACAGCCAGAGAGAATCTGAGGGCCTCAATCCAATGACGCACGAGGAGCAGGATCCTGCCGATAGCCACATGAGTGAGCTTGGAAGTGGATCTTTTATCAGTCAAGCCTTCACATGAAACCACAGTCTTAATTGCAATCTTGTGAGAGATGGGAAGTGGAGGATCCAGTTAAGTCACGCCCAGGTCCCTGTCCCACAACCCCCTGAGATAATAACTGCATCATTTTCAGCCACCAGGTTTTGGGGTAATTCGTTATGCAGCAGTCAATAATAATGGAGGCAGCAGGAATCTCTGGAGATGGGGGCGGGCAGGAGACAGAGGTCTGACTCGGGCTGGGAGAGCTTCTCAGGGGCCAGGGTGACATAGGGTGTGCCCAAATCTTAGTCTGACCTGGGGGGTCTACTCCCAGCTTTGCCACTAATCATCTGTGTCATCCGGAGCTAATCACTTGAAGTCTCTGGTTCACTTTGCTCTTCTGTAACATTTGACTGATACTCAACTTGCAGGACAATCGGAAGGGTATCTGTCTCTTTGTTTGTAACTCACATGACAGAATGTCTGATACAATAGAAGGCCTACATTAAATGGCAGTCATGAGTTTTACTATAGTGTATCTGGGGCCACACATGCTCCACGCAGGAGTGCCCCAGGGATCCAGGAGAGTTCCAGTACTCAAAAAAAAAAAAAAAAAGGAAAGGAAAAGAAAAAAAAGGCAAATATATCTTCCTATCAAGTTGCACAAACCATCTGTTCTCCAGGAACAGAGGCATATCACAGGAGATACTTTTCTAAAAACATTGTGCGATGGAGGCAGCCTGGCTGGATGCACATGAGGGTCAATGTCCCTTATATAGAGGAACACATTTATTGCTGTACAAAATATCTGAGCTTTTCCGGCCTATGTTCTCCTCTAGGACTGTTAACAATAGCCAAGTGCTGGAAGCAACCAAAGTGCCCATCAGCAAATGAGTGGATAAAACAACTACGGTACATTTACACAATGGAAGACTACACAGCAGAGAGAAAGAAGGAGCTCCTACCCTTCGAGACAGAATGGATGGAACTGGAGAGCACTGTGCCAAGTGAAATAAGCCAGGGGCTGAGAGACAAATACCATATTATGTCACCTATAAGTGGAACCTAAAACAAGCAAGCAAGCAAGCAAGCAAGCAAGCTATGACCAGAGACATTGAAATAAAGAACAAACTGACAGTAACCAGAGGGGAGGGGGAAGAGGGGTAATGGGGAAAAATAGGGGAAGGGCTGTCAAGGAACAAGTATAAAGGACACGTGGACAAAGACAAAAGGGGATAGTTTTGAGGGTGGGAGGCAGGGAGGGGTTGGGCGGGGGTGCGTGATGAGGGGAAAATCGAGACAACTCTATTTGAACAACAATAAAAACACTTATTTGTTTAAAAAAAGAGAGAAAGTCATAGGAAACATTTTAAAATTGAGATTTTACATAGAAATCTAGAATTCCATCTTCTCTTCAAAAATCAGGAGATGTGGCAACAATGAGCCCACATTCCTGCCTGGCAACAATTGGTCAGAGCCAAATGGCAGCTGCACCCTTAGGTACAGCATGCACTGTCAGGTGGCCAGAGCCCATGCGGGCTGCTCTCATTTATATGATCTGCTTGATCCTCCAGACATTTCAACCTGTGGCCCCCTGGACAACTGGAGACAGTCTATGCCAGGCAGCGGGTAGGCACTTACTTGTTGAGTGAATAAAACTCCTATCCCTTTTTCTCTATCGCTTTCTTATCCAGCCACATTAAGACATCCCAGTCATTGAGTATGGCGATATTCACTTTGGAAGTTGAATTGAGCAAGTCTGCTGGAGTCAGGATAGTCTAGGTTATACTGTGGTAACAAACAACTCTATCGCAGTGCCTTACAACAACAAGAGTTTATAACTTGTTCACACACAAACACACAAACCTAGAAACAAAAATGAAAAAAAAATCATCATACTTTCGCACGCATGGGTACAACCACGAGTGCACTGGTATGTTCGCAATCACGAGTGAAATACAAAATCTGGCATAGGAGCACATGAACACACAGAACTCAGTTTCGAGACTGATCGGCTTAGATTGCACGAGCTGGTTTTCATACGACATAAAAAGGCCCCAGGATCCAAGGGAGTAAGTGCTGGAGGTACAAGAAAATCTGTCCTCAGTCAAGGAATTGCCCCATATAATAAGAAGGGCCTGAAAGCTTACAGAAGGACCTGAAGGCTTTCGTGTTTTTAATTTTAAGCATTTTGAACACGCTAAACATTTTGCAAATGCATACATAGGCACTACTCTACGTAGAGAGGCCTCTTGCTTTGGGCTTCTAGCTCAAGAGGGAGATGCGCCCCAGGTGTCCAGTAGGCAGAGAAACAGAGCTGGCCGGCCTGGGTTGGAGAGAGGGGCTGGAAGGCTGGAGCCCTCTACCCCCAGCAGGAGCTGTAGACAGAAAGGAAGAGGTCAGTGCCAGCTTGCATGCATTTCCCTTCCCGGCTCTCTCCTCTTTCCGTTCCACCCAGTCGAGGCTTTGCCACCTGGGTGATTGCACAGAACTCTTTCTCCCTTGATTCGCCCACCTCAAGTCTTGCCGCCAGAGGTCCCTCCATCACAGCCACCGCACTTCTTTTTGCCGAGCCCCAGGCCTTTGAATATGCTCCTCCCTAGCTCACACATTCCCTGGCTCCTCACTGCCCACAGTTGCTGGTCTAGCCTCCTGAGCCTGGCATGCCAGACCTCTGAGATTGGTAGCCTCTCCAGCCTCACCCACTTCTGTTCCAGCAGTTCCTCCAGCGTCGCTGCTTCACTCACCCACTATACCCCATCCACCATTTTGGCCTGGGAGTGCCCAGCCTTCCCTCTCAGCCTCCCCAGGTGTCTATCTGCCCTCAGACCTCCTCCGGTCCTTCCTCTCCAGGCTCATCATTGAGGTTTAGCTGCAAAACATAACTTGTGACGGCACCCAGGCTCCACCTCTACACTGGAAGCTCCCCGAGGACAGGGAGCAGAATCTCCTTCCAGACTCGGCGCACGTTCACCTATCTAAATGTCCTCCCCAGACCACAGCAGATGACAAGGGTCTGGGTAGAAACACTCTGGGCTGAGAGTCAGGAGGCCCGGTTCCTCGCCTTGGTATGCGACACGCCCCAGGGCAAGTGGCTGCCACACTCTCAGGGCCCCAGTTTCCTCGTTTCTTGACATCGGGGCACTGGACATTTGCTGTTGAGTGCAAAGCTCGACAAAGTGATGATTCACTGAACAGCCATCGACTGCCATCTCAGGCGTCAGACTGAGGAGCTTGGGTGCCTGGGCCCAGGGACGTTCAACCCACCAACCTTGCCTTTGCAGTTAGTTAGGTCCCGCTTACCACAGCGCCCGTCCCGTTTCCCAACTATTCCCACCCCGTGTTCCCCTTTCAAGGACCAAGCTACCTGGTGCAACTCAAGGCTGGAGTGGGGAGATGGAGCCTGAAGGGGCCCGGGAAGATTCCTTCAGAATCAGCAGTGCCTCGGCCGCCTCCAGCTTCTGCTGCCACTCTGAGCAGGCAGAAACCAAGGCCTGCTCAGAAGCTGTGGGATCCTGCGGAGAAAAGGGTGTGGGACAATGGCAGTTGGGAGCCCGCACCTCCCCGCCTCATGTGACAAGCGCCCCTCAGTCCCCAGTTCCACTGAAGGCTGCACTCAACCCGAGGTGTCCTGCTCTTCCCATTCACCAAGCTTGGCCCCTGTCAGCGCTCTGGACCCAACTATTTTCCCAGGATCTGTGGCTGCAGGAGAGGAGAGTCAAGGGTGGCATAGGGCTGGAGGACCAGAGTTGAGCATCTAGAAACAAGGAAAGGAGAGGCCGGGGGGATTAAAACCTCTGTAAGACACACACTACCGGTACACAGAGACAGGCAGGATTTTGCCATATCTGAATGAGGGACTCCGAAGGCCTGCTGACCATTACTCGTTGTGGCTTGGGCAAGTAAGTCCTTTCCCCTGCCTGGCCCGTTTCCGCTTCCATGTCTTTTCCCTCCATCTTTCCTGAGACACTAATTCCTGCCAGCATTTTCAGAACTCCCAGGGCCACGGGGAAGATGATGGGAAATCACAGGTGTCTGGGTTTTAATCTGCAAAGCACCTGGAGAGATGGGGTTACTGTCCCTGTGCAGAGACTGGTTCTTGCCTCCATAGTCCCCAAACCCCACGGGACCGGAAGGAGCAGCTTGCCTCATCTCCAGAAAGCTTTTTCTAATGGCCTCTGGGCTCTTGCCTGAGCCTCAGTGGCCCTCACCGTCACGGTCCCCCTTTCTAGCGGGACCTTCTATCCCATCAATCTGCTTCAAAAGGAACAAAAGCCTCCGTTCGTTAAAGGCCTGCTATGTGGCAGGTGTTATGCTAGTCGTCTTGTCAATGCTGTGGGTGCAGAATTTTGTCCCCTCTCAGTATACTGACTAACAACTGGAGGCTCTGGGACATAAACACCATTGTGCAAAGTCTCCCACAAGTAAGAAATGGCAAAGCTGGGAGAGCCCTGTCTTTACCTGTTCGTCTTAGATGCCGACTCCTCCCTTCCTCTTCCACCGCCACCACCACCACCACCACCACCGCCACCGCCACCGCCACCGCCACCGCCACCGCCACCACCACCACCACTGCCTCCATTTCCTCCGTCTATCTCCCATGGCATCAAGCACGAGGATGCACGCAATACACAAACGGCTGCATGCTTCTTCTCAGTCTACTCACGTGCTGATCGGGACATGGGTCCGGTGTGAACTCCTGGAAGGAGAAATTGTTGGTTGCGTCTTCAAGGGAGCTGTAGTCCAGGACAGAGACAAACAATTTGGGGAATGATCCATCAGTAGAGGCCCTTGCGAGACTGCCTGCAGGAGCAGAGAGCACAGGTTGGACACGGGTGGGAGGCAGGCCATGGAGAGAGGAGATGTGGGCATGTTTGGGGCTGAGGACAGGAGCCCAGAGTGTCGGAGCTGGGAAGACTTTGAAGACGAGCTGTTCATTTTGCAGCTGGGGAAACCAAGGCCCAGAGAGAGAAGTACTTTTCTCCCAAGGTCACATGGCAAGTTGCAGTAGGGTTAGAGATGGAACACAGAACTTCAAGACAGAGGAAAGGGTCTGGGCAGTGGCTGAGTTGGGAGCCTCCCCAACTGGCCCCAGACTACTCCTTACCTCCCTGAGGGTCGCACAGGCCTGGGCCTTAAGCTGGGACAGGACATTCTCTTTCCCTGCTATGGGAAACTGGAAACAGCTCAGGAGGTCCTTTCCCCCTCATCTCACCTCACTCTACCTCGCTCCCAACCTGAGGTCTCATCTCACCGTGGACCATTTCAACACCCCTCCCCACATTTCTCCTTCACACCAGTACTCGGTAGATAATACTGATGACATTTTATAGCTGGGGAAGCTAAGGCCCAAGGAATAACTTGCCCAAGGCCACATCAGAGTTGGGTGGTAAGACTGGTGACAGAACTACTTATGCTCCCTGTACCCAAACCCGGGTTCCCTCCTTGGCCAGAGACACTCACTGAGAGCTCCTTCTTCAGTGGCCGACTTGCTGACAAAGCTGGGATCTTGGGGAGGTGCAGCTCCACTCTTTATCAGTTCTCCAGTCAGGCGCCTCTTTCGCTGTGCCCCCTGCTTCCTCTTCAAGGAGCTCCTAGCAGGCAAGACCCTGCGCTGCTTCCTAGCGTGGGAGATTGCGGGTCTAAAGTCAGTCAGGCTTAGAGGAGGCCCGCCCTGCCTTCCCCTTGTCAGACACCATACTCACGAAGCGGGGTGACGTGGCTGCAAGAGGCAGCAGTGCTCATGGTCCTCGACTTGGTCACTGTTGCCGAGGTTGGGGCAGCAGGCAGAGTGAAGACGTGGAGATCTTCTGAGGCCAAGTCGAATCCCCCATGGGACTCTGGTCTGAAGCCCAGTGGCGCAGATGCAGGCGCAGCAGGGCCCAGCAGGCATTTCCTTGGAATCCTTGGTTGTGGGCCCAGAAGCAGAGGTCAGGATGGCCACATGATCCCCTACCCCCAAACATACTTCCTCTGACCTTGGTAAACCCCACCTGAAGGGGCTGGATTCTTTTCCATGCAGCTCACCGCTGAAAGCACATTGCACACTCCCTTCTTGCTCATGTAGCCTCCTTCCCAGGAAGGCTCTCTCACGCACAGCCTTGTTCCAAGGAACTCTTGACTTGGGTCCTGTATACTTGCAAGCCTTGTGATTCTCCTTGCCTCCTTTCACTCCACGGAGATCCCACATTCAGGTATACACATGCACTCTCGTGCCGCCTTCAACAATTACTACTTGCCCTTCTCCTGTACCGTCCTGAACTCTGCTACACTCAACCATTATTATTCCTGGCAGCCACTTCCACAATTGTCTTCCTAATCTTCTGCATTCATTCACTTCCCACTCATGAATCTATGCCTCAGGCACTCAATTCTATTTCTAGGCTCATGTATGCCCTACATTCAATTTTTTTTTTTTATCACAATCCATTCTGATCTTTTTCTTGCAGCCCACCATGATCTTAAATATTTCCTTGCTGCCCTTTTAAGGTGGCAGACCTGTGCACTCCATGAAAGCATATTATCCTTCAGGATCCCAAGCCCCTCTTTCAATCATTATTTTCATTCATCCCCTCGGTTATTCCTTGAACAGACGTTTGCTGTGCCCCGTATCGAACGTCAGGCCCTGATCTAGTCAGCAGCCAACTCCTCACTGCTCCACTGCTCTAATTGTTCTCTTGCACCAACACACTCCCCGCCGCTTTCATGCAAACCCTTGCGTTCCCTCCTCAGCCTCCCAACACTCTTCCATGCTCCACTCCACGCTTCCAACATTATGGTGGAGCACACCCTTGCCCCACCCCCACACACAGACCCGGAGTACATCACCCCCTCACAGGCAGCCCAAAATTTCGCCGCCGCCTTCACCTCCGAATCAAAAGCAGCCTTGCGAACTACTATAAAGGACACATGGACAAAACCAAGGGGGAGGGTGGAGGTGGGGGAGGGAGGTGGGTTCAGCTGGGGTGGGGTGGAGGGATGGGGAGAAAAGGCATACAACTGTAATTGAATAACAATAAAAAATTAAAAAAAAAAAAAAAAGCAGCCTTGCCCCAGGGGCCAAAGGCCAGGGGGTCAGGAGGCTGGGGCGATGGGTCCTCCCGCAGGGGTCCTACAGAGTGTGCGCGTGGGGGTGTGGGGCAGAGTGGACATCAGGCGCGGGTGGAGGTACCCTGCGGAAGCGGAAGGGTTTGGGGATCCAGAGCGGGGGGGGGGGGGGGGGGGGGGGGGAGGGGAGGAAGAAGCGGCGGCGTAGAGAACGAGGGCCCCTCTCCCCCCCGATACTAGCCTTTGGTCAGCCTCCAGCAGGTCATGCAATAGACTGGGACGAGAGGCCCGAGGGAAGACGCTGGCGCTGGCTTGCTAGCCTGCTCGCTTTCCCGCCCTTCTCACAAAGGCCAATGAGCTTCCAGCGCTGCCTTCCCACAGTTCGCTGTGGCCGGCGACCTATGAGCTTCGAGTTCCCTAAAGCTCACCCACCAAAGTCCCACCCCGTCGCCGCCCTCCTACTTCTCCTTGGCCTCGCTGTGCTAGGCCGGCCAATAACTCCTGAAGTAAAGTGGAGCTTTGTGCTCCCCAAGCCTTGTTTCCCAGACTGTTCTCTCTTTGGATGTGAAATATTGCATGTGCGTGCATTTTTAACTCGTGCACTTGGTGTTCTGTCATTTACTTTTACAGAATTCAGCGTGTGTTCTTTAAGGTCGATCCCTATTCCTATGCCAGGGATTCTTAATCGGGGGCGATTTTGCACGAATCCAGGGGGCATTCGGCACCGTCTGGAGTCATTTTGGTCCGTATTTGTGTGCCTCCGTTTCTGAGCATAGGTCCTGTTGCATACATTTCTGTATTTCTGTGCCAATGCCACCCTCTTAATTTTTATCTCGCGGTAAGACATCTAGATCTCTGGTAGGGCAAGTCCCCACATCTTAGGCATCAGTCTCCAGCCGCATCTCCACTATTCTTCGCATTTTGCCCTTCCACACAAACGTTAGGGTAAGCATGCCATGTTCCCTGGAAACTCATTTGTAACAGATTTGGAGTCTATTTTCAATGAATTTATGGGCCAGTTAAGGGGCAATTGACTATCTTTATGCTATCCGGCCTTCCTGGTCACCAGCGTGGGCTGTCCCTCCAGTTATGTGGGCTTTCTTTAACGTTTTAATCTTTCAGTTTAGTGTTTAGTTTTATCTTTTGTACATTCAGACCTTGTACATCTTTTACTGTATTTATCCTAAGATACTGCTCAGTGCTGTTGCTCTTGCACATGATATCTGTTTTAAATGGCATCTTTCTATTTGTATCCATTTTACAGAAAGCCTTTGGAGTCTTTAAAAAGTGAACTGATTTTGGAGTGAGCCGCCGTGCTCAACTCAGTGATATCTAATGATTTGTCCGTAGATGTTGCGTGGTTTTCTCTGAATGTGTGAGTAACAGAAGTACAATGATCAACCAACAGGTTTCTTACAGTGCTGGCTAGGCCATCCACTACAAGGTGGAATACAGATGGCTAAAGTGGGCGTCTTTGGGTTGTTCCTAACATTAAATAGACAGCCACCAACGTTTCCATATTCAAGTGAGTTTGCCGTGACTCGGTGTCTCCTTTCCTTCCTCCCTCCCTCCCTCCCTCCCTTCCTTCCTTCTCTCTTTCTTTTCCTTCCTTCCTTCCTTCCTTCCTTCCTACCTTCCTTTCTTTTTTAATTTTACTCTGGATATTATCAAACATATAGAAGTAGATTTTGTGTACGAAACTACAAACAATATCCAGGTTCACTTCAGTAAAGCAGTGGTCCTGGAACATTAGCTTGCATCAGAATCACCCAAAATGCTTGTGAAAAGACAGCTTGTTCACTCCCACATCTGTAAGTTTCAGATAAAAATCTTGGGTGAGAGCCAGAGTTTGCTTTTCTGACCGGTCCCCTGGTGATGCAGGTGCTGGTGGTGGGAGAACACACTGTGAGAACCAGTGTACAACATGGAATACCAATTACCCAATTACCAATTACCAATCACCCAAATGCTACCATTCACAACTCATAGCCAATCTCATTTCATATTTACTTTCTTGTTGCCCTTTCTTCCAGATTTGCCAAAAATCATCTTATGTTATGACGGTAAATATTTTAATGCATAACTCTAAAACATGAGCTATCCATTCTCCTCGACTTCTTTATTCTGAAAATGCACAATGTCGGTGGTCTAGTTTCATTTTTTTGCATGTACCACTCCAATTTTCCCAACACCATTTATTCAAGAGACTGCTTTTACGCCATCGTATTCTTTTGCCTCCTCTGCCAAATATTAATGGATCATAAAGGCGTGGGCTGATTTCTGGGCTCTCTTCTGCTCCATTGATCTAAATGCCTTTCCTTGTGCCGGTACCAGGCTGTTTTGATTACAGTGGCCTTATGGTATAGTTTAATATCAGGTATTGTGATCCTTCTTTCTCAAGATTGCTGAGGCTCTTCAGGGTCTTTTTTGTTTGCGTACAAATGTTTAGATTTTGTTCTAGATCTGTGAAGTATGCCATTGGTATTTTAGTAGGAATTGTTTTGGGTCTATAGATTGCTTTGTGTAGTATGGACATTATAGTGATGTAAAATCTTCCAATCTATGAACATATACACTTCCATTTGCTTTTGGCTTCTTCTATTTCTTCCTGTAATGTCCGATAGTTTTCCAAGAACAGGTATTTTACTTCCTTGGTTAAGTTTATTACTAGGTACCTTTTCTTGTTGTGGTTGTTGCGATGGTAAATGGGATTGCTTTCTTAGTTTCTCTTTCTGAGAGTCATTACTGGTGTGTAAAATGTCCACTGATTTCTGGATGTTAATTTTGTATGCTGCTACTCTGCCAAATTGATTTATTCAATCTAGTAAGGGTGTTTTTGTTTTTGGTTTTTTTTTTGGTAGAATCTTTAGGGGTTTCTCTGAACAATATCATGTTGTCTGTGAATAATGGCAGTTTTACTTCCTTTTTTCCCATTTGGATGCCTTTTATTTCATCTCTTTTCTGAGCACTGTGTCTATGACTTTCAGTACTATGTTGAATAAAAGTAATAATGTAGACATTCGTGCCTTGTTCTTGATTGAAGCAAAATGCTTTCAGCTTTTCCCCCTTTGACTATGATGTTGGCTGTAGGTTTTTCATATAGGGCCTTTACAGTGTTGAGTTATGATCCTTCTATTCCCACTGTGCTGAGAGTTCTTATGTATGAAAGAATCAAATGTAAGTTGCAAAACCATAAAAATCCTAGAAGAAAATATAGGCAGTAAAATCTCAGACATCTCTTGTGTAGCAATGTTTTTGCTGATACATCTCCTAGAACAAGGGAAACAAAAGAAAAATAAACAAATGTGACTACATTAAACTAAAAATGTTCTGCACAACAAAAGAAACCATCAACAAAACGAAAAGGCAATCCACTGATGGAAGAACATGTTTGCTAATGATACATTTGGTAAGGGGTTAATTTCCAAAATACAGAGTTCTGGGCAAGACGGAGGTGTAGGTAGAAACCCTTCGCTTCCTCGCACAACAAAAAGAAGGATAACAAGCAATCTAAAATCAATAAACAACCAAAAGCACCAGAAAATCAAACTGCATGGAACTCCAACAACCAGGGAATTAAAGAAAACATCAACCAGTCCAGTAAGGCTGAGGCAGTCCGGTAAGGCTGCGGACCGTGAGGGCTGACTCAGAAAAACCTCAGCGTCTCAGCAGCCTTGGGGACAGAGCTGGCTGCCAGGCTCCGTGGGCTGTGTGGGAGGGGCTGACTTAAGGGGACTCGGAGCTGACTGTGGGCTATGGCTGGGGTTGCTATGGTGGGAGATACTCCCAGTCTCACTTGAGAGTTCCTATAAAAGTGCACCAGAGACAACAGCAGGCGAGCCACACTGTTCCCTCTCTGGCCCCTCCCCCACAGGCAGGGTTGCCCTACCTGGTTGGATACCTAAGGCCCCACTTCCTTACAACAAATCGGCTTCATCAAGACAAAGAAATATGGCCCAAATGAAAGAACAGAGCAAAGCCTCAGAAAGAGAGCTAAGCGAGGAGGAGATTGCCAACCTATCCGATGGAGAATTTAAAGCCCTGGTAATCAAAATGCTCACAGATCTGATTGAGCTTGGTTGAAAAATATAAAAACAAATGAAGGATACCCAAAGTTAAATAAAGCAAAGTATTCAGGGAACCAGCAGTGACAAGAAGGAAACCAGGACTCAAAGCAACGATTTGGAAGAAAAGAAAGAAATAAACATCCATCCAGAAGAAAAGGAAGAAACAAGAATTCAAAAAAATGAAGAGAGGCTTTGGACCCTCTGGGACAACTTGAAATGTTCCAATATCTGAATTATAGGGGTGCCAGAAGGAGAAGAACAACAGCAAGAAATCGAAAACTTATTTGAACAAGTAATGAAGGAAACCTTCCCGAATCTGGCAAAGGAAATAGACTTCGAGGAAGTCCAGGAAGCTCAGAGAGTCCCAAAGAAGTTGTACCCAAAGAGGGACACACCACGGCACATCATCATTAAGTTACCCAAGATTAAAGATAAGGAGAGAATCCTAAAAGAAGCCAGAGGAAAGGAGACAGTTACCTACAAAGGAGTTCCCCTAAGACTATCAGCCGATTTCTCAAAAGAAACCTTGCAGGCAAGAAGGGGCTGGAAAGAAGTATTTGAAGTCATGAAAGGCAAGGACCTACATGCAAGATTGCTCTATCCAGCAAAGCTTTCATTTAGAATGGGAGGGCAGATAAAGTGCTTCCCAGACAAGGTCAAGCTAAAGGAGTTCATCGTCACCAAGCGCTTATTATATGAAATGTTAAAGGGACTTATCTAAGGAAAAGAAGAAGATCAAAACTATGAACAGTAAAATGACAACAGACTCACAACTATCAACAAATGAACCTAAAAGAAAAGAAAAACAACGAAAACAAAAACTAAGCAAACAACCAGAACAGGAACAGAATCAGAGAAATGGACATCACAAGGAGGGATTTCAGTGGGGAGGGGGAAGGAAGGAATGGGCGGGTGGGATGTACAGGGAAGAAGAAGCATAATTAGTAGGCATAAAATAGGTGGGGAGAGATAAAAAATGGGATAGGAAACAGAGGACTCAAAGGACTTATATGTACAACCCATGGACATGAACTAACGGGGTGGGGGGTGAAGCTCGAGGGCTGGGGGGGCAGGGTGGAGGGGGGATAAAGGGGGAAAATTGGAAAAACTGTAATAGTGTAATCAGCAAAAATACTTTTGAAAATTTCCAAAATATAGAAAGAACTCATACAACTCGACACCAGGAAGACAAACAACCCAATTAACAACCAGGCAAAGGACCCGAATAGACACTTCTCCAAAGAGGACATACAGATGGCCGATAAACATGAGAAAATGGTCAATGTCCCTAGTCATCTGAGAGATGCAAATTAAAAGCACAATGAGATATTACCTCACACCTGCCAGAACAATTATCATCAATAAATCAACAAACAAGTCCTGGGGAGGATGTGGAGAAAAAAGGACATTAATGCACTGTCAGTGAGAATGTGTATTGGTGCAGCCACTGTAGAAAACAGTATGGAGTTTCCTCAGAAAATTAAAAATGGAACTGCCTTTTGACCCAGCAAATCCACTTCTGGGAATATTGTCCTAAGAACATGTACGAACGACCCATGGACGTGGACAACAGTGTGGGAATTGACTGTAGGAGTTGGTGGCGGGATGGGTGGAGGAGGGCAAAGGAGAAAAAATGGGATAACTCTAATTGAATAACAACAAAAATGATTTAATAAAAAAATTTTTAAAGAATTTCAAAACACTAATTCGAAAGAATATATGCAGTCCTGTGTTCATTGCTGAATTATTTACAAGCCAAGATTTGGAAACAACCCATGTGCCCATCAGTAGATGAGTGGATAAAATAAGATGTGGTATATTTACACAATAGAATTCTACACAGCTGTAAAAACGAATCCGTGCATATCCTTTTCTACAGCATGGATGGACTTGGAAACTAGTATGCTAAGCGAAATAAGCCAGTCAGAGAAAGACAAACACCATATGATCTCACTCATGGATGGAATCTAATGAACAAAATAAACTGACAAACAAAATAAAACCAGATGAATGGATACATGGAAGAGACGGACAGATCTGAGAATGGAGATCTGGGTCGGGGTACTAGAAGAGATTAGCCAAAGAACATATATGTGTATATGCAAAGCCCATGGACATAGACTACAATGTATGAAGGCCAGGGGGGTGTGGGGGTGTGGTGGAGAGGAAAAATGGGGGAGGAATGGAGGACATCTGTAATAGTGTCAACAATAAAAAAATTAAAAAGGGAAAAAATGGACTTGAAGAGACATTCTCCAGAGATAATATAAAACTGGCCAATAAACCCAACATTATTAGTCATTAAGGAAATTCAAATGGAAACCACAATGAGATGTCACTCATACTACTTCACATCTACAATTTTTTTTAACATTGTTGCAGAATATCTTCCAATCACTAGCTACAGAGCAAGTGGGAAATGGAATGGGTACCTCTGCCAGGCTTGTTTTCCCTCCCATCTCCGAAGCTGGCAGAATATTACACATCTACAATTTTTAAGTAAATGAAAATAAACATTGTCAAGGATGTGGCAAAATTGGAACCCTTGTACTTTGCTGGTGGAAATGTAAAATGGTGCAGCCACTATGGAAAACAGTTTTTAGTTCCTCAAGAAATTAAACATAGTATTACCATATGACCTAGCAATTTCTCACCTAGGTATATACCTCAGAAGAATCAAAAACAGAATCGGGAACAGATGCACTTATGCCAGTGTTCATTGCAGTATTATTCACAGTATACAAAAGGTGGAAACAACTCAAGTGTCCACCAACAGATGAATGGATAAACAAAGTGTAAGACATATATAGATACATACCTATGTATATAGAATGAATTTCCCATACATGCTACCATTTGGATGAACCTCGAAAATATTACGTTAAATGAAACAAGCCAGACAGAAAAGGACAAATATTATATGGTTCTACTTATATGAAATATCTTGAATAGGCAAGTTCACAGAGACTTAAAGTAGGTAAGTGGTTACCAGGGGCTGGAGAAGAAGGTAAAAGCAGATTTATTACCTAATGAGTACAGAGTTTCTATTGGGGTGATTAAAAAAGTTTTAGAAATAGATAGCGCCAATTGTTGTACAACGTTGTGCGTATAATTAATGCTACTGAATTATACACTTACAAGGGTTAAAATAGCAAACTCTATGGTATATATTTTACCACAGTAAAAAATCCAAAAATGAAAAGAAAGAAATCTGGGACTACAGAAGTCACAGTCTGTGCCCCACACCTCCTTTACTCCTTTAATGTTTTTTAAAGAAGATTACAAACTGAACCCAGCACACTACTGACAAACTCTAAGCCACAATTCATAAATGTTTGGCAGCAACCTTCTTTCAGCAGCAAAACAACTGCCTCTGAAGCAGCTGCTACATTTCTTATCTCCCTCCTGTACTTCTTTGGTTACAACTTTCCCCTAACAACTTCTCTTTCCCACTCTGCCACCATACTGTTTCTCACCAGTAACTTCCTCCCAATCCACATGTCCCTGTGAAAATCCTCTGCCTGTATTAATGACCCCATCTTAGTGACCGGTCTATGATGTAGAGCAGCACTCTTAACATTGTCCTACTTTAAGTTACACCTCCAGCTCGACAAGACTATTTGAATAGTCAGTCTGGAATACGATAATTGATCCGGGCAGAGACACTTAATATTAAGCTTATATTTTTGAATTATTATTTTGCCTACATGTGATCATAGGTAAGACACCACTCTGACCCCAACGTTCTTATCTATAAGACAGAAACAGCACTATCTTCCTCTAAGAGCTTTTATGAGGGGTAAATAAGATTAACATGTGGAATGTATCTAATACATAACAATATAAGCAAACATCAGTTACCTTCCCCTTCCCTATAAGATGCCATTAAGAGAAACTTGGGCCCTGGCTGGGTAGCTCAGCTGTTAGAACATTGTCCCTATACGCCAAGGTTGCAGGTTTGATCCCGAGTCAGGGCACATGAGAGAACCAGCCAATGAATGCATAAAAGGGTGGGACAGCAGATTGATCTGTTTGTCTGTCTGTCTCTCTCTCAAAAAATCAATAAAAAAATAAAGAGAAACTTGGTTGCTGGGGTGGGGGTGGCCTCTGCTTGCAATATTTTGAAAATGACGTAGGGATATAATCTTACCTTCAAACGCACTAATATTAATCCCTCTGCCAATTACCAATCTGGAGCTAAAGAGAGGATAGGACGCCTCATTATGGCAAACCTCCTTTTTCTGCCCTAAATGCACTTGTTGTTTAGGAAAAAAATCTTGTGAGTAATTTTATAAATTAACCACTTTTAAATCAAGCTTTTACATCTTTTAAGTAAAACTGAATTTTCTTCATTCTTTGTTTTTACTGAGAATGGTATTTTATTTGGTAATTTTTGTTTACAGCTGAAACTCTGGGAGTTCAAAATTAACATCTTTGCCTCTTAGCTTCTTATTGACAAAAGAAAGTTTCAACCTTGTGTTCCAAATTGTTCTACTGGGTTTTATCCAAATGAACCTTTATGAGCAGGCTCTTGAATTTTCTTGTATTTTATATATTGACCTTGCTAAGAGTAAGACACAGCACAATAATAGAAGACTATAGTAGTGACAAAATGGAATTAACCTTCCAGAGTCATTCATTCATACATGTGTCCATTTAACATATCTTATGTGCCTGCTATGAGTCATCCCCTGGGGCTACTGAGATGAATAAACTATAATTCCTATCCTCCGGCACTCATAGTCTGATAAAGGAGACAGACGAGTACTTAGACAATCACAATATAGTGCACTAAGTGCTTTGGTTGAAGAGAATTGCAACAACAGTTACTTAACACAAGCTCGTAGACACCCGAGTTGTCTTGAAGTTCATGTGTAAGACATAAAAACATATACTATTGCCATTGTTATTATTTCTCTGAATCTGTATATGTGTATATAAATGCATAAGAAAACATCAGGAAATTTTATTCAACATTTTTTTACTGAATACTTACGTGTGCCAGGTGCTGCTCTAGGCACTTAGGATAAATCACTGAACACAACAGACCAAGATCTCTGCCCTAGTTGTGGCCTATCAGGGGAAAACATACAATAAAAATAAACTTAAATAAATAAAATATATATTGTATTTTATAAGATGATAGGTGCTATGGAAGAAGAATTTTAAATTTTAGTAGACTTGGGGAGTGCTTGTGGAAAGGTAGTCAGGTGCCGTATTTACTAAATG
This sequence comes from Desmodus rotundus, assembly GCF_022682495.2. NCBI lineage: Eukaryota > Metazoa > Chordata > Mammalia > Chiroptera > Phyllostomidae > Desmodus > Desmodus rotundus. The sequence goes on along the minus strand of NC_071400.1, from coordinate 9,412,807 downwards.
GCATGATCATAGTTAACCTTATTGGGAAGGTGTTAGTTGTTTAACGACCTGAAGTAGCTGAAGAAATTAGCCAAGTGAATATCTAGGTAAATAGTGTTCCAGGCTGTGAAAAGAATTAGAGAAAAATCCTTAAACTGGAAGTGTAATGGGCACTTTGGAACTTCAGGAAAAACTCTAGTGCTGGAGTAAAGGATAGATAGAATAGAAGGAGGGAGACTAGAGAACTAACATAAAGGGAAACCAATTAGGTAGTATCTTGTGAAATATTATAGTAACTTTGGGTTTTACTTGAATGACATGGGATGGGAGATTGTTACAGGATCTTGAGTAGAGAAATGATGTGCTACTTAATGTTTTATTATGATATGATTTTATGTTTTATCACTCTGGCTGCCATGTTAAGATTAAGCTTGAGGAAAGGGGAAAGGGTGAAATCTAGAAAACCAGTTAGGGGATTTTTGCAGTAGTCCAAAGGAGACATGAGGTTGGTTCAAACCAAGGTGATATCAGCTGAGGTGGTGAAAAATGGTAGACTTCTAGATACAATTTGAAGGTAGAACAAATGGGATTTCCTTAGACTTTGGATATAGGTGGGAGAAAGAGGTGTTAAGAAATACTCCAGGCTGGAGAGAAGGAATGCGGCAAGTGGAAAACTTGGAAAGAAAAGAGCAGTGATCCCTTCCACCGAGAATGTACTTTTTTCTGAGGAACCACAGTTGTGTGGATGTGGGTAGACTTTTTACACGGGGACAAGTTCTTCCAGCATTTTTACCTGCACGTTCCAAGACAGTCGGGTGCATTGGTACTTTCAGCAGAACCTGCCTTAGGCACTTAACCTTTCCTGGCTCAGGCACCCCAAGACAAAAAAAAATGGCCGAAATGAAAGAACAGATCAAAGCTCCAGAAAAAACTACAAGTAAGCGATAAAGAGATAGCCAACATATCAGATGCAAAGTTCAAAACACTGGTAATCAGGATGCTCACAGAATTGGTTGAATATGGTCACAAATTAGAGGAAAAAATGAAAGCTATGCTGAGTGAAATAAAGGAAAATGTACAGGGAACCAACAATGACAGGAAGGAAACCGGGACTCAAATCAACAGTTTGGACCCGAAGGAAGAAATAAACAGTCAACCAGAACAGAAAGAAGAAACAAGAATTCAAAAAAATGAGGAGAGGCTTAGGAACCTCCAGGACATCTTTAAACATTCCAACATCTGAATCACAGGGGTGCCAGAAGGAGAAGAGGAAGAGCAAGAAATTGAAAACTTGTCTGAAAACATAATGAAGGAAAATTTCCCCATTCTGGGAGAGAAAATAGACTTCTAGGAAGTCCAGGAAGCCCAGAGAGTCCCAGAGAAGTTGGACCCAAGGAAGCACACACCAAGGCACTTCATAATTACATTACCCAAGATTAAAGATAAAGAGAGAATCTTAAAAGCAGCTAGAGAAAAGGAGACAGTTACCTACAAAGGAGTTCCCCTAAGACTATCAGCTGATTTCTCAAAAGAAACCTTGCAGGCAAGAAGGTGCTGGAAAGAAGTATTCAAAGTCATGAAAGGCGAAGACCTACATGCAAGATTGCTCTATCCAGCAAAGCTATCATTTAGAATGGAAAGGCAGATAAAGTGCTTCCCAGATAAGGTCAAGTTCAGGGAGTTCCTCATCACCAAGTCCTTATTATATGAAATGTTAAAGGGACTTATCTAAGAAAAAGAAGATCAAAAATATGAACAGTAAAATGACAAGAAAATCACAATTATCAACAACTGAACCTAAAAAAACAAAAACAAAATTGAACTAAGCAAACAACTAAAACAGGAACAGAATTACACCAAATGGAGATCCCATGGAGGGTTATCAGTGGAGAAGGGAGAGAGGGGGGAAAGGTACAGAGAAGAAGTAGCATAGATGATAGGTGGAAAATAGACAGGGGGAGGGTAAGAATAGTGTAGGAAATGTAGAAGCCAAAGAACTTATAAGTATGACCCAAGGACATGAACTAAAAGGGGATGTGGATGAGAGGGGGTGTGCAGGGGGGAAAGCAATAGAGGGGGGAAATGGGACAACTGTAATAGCATAATCAATAAAATATATTTTAAAAAACCATACAGTACTGTAAATGTATTTTCTTTTCCTCTTGAGTTTCTTTTTTTTTAAATTATTTTTATTTTTTATTTTTTATTTTTTATTGTTATTCAATTACAGTTGTATGCCTTTTCTCCCCATCCCTCCACCCCACCCCAGCTGAACCCACCTCCCTCCCCCCTCTCCACCCTCCCCCTTGGTTTTGTCCATGTGTCCTTTATAGTAGTTCCTGTAATCCCCTCTACCCACTGTCCCCGCCCCCACCCCCCACCCCCGCCCTGGCTATTGTTAGATTGTTCTTAACTTCAATGTCTCTGGTTATATTTTGTTTGCTTTTTCCTTCTATTGCTTATGTTCCAGTTAAAGGTGAGATCATATGGTATTTGTCCCTCACTTCCTGGCTTATTTCACTTAGCATAATGCTCTCCAGTTTCATCCATGCTGTTGCAAAGGGTATAAGCTCCTTCTTTCTCTCTGCTGCGTAGAATTCCATTGTGTAAATATACCATAGTTTTTGGATCCACTCGTTTGCTGATGGGCACTTCGGTTGCTTCCAGTACTTGGCTATTGTAAATTGTGCTGCTATGAACATTGGGGTGCACAGATTCTTTTGGATTGGTGTTTCAGTGTTCTTAGGGTATAATCCCAGCAGCGGAATTACTGGGTCAAAGGGCAGTTTCATTTTTAGTTTTCTGAGGAAATTCCATATTGTTTTCCACAGTGGCCTCACCAGTCTGCATTCCCACCAACAGTGCACGAGGGTTCCCTTTTCTCCACATCCTCTCCAACATTTGTTTGTGGATTTGTTTATGTTGGCCATTCTGACTGGTGTGAGATGATACCTCATTGTGGTTTTAATTTGCATCTCTCTGATGGCTAGTGATGCTGAGCATCTTTTCATATGTCTCTGGGCCCTCTGTATGTCTTCCTTGGAGAAGTGTCTGTTCAAGTCCTTTGCCCATTTTTTTTTTCTATTTTTTTTTTAAATTTATTTATTGTTATTTAATTACAGTTGTATGCCTTTTCCCCCATCCCTTCACCCCACCCCAGGTGAACCCACTTCCCTCCCCCCTCTCCATCCTCCCCCTTGGATTTGTTCATGTGTCCTTTATAGTAGTTCCTGTAATCCCCTCTACCCACTGTCCCCGCCCCCACCCCCCACCCTCGCCCTTGCTATTGTTACATTGTTCTTAACTTCAATGTCTCTGGTTATATTTTGTTTGCTTTTTCCTTCTATTGCTTATGTTCCAGTTAAAGGTGAGATCATATGGTATTTGTCCCTCACTTCCTGGCTTATTTCACTTAGCATAATGCTCTCCAGTTTCATCCATGCTGTTGCAAAGGGTATAAGCTCCTTCTTTCTCTCTGCTGCGTAGAATTCCATTGTGTAAATATACCATAGTTTTTGGATCCACTCGTTTGCTGATGGGCACTTCGGTTGCTTCCAGTACTTGGCTATTGTAAATTGTGCTGCTATGAACATTGGGGTGCACAGATTCTTTTGGATTGGTGTTTCAGTGTTCTTAGGGTATAATCCCAGCAGCGGAATTACTGGGTCAAAGGGCAGTTTCATTTTTAGTTTTCTGAGGAAATTCCATATTGTTTTCCACAGTGGCCTCACCAGTCTGCATTCCCACCAACAGTGCACGAGGGTTCCCTTTTCTCCACATCCTCTCCAACATTTGTTTGTGGATTTGTTTATGTTGGCCATTCTGACTGGTGTGAGATGATACCTCATTGTGGTTTTAATTTGCATCTCTCTGATGGCTAGTGATGCTGAGCATCTTTTCATATGTCTCTGGGCCCTCTGTATGTCTTCCTTGGAGAAGTGTCTGTTCAAGTCCTTTGCCCATTTTTTAATTGGGTTGTTTGTCTTCCTGGAGTGGAGTCGTGTGAGTTCTTTATATATTTTGGAGATCAGGCCCTTGTCTGAGGTATCATTGGCAAATATGTTTTCCCATACTGTTGGTTCTCTTTGTAATTTGGTGCTGTTTTCTTTAGCCATGCAGAAGCTTTTTATTTTGATGAGGTCCCATTTGTTTATTCTTTCCTTTATGTCCCTTGCTTTAGGGGATGTGTCTGTGAGGATGTTGCTGCGTGGAATGTCTGAGATTTTCCTGCCAATGTTTTCCTCAAGGACTTTTATGGTGTTACGGCTTATATTTAAGTCTTTTATCCATCTTGAGTTTATTTTCGTGTATGGCGTAAGTTGGTGATCGAGTTTCATTTTTTTGCACGTAGCTGTCCAGATCTCCCAACACCATCTGTTGAAGAGACTGTTTTTGCTCCATTTTATGCTCCTGCCTCCTTTGTCAAATATTAATTGATCGTATAGATTTGAGTTTATTTCTGGGCTCTCTATTCTGTTCCATTGGTCTATGTGCCTGTTTTTATGCCAGTACCAGGCTGTTTTGATTACAGTGGCCTTGTAATACAGTTTGATATCAGGTATTGTGATCCCTCCTGCTTTGTTCTTCTTTCTCAAAATTGCTGCTGCTATTCGAGGTCGTTTATGGTTCCATATGAATTTCTGCAATGTTTGTTCTATATCTGTGAAATATGTCATGGGTACTCTAATAGGGATTGCATTGAATCTATAAATTGCTTTGGGTAGTATGGCCATTTTGATGATGTTAATTCTTCCAATCCATGAACATGGTACATGCTTCCATTTGTTTGTATCTTCCTTAATTTCTTTCTTCAGTGTTGTGTAGTTTTCTGAGTACAGGTCTTTTACCTCCTTGGTTAGGTTTATTCCTAGGTACTTTATTTTTCTTGTTGCTATATCGAATGGGATTTTTTTCCTGATTTCTGTTTCTGCAGTTTCGTTGTTGGTGTACAGGAATGCCTTTGATTTCTGGGTATTGACTCTGTATCCAGCTATTTTGCCAAATTCATTTATTAGGTCGAGTAGTTTTTGAGTGGAGTCTATAGGGTTTTCCATGTACACTATCATGTCGTCTGCAAACAGTGACAGTTTCATTTCCTCCTTTCCAATTTGGATGCCTTTTATTGCTTTTTCTTGTCTGATTGCTGTGGCTAGGACTTCCAATACTATGTTGAATAGGAGTGGTGAGAGAGGGCATCCTTGTCTAGTTCCTGATCTTAGTGGGAAAGCTCTAAGTTTTTGTCCATTGAGTGTGATGTTGGCTGTAGGTCTCTCATATATGGCCTTAATTATGTTGAGGACTGCTCCCTTTATTCCCACTTTGCTGAGTGTTTTTATCAGAAATGGATGCTGTATCTTATCGAACGCTTTTTCCGCATCTATTGATATGATCATGTGATTTTTGTCTTTGCTGTTGTTGATGTGATGTATTATGTTTATTGATTTGCGAATATTGTACCATCCTTGCATCCCTGGGATGAATCCCACTTGGTCATGGTGGATGATCTTTTTAATATATTGCTGGATGCGGTTTGCTAATATTTTGTTGAGAGTTTTAGCGTCGATGTTCATCAGCGATATTGGCCTGAAGTTTTCTTTCTTCGTTGTGTCTTTATCTGGTTTTGGGATTAGGATGATGTTGGCTTCATAAAAAGAGTTTGGGAGTCTTCCATCAGTTTGGATTTTTTCGAATAGTCTGTGAAGGATAGGGGTTAGTTCTTCCTTAAATGCTTTGTAGAAATCTCCTGTGAAACCATCTGGTCCAGGGCTTTTGTGTGATGGGAGTTTCTTGATGACTGCTTCAATTTCCTTTGCTGATATTGGTCTGTTCAGGTTTTCTGCTTCTTCTTCAGTCAGTTTTGGAAGATTATATTTTTCTAGAAATGTGTCCATTTCATCTAGGTTTTCAAATTTCTTAGCATACAGGTCTTCATAGTAATTTCTTATGATCCTTTGTATTTCTGTGGTATCAGTTGTAATCTCTCCACTTTCATTTCTAATTCTGTTTATTTGGATCCTCTCTCTTTTCTTCTTGATAAGCCTACTTAAAGGCTTGTCGATTTTGTTTATCTTTTCAAAGAACCAGCTTCTGGATTCATTGATCCTTACAATTGTGCTTTTAGTCTCTATGTCATTTAGTTCTGCTCTGATCTTGGTTATTTCCTTCCTTCTGCTTGCTCTGGGCTGTCTTTGTTGTTGTTCCTCCAGTTCTTGTAGGCATAGGGTTAGGTTTTTGTTTGAACTGTTTCTAACTTCTTAAGGTAGGCCTGTATTGCTATGAACTTCCCTCTCAGGACTGCCTTTGCTGTGTCCCATAGGTTTTGGGTTGTTGTGAGTTCGTTTTCATTTGTTTCCAGGAAGTTTTTGATTTCTTCCCTAATCTCATTCTTGACCCATTCATTGTTTAATAGCATGCTATTCAGTCTCCATATTTTTGAGTGTTTTGGGTTTTTACCCTTGGGGTTGGTTTCTAGTTTCAGATCCTTGTGGTCAGAGAAGATGCTTGATATGATTTCAATTTTCTTGAATTTGTTGAGGCTTGCTTTGTGTCCTATCATGTGGTCTATCTTTGAAAAAGTTCCATGGACACTTGACAAGAATGGGTATTTTGCTTCTTTGGGATGAAAAGCTCTGTATATATCAGTTAAGTCCATTTCCTCTAGGGTATTGTTAAGTGACACAATATCTTTGTTGATCTTTTGTTTGGAAGACCTGTCCATTTTTGATAGTGGGGTGTTAAAGTCCCCAACTATAATTGTGTTGCTGTCAGTATCTTTCTTGAAGTCCTCCAAGATTTTCTTTATGTATTTGGGTGCTCCTATGTTGGGTGCATATATATTTATAATGTTTATGTCTTCTTGGTGGATTCTTCCTTTGAGTATTATGAAGTGACCTTCTGGGTCTCTCTTTATGGCCCTTCTTTGGAAGTCTATTTTGTCTGATATGAGTATTGCTACCCCTGCTTTTTTTTCCTGTCCGTTTGCTTGGAAAATTTGTTACCAGCCCTTCACTTTCAGTCTGTGTAAGTCTTTTGTCCTGAGATGGGTTTCTTGTAGGCAGCATATGTGTGGGTCATGTTTTCTTATCCATTCAGCTGTTCTATGTCTTTTGATTGGAGCATTTAATCCATTTACGTTTAAGGTTATTATCGATAGGTAGTTATTCATTGCCATTATTTCCTACCTGTGTTCCTCTGTCTTTCTCTTTTCCTTCCTTTCCTTAAAGCAGTCCCTTTAGCATCTCTTGCAGAGCTGGTTTGGTGGACCTGTATTCTTTTAGACTTCTTTTGTCTGGGAAACTCTTTATTTGGTCTTCTATCTTGATTGAGAGCCTTGCTGGGTAAAGTAGTCTTGGTTGCAGGCCTCTGGTTCTCAGTACTTGGAATATTTTTTGCCATTTTCTTCTGGCTTGGAGCGTTTCCATTGAGAAGTCAGTTGCTAACCTTATTGGGGCTCCCTTGTATGTTACTTCCTTTTTCTCCCTTGCTGCCTTTAAGATCCTCTCTTTGTCTTGGAAATTTGCCATTTTAATTATGATGTGTCTTGCAGTGGGTCTCTTTGGGTTCCTCTTGTTTGGGACTCTCTGTGATTCCTGGATTTGGGTGACTTTTTCTCTCCTCAGATTAGGGAAATTTTCCATCATTACTTTTTCAAACAGGTTTTCTATCCCTTGCTCTTCTTCTTCTCCTTCTGGTATTCCTATTATACGGATATTGTTATGTTTCATGTTGTCCTGCATTTCCCTTATTGCCTCTTCATTCTTTCTGAGCCTCTTTTCCTTTTCTTGCTCCTTCTGGGTGTTTTTTTCTACTTTATCCTCCAGCTTGCTGATCCGATCCTCTGCTTCATCAAGTCTGCTTTTAATTCCTTCTACTGTGTTCTTCAATTCAGAAATTGTATTCTTCATTTCCTCTCGGCTCTTGTTGATAGTTTCTATTTCCTTTTTCATGTTGATATAGTTTGCAGTGAGTTCATTGTAGTTTCCTTGTAGTTTCTGGTAGTTCTCTTTGAGCTCAGAGAGCTCAGTGAGCTTCCTGATGACCATTGCTTTGAACTCAGTATCTGATATTTGACTTGCCTCTTTTTCGGTTAGTATTCTTTCTGAGACTTCCTCCTTTCCTTTCATTTGGGAATTGTTTCTTTGTCTTCCCATTGTTTGTGAGGCTCTTCTTGTTGGCCTCTGCTTCTTAAATTGCTTTGTTCTGACTCCCTGGGTTTATGATATGAACTTCTATGGTAGAATGCCAATGGGATTCGGTGGTGCTGTCTCCTTACTCTCCTGTGCTCACTGGTCTTGAGCTGACGTTTATGTGTTTAACACGGTCTAACTCTAGTCTTTTCAGCACTCCAGGTTTTGTTGTCTCACCGTCAGATCTTTCAATGTCCTCTATCTTTGGTCTCTGATCTTCGTATATGCTGGAATACTGTTGGCTGTTCGCTCTGCTCCTCAGATCAGCTAGGTATTTCCCTGGCGTTGAGGGGAAGTGGATCTCCTCTTGAGTTTCTTAATAACATTTTCTTTTCACTAGCTTACTTTACTATGTGAATATAGTATATAATACATATACAAAATTTGTGTTAACTGTTTATGTTATTGGTAAGCCTTCTGGTCAACAGTAGGATACTGGTACTTAAGTTTTTGAGGGGTCAAAAGTTACATATGGATTTTTGACTGAGTAGAGAATTGACACCCTTAAACCTCTATCCTCTATTGTTTCAGCGTCAAGTGTAGACATCTCAAATTTAGTATGCTCAGTTGAACTCCTGATCTATGCCCCCCAAACCTCCTCTATCCACAGTTTTCCCATCGCAATTGATGGAATATCTATTCTTTCAGTTATTTGAGCCAAAATCATTGGAGTATTTCTGTTCTTTTTTTAAAATATATTTTATTGATTATGCTATTACAGTTGTCCCATTTCCCCCCTCTATTGCTTTCCCCCCTGCACACCCCCTCTCATCCACATCCCCTTTTAGTTCATGTCCTTGGGTCATACTTATAAGTTCTTTGGCTTCTACATTTCCTACACTATTCTTACCCTCCCCCTGTCTATTTTCCACCTATCATCTATGCTACTTCTTCTCTGTACCTTTCCCCCCTCTCTCCCTTCTCCACTGATAACCCTCCATGGGATCTCCATTTGGTGTAATTCTGTTCCTGTTTTAGTTGTTTGCTTAGTTCAATTTTGTTTTTGTTTTTTTAGGTTCAGTTGTTGATAATTGTGATTTTCTTGTCATTTTACTGTTCATATTTTTGATCTTCTTTTTCTTAGATAAGTCCCTTTAACATTTCATATAATAAGGACTTGGTGATGAGGAACTCCCTGAACTTGACCTTATCTGGGAAGCACTTTATCTGCCTTTCCATTCTAAATGATAGCTTTGCTGGATAGAGCAATCTTGCATGTAGGTCTTCGCCTTTCATGACTTTGAATACTTCTTTCCAGCACCTTCTTGCCTGCAAGGTTTCTTTTGAGAAATCAGCTGATAGTCTTAGGGGAACTCCTTTGTAGGTAACTGTTTCCTTTTCTCTAGCTGCTTTTAAGATTCTCTCTTTATCTTTAATCTTGGGTAATGTAATTATGAAGTGCCTTGGTGTGTGCTTCCTTGGGTCCAACTTCTCTGGGACTCTCTGGGCTTCCTGGACTTCCTAGAAGTCTATTTTCTCTCCCAGAATGGGGAAATTTTCCTTCATTATGTTTTCAGACAAGTTTTCAATTTCTTGCTCTTCCTCTTCTCCTTCTGGCACCCCTGTGATTCAGATGTTGGAATGTTTAAAGATGTCCTGGAGTTTCCTAAGCCTCCCCTCATTTTTTTGAATTCTTGTTTCTTCTTTCTGTTCTGGTTGACTGTTTATTTCTTTCTTCGGGTCCAAACTGTTGATTTGAGTCCCGGTTTCCTTCCTGTCATTGTTGGTTCCCTGTACATTTTCCTTTATTTCACTCAGCATAGCTTTCATTTTTTCCTCTAATTTGTGACCATATTCAACCAATTCTGTGAGCATCCTGATTACCAGTGTTTTGAACTTTGCATCTGATATGTTGGCTATCTCTTTATCGCTTACTTGTAGTTTTTTCTGGAGCTTTGATCTGTTCTTTCATTTTGGCCATTTTTTTTGGTCTCAGTATGCCTGTTATATATAAGGGGCTGAGCCTTAGGTTTCACAAGGGTGGGGCAACCCAGGTATCTGCTATGGTGCTGTATGTGGGGGAGGCATCTGAGAGGGAACAGTGCGTCTTGCTCTGCTCTCTGCCGGTTTTCAGCCACTTACCCCGCTACCCACAAGCAAATTGGGACTTTCTGGTGCTGATTCCCAGGTGGGTGGGTTTGTGTACATCCTAGGTCCCTGTGGGTCTCTCCAGCGTACCCTCCTCTGAGGCTGGGAGTTTCTCCCACTGCTGCCTCAACCTCCATAGGTGTTTTAAGTCAGAAAGTCAGAGGTTTTGAGGCTTTATTCCCCTATGCTGGAACCCTGGGTTGTGCAGTCTGCCTCACTCCTTAGTTGTTCCTCTCGGTTTATCTGCATGCGAATGTGGGACCACGTGCTTCACCATCCACCACCTTGCCACGAGTCCTCTCCGTCCAGCTGCCCATCTCTGCCCCTCCTACCGGTCTGCATGAATATTTCTTCTTTAACTCCTCGGTTGTTGGACTTCCATACAGTTCAATTTTCTGGCAGTTCTGGTTGTTTTTTGTTTTTATATTTGCTGTTGTCCTTCTTTTGGTTGTGTGAGCAGGCACAGCGTGTCTACCTACACCTCCATTTTGGCCGGAAGTCCCATTACTGTATGTTTTTATTGGAAAAAAAAATCTGCTTGTAAGAGTACCTGCGTAGTTCAAAACCTTGTTCAAGGGTCAACTGTATTTGACATTCAAATGGAGAACACAAGTAGGCAGTTGGATATATATAAATCTGTAGTTCGCCAGAGAGTTCTGGGTTGGAGTTATAAATTTGGGTGTCTTTGGCATATAAATGGTATCTAAAGCCCCAGACTGAGTCAGAGCGCCAAGTAAATGATTGTTCTAGTTAGAGGGAAAAAAAAAGAGTGATTCAGGGAGTGAGCCCTGGGGCATTTCAATATTAATAGGTTGGAGGGGAAAGAAAGAAGCAACACAAAAATAAGAAGAAAGAAAAACTGCTGTGTGATAGGAGGAAAAACAGGAGTATTTGGTGTTCTAAAAGCTGGATAAAGGAAAATCAAACAGGGAGTGATCGAGCATGTCGAATGCTGTTGATAGCTCAAGATGAAGAGTGAGAATTGACCACAAGATTTAGCAAATTTTTAAAAATAGGTGAAGTCTTTCAGACAGAGGGAGTAGCAAAATTGTGAGAAAATTCAGTCATCTCAGGCAACTGCAAATAATTCAATATAGCTGAAACTTAGGGATATAGTAAAGACTTGAAAGAAATGCAGCTGGCTGTATACACACAGCCTGGGTCACAATGCCATGCCAAAGATTTTGGATTTATCTTAAAGGCTATAAGAAACCATGAGAGAATGTTAAGTTGGAGAGTAACAGTGCCAAATTGGCATTTAAATGGTGAATTTTGGAATAATATGAAAAATGCAGAATAAATCTGCAAGCAAGTAAACCAGTCAAGAGGCTGTTACTGTACTTCAAGGAAAAACTAAGGCAGTGACAGTGGAGATCAAGATGAGCGGATGAATCAGATATTTAGAAAGCAGAATCTATAGAACTTGGAGACAATTTTGAAATGCAGGAAGGAAGTATTAGAGAAAGGAGGGAGTCAAGGATGCCTTGGGTTCTGGTTTGGGCAAGCGGGTAGGGAGTCGTACCATTCACAGAAGGAACACTGGAGAAAGAGTAAGTTTGGCAGGGAAAAAATCGCACACTCACAAGGAAGTGCAAAAAGCAGCCTAGTGTCTTCTACTACTTTCTTATTTAATCTTGTTAGTTAGGGAGATGAAAACAGGCTCATAGAGATGAAATAATTTACCCAAAGTAACATATCCAGTAACATATCTCAATCTAGACTGAGAGTCTAGACTACAACCAAGCTTACTGTTCATTCTACTTCTTCAAAGCTAACATGCCAAAGAATTTGACGTAAGCAGGAAGAGCACTTTAAAAATGACTGAAAGTGAGTAGGTTAAAAAGAGGGGGACTCTGGACTTTTTAGGGCAGGTTTCCTAAATATCTTTTTCCTTAAGTTTGCCTGGATGGAAGATAGAGACAATGAAAATGTTTATTAGTGCCTTGGTGGGTGTGACTCAGTGAATTGAGTGCTGTCCTGAGAACCAAAGGGTCGCTGGTTTCATTCCCAGTCTAGGGCATATGCCTGGGTTGTGGGCCAGGTCCTCAGTAGGGGGTGCGCGAGAGGCAACCACATATTGATGTTTCTCTCCCTCTCTTTCTCCCTCCCTTACCCTCTCTAAAAATAAATAAAATCTTGAAAAAATGTTTATTAGCAACACATTTGGTTTACTAAATTGAATTATACATTATGTAAAGTAGGGAAGACAACAACTTGGTACTTTTTCCAAAATTTCTGTTTTCCTGGCTTGTCTTGATCATCCTAGGGTTGTCCCCAATAACTGTTGATGAGAATGGGAATAGTGCTGAATGGTCCAAGCTCTAGCATTTCTCACAGTCTAGTGAGGGAGATAAATACATAATTATAATACAGAATAACCATAAATCTAGAAACATAGACTTTTTAAAAATAAACTATTTTGGAATAATTTCAGGTTTACAGAAGAATTACAAAGGTAGTATAGAGAACTCTTATATACCTGTTGTCACCCAGTTTTATTTTCCCATTATCTTACATAATGGAAGCACATTTGTCAGAACTAAGAAATCAGCATTGGTATATTACTATTAACTAAACCCCAGACTTTATTTGGATTTCATCAATTTTTCCATTAATGTCCTTTTGTTGTTGTTGTTCTAGGATCCAATCTAGTGTTCCTTATTGCATTTATTTATTCTCCAACCTGTGACAGTTTTTCAGTCTTTCCTAGTTTTTGTGGAAACATAGACTTCTTATATAGCACATTATATGTGGATTTTACAGATTGAATCCCCTCAATTACCTTTTCTGGAATATGCTAAAGGCACAAGCTTATTAGGTGAAAATCAGAGACACAAAACATCCAAGACAAAGCATCAAAGATGAATCATGCAAAGATTGCTGGATATGCTACATTAATGCACCATGTTTATAGCAATTTTGAACAGTGCATTAAACTATGCATTGCTAATGAAGAAAAACATTAAACATATCATATGTTATAATGTAATTATTATGTGTAATTGCCTATGTTTCTAAATTCTACTGCTAGCCTGTTCAAAGTAGCAATTTGAAATTTAACATCATTCCAATAAAATATCAACAGAATCTATTTTTTAATTATACAAGCTGATTATAAGTTCATATGGAAAAATGAGTAAAGAAAAATAACCATGACATCCTGAAAAAGAATAGTGGCTAGTAGCTCTACCAGGTATTCAAACATTTTAAAGCTTCAAAATTAAAAACAAAGGGTGCTGGCACATAAATAGACCTACAGACGAATTAAACAGAACAAAAGTTCACATGTGGAAAAAAATTGAAATTTAGGATATGATATAGTCAAGAGAAAGAAATATAAGGCTTTCAAATTGGACCCTAGAATATGTGGCTCAGTGAATTGAGTGTCAGCCTGGGAACCGAAGTGTCATTGGTTGAATTCCCAGTCACAGCACATGCCTGAGTTTCGGGCCAGCTCCCCAATAGGGGGGTACTCAAGAGGCAACTACAAATTGGTGTTTCTCTCCCTCTCTTTCTCCTTCCCTTCCCCTCTCTCTAAAAATAAATAAAACATTTTTTCAAAAAGGCTTTCAAATTGGGAATGAAGAGTAAAATTGTCACTTTTTGTAAATGCCATGTTTCTTTATATAGAAAACCCTAAAAATCCACCAAAAACTGTTACAAACAATAAACAAATACATAATACAAAATAAATGTACAAAATCCATTGCATGTAGTAGCTACGGACTGGTAGTCCAATGTTGGCTACACACAATGTCTGACAGCAACCTGTATCTGAACCCTACCCAAATGGACCCAGAACCAACAAAACTAGTGGTAGACTTCAGAATACGTCACAGCTCGACCCAACTAGCCACATAACTGGTACGCCCAAAGGGGGACACTAGGAAGCACCAGACACTACTGGTATCAACACTACCTCAAGTGGCATCCCCTGCACAGCATCTCACACATGGTTATCGAGGTTTACCCTTACAGTCTCCAAACTTGAAGGATTAACTCTACCAATGAAAGAGCTAACAGCATTCAAGGCTCAACTACAAAATGGGGGCACATACCCCCAAGAAACACTCCTGGAGCATGGAACTCCGGTGATATGAAAGATTGTGCCATTGAGCCCAACAAGATACTTTCATTATAAAACCATCAAAACAAGTTTGGGAGACATAGTATATCCACCTAACACAGAGAGAACAAGTGGGGAGACAAAGAAAAATGCCCCAAAGAAAAGAACAAGAGAAATCCCCATAAAAATAATTAAATAGATGAAATGGAAGCAACCCCAATAACAGATGAAAAATTTAAAATAATGATTATAAGGATGCTGAAGGACCTTAGGGGAACAATGTATCATCTCAGTGAAAACAAACAACTGGATAATAAACATTAAAAAGGACATAGAAACCATAAACAAGAACCAGTCAGAAATGAAGCTTACAATATCTGAAATAAAGAATTCACTAGAAGGAATCACGAGCAAGTCAGATGAATCAGAAGATTGAATCAGTGAACTAGAGGACAAGATAACATTATCCACCCAAAGAGAAAATGAAAAAAAAAAAAGATACTTAAGAGAAACAAGGAAAGTTTAAGGGACCTCTGGGACAACAACAAGAATAACAGCATCTGCATCATAGGGGTACAAGAAGGACAAGAGAGTGAGCAAGGGATAGAGAACCTGTTGGAAGAAATGATGGCAGAAAATTTCCCTAACATGGTGAAGGAAAAAGTGACACAAGTTCAGGAAGTACAGAGAGTCCCAATCAAGATGATCCCAAAGAGCCCTGGCTATGTGGCTCAGTGGATTGACTGCTGGCTTGTGAACCAAAGGGTTGCTGGTTCGATTCCCAGTCAGGGCATATGCCTGGGTTGTGGGCAAGGTCAGGTCCCCATTGGGGAGTGCATGAGAGGCACCCACACATTGATGTTTCTCTCCCTCACTTTCTCCCTTCCTTCCCCTCTGTCTAAAATAAATAAACAACATTTTAAAAAAGAAAATTTAAAAGATGAGCCCCCCCAAACCCACATCAAGACACATCATAATTAAAATGGCAAAGGTAAAGACAAAGAGAATCTTAAAGGCAGCAAGAGAGAGACAGTTACTTATAAAGGAGATCCCATAAGGCTTTCAGCTGATTTCTCAACAGAAACAATTCAGGTGAGAAGAAATAGGCTTGAAGTATTCAAAGTGATGAAAAGTAAGAATATGCAACCAAGAATACCAGCAAGACTATCATTTAAAATTAAAGGCAAAAAAAAGAACTTCCCAGAAGAAGAAAAAGGCTAAAGGAGTACATTACCACCAATCCAGCATTGCAAGAAATATTAAAGGACTTGCTTTAAGACGAAGAAAAAATAAAAGGATTACAGGAACTACTATAAAGGACACAGGGACAAAATCAAGGGGGAGGGTGGAGGTGGGGGAGGGAGGGGGAGGGGAGTTCAACTGGGGTGGGGTGGAGGGATGGGGAGAAAAGGCATACAACTGTAATTGAATAACGATAAATTTTTTTTAAGATTTATTTATTTATTTATTTATTTATTTTTAGAGAGAGGGGAATGGAGGGAAAAAGTGAGGGAGAGTATCATTGATCTGTTGCCTCTCCCATGCCCCAAACTGGGGACCTGGCCCACAACCCTGGCATGTGCCATGGGAACTGACCCAGTGACCTTTTGGGCTCGAAGGCCAACACTCAATCCCCTGAACCAAATCAGCCAGGGCTGGTGCAGATAATTTAAATGGCTTTATCACTTAAATACTTATATTGAAATTTTAAATTACTATTTCCAAAATACATGTATGCATTCACAAGACATATATGTATGTTCACTGAAGTACTGTTTTCAAGAGTTCCAACCTGGAGAGAAACTGAATGCTAATCAACAGAAGAACATAAACCATGGCATATAAAGTAGATCTGTATGTAATAACATGACTAGGTCTCCATGACATAATTTTGGGTGAATAAGGCAATCTGCAAAATAGTAGGTACAGCATAATACTGTTTATATTTAAATAATAAACAGAAAACAATATTTTATATGCACTTCTGCATACACACACATATATTCATAGGGAAAAATCTGGAAGGATACAAACTAATCCCATTACAGTGGTTACCTTTGGGAAAGGAGATAAAGAAGACTGATTGTGGGTGGTAGACATAGGTAACATTTAAAATTTTTCGTGAAGAATTTTTCATATGTTTCTTATATAATATTTTAAAAAATATTTAAATATTAGAGTGAATGGGAAATAATTAAAAGGAAATAGTTTATTAACTATTTTTTCAAGAAAATTGATAATAAAATATTTATTACAGTAGATTCCCCACACCCTTATCCACAGTTTCCCTTTCTGGAGTTTCAGTTTCCATGGTAGACCACAGTCTGAAAAATATTAAATGGAAAATTCCACAAGTAAACAATCCATAGATTTTAAATCATTTGCCACTCTGAGTAGCGTGATGAAATTTCAGGTGGTCCTCCTTGGTCTTTCCCAAGTCTTGAGTCATCCCTTTGTTCACCCGTGCATCTCTTTGTGTATCCGTGCTGTTTATGCTACTCACCCATTAGTCTCTTAGTAGCCATTTTTGTTATCTGATCAACCTGTCATACTATCACAGTGCTTGTATTCAAGTAACCTTTATTTTATTTAATAATGGCCCCAAAGCTATTCACATAAATTTTATTCCACTATATTTTTATATTTATTTTATTTTATTAGTAATTATTGTTGTTAATCTCTTACTGTGCCTGATTTATAAATTAAACTTTATTATAGTATAGAAAAATAACATAGCATGTTAAGGTTCAGTACTACCTGTGGTTTCACGCATCTACAGGGGTCTTAGAATATATCCCCTGTGGTTAATATAGGACTACTATGTTAATTAATAATAAGAGAATAGCTAAGCAAACTGTAAGTCATCTAGAAAAAAGATTATTGTAGACATTAACATAAAATGTAAAACTATAGAAAATATAAAGTATAAAGTTTACAATTTTTGGATTTTTGAAAATTAGTAATTAAAACTTCCAAGAGAGAAATAATAAAATATTCCCAGGAACTTTGAAATAAAATTTTATCTGAGTTAACCTATAAAATAATGTACAATGAATCAGATGGAAAAATCACCCTCAAGAAACATAATGGCTTCTAGACAGGTAAGATGTGAATATAACTTGGTTGACAATTTTGACATGTCTAAAGAAAGAAGTGTCAGTGAGCTATGGACATGTAGAAAAGGGAGAGTCAGTGAAGCTACCATGGACAAAGCAGACTTATTTAGTTACTTAATCCTCATGTGCCTTCATATCTAAAGTGGGGTTAATGATAGTGTATTTACTTCATAGGGTTATTGTATAAAATAAAATAGCACTTGGAAAAGAGTGAGACCTATACATTATTAAAGTGAGGAACGTGGTGGTTAGGCTAATATAAATTGTCACAGTTCTAATTCTCACTATCAGCCAGCATCCTGGTTTTCACATATCAGTTTCTTATGTGGTAGTCAGCATGAGTCAATCTCCTGAGTATGACCAGTTCTGGGACCCTAAGGAGATCAAGATTCTGAGAGTGTATGACTGAAGTTGAGAACACCAAGGTAATGCCATCTAGACAGGGCTCTTGATAGCCAGTCAGTTACCGTTCTTTGTGACACCCTACCTTTGGCATTCCTAATGTACTTATATTTCTAAATAACTTTGGGACGGTGGTTTCTGCAGAGGAATAAAAGGACTAGAAAAAATAAACTAAAATATTAACGGGTGGTTTGTGTGTGAAGGAATTGTGAGTGATCTTTTCTATACTTTCCAAGTTTTCTTTAGTTAGTGATCATATATATTACTTCAATATTTTAAAAACATTTCAAAATTATAGTGAGGTAAAGAAAAGGAGAGGGCAGTAGCTTGAAGTTTTCAAGGATAGAGAAAGGGATTTTGAGGCTACAGGCTGAGGGGGAGATGTCAGGGATTTAGGGGCAGAACAGGGTTGGGGAACTGTTCTTCCCTTCAAAATGAACTAGTGTGGCGTGGAAGGGCTTTTTCTCCCCCTGTGCACCAGGGCCTTGAAGCGCCTAGTTATGTGCCAGCCACAGCATTTGCGTAGCTAATGACTGCAATGGAAAGTATTTGCTTGAGAATTCTAAGTGTATCACCATGTCTAACTGAGCATTCCCTCCTTTCTCACCATCAACATTAGCAAATATTTATTCCTCCGTGGTGGCTGACTTTATGCTAATTTGGAAGCAGGTGAGGGGGGGAGTTGAAACGGAGTAAGCTTAGAAGAGAGACTAAATTTAGAGAAATAAAACAGTAAACAAAAATGCAAAATCACTGTGGCCTGAGTGAGATGGCTAGCGAAGGCATAGAATCACAGATTATTGGAGTTGGGACTTGAAAGGTCTAATTCTCTTAACCTCGCGACTCAGAGAGCAAGCGGTATTTAAACCAAGCCTGGAAAGACCTGCAGGGTTTCTGGATGAGCGGAGATCAAGAGGTGGGGGTTGGTGCGGTCAAAGCAGGGAGCAAAAGCCCGGGGGTCGTGACACTCAGCGCGGTGCTCAGGGATCAGTGCTAGCTGCAGGCTCCTTTTCTAACTTCCTTTTCTCCCCTTTATTTTCAGTTGAGTCTTTCTTGCCTTGGCCTTGCGACTTCCGTGCGCACGAGGGAGCCTTCCCGAGCACTTATAAAACCTTTCAGCTCCTCGCCCACCAAGGCCGTCTTGAAGCACCACTCTCCACGCCACCCCAGCCCAGGTTCCCGCAGAGTCACCGGCTTCCTCAAAGCGCACCACTGCGCCCGCCTTTCCAAGGCCGCCGATTCAACAGTTTCTAAGGAAATAAAGTGCCTGAGGGAGTTCTTTCGCGTTTGGTTTGGGTCGGAGTGAGGTGTTTAACCTGCACCTTTAGTCAAAAGTATAGAATACAGTAAAGGTCTGTTAATTACCATTCTGGAAATTCCAATTCTTTAGGCCTTGAACGCAAACGTCCGCCTTTCTTTTTAGGTTTGAAGTCGTTGTGGGTTCGTAAAACTACTTCAGCAGAAGAAACCAAAAGAAACAGCCTCCTCATCATCCTGACTGTACAGCGATTGTGGAAAACTGAAATACTCATTCGAGGCGTCGAAAATAAACCTCTGAAAGCACATTGCCTACGGTGACACATTCTCTGCCTCGGGGCGGGAGGGGGCGCAGAGAATGGGCGCCGGCGGGGCGGGGCTGGCGCCGGGAGCCCCAGGGGAACTGCGCGCAGCTGCCAGGACCCCAGGCGCCCGCCCCGCCTCCTGCTCGTGGCTCCTCCAGCAAGGTGGAGGCGGCGCTGTGGCGGATGACCAGCTGCCGGAGGGCCGCGTCGTCTCCCAGAGTTGAGCGAAGGTTGCTTGAGCCACACGCGGAGGCCGGACGGGTGTAAAGCTGGGAGAAACCGCCCTCGTGAGGCTGGGCGCACCGGCGTGTGGTGGGCTCCAGGGGCCGCCGTGGCCGAAACAGCTGGCCCGAGGCCTGAGCATTGGGGAGTGCCCTGCCGGGGCCTGGCACTCGGGCTTCCCACAGCGACGGTATAGCGGCGTGGGAGTCACCTTCTTTGGAGGACCGAAAGCCCCTGCGGCACACGGGCCGTTTCTCTGAGGGTATTGGAGTCGTGGCGCGATGAGGAGCCGGAGTAACTCGGGCGTCCGGCTGGACGGCTATGCTAGACTGGTGCATCAGACCATCCTGTGCCATCAGGTAAATTAAGTGTCACCTGTAATCACCGAGGATGTGTGCAGTGTGAAGGAGACTCTGGGTGACTGTGTATGTGTAGCAGGTTCTCCTGTCCCCTAGCTGGAAGTCAGGCACCCTTAGCCACAGGTCCTGAGTCATGGCTTCTGAGCCCCCTGCCCGCAAGCCACAACTGGGTTCCAGGACACAGAGTTGAAAGATGTGTTGAAGTTTATTGACAACCCTCCCCAGGTTTGGGCGTCATCTCCTTCCCCTCCTGCCAGAGAAAACAAGGGAACGTTTAGCCGTCTCAAAACTAGACTATTGTGAAAATCTGAGGAACCTTGTATATACTGTTAATTATATTTTAAATACTTCTTTAATGTTGGTTTATCGTTGGTAGCTCATTCTAACTGGAAAGTTAAAACACTGCCTTTCTTTTGATAATACCCACACGTCAGAGTTGTAAGTCTTCAGACAGCTCTTTCCTCTTCAAGATAACATTTGCTTGCACTTGGTCAGAGGAAGAGGTGGTTAATACTCAGGACTGAAGAAGTAGAAATAAGACCAAGGTCCCTGAGTATCCCATTTGATAGATTGCTTCCTAATATTAACATCTTATGGTTACCTGCCTGTCCTCTTTTTCTTGGCCTTGCAGAATCCAGTGACTGGCTTGCTTCCAGCCAGCTATGATCAGAAAGATGCCTGGGTCCGGGATAATGTGTACAGCATCTTGGCTGTGTGGGGTTTGGGCCTGGCCTATCGGAAGAATGCAGACCGAGATGAGGATAAGGCAAAGGCCTATGAACTGGAGCAGGTACTCAAAATAAGAATAGAAACAGATCTGGAGTCGTGTGGTGGTGTGTTAGGATGGGGTTGTGGGGACGGGAGATTGAAGGAAACGTAGCCCAGTCCATAGGAGTTGAGAACTGTATTTTGCCTTTTTTTCCACCTTCCTAAAATTATTCCAAAAATCATTCCTGTATTGTACTGATTTTTTTTTTTTTTTGTAGTGGAAACTTGAGACTTGCTGATTCAGGGAAAGTAGGTACAGTCTGTTCTGTTACGGTGGAAAATACTATCCTAGAATCTTTGCTAAAATGTATAGTCCTCTTTATAAGTAAATGTATTTTGCAGTATCCAGCATATTTATTCACATTGAGAAGAATGTTTGGTGGCAAGTATATACCATTTTACTTCATTTTTGAAAATGATAGTGGTGTTTGTTTCACAGTAACTGACACAAATTGGCAGACCTTCCCAATTAGACACAAGTAAAGACTGTTTATTTGTTGATTTTTATACCTGTAGCCACTGTCTCAGAGCCTATTCCTCCTCCCTCTTCCACAGCAAAGTAAGGTCAGAGTCAACAGATTCCTTTAAGCTAATTTTTAAGACCCTTCCCCTCTGTAAAGAATCATCCTTTCTAAAACTGTTTAAACACAGGGTGCTTCATCCTTTTGAATGACCAAGAAAACAATATTCTGGGCTAATGGGACTCTTAATGGTGAGATACTCTGCTGTCAGTTGTAAGGTATATGTGGATTCTTTTCCATGGTGGTTAAGATTCTCTCCATACCAGCCACTTTTTCAAGTGATGTCCCTCAGACTAAGGCAATCCTAGCTTCAGTGTTCACCTGTAAATCAGAATATTGAGATTGGTTATTTTTAAAGGCACCACCATGTTATGGGTTGCACTCCTTGGCAATACGGAAGTTTCATTGTGTTGTCCGCTGCAATAGCCGGCATTTGTTACTCTTTCAAGCCATTATTGAGAAGTGCTTAGGCCCATCACAAAAAAAGGTTATTGGAGTTTTTACTTTAGCCCAGGAAGTACAGATCAGTATTTTTATGACTTATATTAATAATGCATAACCATTGTATGAACTTGGAAAATTTAGAGGAGTGTTAAAAAATCACCTGTAATACTATTCCCTACCACCACTACCCAAATCTGACATACTACTTATTGTAATGCTTTGCTATTTTGATCTCAGTATTTTATTTGTTTTGCTAGCAATTCATATCAGTGGCATAACAATTCCATACTTGGTACAATTTGACCAATTTTTTCAATACTATTAGAAGAAATCTAATGTTTCCTTATTGACCAATCATTCTGCAGATTTGACATTTTTCATTATGAGCCTCAGGTAGAAAGAATTTAACAGAGCAAGGGGAAAAATTTAGGGAAACATTGAATTGTTGATTCTAAAATTGTAATGCTCCATTAAATAATTTTTTTACATAACCCCCCAAATTGTTCCTGTATTGTACTGATTTGGTATTTTTAATACCACCTCAATAATAATTTTGTCTCAAAAACATTATGGCTATAGGAAATATCTTCAAAAAAGAAACATTTCTCTGGCAATTCTAAAATTTTAATTTTTTTCTCAAACCTGACTCAAGAGTTAATTCAGAGCAGTGATCACAAAACCATCTCTGCAAAGGGCTAGAAAGTAAATTTTTTTGGCATCATGGGTCACATGTAGCACCTGCCCAACTGCTCAGGTCTTCCACTAATGCATAAAAGCAGCCAGAGACAATACATAAGTGAATGAGCATGGTTATGTTCCAATAGGCATTATTTACAAAAATAGGTAGTGAACTGTATTTGTCCTTAATCTACATGAGTAGTTCTAACCTCTGTCTGTACAATGGAATCACTTAGGAATCTTTTAAAGCAATATCCTTACTGAAGCAAACCTTAGAATAATTTAGATAAATCTCTTAAAGTGGAGTCCTGGGGGCATGAATATTTTTAATAAACTACCCAGGTTATTCTAAAGTACAACCAGATATAATACCACTGATCTATGGACAATAAAGGAGCATAGATTAAATCCAATAATCCATGGAATAAATTCCTATTTACTGTCAATTTAAAACAGATTTTCCCATTACTCTGTGGATTTTCCCAAACCATTGATTGTTAATCATTTCTACTCTTCCTTCTGACTCTCACCTTGGTTTCACTATGAGAAATAATGTCAGAACTAAAGAGAATTCTGTATGAGAAGGGTACAAGGGTTTAGGTAACTATCCTATCCTAGATTGAGAATAAAATTATGCACATATATATTTTTCAAATGCCCTCTTCTCTTGGTCATATAAATATTGGCTCATACCCATAAAAATAAATAGTCACACAAATAGAGATTGCTCTTTGACTGCCTTCAGTTCTACTTCTGCCTCAGTTTTATTCTCTTTGTGTAGTCTCTCACCTTTTGTCATGAGTTTAACTATTACCTTTGTGAGAATGACTTCTGAAGCTTCATCTTTACTCTGACCTCATTTCAATGTCAAACCCTTATTTTCATTTGTCTTCTAATCAGTTACCCCTGCATATCCTGTCGCCTCTCAAACTCATTATGTCTGAAATGCCACCTTTCCTGTTAAAAACAAACAAAAGGGACTAACAAAGAACAGCAACTCACTACAGATTCCTTTTTCTCTTATTGGTGCCTTCAGTATACTGGTCACCTGGGCACCATTATGTACAGCATTTCCCATGGTGTGTTCCATGGAATACTAGGTCAGTTAAGTTTGGGACTGTGTTAAACAGCAGGTTTATTTACTCCATAATTTCTCATAGCCTTCGATGTCCTCAAGTATATTACAACCTTTTCAGAATTTCCTAGACTAGTGTTTGATAAAACAGTGTTTGAAAGTGTTGCCTTTAGGGTGATTTTTAACTTGTCCCTTTTGCCTTTGGATACATGCAGACCAAAGTCAGTTGATTCTTACAACTTTTTTCTTGAATCCATCCCCTCCTTTCTCATCCCTTCTGCCTTGACTCTAGTCTAAACCTTGATCACTTAATGCTGTTGTGAAAACCATACTTAAATTGTATCATTTCCATTCTCTATCTTTCTGTGGCTTTCATTTTCCAATAAGAAAAATCTTAATGTTTTGGATTGATAGGTGAGGATTTGTTCCTAAACAATATTATGTCATGCTGGTATCCTGCATTAGACCCCCAGTCCCAGCCACATCAATATCTTCATTAATTTAACAGTACCTTAATAAAAATATCTTACTTTTGTGTAAGTACTTTTCATTGTGCTACACACTTCCCCATAATTACTAGTATTTGATTCTCACAATACCCTGTAAGCTAGATACTATTTTCCATAACTTACAAGTGAAGGGGTTGAAGCAGGCTGGAATTCCGTGGCAGTGTGACTACAACTTTGGTCTAATGACTTTAGATTCAGTCTTTTTCAAACTTTTCCTCCATGGATACTCCCACCTCCAAATCTTTTTATGAGATGCTTCTCCCATTTGTGAGACATGTTCTCTTCTAATCTGAGCCAATACTCTTCTTTCAAAGCCCAGCATCAGTCCCACTTTTTCTGTGGCTCCTGTCCTTATAAGCCATTCAGTGATCACTTCTTTCTCAGGACTAGCTTCTTGGGGTTTCTAGATCACTTATTGTCTGAGCTTGTTTTCCATTTTTCATTTAGCAGACTTTATGTAATTTCCATGTGTCAGGTCCTATAATAGATATCAAAAGTAAAATGGGACAAAATGTTTATATTTAACTCTGAATTTTTATGTTTGAAATTTTTTTAGGGTTTATATTTTATTATATTTTATTTTTTACTCCATTATCTCTTTTTTAATTGTTGTTCAAGTACAGTTGTTTCCATTTTCACCCTACCATGCTCCCCTGCCCCACCCATCCCTGACTCCCATCCTCAAATGTACCTGCTTTGGCTTTGTCCATGGGTCCTTTATATGTGTTCTTTGATGGCCCTTCCCCTATTATCCCTCTCCTCCCTCCTCTCTGGTAACTGTCAGTTTGTTCTTTATTTCAATGTTTCTGGTTATATTTTGCTTGCTTGTTTGTTTTGTTGATTAGGTTCCATTTTATTTACAGAAAAGTTGTTGAAAAAGTAAAATGAACATATTTGCATATACTCTTTGTCTACATTCACTAGTTGTTAACATTTTGTCATATTTGCACCTTCCCTCTCTTTAAGCACATGCGTGCACACAATTTATTTGACAAGCTATTTGCACATGCATGCACACATAATTTACTTGACAAGCTATTTGAGAGTTACTTGCAGGCATGGAATATATATATTCAAAATAACAACCTGCTTAGTCCATTGACTTAAAGATGTATTTCTTTTTTAAAAGATTTTATTTATTTATTTTTAGAGAAGGGAAGGAAGGGAGAAAGAGAAGGAGAGGGAACATCAATGTGTGGTTGCCTCTCATGTGCCCCCCACTAGGGGCCTGGCCCACAACCCAGGCATGTGTCCTGACTGGGAACTGAACTGGGGACCCTTTGGTTCACAGTCTGGCACTCAGTCCACTGAGCCACCCCAGCCAGGGCTTAAGATGTATTTCTGAATATGGTCCCTTCCCCTTTTCTTAGTTTGAAGGGGGAAACAGATATATAAACAAATAGTTGCAAAACATTAGGACGGATACGATATGTACTATATATAGAGGACATAAGTACAAAGTTCTGTGGTAACACACAGAGGTGGGAGTGTCCAATTTCCTTGAATAAGGCAAGGAAAGATTCAGAGGAGTTGGGGTTTTTTTGGGGGGGGGTTGTCCTTTTTTTAAAATTAATTAATTTATTTTTATTCAGTTACAATTGTCTGCATTTTCTCCCCTTCAGGAGTTGGGTTTTAAAGGATAACTAAGAATTATTAGGTAGACATAGTTGTAGTGTAGTATTTTTTTTTCAAAATAACAAGTTTGTGCTGTCTCCTTTGTTATTATGTTCCACAAAACCTGGTAGTGTTTTGAATATTTTAGATGCTCAAAAAGCATCTGATTGTACATAAACCTGCAGAGAAAGATATAATACTTATATAGATATGGTTGTACATAGTTATATACCCTTACATAATCAATTCACAAATACATAGATCTATATCCTCAAAATGAATAGGTGAGAGGAGGGTGTCACTTGGTGTACCTATAAGCCCTGGTATATGAATAAACGTATAATTAATGCCACCTAGTGTACCTGAATCAGAATATGGCCAGCTTAGGGGAATACAAAATCCAGATAACTCCCCTTATTTCTACCTTCTTATGCTTCCTACTAATTTTATCCTATCCTGACTTGGAAGTTCGAACTTGAGGATAGAAATGGCTGACAACAGCCATTTCAGGAGGACAAAAATGGATGGCAATCAGGAATCCTCCCCTAGGTCCATGATTCCCTAGGTTTTCTATTTAAATTAAATATAGGTGGGAATAGCAGGGCTGGATGATAAAGAGGGTTGAAAGGATGTGACAGAAACCTGTGTGTGTGGTAACATGTGTAGAAGATAATTCAGAATTGAATAAAGTCTCCCCACAGGGTGAGGAGGCTGTGTTAAATGCTTTCTGTAACAGGGTATATAAAAGAACAATCTTTTATTAGGGTCAGACTAATGATAGATATTTTCTTATCAGAGTTGCAGTCAGTTTCATTACTTTATAACAAACGCTTCATGATTTAAAAGGTGACAAGATCATGTTCTCTCTTTTTCTCTTCTTCATCTGTAAGGGGAGGAGACCATTTATAGATAGAAATTACCTTACAAAGCTACTCTCCCAAGGAAACACCTTTTATTTTTCCTTCAATAGAATACTTCATAAAGATTTGGAGCATAATTAATAGGTACTTATTCTTATGCCTATCACTAGAATGTTTTGAAAGAATAACAGAACAATGTGTCTCCTAAGTAGATTATTTTGCAGGGGTGTCCTGAAGCCACCTCTGAGCCAGCATTCCCTGGAGTAACCTGGTTGTATTTCTTCTGAACTGTGAAACAGAAAGCTTAGAGAAATGGAGAAGCTATTTGGTGATGTTCTTTTAAAACATATTTGCCTATCCATGCCATTGTTTATGGGCCCTTCTAGTGTCATTTAGTATAACTAATATAGGATAGGATAGGATAGGATCATATAGTATTGTATTACTACACTATATTGTAATTAAATATAATTATCATTACTATATTATATTATACCAACTAGTCTACTATATAGTTGGTAATCAGAATTTCGGAGTACTGTGATTGGAAAGCCACTTTAGGAATTGCCAGGTCCTAGTAAGAGAAATAATGACTTAAGAAGTTGTAGCTTTTTTCTTTGCATGGAAAAGGGGTTGAGTTGTACTAACAATTGCCCTTTACAATTTTTCTGAATTGACGATCATTTTATTCTTTAGGGGAAACATCCAGATAAATATTTCTGTGGATTCTTGAAGATAAGTCTTGGCTAATTTAGAAAAAAAGTGAACGTGATGATGTTGGCTTTTCTAAGCCATGGGATATATTTTAGAATATCCTCATAGCTTTATGATTTTTGAGTTGACTCACCCATTTTCTCCAGGTGAAATGTCATCTAATAGGTTGGTTGGCTTAGTTTTACATAAACGTGTTAGAATTTGGACTTTTTAACTTGGAGGAGTCACCAGCTGCAGCTTTTGATTCCACTTTTAGCTGCAATCTGCTCTTCTGTGTACTTATAAAGTAAATGCCATGTAAATAGGAACCCAGGATAGGGTTACTTGTCCTCAAAAGGTCATGTACCAACAGCAGTTGCTGAGTAAGTGTTCCTGCATCTAGGGATGTTTATAACACTCTTGTTTCCATTTATTTCTGCAGAGTGTAGTGAAACTGATGAGGGGACTGCTGCACTGCATGATCAGACAGGTATTGTTAACAGCCCCCTTGTAATAAAAGCACATTGTAGTACTGTCTTCACCCTTTAGGGAATGTTTATATCATACTATATATATATATATATATATAATTTTCCAGTTTCACTAATAGTTCACACTAATTTTAGAAAAGTTGTAGAATCGAGGCGGGAAATGTCACCCATGATTTTACCACCCAATTACTACTGGAATGTTTCCTTCTAGTCTCTTTTTTACTTCTCTACAAATGATTTTTAATATACTTCATCATTGCTGTACATGTAGTTAATCTATATTGAGTAAATGAAGATACAATTCTATAAGCCTTCATCTGAAACCCTTGGGACCTGATAAATTTTAAAATTCAGAATTTTTCAGATTTTAGAAGGAACTACACCATGTATACCATATAGTATGTTATGTCCTCAGCAGGTCCAGAACAGCACTCTATTATCAAAAACATTAATCTTTCTGTAGGGAAACACACATTTTCACACTAATAAAATAAATAGAAACTACAAACAGCCCCATGTCAAAATGAATTTTGATGCAAAACTTAAGGGGAAAAGAAACCCTTTAGGAGTGTTTCAGATTCTGTGATTGGAGATAAGGAGCCAAGGACTTACATCTCCTTGCATTAATTTGCATTTTCCTGATCTCGAATTAATTTGAGCATCCTTTCATGTGTTGATTAAAAACTTTGCATTTTTTCTCCTATTAAATTGTCTGTTAGGTCTTTTGACTATTTTTCTTTTGGGTTTCTCTTTCTTGCCTATTTGAGGAGTTCCAGAACATTATGGTTATCAATCCTTTGTCACAAAACAGAAATAATTTTTAGTAGTCTATGGTTTATCTTTTAGGTTATTTATGATATTTTGATATTCAAAAGTATTTCATTTTAAAAAGTGTTTTCCCTTTATCCTAGGAGATTTACACAAGTTGCACACCTTGATTCAGAACTGATTTTCTTGAAACCAGTATTACATTTTATTAGAAGGAGAAATTGAGGCCTGGATTAATAAAATAACCATCCACAGGCATTCAACAAGTCTAAAATAAGAAGAAATCAACTCTGCCTAGTTTAACCTTTTTTTACTAGTGCTCTCTCTATTGGACTATGTCGCAACCATCATTTCTTATTTTTGTCCTGATTTGCCACTTACTTTGGTATTTATCTCAAATACCAAATAGGTTTAAATTCACTAATTTAATGAACCATATTGAAAGGTATAATATTGGGTTGGCCAAAAAGTTTGTTTAGCTTTTTCCATAAAGTAAAAGACACGTTTTTTTATTTACAGCAATAACTTTATTGATTTGGATATTTTTAGTATGCCGGCTATCTCCCATGTGGTATAATGTTAATTGTTTTCAATTAATGTCTCAATTTGATCGCTATCAACTTCAACTGGTCTGCCTGACCATGGAGCTTCATCCAGTGAGAAATCTCCAGCATGAAACTTCTCAAACCACTTTTGACATGTTCGATCAGTTACAGCACCTTCTCCATACACTGCACAAATCTTTTGTGTTTCAGCTGCATTTTTATCTTTCTTGAAATAATAAAGCTAATATGTCAAAAATGTTGCATATTTTCTTCCATCTTCAATATTAAAATGGCTACATAAAACTTTATTATCAATTCTGATACTTTTTTTAAATGCACACTAATATGACAGCTGTCACAATACAATCTAACAAATTTGTTCGAAGCACTACTAGGGCCATCTTACAGAAAAAAACAAATGAACTTTTTAGCCAACCCAATATCATATATCAGATGCACACATAATGAAATCTAACTTTTAGGAACTAAGTCTTTCAGTTAGAGTACTACAGAAGTATTGTACATGGGTTGCTTTTTCTGCATAGCTGTCTTTAACTGTTTTTGTTTTCTTCAGGTGGATAAAGTAGAATCCTTCAAATACAGTCAGAGTACCAAGGACAGCCTCCATGCCAAGTACAACACCAAAACCTGTGCCACTGTAGTGGGTGATGACCAGTGGGGACACCTGCAGTTGGATGCCACCTCTGTGTATCTGCTCTTCTTAGCACAAATGACTGCCTCAGGTTGGTACAACGACAGAAGTACTGGGGGCCACAGCATTGTAGAGCATTTGCTCTACCACAAGTGGCTTCTCCAGAAAACAAAATAGCTGTTTACGTTACTCAAAGATGCACATCGGAACCATAATATTTTGAAAATTGTATAAGGAAAAACAATTTTTTGAGATCTAGTTGGTATTCTTTTATGTTGAGAAACAAGTCTGGGATACTAATTAGTATTTTTAGATTGAGAACCAGGAAATCTGGGGTAGATTTCCTTTAGATGAGTATTTTTATCTTTTAATAATCCTCAGATACCGTGAGATGGGGAAGAAGAACTAGGGTTTATTGCTTGTTCTCATACTATGCACTGACAAGCCTATAGTTAGTATTATCATAAATTGAATCACCCACTTTATACTACTCTTTATTAATATATTATAAACAAGGCATCCCTCTGTAGGCCTCTAAATTTTATTAAGGGAATGAACTTAGGAGTCAGAATTCAAATGTTTATTTTTTATTATTGAATAATAAAAAAGGAGTTTCATATGGTTTTGTTACTACTTTTAGATGCTTTACCTGAAAAGAGGAAAGCATAAGAACCAACATAATTCCCTCTTATTTATCCTATATTGAGGAAGACAATAAATCTGATCATACTCAATTTGTAAATTAAACAGAACCTTCCCCAGATTGTCCTGAGGTAAAGTAAATGCATTTGTCACAATACCACATTTTTGACATTGTGATTTTTTTATCTTCCTATCTGGTTACAGAGCTAGTTGGTACTAAAACCATTCATGGTGAGAATTACTTCAGAATACTCTTCCTCTCCTTTTCTTGCATAAATATATATTTGGTGATAAAGCCTTCCTTTTATTCCCCTCTAGAACACACATCTCAGAGACAGAGTAACTTTTTCATAAAGTTATAATTTGACTACCTATACACTCCCTTCTTTTGGAGGGGTGGTTTCTCCCTGAATAAGTATATTTTTAGGTTTTGTTTTTTAAAATAGAATGGCAGATATAACTCCATGTCTAATATTCTTTCAATACCAACTTTGGAATTTTTTTTACAAAGCAAAAAGTATCTAAGTATCCCTTACGGATTTTCATTTTGAGCCCAGAAAAGAAGCAGAAATATACTAAAGAGGCTTATAAGAGACATATTCATTCATTCAACAAATGTCATCTCTTGATTCCTGACTTAAAATTTGATTTTTGGTGGGGTGGAGGGATGGGGAGAAAAGGCACACAACTGTAATTGAATAACAATACAAAATTAAAATTAAAAAAAAAAGGTAAAATTTGATTTTCAACGCAATGAATTGACTTTGATAGGTGCTTGGAATAAGATGGACATTTTGATCAGGTCCTTGAGAAATAAGTAGGAATAAGTAGATTTTCACAAGTCAGAAAAGGGAAGTGGAACAGTATGACTAGAAGCACAGAAGTTTGAAAAGTACTTCGATGTTTAGAGTGTAAGACAGATCTGTAAAAATGGCAAAAAGGTGAAGCTACAGAGTTGTGGCTAGCTGTTTAAGGGTCTGTGTATTATGATGGAGTTTATTCTATAGTCAGTAGAGAGCCCCTCAAGGTAAATAGCTAAGACAGTTTTAGCCCTGGCTGGTGTGGCTCAGTGGATTGAGCACTGGCTTGTGAACCAAAAGGCCTCTGGTTTGATTCCTAGTCAGGGCACATGCCTGGGTTGCAGGCCAGGTCCCCAGTAGGGGGTGTGTGAGAGGCAAACCACGCATTGATGTTTCTCTCCCTCTCTTTCTCCCTCCTTTCCCCTCTCTCTAAAAATAAATTAATAAAATATTTTTTTAAAAAAGAAGTTTTAGATAATTAACTCCAGTAGAAAGAGGATAGATTAGAGAGGAAGAAAATTAAGATGGAGGACTACTTGGGAGGTTAGTGAAATACTTTAGGTAAGAAATGATGGAGAACTTATGTAAGGCAATTGTCTTCAGGATGAAATGGATGGATGTGAGAGATAATTTATTGGTAGAATATGAAAGATCTTCATGGAAAATTTAGCAATTCTCTTCACATTTTCAAATTCTTAAAAATCTCCACCTTGTTTAAATGAGAGACTTAGACAGAAGCTGACTGCAACTCCCGGGATGGTGGCATGAAGAGTTCCACAGACCCTCTCCCCAGCAAAATAACCATAAGTAGTGAAAATTAAGTTTTTAAAAACCAACCATTTAAATTCACTGGAAATTGTCTTAAGGATGTAGAGTTAGTAGACATTCATTTATTCAAGGAAATCTAAATCTTGGTGACAGCAGTGAGAAAGTGTGGTGTTTGGGACACCATCTACTCCCTTCCTTGCCCCAAACTCACCATGACAAAAGAACACTCAAGGTGGCTGTGGGCAAGAGTATAAGGCTCCCCCTTCCCCAGCTCTCATTTTAGAGCTATGAGATCTTCCTGAGAGAGGCAGGTTGCCAGCATTTCTCATTCTCCCCAACCATGAGTTGAAGAAGCTGTAGTCTAGTCAAGAATAACTAAGAGGTCTGGAACTCCCTTCATAACCCCCAGTCCTACTCGTGGAGTAGAAGTTTAACCCTAGGCAGAGCAGGCTGAGAATATGAGTCCTGACCCACTTTGCTAGTAGCATGGTGGGAGAGGCAGGCCATAAAAACAGCAAGCTTCATCATTGCTTTTCCCAAGAAAATTGACTATTTGGAACAGAATGTGGAAGAATTCAGGCTTAAGGGCACTCACAAAAACAATGAACATTTTGGCTGTAAGAAATCAAGAGGAGGCTGATAGCTCAAGAAGAGCAACAAGCTAATTCATAGACTATCTAGAAGTTGTAACAGAGAGCCAAGGAAAGGGTCCATCCAAAAAGAGTCCTCCTAGGGTTAGAAGTGTCAAAGACTGGCCTCAAAGACCACCTGAAATGGGGCCTGATTTTAATTGAGTGAGACCATGGAGCAATATAAAATAATAGAGCAATCACCTGGTAATCAGGGGAGATAAACAATTGGGTTTAGCAGCAGAGGCAATCTCTTAACACTTAAAGAGATTAGGGAAAGAGACAGTTGCTAAAACCAAAGTTACTTTCTTCCTGGGGTGACAGTTTGTAGGTCTGAGGCTACATATACCCTCTAAGGAACAACATCAGAGGCTGCATACTGTGGAGGAAATAAGTTTCACTGAAATTGTCCAGCCAAATCACTAAACAAATAAACAAGTAAAGAAAAACAATCTCCATGGAGGAGGGTATCAGTATCTATAGAGTTCCTATAACATATTATCTGCAATATCCAGTTTTCAAAAAATTATGAGGCATGTGAAAAACAGGAAACTGAGCAAACACAAGGAAAAAACAGGTAGCAGAAACTGCCTTTGAGAGGAAGTATATGTTGAACTTAGGAGACAAAGACTTCAAAGCTGTTACTATAAAAATGTCCAATAATCTAAAGGACACCATGCTTAAAGAATAAAGAGTATGTGATGAAAGTATTTCATTAAATAGTGAATATCAATAAAGAACCAAATGGAAATTCTGGAGTTGAAAAGCATAGTAACTGAAATGAAAAATTCACTAGAATGTCTTAGCAGATTTGAGTTGGCAGAAAATAGAATCAGCATACTTGACTTCCAGTCAAGATGACAGCGTAGGTAATCGTGGTACCTGCCTCCTCCCACAACCACATCAAAATTACAACTAAACTATATAACAGCCATCATTCAGAACTTCCTGAAATCTGGCTGAATGGACATCCTACAACTAGGGAATTAAACAAGAAGCCACATCAAGACTGGTAGGAGGGCCAGAGACATGGAATAGGCAGGTCCCACACCGACCAGTGTTGGATAAAAATTGGGAGGAATATCTTGGCTGTGGAGATTCCACCTGAGTAGCGACAGTTCCCAGCCCCACACCAGGCCCTCCATCCCAGGGTTCTAGTGCTGGGAAGAGAAGTCCCCATAACTTCTGGCTGTAAAAACCAGCAGGGATTGAGGCTGGGGGATACGGAGGCCTTCTGGGGTACCAGGCAATTCCTCTTAAAGGACTTGTGCACAGACTTACACAGACTCACTTCCTCTGAGCTCTAGCACTGGGATAGCAGCTCAAAAGGAACCAGGGACCTGCTGCTGTCCTGTGGTGTGGTTGGTGTTTTGACAAAACCATGGATCAGGAGGACCTTGCAGTCTGATGATATGGATCATATGGTCCTTTTTAGTTCTGAAGTTACAGTTATGTGATTTAAAATATCTGCTAATAGATAAAAGATTTAAATATAAAAACAAACTATAAAAGTATCAGAAACATTCATGGGATAAAACTTTTTAATAAAAGTTTCTGAGAATAAAAATGTACTGTAAGCAAAGTCAAGTTTCAAAAAACTAGAAAAAATACTTGTAACACGTATGATAGCCAAAAGGCTAACTTTTTAAATACAGAGGATTTAAATACAAAGGATACAGAGGAAACTGGTAAGACTTATTTCCCCCAGAGAGGAGATTTGACAGAGTAGGAGTGATGTGATTCCGGGTGGAAGACTTTCACTGTATATTCATTAATGTATGAATAACAGAAAGACCAGCAATTCAATAGAAATTGGTGGACAAAACCAAACAGTTCATAGGAAAAGAAATACAGATGGCTTACAAACATATAAAAAGACTCATACCTTATTCATAATAAAAGAACTTCAAATTAAACAAGGAGATTCTATTTCTCATCCATTAGAATGGTGAAGATCAACAACTTATTAAAGCTTGTGTTGAGGTGGTTTAGAAAACAGGCAGTTAGTGCTGTTTGTTATGTAAACTATACAGCTTCTTTGCAGAATAACTTAGTAATAATTATCAACATTTAATACACACATGGTGAAGTTATGGAGAAGTGTACTGATATTTGCAGCTTACTTTGACAGATATCAAAAAATGAGATGGATTGATGGAGAGATAAATATGTGATGGAATAGTGTAGTAAAATGTTAATGGTTCAGTCTAGATGGTGTATACACAGGTGTTCACTGTAAAAATCTTTCATTTCTTTTGTTTATTGAAAAATTTCCTAATAAAAATTTGGAAAAAAATGCATAAATCTGTGACTCAGCAATTCTACTTCTAAGAATTTATCTTGATATACTGGTATATGAGCACAAAGATATATAAATACACAGATATTCATGGTGGTACTGACTGTGGTGATAAAAGATTAGATACAACCCCAATGCCTTTCATTAATGAACTGGTTATATGAGTAGGCATTCAGTGGAAAGCTGTGTAGCTGTTAAAAAAAGACGAGGCAGATATACTTTAAATTGTCTCCGAGTAATACATGAAAAAAGCCAGGTGCAGCATAGTATGGTACTACTCTTTGTGTAAATTTTATATATGCATAATATATCTCAGAGAGGATACAGAGGAAACTGGTAAGACTTATTTCCCCCAGAGAGGAGATTTGACAGAGTAGGAGTGATGTGATTCCGGGTGGAAGACTTTCACTGTATACCCGTTGGTATTCAATAAAAATAAGAGATGAGGAAGAAGAGAGGAGAGAAATGTTACTTTTTTCTTTAATCCTCACACGAGGTTATGTTTATTGGTTTTAGAGAGGAAGGGAGAGAGAAACATCGATGCGAGAGAGAAATGTCTATTGATTGCTTCCTGTATGTGCCCCAACCAGGGATGAAGTCTGCAACCATTTTTGGTGTATAGGACAATGCTCCAACCAATTGAGCCACCTGGCCAGGGTGAGAAGTGTTACTTTCTAAACAAACATGGATTATACTGTATATGTTGGGAGGCAATATGGCATCTTGGTTAGGATCTCAGTCTCTGAAGTGATATAGAAGTTGGTAGTCAGTTGAGTCCTATTTATTAGTTACATGACCCTAGCGAAATAACTTCTCAGAGCCTCATTGAGAAAATAGAAGTACCCCCCCTAGGGATGTTGTAAAAAGTAAGTGGGTAATTCATGCAAAACACTCCATTGTATGCTGTAATGATCTGTGTATAGCCTACATTTAGAACAGTTCTCATTTTTATTTCAAAAATATGGATTTAAGTTCTCCTAAGAATCATAATGTATATCTACTTCTTGCTCAGTGTTTAGACTCTTTCCAACTCTTTTATGAAATATTTGCCTTTTTCCAGATGCCTAGGTTTGACATTTAGACACATTATGAATTAGTTACCTGTAGGATTAGGGGCCTGAGACTTTCTATTAAAACCTACAAATAATAGTTAAAATTCTTCCATGTTAAAAATATGCTGTTATCTCACTTAGTTGAAGACTAGCCTAAGACTGATTTGTGATCTTATTTTTATGGTTCTTATTCAAAGTACCCCCCGTTATTCCTAAGAAGAAGTAGGATTACCTGGGAATAGTTGGGTCACTTAGTCACTGTAGCTGCCTTTAAAGCCTATAGTGATCATTGACCAGCTCTATATCTTTATTCTCTTTTTCCTCAGGACTTCATATCATCCACAGCCTAGATGAAGTCAATTTCATACAGAACCTTGTGTTTTACATTGAAGCTGCATATAAAACTGCTGTAAGTACCCATTTGGGAATGTATTTTAAACGTGGTGTTTTTTAAATTCTGGACAATCCATTTTATTTTTTAATGCTGTCCCTTATAGTGAACTAATCTATAAGGCTTCTGGCAAAAATTGCCTTCAGCTTCTTTCTTTGATAACCTCTGTCATCCTCTGTTTACCTTCTTCCCAAAGGAGTAACAGAGGCAAGACAGTCAAGATGCTAAGCTTTCATTTATTGCAAACTGTACAATATCTGATGGCATGTATTTGACAGTCTGGGGCTAAATTGTAGTCTTATTCTAATGACTTACGGTCTCGAACAGGAGCAAGATGGCTACGGAGTAGTGTGGGTTAGTTAGCTACTTAGAAATAACATTTAGTCAGGAGTGTAATATTATCTGTAGACATTGATTCAGTATCTACTATTCAAACTAGTTACTTTTTCTTATAACTACTATATGAGGTAAATTTACATTAAATCATAAAATATTTAACATCTTCTCTGTCAGGGATCATTGTTCTGCATTGCATATCATTGTATTGAAAATGGCTATATCATAAATAGTCCAGTTTTTTAACTTAATTGTTTAGTTTTTTTAGTTGTTTTAGGTGGGAGGGTAAATCTGGAACCTGTCACTCCATATTTGCCAGAAGGTTAAGTCGAACATACACATATTTTATGCAAGCAGACATTTGTTGACTGATCTCTTTGCCTTCTTGTGCCATAGGCCTGCTATGGTCCAGGGTTCAACTCAGGGTTCTCTGACCTCTCCACTGCAGCTAAGGGTTTCAGGAGTAGAATTAATAATATTTGTGGCCTCTGGTACTCTATCTAATCTTTGCTGCACAAACTAGTGTAGAACTGAGTTTGGGGGCAGGTGAGGCCAGCCATGGGATAAATATGGCTGACCTTCCTATACCTTTAACTCATAGATCTGATGTGAAAAGTGATGTAAGGTACATACAGAAATAAATATAAGGGGTCTGAGGTATATGTGTATGTACATGTGTTAGCATGCACCTGCATGTATACATGTGGATATTTTCAAGTTCTATTCAGTGAGAAGACCTAGAAACAATGACACCACAGTGACAGTGAGCACCATTGCTCAAGTCTAGGATTGTAACTATCATTCTGTAATAAAAGAAAGTAGAATTCCATAGAGAGGTGGTTGATTCCTGGACTGGTATGGGGAAAATACAAGATGACATATCTTGTATTTGTCACTACATGATGGAGTATCATGTAGTCACAAAAGTGAGGAAGTGTTCAAAACAGAATGGGGCAGGTCAAACCTGGAAAAACTCCCTAAGGCCAAAACTGAAACAATTGGAGCAAGAAAATAAATAATAACATTTTATTATGACCCAGTGAATAACCTAAATATCCGTAAGTTCATACTGATATAAACAACTGAATAAGTAAATGGGGGAGAAAGGACAGTTCCTCCTTAGTGAAGAATGGCCATTAATGACTCCAGAGGTAATGAAGGAATTAGAAAATCACCATGGAAACACCACTAGTTATTCTTGCAGGCAAGAATCACACTAATGGTTACTGTCAACTGATGGTCACTGGCACCAATTCAATACCAACAGGAATCCCAAATTTGGGGTGCAGTGCAAAACAGCTCAATTGTGGTACAGCATATCTATAAAAAAAGCACAGCTGTGAAAACAGCACAACTGTGAGGCAGTGCTAGGACAGCCACTTCTCTGTCCAGACAGCTCTGCTCTGTTCCTTGCCTCTGCTTTGCACTGCACTGGTCTACCCCACCATGCTTTGGTCTGCTCCTTTCTGTGCCAGTCTGCTCTGGCTTGCATCAGTCTCCTGCGAGACATCTTCAGTGTTTCAGCTCAGCCAGAAAAACACAGTCTTCAGCTTTGGTGGAAAGAGAAAGTGCACTCCCGGAGCCAGAGGGGAGCTGGCTTATATGGACAGAAGTCAACATCTCTGGTCCCTAATTGGTCTGTCCTCATGCAAATGAGGACTCCAAATCCTCTCAGTTTGATTGGTCCAAAAAGCATTGTTCTGGTTGGTCAGAATAGAGTCACTCTGGTTGGTCAGAGCTGTGCAGCTCCAATGGGATAGGGAAAGCCTCAGTTCTATTGGTTGAAATAGGATTCCAGGAACTTCTTTATAAGGACTGGCTCAGATGGCAGGAACACAGTGCAAGCAGGCAGTCCACTGCAGGCTTCTCCCTGAAGTGCAGTTTGAGTGAGGGGCCCCTATGTAGAAATGGCTGCTTGGCTCTGTTTTTTTTTTTTTTTAAATTTGAACCCAGTTAGCCATCAGAAGCCCTTCTTAGTAGGTGTCTTCTTTCTCAGGGTTTGCAATGCTACATTAGTGAGTGGGTGTTGGAAGAGAAACAGGATATTTGTAG
The DNA here is from genome assembly GCF_022682495.2 of Desmodus rotundus. Classification (NCBI taxonomy): domain Eukaryota; kingdom Metazoa; phylum Chordata; class Mammalia; order Chiroptera; family Phyllostomidae; genus Desmodus; species Desmodus rotundus. Next base: position 9,374,240 of record NC_071400.1, on the reverse strand, counting down.
TTATAAAGTATCTCAAAATACTTATTAATTACAAGTGGGAAAATGGTAACAATACAATGGAATAACCCTGAAGACACCACCTTAACCAAGTGATGAAGGTTAACATCACCAGTGATAAAACATAACATTGTGTGTCCCCTGATATGATGCACTGAGAAGGGCATAGCATAATGTCTGTAGTATCCTTGCGAAAAATTCATAACCTCAATCTAAGTAAGAGAAGACATGAGGCAAACCCAAATTGAAGGAAATCTATAAAATATTTGACCACTAATACACGAATCTTCAAAAAGTGTCAATGGCATGGAAGAAAAGACTGGAGGAACTGTAAATGATTGGAACAGGCTCAGGAAGCACAACAAATGTAGAATGGTATTCTGGCTTGGATCCTGGAATATTAAAAAGTATTAGTGGAAAAAGTGGTAAAATCCTAATCAAGTCCATAATTTGGTTACTAGTATTGTTCTGATGTTAATTTCTTAGCTTTGACAGTTGTACTATGATATGTCAAAGTGTTAACATTAAGGAAAGCTGAGTGAAAGGTGTGTGGGAACTCACTTTTACTATCTTTGTAATTTATCTGGAAGTATAAAGTTATTCAAAATAAGAAGTTTATTGAAAGTAATTTTCACTGTTCTCTTTATATTATCAAGGGGCCATATAGAACTATGGTTAAGAATGTAGGCTTTGGAGTGAGAGTACTTGGCCTCTAATCCCAGGTCTGTCACTTACTAGTTGTGTGACCTTGGGTGAGTCAATTAACCTCCCTTTGCACCTCAGTTTTATCATCTATAAAATGTAATGATTAAGGAAGATAGTAGGGTAAAGTTTATAGGTTAGTGCATGGTACATTGTCAATGCCAATATGGAGTAAAATTAGAATGGATATTTAAGGTAAAATACCAAGGTGTGGCTTAGGCTCCATTTCCTAGACTCCTTGGGTATCTGCTTCAATGGAAAATTTGGTAAGTACCTCTCTAGATGGACTACTTAGAATTATGTAACTATGTAGTGAGCTCTATGTAGGAATTAGCTATTTTTGTTGATAATGATGATATGAGAGATTCTAGCCAAGAGCATATTTTTCCTACCACGATCATTAGTCTGACCCTTTGAGTCAAGAGTTTTCCCATTCAAATTATTAAAAACTCTAAAAAGTGAGAACCAAGATGGAGGCGTAGGTAGACACACCGCGCCTCCTCGCACAACCAGAACTGACAGAAAATCGAACGGCAAGGAAGTCCGACACCAAGTTGATAAAAAATAAACATTCATCCAGACCGGTAGGAGGGGCGGAGACAGGCAGCCGAGGCGGAGAGGACTCGTGTTGCTGTGGCAGGACCGAGACTGGCAGAGTGTGGGACGAACAGCGCAGGCAGTCTGACCACTAGCAGACCCTGCGGCCCCACATTCGCGCACAGATAAACCCAGAGGGCAGGACTCGGAGTGGCGGAGAACAAGGCAGGCAGTGTGGCGGGTAGCACCCCACGGCCCCACATTCTCGCATAGATAAACCAGGGCTCCAGCGCGGGGAAATAAAGCCTCAAACCTCTGATTGAAAACACCCTCGGGGGTTGGGGCGGCAGCAGGAGAGACTCCCAGCCTCACAAGAGAGGTCGTTGGAGAGACCCACATGGGCCTAGAGCGTGCACAAGCCCACCCACTTGGGAACCAGCACCAGAGGGGCCCAATTTGACTGTGGGTAGCAGAGGGAGTGACTGCAATCCGCTGGAGAGTGGAGCAAGCGCCATTACTCCCTCTTGGCCCCTCCCCCACGTACAGCGTCACAGCGCAGCGACCACCGTTACCCCGCCCGAGGGAACACCTAAAGCTCCGCCCCTTTAAGTAACACACTGCGCCAAGACAAACAAACAAAAAAAAATGGCCCAAATGACAGAACACTTCAAAGCTCCAGAAATAATTCAACTAAGCAGTGAACAGACAGCCAACCTATCAGATGCACAGTTCAAAATGCTGGTAATAAGGACGCTCACAGAATTGGTTGAATGTGGTCGAAAACTAGATGAAAAAATAAAGGCTATGCTAAGAGAGACAAAGGAAAATGTACAGGGAACCAATAGTGATGGGAAGGAAACTGGGACTCAAATCAGCGGTGTAGATCAGAAGGAAGAAAGAAACATCCAACCAGAAAAGAATGAAGAAACAAGAATTTGGAAAAATGAGGAGAGGCTTAGGAACCTCCAGGACATCTTGAAACATTCCAACATCCGAATTATAGGGGTGCCAGAAGGAGAAGAGGAAGAACAAAAATTGAAAACTTATTTGAACAAATAATGAAGGAGAATTTCCCTCATCTGGCAAAGGAAATAGACTTCCAGGAAGTCCAGGAAGCTCAGAGAGTCCCAAAGAAGCTGGACCCGAGGAGGAACACACCAAGGCACATCATAATTACATTACCCAAGATTAAAAATAAGGAGAGAATCTTAGAAGCAGCAAGAGAAAAGAACACAGTTACCTACAAAGGAGTTCCCATAAGACTGTCAGCTGATTTCTCAAAAGAGACCTTATAGGCAAGAAGGGGCTGGCAAGAAGTATTCCAAGTCATGAAAGGCAAGGACCTACATCCAAGATTGCCCTATCCAGCAAATCTATCATTTAGAATGGAAGGGAAGATAAAGTGCTTCTCAGATAAGGTCAAGTTAAAGGAGTTCATCATCACCAAGCCCTTATTATATGAAATGTTAAAGGGACTTATCTAAGAAAAAGAAGATAAAAAATATGAACAGTAAAAATGACAGCAAACTCACAGTTATTTACAACCACAGCTAAAACCAAAAGAAAACTAAGCAAACAACTAGAACAGGAACAGAACCACAGAAATGGAGATCATATGGAGGGTTATCAATGGGGGAACAGGAGGGGGAGAGTGGGGGGAAAGGTATAGAGAATAAGTAGCATGAATGATAGGTGGAAAATAGACAGGGGGAGGGTAAGAATAGTGTAGGAAATATAGAAGCCAAAGAACTTATAAGTATGACCCATGGACATGAACTATAGGGAGGGAATGTGGGAGGGAGGGGGTGGACAGGATGGAGTGAAGGGGGGGAATGGGACAACTGTAATAGCATAATCAATAAATATATTAAAATAAAATAAAATAAAATAAAATGTGGAATACCTTTAGGGAGAAAAGACCCATGTGAAGAAAAATCACAAAAAGATTGTAGGGATCACAGCAAAAAACCAAAAAACAAAAAACCCTCTAAAAAGCATGAACTAGGTTAAACTGTAGGGATTAGTGACACAGAGATATTTGTTTTTTATCCTATTTTGATTGATAACATACTTTTCTACTGGAACCAATTCATGTGATTTTTAAAATTTTTTTTTAAAATATATTTATTGATTATGCTATTACAGTTGTCCCATTTCCCCCCCACTCCACTCCATCCTGCCCACCCCGCTCCCTCCCACATTCCCCCCCCATAGTTCATGTCCATGGGTCATACTTATAAATTCTTTGACTTCTACATTTCCTACACTATTTTTACCCTCCCCCTGTCTATTTTCCACCTATCATCTATGCTACTTATTCTCTGTACCTTTACCCCCCTCTCCCCCTCCCACTCCCTTATTGACAACCCTCATGTTGTAGTTGTTTGCCTAGTTTGCTCTCATTTTTGTTTTATGTGTGGTCGTTAATAACTGTGAGTTTGCTGTCATTTTTACTGTTACTATTTTTGATCTTCTTTTTCTTAGGTAACTCCCTTTAACATTTCATATAATAAGGGCTTGGTGATGATGAGCTTCTTTAACTTGACCTTATCTGAGAAGCACTTGATCTTCCCTTCCATTCTAAATGATAGCTTTGCTGGATACAGTAATCTAGGATGTAGGTCCTTGCGTTTAATCTTGGGTAATGTAATTATGATATGCCTTGTTGTGTTCCTCCTTGGGTCCAGCTTCTTTGGGACTCTCTGAGCTTCCTGGACTTCCCGGAAGTCTATTTCCTTTGCCAGATCGGGGAAGTTCTCCATTATTTGTTCAAATAAGTTTTCAATTTTTTGTTCTTCCTCTTCTCCTTCTGGCACCCCTATAATTCGGATGTTGGAACGTTTCAAGGTGTCCTGGAGGTTCCTAAGCCTCTCCTCGTTTTTCCAAGTTCTTGTTTCTTCATTCTTTTCTGGTTGGATGTTTGTTTCTTCCTTCTGGTCCATACCATTGATTTGAGTCCCAGTTTCCTTCTCATCACTATTGGTTCCCTGTACATTTTCCTTTGTTTCTATTTGCATAGGCTTCATTTTTTCATCTGTTTTTCGAACAGATGCTCAACCAAGTCTGTGAGCATATTGATAACCAGTGCTTTGAACTGTGCATCCGATAGGTTGGCTATCTCTTCGTCGCTTAGTTGTATTTTTTCAGGAGCTTTGAAGTGTTCTGTCATTTGGGCCATTTTTTTTTGTTTGTTTGTCTGTCTTGGCGCATCTGTTACTTTAAGGGGCGGAGCCTTAGGTGTTCACCGGGGTGGGGTAATGCTGGTTGCTGCGCTGTGACGCTGTACGTGGGGGAGGGGCCGAGTGGGAGCAATGGCACCCGCCTCACTCTTCTCCGGCTTTCAATCTTTCACTCTGTTACCCACATTCAAACTGGGCCACTCTGGTGCTGGTTCCCGAGTAAGTGGGCCTGTGCACACTCTAGGCCCCTGTGTGTCTCTCCAACAACCTCTCCTGTGAGGCTGGGAGTCTCTCCTGCTGCCGCCCTAACCCCCAGGGGCGCTTTCAATCAGAGGTTTGAGGCTTTATTTCCCCGAGCTGGAGCCCTGGTTTGCGCAGTCTGCTTCGCTGCCTGCCGTTCGTCAGGTTTATCTGTGGGCGAATGTGGTGCCGCAGGGTGCTACCCGCCACTCTGCCTGCCCCACTCTCTGCCACTCTGAGTCTGGCCCTCTGGGTTTATCTGTGCAAATGTGGCGCCACAGGGTCTGCTAGTGCTCGGACTGCCTGTGCCATTTGTCTCACACTCCGCCAGTCTCCGACCCGCCACAGCCACGCGAGTCCTCTCCACCCCGGTGCCCGTCTCCGCCCCTCCTACCAGTCTGGGTGAATGTTTATTTTCTATTTCCTTGGTGTCGGTCCCCCTTGCCATTCGATTTTCTGTCAGTTCTGGTTGTGCGAGGAGGCGCAGTGTGTCTACCTACGCCGCCATCTTGGTTCCTCTGCCTCATGTGATTTTCTTATCAATCTAATATTCAGATATTCCAGGTTGGAAACAAGTTTTAGGAATCCTATTTTTAAAAATTTAATCTTTTTTTCCCACTTCATTACTACCTGCTCTTTGAGTAACTTTGAGCTAATTTCCTGAATATTTTCTGTCCAGGAAAGTGATTAAAGAACTTTAATGTGTAGGGAGCTGGGCATATTTCCCTGCTATAATTCACTCTAATCTAGTTGATTGACCCTAGAGAGCTTAACCTCTGATAAGAACACAACGTAGCTCTATTCCACAATGTCAAAGTTTAGTATTTGATGCTGGTATTCTCTGGCAGACAATTAGAAGTCTGCTGATTAAAGTTGGGGAGGACAGAAAGAGAGTGGTATCTACTTGCTCATTTGGAATTTTATTTGGCTGGAAGGTGTGAGGGAAGGAAGGGAAGACAGTAAGTCACTGGTATTGGGCCAAGAATTACAAGCAAAATTTTTGATGAAGCATTATGTAAATAATTTCTTATGAAGAAATCATCTTAACTCTAAAACAAAATGCTGGGGAAGAAATATATTAAAGAAAGGAAGCAGAGCAGGCAACATATGAGTGAAAGGGTCTGAGAAGGAAACAACATGTTTGAATTTGAAACTGGCCAGGGAAATTTGGAAAGCCTAATCACACTTTGACTACAATTAAACTGTCCAGGAGTCCTGCAACTTCTTGGATGCCATCCTAGAATTTAAAGTTACTGGGAAAATATCTGTGGGAGCAACCCAAGTCATTGGCATACCCTTAATAAGCATAAGTATGGCAAATTACCTACTATTTGTGCCTTTTATTTAACATTTGTGCATCTAGTAAGCATTTAGTAGTGATGATTTTCTAATGGAATGTTGCTTATTTTATGCCAGGACTTTGGTATATGGGAACGTGGAGACAAGACCAACCAAGGCATCTCAGAATTGAATGCCAGTTCAGTTGGAATGGCAAAGGTAATTTTTCTTGCTTTGTTTGTCCCCGGTATGGGGGAAGGAAGTCTGGTACATCTTTGCCATAGATAAAGGCTTAGCATGAATATGGACCATCATCAAATTAATTGTTCTTTTAAATTACAGGCAAAATTCAGATTCTCCCATAGAACTATGAACATGTAGGTGAAGACTTTTTTCATAAGCTCCAGATTTATATATCCAAATTGGTTTTGTAGCATATCTCTACTTACATATCTCACAAGGAATTCAGAGAACATATCTTAAACTAAGCTCATCATCTCTACCATTACACAACAAACAAAAGGAGGTCTTTTGTCCTTCTATACAGCATTTGACAAAGCTTGATATCAGGAAACTATTTCTCAGTCCTCTGCCACCCACACTCTCTTGTACTCCCGATATCATTATCATCATCATTATTACCTTTCCACTTAGCTTTATCTTTTCTTTCCCACTGCCACTGCCTCAATTACAGCTGTTATATTTGGAAAAGGCAAGAAGGCATAAAATAGGAGAGCAAGAATCAGATCAAAACATATCTATTATAATGATAAATATGCATGACTTAATTTGTTTCTCCTAACAAAGGGCAAAAACACAGGTTGATTTTAAAAGAGAAAAAAAGGAAGTTCAGACTATACTACCTATAAGAGCTCCAACATGACAATTTGATACAGAAATATTAAAAATAGAAAAGATAGGCAAAGTCTGGCCAACATAAACAAAAAAACCCCATGGGTGACTATGTATGCAAACATCAAATGGAGTAGAATTCAAAGCAAAATAGTAATATATAGAATAAAGAGGACAAATTTTTGTTAGTAGTATAAGATAGGTATCAAATTTCATTGCTTTGCATGTGGCTATCCAATTTTCCCAACATGATTTATTGATTACTATCCTTTTCTCACTGAGTTTTTTTCACTCCCTTGTCAAATATTAATTGACCATAAATGCAAGGGTCCATTTCTGTGTTCTCTATTTTGTTCCATTGGTCTGCGTCTATTTTCTTAAAGATTTTATTTATTTATTTTTAGAGAGAGGGGAAGGGAAGGAGAGAGAAGGAGGGAAGGAGAGAAGGGGAGGAACATTAATGTGTGGTTGCCTCTCACATGCCCCCTACTGGGGACCTGGCCCGAAACCCAGGCATGTGCCCTGACTGGTAATTGAACCAGCAACTCTTTGTTTCACAGGCCTGTGCTCAATCCCCTGAGCTACACCAGCCAGGGCTATGTGTCTATTTTAATGCCTATACCATACTATTTTAATTACTGTATTTTTGTAATATAATTTAAAGTTATGATGTGTTAGGCTTTCAACTTTGTTCTTCTTTCCCATGATTGCTTTGGATGTTTGAGGTCCTTGGTGGTTTCATATAAATTTTAGGACCTCTCACCTCCTTGGTTAAATTTATTCTTAACTCTTTTATTGATTTTGATGCTATTGTGGATGGCACAGATTTTTTAAAATTGCTTTTTCAGGTGTTTTGTTGTTAGTGTACAAAAACACCACTGATTCCAGTGTGCTGATTTTATGTCCTTCGACTTTACTGTATTTATTGATTAGTTTTTTGGCTAAGTCTTTAGGTTTTTCTACATATGAGATAGTATCATCTGTAAATAATGACAATTTTACTTTCATTCTCATTTGGATTCTTTTATTTGTTTGTGTTCTCTGATTGCACTGGCTAGGACTTATAACACTATGTTGAGTAAGAGTATTTTTTGTTTCTGATCTTAAAGGAGAAGCTTTCAGTATTTCACTGTTGAGTATGTTAGCTGTGTGTTTGTCATACATGGCCTTTATTATGTTGAAGTATGTTTTTTCTATATTGAATCTGTTGAGGGTTTCTATCATGAAAGGATGGCTACAACCTCCATCTTAACTGTCTCTGGGACAATATGAGAGGAAAAGAACAACTCAAAGGCCTCTTGGAATAAAGAATGTTAATCGTAGCCCTGGCTGGTGTAGCTCAATGGATTGAGCACAGGCCTACAAACCAAAGGGTTGCTGGTTTGATTCCCAGTCAGGGCACATGCCTGGGTTGTGGGCCAGGTCCCCAGTAGGGGGTGCGTGAGAGGCAACCACACATTGACGTTTCCCTCTTTTTCTCCTTCCCTTCCCCCTCTCTAAAAAAAATAAACAAAATCTTTTTAAAAAGAATGTTAGTTGTATTTTATGTTCTGCTGAACATATTTAAAATGACATTATGTGCATTGCTATGATATTGAGATACAGGGAATAGAAATATATATCTTTTTAATGCTGACATTGACCATTCCTTCTTTGCTCCTCACAGGCAGCCCTGGAAGCATTAGATGAATTGAATCTGTTTGGTGTGAAAGGTGGACCCCAATCAGTTATTCACGTACTTGCTGATGAAGTACAGCACTGCCAGGTAAGAAATAATGGATCACATTACAGAAAATTTTATTCTAACCCAGATTCAGACTTAGTAAGGACTTTAAAATAAAGAATCCTGATTGAGAATACATAATCTTATTTATTACCATATGCCAAAAATGACTTATCAAACATCCTATACTGAGATAAGCTTGATATGACATTAGCAGTAACATAAATCATAGTCCTGTTTTCTCACCCAAAGTTATAAAGGGATCTCATTATAGTATTCTTCAGTGGAATTCTTCATTGTTGTCATATCAAGTTTATGGACCCTGCTCCTGAGTATCTCCTTTTCTAGATATAACAGGAGAATAAGGCATGATTGATTTTTGAGTGTTCTTGATAGTAGCTCTGAAACATTCCCTTGTCCCAGTTTTAAATGTTTGGAGTTTAGATTGTTTAAATGGTAAATGCATATCTTCAGTGTTGTTTAGGATTACTCTGTACATTGAAAGATTAAGGTTCTTCTCATTGGCAAGATGAGTTTCCTTCTCCAAACTCTGATTAGACACCCATAATGTTATAGTGAATATGAACTCATCTTCTAATTGTAAAAACACAAAATTTCTTATGGGAAAGATAAATATAAAGGATAATGAATTGAGCCTTCCATTTCCTACTTCTCAGCAGCTACATTTTCCCTTATCTTTATGCTTAATAGGTGCTTGTGGAATAACAGGATTGTAGATGGGATAATGATGTTAAGAGTATTCTATATCCATTAGCATCTGCTTAACAATCAGGATTGGAAAGCATTGAGAGTAGGATTGAAACAAGGGATAACTTACAGAAATAGCTAGTTTTTAAAGCTATCACTATTGAATACTGTTTACATTTTCTTCTGAATGATCCTCTTCTACATAAATCTTTTGAAACTAAATCTGTTAGTTTTATAACCCCGAGTTATTCACTAATGTGCCACATTTGATTTTCTTTCTCTTAGTCTATTCTTAATTCAATACTCCCTCGGGCTTCAACATCCAAAGAGGTTGATGCTAGTCTACTTTCAGTTATTTCCTTCCCAGCCTTTGCAGTAGAGGATAATCAGTTGGTGGAAGTCACAAAACAAGAAATCATCACCAAGCTTCAGGTATGTCTATATGAGCCTTCCTTTCTGTTAGGGTTCTTAATTTAGGGGAAAATTATTATCTTTTGGGGCCTTGACTATGACGTGTGTCAATGATTTAACCAAATGACAGGGTTAATATCACTACTAATAAGGAATATTAACATCATGTACTCCTGATACATTACACCGAGAAGTGCACAGCACCTCTGTGACATCCTTCCCAATATTGCATAACCTCAATCTAATCATGAGAAAACATTAGACAAAACCAAATTCAGGGACATTTTACAAAATGACTGACACATACACTTCAAAGGTTTAAACAAAGAAAGACAGAGGTACTGTCACAGATTGAAAGAGACTAAGGAGGCACGACAAATAAAAGCATTGGGATCGTGAATCAGGTAATACAACAGAAAAAAGCCATTAGTGGAAAAACTGGTGAAATCCAAGTAAGTTCTGTACTTTGGTTAATAGTGTGAATTTTTTAGTTTTGATAAATGCTCTTTAGTTGTGTAACATGGTTAAGAAAAGGGGAAACTGTAGAAGGGTATATGGAAACTCTCCGCACTGTTGTTGCAACTCTTCTGTAACTCTCAAAAATTTAAAAAAATTGATTTCTTTTTTTTTAAAGGCTGGTGTGTCTTGTAATCTTATAAGCTGTGTGATCAGGAACACATAGATTACTAGCTGGGCTGTCACAGATTTGACAAAATGGTGGAAAGCCATGGAGAGTATAATATTAGGAACTCTGTTTTAAGGAAGAACCTGTAACTTAGCCCTGCCTTGAAATCACATTGCTGAAATCAGTTTCTGCTGCTGGGCTGGTATTAGGGTTGTTTGAATTATTATATTTTTTTCACTTTTCCACATTAAAAAAATTTTTACTATGTTTTATTGTTGTGCAATTACAATTGTCCCCATTTTCCCCCCAATACTATCCCCTGCCCTGCCCACCCGACTCTCCCACATTCAATCCTTGCCCTCCCAACCCTCGTTGTCCTTGTCCATGGGTCCTTTACATAAGTTCCTTGACTCGACTCTTCCCCTACTTTACCCCTTTATCCCCCTCCCCCTCCCCTCTGGTCACTGTCAGTTTGTTCTTTATCTCCATGTGTCCAGTTCTATTTTTCTCGCTTCTTTGTTTTGTTGATTAGGTTCCATTAGTGAGATCATATGGTATTTGTCTTTCACTGCCTGGCTTATTTCACTTATTAGCATTATACTCTCTAGTTCCATCCATGCTGTTGCAAAAGGTAGGAGTTTCTTCTTTCTTTTTGCTGCATACTATTCCGTTGTGTAAATGTACCACAGTTTTTTGATCCACTCATTTACTGGTGGGCACTTACTTAGGCTGCTTCCAGCACTTGGCTATTGTAAATTGTGTTGCTATGAACATTGGGGTGTATAGGTTCTTTTGAATTGGTGTTTTAGGATTCTTAGGGTATAGTCCTAGCAGTGGGATGACTGGATCAAAAGGCAGTTCCATTTTTAGTTTTCTGAGGAAATTCCATACTGTTTTCCACAGTGGCTGCACCAGTCTGCATTCCCACCAATAGGGTACTAGAGTTTCCTTTTCTCCGCAGCCTCTCCAACACTTGTTTGTTGATTTGGTTATAGTGGCCATTCTGACTGGTGTGAAGTAGTGTCTCATTGTGGTTTTAATTTGCATCTCTCTAATGGCTAGCGATGCTGAGCATCCTTTCATATGTCTCTGGGCCCTCTGTATGTCCTCCTTGGAGAAGTGTCTGTTCAGGTCCTTTGCCCATTTTTCAGTTGGATTGTTTGTCTTCCTGGAGTGCAGTCATGTGAGTTCTTTATTTTGGACATCAAAACCTTGTCCGAGGTATCATTTGCAAATATGTTTTCCCATACAGTTGGTTCCTTTGTCATTTTGCTGATGTTTTCTTTGGCCATACAGAAGCTTTTTAGCTCGATGTAGTCCCATTTGTTTATTCTTTCCTTTATGTCCCTTGCTCTAGGGGACATATTGGTAAAAATATTGCTGCATGGAGTATCTGAAATTTTCCTGCCTATGTTCTCCTCTAGGACTTTTATGGTGTTGTGACTTACATTTAAGTCTTTAATCCATCTTGAGTTTATTTTTGTGTATGGTGGAAGTTGGTGGTCAAGTTTCCTTTTTCTGCATGTAGTTGTCCAGATCTCCCAGCACTATTTGTTGAAGAGGCTATTTTTATTCCATTTTATTTTCCTGCTCCCTTTGTTGGATATTAATTGACCATAGAGAGAATAAATATTATAACTGGGGATTAGGATGATGCTGGCCTCATAAAAAGAGTTTGGGTGTCTTCCCTCTTGGATTTTTTAGAATAGTTTGAGAAGAATAGGGGTTAGCTCTTCCATAAATGTTTTATAAAATTCTCCTGTAAAACTGTCTGGTACAGGGCTTTTCTGTGCGGGGAATTTTTTGATTGCTGCTTCAGTTTCACTAGCTGTTATCAATATGTTCATGCTTTCTGCTTCTTTGATTCAGTTTTGGGAGATTATATGTTTCTAGAAATTTGCCCATTTCACCCAACTTTTCAAATTTCTTGGCATATTGTTGTTTGTAGTAATTTCTTACACTCCTTTGTATTTCTGTGGTATCAGTAGTAATTTCTTCTCTTTCATTTCTGATTTTATTTATTTGGGTCTTCTCTCTTTTTTTCTTGGTGAGTCTGGTTAAAGGGTTGTCGATATTTTTTTATCTTTTCAAAGAACCAGCTCCTGGATTTGAATTGTTCTTTTAGTCTCTATGTCACAGGTGTCAAACTCATTTTCACCGGGGGCCACATCAGCCTCGCTGTTGCCTTCAAAGGGCCAAATATAATTTCAACTACTTAACAGCTAAGGAGTAGTTACATTTATACAGTCCTAAAATTATTTTGCCCCTTTGAAGGCAACTGTGAGGCCCCCAGTGAAAATGAGTTTGACAGCCCTGCTGTATGTCATTTATTTCTGCTCTGATCTTGATTATTTACTTCCTTCTACTGTCTCTGGGCTTTGTTTGTTTTTGTTCCTCCAGTTCTTGTAGATGGAGGGTTAGGTTGTTTATTTGAAATGTTTCTGTCTTCTTTAGGTAGGTCTGTATTGCTCTGAACTTCCCTCTCAGAACTGCCTCTGTTGTGTCCCATAGTTTTGGGACTGTTATGTGCTCATTTTCATTTGTTTCCAGAAAGTTTTTGATTTCTTCCATGATCTCATTATTAACCCATTCATTGTTTAATAGCATGCTATTCAGTCTCCTTGAATTTGAATGTTCTTGAGTTTTTTCTTGAAGTTGGTTTCCTGATTCAAGCCCTTACAGTCTGAGAAAATGCTTGATATGATTTCAATTTTCTTGAATTTGTTGATGCTTGTTTTGTGTCCTATCATGTGGTCTGTCTTTGAATATGTTCCATGTGCATTTGAAAAGAATGTGTATTTTGCTTCTTTGGTATGGAAGGTTCTGTATATATCAATTAATTCCATTTGACCTAGTGCATCATCCAGTGCCACAATATCCTTGTTGGATCTTTGTTTGGAAGATCTTTCCATTGTTGACAGGGGTATTAAATCTCCTAGTATAAGTGTGTTGCTGTCAATATTTTTCTTGAAGTCCTCCAAGATTTTCCTTATGTATTTGGGTGCTCCTATGTTGGGTGCATACACGTTTACAATTTTTATGTCTTCTTGATGGATTCTTCCCTTGAGTATTATGAAGTGTCCTTCTGTGTCTCCTTTCATGACCTTTGTTTTGAAGTCTATTTTGTCTGATATAACTGTTGCTACCCTGGCTTTTTTTTCCTGTCCATTTGCTTGGAATATCTGTTTCCAACCCTTCAATTTCAGTCTTATGTTCTGAAATGGGTCTCTTGTGGGCAAAATATGTACAAGTCATATTTTCTTATCCATTCAGCTACCCTATATCTTTTCATTGGAGCATTTAATCCCTTTACATTTAAGGTTATCATTGACAGGTACTTGTTCACTGCTATTTTATCCCTTTGTACTTGTGTTCCTCTCTCTCTCACTCTTTTCTTTCATCTTTTTAAAGCAGTCCCTTTAGCATATCTTGCAATGCTGGTTTGGTGGAGGTGTATTCTTTTAGCCTTCTTTCGTCTGGGACACTTCTTATTTTACCTTCCATTTTAAATGAGAGTCTTTCTGGGTAGAGTAGTTTTGGTTGGAGGCCTTTGCTTTTCATTACTTGGAATATTTCTTGCCATTCTCCTCTGGCTTTTGGTGTTTCTGTTGAGAAATCAATAGCCTTATGGGAGCTTTCTTGTATATTATTATCTGTTTCTCCCTTGCTGCCTTTAAGATTCTCTCTTTGTCTTTTAATTTTGTCATTTTAATTATGATATGTCTTAGAGTTGGCCTCTCTGGGTTCATCTTCATTGGGACCCTCTGTGCTTCCTGTACTTGTGTGACTTTTTCTCTAGATGAGAATATGTTTTTAGTATTTGTTTTGACTTAAAATATTTATCTCATATAAACTTTGCCATTCATCCAATTGCTGGGTCTTTGATTTACATGGCCCTGTATCCATGCTATTTCTCCCACTTGGAAGGCCCTATCTCACCTACTTTCAATGCCCATCTTTCTTTTTTAAAAATTTTTTTATTGTTATTCAGTTACAGTTGTGTGCCTTTTCTCCCCAGCCCTCCACCCCACCCCAGCCAAACCCCCCAATGCCATCTTTCCATGTCCAGATGCTATCAGTTCTTCAATCCACAGTTCAAAATCCTAATGCTATTGGATTATGCAAGTTGGAAATAATATCTGTCTTTTTCTTGAATACCTGGATGCATGGCTTGTGTCTCTGTCAAGGTGCTGGCCACTTTATACACTGTCACCCTTGTGGAGTGGGCTGCTGTGGTCACTACTAGAACCATAAGCTCTGTATTGTCCACAATTGCTGCACAGGCCTGGTTCACAAAATGGGCTCAGTGTCTGTTGAGGAAATAAATGAATGAATGAACAAATGAATAAATTTTGGGGTGAAGAAATATGCTTGAGTGTTTGATACTGATACAATTTTCCAAAGAGCTGTAAAACTGTACTCATGAGGCCAATTTTTGGCCAAGACATCCAGTGCTAACATGAATCACTAAATTTCAGCCAACTGGGCTGACCCTCGGTCCTGTCCTTTACCAGAAACATCCTGGTTAAGGGATAAAAAGCAGCAGCTCCCAGCTCCCAAGCAAGTTCCTTTAAGTGTAAGAGTGTTGAAATCATTGCTTCAATGAATGGATGCCTTTAGGTATCCACTCGGCTGGTCCTAAGAGGCTTCCCAGGTGGCCAGGGGTTCTGAGAGAAAGATGACCTCTTCCAGCACTGGGGCCCATGGCAAGAGACTGGGCATAAGGGGAGTTACCTTCTCCTGTAGACAGGCGATGTCATTGGTGTGATGTCATGCCTGTGCACCTGGAAAGAGCTGGATGTGGTTAGATATTGTCTGCAAAGGTTATGTGAGATGACAGGAGTGGAGAAGTGTACCACTGAGTACCCAGGTAAAGGTGTGTTATGTCTCAAAAAAGTGAAGGTTGAGTGTAGCTAGAGGCTGTTGAAATAGGCACTCAGGAGACTGGAAGTCAGTCAAAGAGTTTGGTGTGACTGCCGAGTATTTACTATTTACTATTTACTATTTAGTAACAGTTTGCTATTGGGTGGAATCAGTAACCTAAGTAATATTAGATAGGGACCCCTAATGGGTGGGACCCTGACATGACGGGAACGAAAATTCACACTGAGGCCCCATTCATGCTTTTCGGGTTGAAGAACGAGTCAGATTTGGCTGTTCAATTCAGAAGCAGTGGGGATAGTTACACCTTCTCTAGATAGGTCTCATATAATGGGTTTCAACCTGCGAAGGCCCTGTTTTCCTTTAGATTGGGCCCTTTTCTAACTGGCGTGGAAGGTGTTATTTATAAGTGAGGAGGAAGGTCCGCAGGGTAATATTTTCCCGAGCTTATTGTAAGTGCAAAATACTTAATTTTATTACTTATTGGGTCAGACTGTGCATATGCACTAGCAGATATTTTAGGGCAATGAGTGCTTTGGCTCTAGGGAATGTAGGCAGCACAATGGCTCCAGTGGCGCAGCTCAGGCATATCTGTTTCTGTATTATGCGCAGTCACTCCCTGGTTGGTTGGTTGGTTGGTTTTCTTCATCAGCTTGTCCATATGTTGGCCGTAATTGGAAAAGAAAGGAGTGAGGCTGAAAGCTGTCAATAGTCTAACATCTAAAATGGAATCAGATTCCTTATCACACACTATCACCCCCACACATCAGCCCACCCTCCCCTCCCCTGGCACTGAACACAAACCCAACACCAATTTCTTTCCATCCTTGCCAGTATGAGAAAGTGTTAAGGAAAAAACTCATCTTCAGCTGTCACCTCATACTTATTCTCAGTGTCTGGCCAACTGTGGGCTGGCTGGCCTAGTCCCCAAACTTGCAGGATTCTACCTCCCTCCCTTCTCCCATACCTGCCCCTTCCCTCACTCCCTCCCCATCTGCAGAGAACACACAGAGATACAAACACATTTCTTTTTCACACATGCTAGTATTTTAATCATTAACACAGAATTACATCATTTGGTCCAGTTTGATCTCTGCGTAAAGGACCATTTCTCTAGAATGTTTTCTAGAGAGGCTGCATGTGTTTAAGGGTCTTTGGTTTCTGGTTCACGGGGGGTTGATGGAGACTCCTCATTTGGAGAGGGAGACTCCTCATTTGGAGAGGGAGACACCTCACTTGGAGAGGGAGACACCTCACTTGGAGAGGGAGACTCCTCATTTGGGGAGGGAGACTCCTCATTTGGAGAGGGAAGCTCCTCATTGGCAGAGGGAGACTCCTCATTTGCAGAGAGATACTCCTCGTTGGCAGAGGGAGACTCCTCATTTGCAGAGAGATACTCCTCGTTTGCCCAGGGAGACTCCTCACTTGCAGAGGGAGACTCCTCACTTGCAGAAGGAGACACCTCATTTGCCCAGGGAGACTCCTCATTTGGAGAGGGAGACTCCTCACTTGCAGAGGGAGACTCCTCACTTTCAGAGAGAGACTCCTCACTTGCAGAGGGAGACTCCTCATTTGCCCAGGGAGAGTCCTCACTTGCAGAGGCAGAATCCTCACTGGTATAGGGAGAGTCCACCTGATTTTCTTCATCCATCTCTGGCTGGTTTTCGCTGACTTTTTTACCGCGCCTATGGCATAAGATGATTATCTTCGGCATTTTCCTTCCCTGATACTTTTCTTCGATCTGCCGAAGGGTAGCAGTTACCTTCTCCGATAACTTCAGCGCCTAGTAGGGAAAGAAGATAAACCCAGAAAGACATTGGTTTGGGGGCAGAGGGTGGGAAATAAGTAAGAACGGGGTTGTAAGGGGATGAGAGTGAATTGGGGAGGGGTTTGTGCCAGGCACGGGCAGGGGGAAAGTCTTGCGTGGGGCATCAGTGGGGAGGAAGAGGAGGCATATGAGTAGGGTAGTCTGACCTTCTCCCTTTCATTGTCCGCGAGCTGGGACTCACTCTTCCGCTTTTGTCCTCTGCTTGATGTTGGTGTCTCCTCATCCGAATCAGACTCCATCGTTTCCTCAGCTTCCTCGGCCTTCTGGTAGCACCAGTGCCCCTCGCTAGGGCTCCCGACCTCTATATATACCCTCCAGGAAAATGCGGAACCACACCCTCAGCTGCGATTGGCCGTCAAGAAATTCCTCCAGCCCCCGGTAACCATGGAGAGGCGTGACATCACAAAGCTGCTGCACCCCACCCCCCACATTCCAGGAGGGGGAGGGGCGGGTGCAGAGGAGTCTAGCTGCTCTGGTTAGAGAAAGGTGGAGCTTCCTCCACACCCCCTGATGGCTTTCCCAAACTGCCCTCTCACTCTCCCTCATCTCCTCTAGGTCAGTGCTTGTGGTGCCAGCGGCAGGGAGAGGGCGTTTCCTCTAAGCCGCTCCCCACAGCCGCCTCCATTCATCAGTTCATTCAGTTGTCTCCCAGCTCTCATCTAGTATTTCGTGAGTTTTTAGTACAGGCTTTATTTTAGAGCAGTTTTAGATTTACATAAAAACCAAAGGTAATACCCACACACCCCACACCCAATTTCCCTTATTATAACATCTTGCGTTAGTATGGTGCATTTGTTACACTTGTTCACCATCAGGGAAAAGGTTATTCATTAAAGTCTGTGCTTTATTCAGATTTCCTTAGTTTTTACTTGATGTGCCTTTTCTGTCCCAGGATCCCGTCCAGGATGCACACTACATTTAGTCATCTTGGCATGCCTCATAGGCTCCTCTTGGCTGTGACAGTCTTTAGAATTCTTGTTTTTGAGAACCTTGAGAGTTTGCTTTGTTTGTTGTGTTTTTTAATGCTAAGTCCTCAGATGTTATTGATGTTATAGTTGAAAGTTTGTACCCTTTTACCAAGCCCTTCCTATTCCCGCCACCCCTCAGCCCCTGGCTCACACTTTCCTACTCTCTGTTTCAATGAGTTTGACTTTTTCTTTTTAAATATCCCACTACAAGTGATACGATACAGTGCGTGCCTGTGTGTGTATAACATCTTCTTTATCCATCCATCTACAGATGGACATTTGCATTATTTATATTTGCTATTGTGAATAATGCAGCATAATACCTACCTTCTATTTTGCTTTGCTTTTTAATCATTTTTTATTGTTATTCTAGTACAGTTGTCTCAGTTTTTTTCCCATTTGCCCTGCTCTACCCACCCCAGCCCCTCACTCCCATAGTTAATTCTCACACTATTGTCCATGTCTCTGGGTCATTCATACAGGTTCTTTGTCTAGTCCCTTCCCCTTCTTTCCACCATTGTCCCCCTCCCCACCTCTGGTCACTTTCAGTCTGCTCTATGTTTCCATGCCTGTGGTTCTATTTTGTTTGTTAGTTTATTTTGTTCATTAGATTCCACTTATAGGGGAGATCATATGGTATTTGTCTTTCATTGACTGGCTTATTTCACTTTGCATAATATTCTCCAGTTCCATCCATACTGTCGCAAAAGGTAGGAGTCCCTTCTTTCTTTCTGCTGCGTAGTATTTCATTGTGTAAAAGTAGCACAAGTTTTTGATCCACTCATTTACTGATGGGCACTTGGGTTGTTTCCAGCACTTGGCTAGTGTAAGTTGTGCTGCTATGAGCACAGGGGTGCATAGGTTCTTTTGAATCGGTGACTTCAGATTCTCAGCGTATATTCCCAGCAGTGGAATTGCTGGATCAAAAGGCAAGTCCATTTTTAGTTTTTTGAGAAAATTCCATACTGTTTTCCACAGTGGCTGCACCAGTCTGCAATCCCACCAAGAGTGCACTAGGGTTCCCTTTTCTCCACATCCTCTCCAACATTTGTTTGTTGATTTGTTTATGTTGGCCACTCTGACTGTTGTGAGATGGTACCTCACTGTGGTTTTAATTTGCATCTCTCTGATGGCTAGTGATGCTGAGCATCTTTTCATATGTCTCTGGGCCCTCTGTATGTCTTCCTTGGAGAAGTGTCTGTTCAAGTCCTTTGCCCATTTTTAATTGGGTTGTTTGTCTTCCTGGAGTGGAGTCATGTGAGTTCTTTATATATTTTGGAGATCAGGTGTTTCAAGGTTCTTAGGATATAATCCCAGCAATGGAACTGCTGGGTCAAAAGGCAGTTCCATTTTTAGTTTTCTGAGGAAATTCCATACTGTTTTCCACAGTGGCTGCACCAGTCTGCAATCCCACCAACAGTGCACTAGGGTTCCCTTTTCTCCACATCCTCGCCAACACTTGTTGATTAATAATGATAGCCAATATGATACATGTGAGGTGGTATCTCATTGTGGTTTTAATTTGCATCTCTCTGATGGCTAGTTATGCTGAGCATCCTTTCATATGTCTATGCACCCTCTGCATGTCCTCCTTGAAGAAGTGTCTGTTCAGGTCCTTTACCCATTTTTTAATTGGATTGCTTGTCTTCCTGGAGTTGAGTCATATGAGTTCTTTATATATTGCAACCTAGTATTTTGGATATCTTACCTAAAATCCCACAGAGCTAAATACTGATATTTAAGTTTCAGTAAAGAAATGAGTTATCATACTTCCCTCCAACACTTGGCTCTTCCCGACAACTTTCCAGGTTGTATTTGGTGCGTGCGTGTGTGGGTTTGTTTACTGGATATACTTCAATGGGTTTCTTCTCTACTCCCCTCATATTTATAAGCTTTTTCTCCAGAGAACCTGAAACCAAGTCAGTGCCATCAGGGTTATGGTCCTCCCCATGGCAATGGCTGAATTCATCCCTCGGCTGTGTCACAGGAATGCTGTGGATGTTTCTCTCTAGAGCTGAGGATCAAGATCCTGTGTATGTGTGTGTGACAGAGGCATAGGCAGCAGCAGCAGAATCGTTTTGTAAGGTCCTAGTGAGTCTCTGCTTTTAGGGGTGTGACTTCACCATCCCACATAGTAATGGCTCTTCCTCCACAAGTCACTACCCAATGCACCAGTGTATTGAACAGACTCTCCAACCAACCTCTGTCTAGAAAGGGAGCCAGCAACTGGTTAAAACACAACAAATGTTCACAAGGTAAGAGTCATTCCCTTAGGCATAATGTCAGTCACATCCTGCTTTGGAATTGAGACATGTGCTGCAATCTGAGACGCACAGATAGGTCCAGGTGGAGACACATGATTGAGGACTACTTTAAGGAGGCCTCCTGTCGCTGTATGTCAGTTTGCTAAACTGACTTATGTGAGTCAAATCTTTAGCAGAGGCTTCATAAGACTCACAATGCAGCACAAAGAAGAGCAGTTGAAAGCACAAGCCAGCCAGCAGGCAGTAGCTCAGAGTGCAGCCTACCCGTGCGCAGCAGAGCTAGTTAGGAAGCAAAAGCAAGATAAGCAAGAGGCCCAGTGGTAGTGGACAGTACCTTAATGTCCTGCTCACAGGGCCAATTGCTGTGGTAAGTCCACAGAGACAGGATGGACCCTTCACCCAAAATTTGGTTTGGATGTCAAGACTGATGACACAGGTACCAAGAGAGTGTGAAAAGTTTATTACTCACGTAATGAGGCTTTCTGGGGAGAGCAGGGAAGGCTCTCAAGCAGGTTCAAGAATGGTTTGAGATACACTTGCAACCAATATAAACTAATACTGAATGTCCACTGTAATTTAAAATGAAAAAGAATGGCTTGAGGGAGCAGAGAGAGGAAACTTGGCTTTGCCGGTGGTAAGAGGATGATGAACCTGGAATGAGTATTCCATACAGGTTAGGGTTTGCATCGTTTGAACTTCCTGCTGGCCCCACAGAACAGTGTACCTGGGCTTTCTTATCGGACATAGGCAGGTCAGGGAAGAGGGAGTGGTGGGATTCTCTTATGGAACAGTGTTGTGTAAATGCAAGATGTTTCAGCACAATTTAGAATTCTTATAACCCTTAGAACGAACCTTCTTGTATTGTTTTAGCTTAAGCTGCTTTTCTGTAGATAAGCATTTATCAAATTGTGGCCCTTTAAATATTATCTAAAGTGGCTTAGAATTATCTTGGTTCATCAACAGAGAAACTGTGTAGAAAGAGAAAAGACTGTTAGCATTAAAAAATAAAGTCTGACACTGTCTACAAGATAGCAGACATAATTACACTATCTGCTGAATAATGTGGGGTTTCTTAATAGTTTTCCTATTCCAGGTGATTACTGTAGCACACAAAGACTGTAATAATAATAACAATAATAATAATAAAAATTAACATTTATTGATCACTAACTGTGTAGAAATTACAATCCATATTTATGTCCCTATTTAATCTTCATCACAACTCTATTAATGTAAGTGACAAAATAGCATTTTTTTGCCAGCTCTGCTGGGATTCCTGTGGCTATCTCCATTCTAGTGACAGAAAAAGAAAAGAACACGGTGCGGGGCACATGGAGACATTTATGGGCTAGGCTCAACCTGGGCATGCATTCCTCCTGCTCAGCTCATTGCAAAAAATTCACACGGCTACACCCAGCTGCCATATAAAAGGAGAAATGTAGTCCATCCAGAAGAGGAGAACTTGAAGGTTGGAAACCAGCTAACAATCTCTGTCACCACTGTCCTGTTCATCGCTATCCCCATTGTTAGAGTAGGGTTTGGCACATAGTAAGTCAGCACAAATATATCTTTTGAATAAAGTGGTTTGAGTTTTTTGGGTAAGTTATGGAGATTAGAAACATATAGGACTTGGTTAAGCAATGGGTTCTTAGATTCAACACCAAAAATGCAAGCAACAAAGAGGAAATTGGACTGTAAAATTTTTAAAAAATAATTTCTTCTACAAGAAATACCATAAAAAGGTGAATACGCACCCCAAAGAAAGAGAGAAAATATTTGGAAATCATATATTTGCTAAAGGTCTAGTATCCAGAATATAGAAAGGACTCTTACAACTCAACAACAAAAATACAAATGACCCAATTAAAATTTTTGATAAAAAGATTTGAATACACATTTTACCAATGAAGATATACAAATATCAAAAAAAAGACATGAAAATATACTCCATATCATTAGTCACTAGGGAAATGCAAATCAAAACAACAATGAGATACCAGTGCACACCTGCTTAGAAGGCTATAACAAAAGAAATAACAAAATAAGGATATGGATAAAGTGAAACCCTCATACACTTCTGGAGGGAACATAAAGTGGTTCTGTCTCTAGAAAATCATTTGGCAGTTCTTTAACAATTTAAACATAGACTTCCTATACTGCCCAGGAGTTCCCCTTCTAGGTATATAACCCCGAAACTTAAAACCAGAGGAAAAAAATCATGTGAATGAAGCATTACAAAAGCAGTAATATTTTAAGACAGATAATATTTCAGGCAGATAATATTTTAAGGAGGAAAAATGGTCAACTTTATTAAATATTCTTCATAGATGAGGACAAACAAGTGATTATTGAAATTGATAATATGGAGGTCATTGGTAACTTTGAAAAAGAGATTAAAAGAGTGGGAAAGATTTCATATGAACCTGAACGAAGTGTATTAAGGTGATAATGTGATGGGAGGAAGTGGGCGTGGATAGACATTTTCTTTTGAGATGGTTGGTGCTAAAGAGAGGAGGGGAGAAATATGGGACTATAGCGAGAGGAGGATTTGATACCAAAAGTACATTTGTAAGAGGATGGATTCTAGTCACATCTGTATGCTGATGTAAATTATTCAATGAAATTGATGAAATAAAACATCAAGGGGATAATTGCAGAAGAAGAAATATTGAGACTGCAAGAGGGGTATTCAAAGCACTAGTAGACGGGATTTACAGTAAATCTGCAAGAGTTAGCCTTACATGAGGACAGGTAATATTTATACATTGTACAGAAGAGAAGGAAATAATCATGGTATAGTTATAAATGTGGGTAATATGGTGGATTTGCTGAGGAAGGCATAAGGACATTCTCCCTTGATGCTTCATTTTTTTTCAGTTAAGGATAAGATACGGTTATAAAATGTCAGGAGTGAGGGTGGGGTTTTGAGGAACTGAGAGGATAAGTATTGATTATTCATTTTGAATAATGAAAATCGGCACATAATACGAAAGGATTGCTGATTTGAGATAATGTGGTCAAAAACTTAAGGTGAGGTCAGGCAGCTCAGTCTTGTAAATTTCTACAGCAGCATTCGTCACTTGCATACAGGAACAGAGTAGGTGCACAGCTAGATTGAAGAAGGGTTGTAGTTTTGCCAAGAAATTACCATAGTGGAAAGTAGGCAGGGAGATGAAAGTTTATGAAAATGAGTGATAATAATAACGGACTATGAACTATAAATTGGTTAGGAATGAGGAGATGAGAAATAAAAAGGGTGATTAATTGTGAGATGTAGTAGAGTTCATAGATTGGAGTTCAAAGTTGAACAACTGTTGGAGATGTGTGTGAGGGAGGCACTTTGGCAGGAAGAGTACTCGCCTGTAGTTCAAGATGTACATCTTAAGATCAAGATTTAAGAGTTGGTTCAATTTGGGAGAATGTCACAGTCTAAAGCATGAGCATTAAAGGTAGTGGCTTAAGCGTGATGCTAGTAAAATATCATAGGATATGAGAACATGAAAGTTTTGCAAAGCCAAAATGTTGGGTTAATATACACATGGATGATAGATGTTGAAGTTGCCAAAACTGTGACAGGAAATAACTGAGAAGTTAAAGTTTGTAATGAGTGAAGGAGAAGACGTAAGGACGGGTATCACATGATATTGAACTACAAATGAAATCTGGATTCTGAAGGAGAAAGGAGCAGAAATGGTTTGGAAGCGACAATAAGGAGAAAACCAGCCACCTCCTCTGCCTCGACTCTCTGGGGGATCTGAGGAAAACTAATGTTTACTTAAGATGACTGCAGGAGAAGTGATTTCCTCAAGGCATAGCCATATACCATTTATGAAACAGAAATGAAAGAAGTATTGAGAGAAGAATTTGAAGCTACTGGAAAGTTTGTTAATGATAGACTATGGGATACAGAGGGCAGAAAAGAAGGGCTTTTGAAGATGGGGAGAGTTGGGTCTAATTTTGTTACGTGTAGGACAGTATGTGCACAGGGGCCTAGGTAGTAATGGGTAATCTGCAGGGTAGTGACTGAAGTCACAGTGATGAGACAAGACAAACTTTGTGATTGTAGGGCAGTCTGGGAGGTGAGTAAAG
This sequence comes from Desmodus rotundus, assembly GCF_022682495.2. Taxonomy (NCBI): domain Eukaryota; kingdom Metazoa; phylum Chordata; class Mammalia; order Chiroptera; family Phyllostomidae; genus Desmodus; species Desmodus rotundus. Next base: position 9,349,958 of record NC_071400.1, on the reverse strand, counting down.
CCCTCCTGACTGGTGATTGCTTAATTAAGATTGACCTTGAACCCAGAAGAATCCAGAAACACCAATAGAAACCCACTTCCTCTAAATATCATATAGCCTGCATGACGATCCAGTCTTCTAAAGATAGACTAATAAGGACATCTAAGAGAGTAAATTTGAAAGGAGAGGAGTGTGTTTGCCCTGAAGTGTGGGTATGTATGAAAACTATCATCACTGTATTCTAATGCTGGGAGGTTGCTATTATAGACATATGGAGCTGTGTGCTATTTTTGGACCACTCGAGATGCCTGAACACAGATCATTCATCATAGAAATGTACACTTTAAACCTGTACAATCTTACTAGCCAATATCACCTCAATAAATTTAATTAAAAATAAAAGTGTTGGCATCAGGTTAGTGAGTGCTTCTTGGGAGGAAACTCAGATTATGAAGGGAGGAAAACAAGTTCTGGATCTTGCACCCAAGTATAGGTACTGGATTCTGTTCATTTCTTGCAGGTTCTGCCTTTTCTTCTTTTATTCTCCTTCTCTTTCTTATTCCTGAAGAAAGCACTTTACTAACACTGGCATTGTATGAGTATGGCTTCCTTCAAACCCTGGCCCTGGAAGAGAATGAAAATTCACCTTCTCAAGGGTTAAGAGAAAAATATAATGGCTTGGGATTTGTTTGAGAGGGTACTTTTGTTTTAAAAATAGACATCTTTGGAACTCAAAAACATTTAAAAGATGGAGTCTCTTGACATGGTATCTGGTGCCTGGATTAAGAGAATTCTGTGGTGCAGTGGATAGAGCTGTGTAAGGGACATCAGGACACCTGATTTCTAGCTCTCATTCTGCCATTTGCTCTCTATGAGGCAGCTGGTATGTTGCTTTTACTTTCCTGGGACTCAGTGACCTTGTCTGTAAATTGGAGGGCTAGACTACATCATCTGTGAGACTCTGTGTATTTTGCATAAATTCAGTGTTGCCTGATTGTTTTCTTACTAGTTGTAAAATGCATGCTTTTCATTCCATGGGATTTGGCGGGTGACTTTCTACTGTTCATAAAATTTGGAATGCCTGTAGGATATCTTGGCTTTCTTTTACTGGGTTGACATTGTTTTATTCTATGGCCCCAAAACAATTTATTTAATTGACTTTGCTATGTGGGGCTTTATTTCATGTTACAGAGGGAAAAAAGAAACCTTTTTAGGCTTGTCGTAATTTAAGAGTATTGGACTACCTATGTCCTTTTCCAATTTTTGAACATTAATGGGAAAAGAGAGGTCACAAACACTCTCTTGCATTGTTCAGTTTGTAAGCAAAAATACTTAGAAAATTTTTCCAGGGTAAGTTTATAGGTGATGATTCTGTGCTACTGCTCACAGAAAGGGCGTGGTAAATAGTGAATGATGGCACATGTAGATGCTTTTTTGGGTTTACTTCTTGGTCTCAAGTGAAATTTTCTGTCATTACTTTTTCAAACATGTTTTCTATCCCTGCTCCTCCTCTTCTCCTTCTAGTATCCCTATTATATGGATATTATTATGTTTCATGTTGTGCGGCAGCTCCCTTAACCCCTCTTCATTCTTTTAGAGTCTTTTTTCCTTTTCTTGCCCTTTCTGGGAATTTTTTTCTACCTTGTCCTCTAGCTCGCTCATTCAATACTCTGCTTCATTGAGTCTGCTTTTAATTCCTTCTACTGTGTTCTTCAGTTCTGAAATTGTGTTCATTTCCTCATGGCTCTTATTGATAGTTTCTATGTCCTTTTTCATTCTGATTATTTCACAGTAAGTTCTTTGTAGCTTCCCTGTAGTTCTTTGTAATTCTCACTGAGCTCATTGGACTTCCTTATAACCATTGTTTTGAGCTCAATGTCTGATAGCTTACTTGCCTCTGTTTCATTTAGCACTCTTTCTGGGGATTCCTCCTTTCCTTTCAATTGGGGGTTGTTTCTTTGTCTCCCCATTTTAGGGGAGACTCTTCTTGTTTGCTTCTACTTCTTAAATTGATCTTATTTGACTCCCTGTGTTTGGGGTGTGAACTTCTATGGTATCTGACCTGTGTTATTCAGTGGTGCAGTTTCCTTGATCTCCTGAACTTGATGCTTTTAAGATGCCCTTTATGTCCTTTATGTTGGATCTCTGGATGTCACTGGGTTTTAATTGTTGTTGGGTCATTCTTTGGTGGGTCCTTCCCTCCAGGTGGTTGACTGAGGGTCACTCCACCTACCACGTCTTGTATGCTTTTGTGCAGCTACTGCCAGAACAAAGCCACAAAGCCCAGGAAACAAACCCACACCTGCAAATATAACTCCCACGAGCAATCCCACTATAAATAGCAAATGAACCAGTATTAATAAGGGTGTAAAGAGATTAAGACCATTATAAGAAAGGAGAGTGAATATGAGATGACCTACTGAAAGAAAAATGATTTTGAGAGGGCATAGGGAGGAACCTTAATAAGAGTAGGGAATTGGAGCAATGCAAAGAAAGAAAGTAAAATTTACATCATGAAAAGGGAATGAAGAAGGCAGAATGGGGTAAGAGAAGGGAAGCATATAGTATTAGGTTTAAACAGAAATTAAAAGAAAATAAAGTGAGAGAGAGAAAGAAAAAGGAAAATAAGTAAATAAATAAAATAGGAACCAAATTGGAGAAAGATACACCCCAGCACTATCAACAACAAATGAGCTAAAATTAATATAGATAGAATGGGAGTGGGAGGGGAAAAAGAAAGAAAGAAAAGCTTAAGAGATGTCTAGAGGAAAGGGAAGTGATTTTGAGATGATAGAGGGAGAGGGAACGCTAAGAGAGGGGAATGAAAACCAGGCTAAAACAGGGAAAATTTAAAACTTGAGATGAAAAGAAAAAGAAAAAAGAAGAAAATTGGACAGGATGAAAGAGAAAAAAAGAAAAAAATAGGCTAACAGGGAAAAATTAAAATTTGAGACTAAAAAAATAAGAGAGGGGAACAGTAAAATTTGAGATTCAAAATACAAAATAGTGAAGATCTAGAGATAAAATTGAAAAAATCCAACAACAACCCTATCCATAACTAATGAACAAAGATTGCTAAAGGTGGAAAGAGAATGCTGGTATTTTAGGAGTGGGAAAAAGAATGTGAGATGACTGTTGACAAGAAAATTGGTTTTGTGAGGCTGGATAGGGGACAAATATTAAGATTGCGGAATGGAAACAAGTTGTAGCAAGAGAGAAAACAAAATTTAAAATGAAAATAATAAAAGACAAGAAGAAGGTAAAATGGTGTAAGAGAAGGGAGGAGCAAAATATGTGAATTGAAATAAACTGTAATATAAAATCTAGTGACTTCATATGCACAAACTTGAAGGACAAAAAATGAATGTTGCCAAGCTATGCAGGAAAGAAAATATCACGAATCATGGAGAAGACCATGATGGATTTCGTCTCAGTAGCATCTAGTATTTACCACTGTCTTTTTCTTTTCTGGATCCGCCTCTGGTGATGTCAGATCGTGACCTTGTCTAGCCTTAGGCAGCCTGTTTGAGACTACCAGGGATCTACTGTCTGTGGCTGACTCCTTCAGTTGTTAGTCTAGTCAGTCTGCACTCAGTAGTCAGGCTTAAGCAGCACAGGGCGGGACAGAATCCCTCCTGGGGTCGGGGCTATTGCTTCCCCTCAGACTGCTGCCACTCGAAGGGGAGTGGTCTGCCTGAATACCATAACTACTGCTGTATGGGGGATGACTGAGCACCAGGAACCTGGCAGCTACTCTGACTTCTCTTCCCAAAGCCTCTGTCCCCAGTCTCTCCTTAGGCATCTCTAGCCCACTCTGCCCCCACCCTTTGCCAGAGCCCAGGGTAAGTGGCTGCAAATGAAAATTTATGCGTTGACCTTTAAACGGCTCTTTGCATCTCCAGCTGTCTATCTCTGGCAGAGAGAAACCTTGCTGCTTTTGCAGCTGGATCTTATCTGTGTACATTTCAGGCTCTGGTTTTCTAGGCTGGGGATCCCAGCTTTGGGTTTAGACTCCGCACTTCTCAGGGGAATCCAACTGGCTGCTTAAATATCCCTCTGGATCTTTAGCTGCCACCTCTGGGCACCCAGCCAGCTCTCTGGTATCTCCTCCGATTTCCGTACCAGTCAGGTTTTGCTGAAGCTGTTTCTTCTGTCTGTCCATGGTTATAAGGCTTTTCTCTCACTATTGTTCAGTTGTTTATTCTGGATGATTTCCCCACAATTTAGTTGTACTTCCAGATTGGTTCTGGGAGGAGGTTAGTGTAACTTCCACTCCTTTGCCATCTTGGATCTCCAAATTGTTATTTTTTTAATTATTGTGTTTGTATTGGTGATAGGTTGGCACATGTAGCTGTTGCAAAAGATGTATTTCATTTTTATTTTTCAATTACAGTTTATATTCAATATTATTTTGTATTAGTTTCAGGTTCATAGTGGTTAAACAATCATATAATTTACAAAGTGTTCCCCCTGACATTCCCAGTACCCACCTGGCACCATACATAGTTAGTATAATATATTCCCTATGCTGTATTTTACATCCCCATGACTATTTTGTGACTGCCAATCTATAATTTTCAGTCCCTTCACCTTTTCCATCCAGTCCCTCAAACCCCTCCAATCTGGCAACCATCAGTCTGTTCTCTGTACCTATGAGTCTGTTTCTATTTTATTGTTTATGTTGTTCTATAGATTCCACATATAAGTGAAATTATTTGGTATTTGTTTTTTTTTTTGGGGGGGGGCAATTTTTTTTTAATATATTTATTGATTATGCTATTACAGTTGTCCCATTCCCCCCCCAACTCCACTCCATCCTGCCCACCCCCTCCCTCCCACATTCCCCCCCTATAGTTCATGTCCATGGGTCATGTATATAAGTTCTTTGGCTTCTACATTTCCTACACTATTCTCACCCTCCCCCTGTCTATTTTCTACCTACCATTTATGCTACTTATTCTCTGTACCTTTCCCCCCTCTCCCCCTCCCACTCCCCTGTTGATAACCCTTCATGTGATCTCCGTTTCTGTGGTTCTGTTCCTGTTTTAGTTGTTTGCTTAGTTTGCTTTTGTTTTGGTTTTAGGTGTGGTCGTTAATAACTGTGAGTTTGCTGTCATTTTTACTGTTCCTATTTTTGATCTTCTTTTTCTTAGGTAACTCCCTTTAACATTTCATATAATAAGGGCTTGGTGATGATGAACTTCTTTAACTTGACCTTATCTGAGAAGCACTTTATCTTCCCTTCCATTGTAAAAGATAGCTTTGCTGGATACAGTAATCTTGGATGTAAGTCCTTGTGTTTAATCTTGTGTAATGTAATGATGATGTGCCTTGGTGTGTTCCTCCTTGGGTCTAGCTTCTTTGGGACTCTCTGAGCTTCCTGGACTTCCTGGAAGTCTGTTTCCTTTGCCTGATTAGGGAAGTTCTCCTTCATCATTTGTTCAAATAAATTTTCAATTTTTTGTTCTTCCTCTTCTCCTGGCACCCCTATAATTCGGATGTTGGAACGTTTCAAGATGTCCTGGAGGTTCCTAAGCCTCTCCTCATTTTTCCGAATTCTTGTTTCTTCATTCTTTTCTGGTTGGATGTCTCTTTCTTCCTTCTGGTCCACACCATTGATCTGAGTCCCAGTTTCCTTCGCAGCACTATTGGTTCCCTGTACATTTTCCTTTGTTTCTCTTAGCACAGGCTTCATTTTTTCATCTACTTTTCGAACAGATTCAACCAATTCTGTGAGCATATTGATAACCAGTGCTTTGAACTGTGCATCCGATAGGTTGGCTATCTCTTCCTCGCTTAGTTGTATTTTTTCTGGAGCTTTGAAGTGTTCTGTCATTTGGGCCATTTTTTTTTCTTTTTTGTCTTGCCGCGTCTGTTACTTTAAGGGGCGGAGCCTTAGGTGTTCACTGGGGCAGGGTAACACTGGTTGCTGTGCTGTGACGCTGTACGTGGGGGAGGGGCCGAGAGGGAGCAATGGTGCCCGCTTCACTCTCCTCCGATTTCAATCTTTCACTCTGATACCCACAATCGAACTGGGCCCCTCTGGTGCTGGTTCCCGAGTGGGTGGGCTTGTGCACGCCCTAGGTGCCTGTGGGTCTCTCAAACGACCTCTCCCGTGAGGCTGGGAGTCTCTCCTGCTGCTGCCCCAACCCCCAGGGGCGTTTTCAATCAAAGGTTTGAGGCTTTATTTCCCGGAGCTGTAGCCCTGGGTTGCTTGGTCTGCTTTGCTCCCCGCCGTTCGTCCGGTTTATCTATGTTCGAATGTGGGGCTGCGGTGTGCTACCCGCACTCTGCCTGCCCCGCTCTCCGCCACTCCAAGTCCGGCCCTCTCGGTTTATCTGCGCGAACGTGTGGCTGCAGGGTCTGCTAGTGCTCGGGCTGCCTGCCCCGTTCGTCCCACACTCTGCCAGTCTCGGTCCTGCCACAGCCACGCGAGTCCTCTCCACCCCGGTGCCTGTCTCCGCCCCTCCTACCGGTCTAGATGAATGTTTATTTTTTATTTCCTTGGTGTCGGACCCCCTTGCCGTTCGATTCTCTTGTCAGTTCTGGTTGTGCGAGGAGGCGCAGTGTGTCTACCTACGCCGCCATCTTGGTTCTCGGTATTTGTTTTTTAAGACTGCCGTATTTCACTTAGCATAATAGCCTCTAGGTCAATCCATTTGGACCATCCATTTGCTGTAGCAAATGGTAAGATTTTATTCTTTTTTATGGTTGAGTAATATTCCATTATATATGTGTACTACAGCTTCTTTTATCCACTCATTTATTGATGGACACTTGGATGCTTCCATAGCTTGGCTACTTTAAATAATCCTGCAATGAATACAGTGGTGAAAAATTAATTTAAAATCAATTAAATCCATATGATTGGTGTGTCATTTAAGGCCACTCTTTTCTTGTTGCTTTTCTGTCTGGAAGATCTGTCCACTGATGTCAATGTGGTATTAAAATCCCCTACTATGGATTACAGGAACTACTGTAAAGGACACATGGACAAAATCAAGGGGGAGTGTGGAGGTGGGGGAGGGAGGTGGGATTGGCTGGGGTGGGGTGGAGGGATGGAGAGAAAAGGCATACAACTTTAATTGAATAACAATAAATTTTTTAAAAATGATCGATAAATTAACAACAAAAAAATCCCCTACTATGACTGTATTACTGTCAATCTCTCCCTTAATATGCACCAAGATGTGCTTCATATATTTAGATGCTTCTATATTGAGTGCATAAATATTTATAAGGGTTACAGCCAATGATGTATTTCTGAATAATTTTATGGCTGAACCAATGTGCATACTTCTGACCTTTTGTCTCTGCGTTCCCAGGGTCGTTATGGTTGCTGTCGCTTTCTTCGAGATGGATATAAAACTCCTAAAGAGGTAGGTTCCTTCTCCCCAAAATGATTCCAAGGTAAAATGTTCACTACTATATGCAGCCTCATTCAGAAAAAATACTTACCTCATTCATGGTACTTAAAATAATCACTAAATAGGATAACAATAACTGATGAACTACTTTTGTTGGGCTTAGTAGCCAAGTTCTGTTTGTCATCTTTTCCGAATTAAATAAAATAGAGGAAGTATAGTTCTTCCAATTTTTGCAGCTGGTTAGTTTCAGGTTAGATGCTGAAATCAGTGGATGAAAGCTTAGGCAGAAGTACAGTATTTGTATAGTCTCAAAGTATCTTCCCCTGAAATATTTAATAATGATATAGGGTAAAATCTTTGCGTCAGATCTTTCTGGCTCCCTTCCACATTTTGCAGTTAGTTAGTTCTAAACAGTTCATGATCTCGGAAAATTAATTTCCTTTTGTGACACTTGTTAAAAGTTTTCATTGGGTCCTGGCCTGGTGGCTCAGTTGTTTGGAGCATCATCCTGTGCACCAAAAGATTGAGTTCGATTGCCAGTCAGGGCACATACCTAGGTTATGGGTTCGATCCCTGCACACAGGAGGCAACTGATTGATGTTTCTCCCTCTCATCAATGTCTGTGTCTGTCTCTCTCTCTCTCTATTCTCTCTCTATCTATCTCCCTCTCTCTCTAAAATGAATGATCATGTCCTTGGGTGAGAATTGAAAATTTATGGGGAGAAAAGGCATACAACTGTAATTGAATAACAATAAAAATTAAAAAATATATATATATATTTTTAAATTTCTCCTTGGAATTATCAATTAAGAAAATTAAGTATTTTTAAAAAATATTTTTTATTGTTATTCAAGTACAGTTATCTCTACTTTTCCCACCACCACTCCCCACCCCCCCAGCTATCCCCACCTCCCACGCTCCATCCTACCACTTATAGGTGAGATCATATGGTATTTGTCTTTTACCACCTGGCTTATAAAAAAAAAGAAAGAAAAGTATTATTAACAGGAATAAATGATCAGTAAGAAGCACTTTCACTGACAATGTAAACATCATTTAATGCTTAGATTTGCTGGTTGAGAGCCATTATAATAATTTTTTTAAATCATTGAGCTCAACTCTTGTGGTCTACTTCCTTTCTTAAATTTTATTGTTTAGCTCTGTTGACTTCTGCCCCTACCAATCTACTAAAATTATGCTCTGAAACATCATCATAATCTATTAAGTGACTGATCCAATAGCCTTTCCTCAATCCTTATTCCATTTGACTTCTCTGTAGCACATCAGTGTTACCTACCCCTATGTATTCTTGAAACTCTTTTCTTATTTTAGTTTTCACAACATTGCACCATCCTAATTCTTTTCCTCTTTCTGTTCTTCACTCACCAAACTGTGAGGGTTTTCCAAGAATCTGTTCTTTGGCTCTTCATTCATTATATATAGGTACTGCTTGTATAATTTTTGCTTCATGTATCAACTCATGAGGATGTTTCCCAACCCTCATCTCTTTTTGTTTCTTCATAATTTTTTATTATAGAGGTATTATCTTGTTATGATCTTAGAAAATGCAGAAAAATTGTACTGAGGGAAATGTCATTTAGAATTTTTTTAACTTTATTTTTATTGGTTATACTATTACAGTTGTCCTTGGTTTTCCTACTTTGCCCACCTCCATCTAACCATCACCCTCCTTCCATCTAACCATCACCCTCCTTCCCTGAGCCCATCAGCACACTGTTGTCTGTGTCTATGAGTTATTCATCTATGTTCCTTGGCTGATCCCTTCACCTTCTTTCATCCAGTCCCCCTCCTTTCTCTCCTCTGATAGCTGTCAGTCCATGTATCCATACCTCTGTTTCTATTTTGTTCAACAGTTTATTTTATTCATTAGATTCCACATATAAGTGAGATTATGGGGTATTTGTCATTCTCTGACTGGCTTATTTTGCTTAGCATAATACTCTCCAGGTCTGCCCATGCTGTTGCAATGGGTAAAATTTCATTTGTTTTTATGGTTGAGTAGTAGTCCATCGTGTAAATGCACCACAGCATTTTTATCCACTCATCTGCTGATGGGCACGTGGGCTGCTTTCAAATCTTGGCTATTGTTGTAAATAAGGCTGCAGTGAACATAGGGGTACGTGTATTCTTTTGAATTAGTGTTTCAGGATTCTTAGGATATATTCCCAGAACTGGGATTGCTGGGTCAAAAGGCAGTTCCACTTTTAGTTTTTTGAGGAAACTCCATACTGTTTTCCACAGTGGCTGCACCAGTCTGCATTCCCACCAACAGTGCACTAGGGTTCCCTTTTCTCCACATCCTTGCCGGTACTTATTGTTTGTTGATTTATTGATGGCAACCATTCTGGCAGGTATGAGGTGAGTATCTCATTGTGGTTTTACTTTGTATGTTTCTGATGGTTAGTGACATTGAGCATTTTTTCATGTCTGTTCGCCGTTTGTGTGTTCTCTTTGGAGAAGTGTCTATTCAGGTTCCTTGCCCATTTTTTTTTTAATCTGGATTCTTTGTCTTCCTGGTGTTGAATTGTATAAATTCTTTATATATTTTGGAAATTAATCCCTTATCAAATGTATCATAGGCAAACATATTCTCCTATACAGTGGGTTCCCTTCTCATTTTGTTGATGGTTTCTTTTGTTGCACAGAAGCTTTCTAGTTTAATGTAGTCCTGCTTGTTTATTTTTTCCTTTGTTTTCCTTGCCCTAGGAGGAATATTGGCAGAAGTATTGCTTAACATGAGATGTTGGATATCTTACAGCCTATGTGTTCTTCTAAGATTTTTATGGTTTTGGGACTTACATATAAGTCTTTTGTCCATTTCGAGTTTATTCTTATGGATGGTATAAGTTGGTCTACTTTTGTCTTTTTGCATGTACCCGCCAATTTTCCCAACACCATTTATTGAAGAGACTGTATTTACTCCATTTTATGCTCTTGCTTCCTCTGTCAAATATTAATTGACCATAAAGGTGTGGGTTGATTTCTGGCTCTCTGTTCTGTTCCATTGATCTATGTAACTGTTGTTATATCAGCACCAGGCTGTTTGATTACATTGGCTTTTTAGTATAGTTTGATATCCAGTATTGTGATCACTACATCTTTGATCTTTTTTCTCAAGATTGCTGAGGCTCTTCGAGTTCTTTTTTGGTTTCATATAAATTTTTGAAATATTTGTTCTAGATCTGTGCAATATGCCATTGGTATTTCAATACCAATGGCATATTGGAATTGTATTGAATCTATAGATTGCTTTGGGTAGTTAGGACATTTTAATAATGTTAATTCTTTCAATCCATGAACACAGTGTATGCTTCCACTTTTTTGTATCTTTATCAATTTCTTTCTTCAGTGTCCTATAGTTTTCTGATTACAGATCTTCTACCTCCTTGGTTAAATTTACTCATTTTTGTTGTTTTTGCAATAGTAAATGGGATTGTTTTCTTAGGTTCTCTTTTTGATAGTTCATATTGGTGTATAAAAATGCCGTCAATTTCTGAATATTATTTTTGTATCATACTACTATGACAAATTCATTTGTTAGGTCTAGTAGTTTTTTGGCAAAGTCTTTAGGGTATTCTATGTACAATATTATGTCATCTGCAAATAATGAGAGTATTACTTCCTCCTTTCCAGTTTGGATGCCTTTCATTTCTTCTTGTTGTCTGATTGCTGTGGCTAGGACTTCCACTACTATGTTGAATAAGAGAGGTAAAAGCAGACATTCCTATCTTGTTACTGATCTTAAGGTAAACTCTTAGTTTTTGCCCATTGAGTATAATGTTTGTTGCAGGTTTTCATACATGACTTTTATTATGTTGAGGTATGTTATGTCTATTCCCACTTTGCTGACAGTTTTTATCATAAATGGTTGCTGGATTTTATCAAATGCTTTTCTTGCATCTATTGATATGATCATGCAATTTTTATCTTCATTTTGTTCATATGATGTATCACATTTATTAATTTGCAAATATTGTACTAATCTTGCATTCCTGGGATAAATCCCACTTGATCATGGTGTATATGATCTTTTTAATGTATCACTGGATCCAGTTTGCTAATATTTTGTTGAGGATTTTAGTATTTATGTTCCTCAGGGACATTGGCCTATACTTTTCTTTCTTTGTAGTGTCTTTATCTGATTTTGGAATTAGGATAGTGCTGGTTTTGTAAAAATTACTTGGAAGCCTTCCCTTCTCTTGAATTTTTTGGAATAGTTTGACACGGATAGGTTTTAGATCCTTGAATGTTGGTAAAATTCACTTGTGAAGCCATCTGGACCAGGACTTTTGATTGCTGGAATTTTTTTGATTACTGCTATTTTATTAGTTATAATCAATCTATTCAGGTTTTCTGATTCTTACTGATTCAGTTTTGGAAGACTGTGTGTTTCTAAAAATTTATCCATTGAGCCTAGTTTGTCCAATTTGTTGGCATATAGTTGTTCATAGTATTTTCTTATAGTTCCTTGCGTTTCTGTGATATCAGTTGTTACTTCTCATTCATTTCTGATTTTGTTTGTTTGAGTCCTCTATCTTTTTTTCTTGATGAGTCTGATTAAAGGTTCATCACTATTGTTTATCTTTTCAAAGAACCAGCTCTTGGTTTTTTAAAATCTTTAAAATTTTTTTTATTCTCTATGTCATTTATTTTGCTCTGATCTTTATTATTTCATTCCTTTTACTCTCTCTGTGCTTTGTTTTTCTGGTTCTTTTAGGCTTGGGTTAGACTGTTTGAGATTTTTCTTGTTTCCTGAGGTAGGCCTGTAATGCTATGACCTTTCCTCCCAGGACTGGTTTCACTATGTCTCACAAATTTGGGGTTGTTGTGTGTTCATTTTCATTTGTTTCCAGATAATTTTTTATTTATTCCTTGATATCTCATTGATAAACCATTCATTATTGAATAACATGGTATTTAGCCTCCACGTATTTGGATGTGTTTGAGTTTTTCATTGAAGTTGATTTCTAGTTTCATGTCATTATGATCTGAGAAAATGCTTAATGTGTTTTCAATGTTATTGAAATTGTTTAGATTTATTTTGTGTCCTAACATGTGGTCCATACTTGAGAATGTTGCATGTACACTTGAGAAGGATGTACATTTTGCTGCTTTGAGATGAAATGTTCTGTAAATATAAATTAAGTCCATTCAGTCCAGTGTCTCATTTGTGGTCACTGTTTCTTGATGATTTTTTATCTGGAAGATCCATCTATTGAGGATGGTGGGGTCTTAAAATTCCCTACTATGACTGTATTGACTGTATTACTGTCAATGTCTCCCTTAAAGTTCACCAAGACTTTCTTTATATATTTAGGTGCTCCTATATTGCATAACCTCATCTCTTGCTGTTTTCTAAACATTTCTGTTTGTATTTTCTGCTGCTATCTAAAAATTAAGAAGTATAAAATCAAACTCAAGTTTGTTAAAGATTAATCTCACTTCTTCATACACCTGCCTGTAGTTTCATTATCATTCCAGTTCTAGTAGTTAGAAGTCACATCACAATGTACTTGCTAAGGCAAAGTAGTAGTATGTAAGTGATCTGCCTTCTCTGAAGTAAACTATCACTAGTGAAAATTTATATTGTAATACCTCTGATCTAAAGATGTATATATGACCTTGGAGTGATAAGACAGACCATGTTTATTATGCTTTTACCAGGATCCCAATCGTCTGTATTATGAACCAGCTGAGCTGAAGTTATTTGAAAACATAGAGTGTGAATGGCCATTGTTCTGGACATACTTTATCCTTGATGGGGTCTTCAGTGGCAATGCAGAACAGGTAATGCACTGGAGAAAGAGCTTTTTAGTGCAATGTTCTTATTATGTCTTCCTCTTTCAGTTAATGGTTTTGCCAACCCTGTGCCCAAATGGAAATCTTCCTTAATAAGGAGGAAATAGAGTTGTCTTTTAGAGACTAATAGTTGAGGGCACTAAGTTTTAGGATTTGGAAGGCTTGGATATTGCCATCACTCAGATTTTGCTTTTAACAAATTTGGAAAGCAAAATAGCAAGCCCTGTCTACTTACCACAGTCATTACTGGTACTCAAATTTACTTCCTGACTTTGTATGTATTTTTAAAAATAAATCTTAGATATGTTGTTCTCACTTTAGCCAAAAATAATAATAATAAAAAAACCAACATTCCACTTATACCTATCTCCACCCCCCAAAACACAGTCATCATTGCTTTTTTTTAGCTACGTGAATAAAGTAGTTTAGAAACCATCATTGGAAAACAGTGGGATTTATAAACTAAGTCAAGTAAATTTAGTGTCAGGAATTCTACAATTTGGCTGTGGGCTAAACTTGGACATAAATCCAATGTAGTTGGAAGTCACTTGTACTTGGCTACCTAAAATACAATTTTGGTAGGGTTACACTAAAGTTTCACGGGCCAGCCCTGGCTGGTGTGGCTCAGTGGACTGAGCACCAGCCTGCAAACCAAAAAGTCACCAGTTCAGTTCCTAGTCAGGGCACATGCCTGGGTTGCGGGCCAGGTCCCTGGTTGGGGGAGCAACTGATCGATGTTTCTCTCTCTCTTTGTCTCCCTCCCTTCCCCTCTCTTTAAAAATAAATAAATAAATCTTAAAAATTATTTAAAAAAATTAAAAAAGTAAAGTTTCAGGGGCCACAAGTGGTATTTACTCTAAATTTTACTAAATTATAGTGTCCATTTTGAACAAGCAAATAAGATAAGCAATAATAAAAATAACCTGCCCCATTTTCATCACCCTGATTTTATTCTAGCATTTTTATCAGTCCTTCTCAAATTCTACAAAATTGTTTATCAAAATCTTTGGTTGCTCAAAAAAAGATTCATTTATCAAATATGCCTACTAAGTATAAAGCACATTTAGGTTATTTGAACATGGGAGCAAGAACAGGTTGGGAAGACCTGAAAAAATATATATTTGGCTTTACTACTGACCATGGAGTAATCCAAGTATTGTCATTGACTTCTTCAGTTTCTCTGTGTACACAATGAGAATTATTTCTCTAAAATTCTTTGAATTTCACAGTAAACACAAGTTGTAAGTGGAAGTTAGAATCAGTTAAGCTATAATGAGACATATGTTTCTTAAAAATCACCATGCTCTGCGTATTTGAAAAATAAGAAGTATAAGGATTATGGGAAAATAAGGTTGGGGCACACATTTATAAAGTTGGGTCAAAAGTACATACAAAATGATAGGACCCTGATAAAAACAGTATTACAGTTTATACAAGTTAAATGGTTAAGAAATACAATAGATATGACCCTTATGCTTTGAAAATACATGAAATTTGCTTCTGTATATGTGCACCTACATTTCTACCAGCTCATGCTGGCTCCCAAGTCCACCACCTTGTGTGCCAGAGGAAGAGAACAAAAGACAGCTAGCAAAAGAGAGGAAATATTAAAAAAAAACATAGAACAAAGAGGAAGACTAAAAATAGACTGAGAAGAAAGAGGCGGAATTGAAGAGAAAGGAAAGCACAGAGCCATTCAGCCAGGGTGGCCTGGAGAAAAGAGCAGCTCAGGAGTTAGGAAGCGATGGAAAGGGGGTTTATCTGAAATCAGATGGAAAGTTGTAACACCACAGACAAATGGTGTGGTTCATTGTCCTCTTGAGATATGTGTACATATATGTTTTGTGTAATCTTTCATTACTCAGTTCAGCTAAATGTGTTCTCAGTTGAAATTGTGCATGAGCGTATGTGAAAGTCATGTTATGCTCAAATTGTTGCCTAATATATCAAATGCATTGGAACAAAGTTCTGTCTTCAAAATAATTGTTATAGAAGAACTGACTGTATTTTTTCTACCATCAATTATAGTGGGTTTTTTTTTTTTTTTTACTTTTTATGTATTACTAATGTACAGCAAATTGTTAAACAACAACAACAAAAAACTTGACCATAACATAAACTTAATTTGGCAGGTAAGATAGAGTTTTAAAAGCCAGTACTTATAGAGTGAAGAAACTGTCCTTAGGGTAGTACATAGTAGATAAAAATAGGCCTGTGGAGGCAGGCTTACTTGGACTCAAATCTGGAGTTAACCTTGCATTTGCTGTGTGATCTTCCACAAATTCATAACCTCTTAGAGCCTTAATTTCCCTCTAAAATGTTTGTAATTATACATACCTCCTAGGATGATTATTAAAATAAAATGTGTTAAAGCATGCAAAAGTCCTAGCATACTATCTGGCCTACAATAAGCATTTAGTAAATGCTACTTACCTTTCTTCTCATTTTTACTAGGTATATGTGTTCCTTTTTCAATAGGACCTTCTTTGGCTACAGCCCTTGCCTAGATTGCCAAAGGAAACTTTCTCTATTTTTTTTCCCTTTCTTATACCTACAGGTTCAAGAATATAGAGAGGCTCTTGAAGAAGTCCTCATCAAGGGCAAAAATGGAGTCCCACTTCTGCCAGAGCTGTACAGTGTTCCCCTTGACAAGGTGAGCAGGACAGTGCCTGAGCGTGGAGCTGGGAGAAGAGGAGAAGTACCCTGATAGGACTGCCTCCTTTGAGTCAAATAATTTTTACCATCTTCTGATTTTCATATTCTGAAAGTTTGTCTTCAGATATAGGACAATAAAAGTAGAATTCTGTTCCCTTGAAAATAAGTGTTTAAAGCAGTCTTTGGACATTGTTGCACAGCAAGACAAGGGTAAGACCAAATCTTAAGGTGGTAGTTTCAAGGCTATATACATATACTCAAAATCACCATGATTGTTATAGTAAATATTTATGACCTTTTTATATATCAACCATAACTCAATTTAAGAAAATAAAATTAATTGCTCAGAGATTGATTTTCTAAAAAGACCAAAACTTAAATTAACTTGGAGAATGATACAGAGATCAGTAGGCAGAATCAGAGTGATGTTCTCTGTGAACTTTCAGGATTTGATAGTCTTTGCTCTGAGGCCAGAAATCTGGGATAGTTTGAGTAGATCAGTCTTGGAAAAAAGTATATCTCCATTTTCCCAAAGTGCCAGTCAGGAGTACCATTGTTTCTCTTCTCCATTGCAAAAGAATATTAGCCATGGGAGAGATGTGTTCTTCCATTCTGTTGGGGATGGAGGGAATAAGCTCCTAGCAATATCAATAGCATTACCAGAGAGCTTGATAGAAATGCAGATTTCAGGCCTTTCTGCATACCTACTCAGTCAGAATCTGCCTTTGAATAAGATCCTTAGGTGATTTGTTTTTCACATACAGTGAAAGGAGTACTGCCCTAGACTGCAGTCATAGTGACTGCTTGACTTTTCAATGCATTGCATATGTAACTGTTTTATAGTGTATGAGTCGCAACCCAGACTGAGCCTTTTTGTTGCCTAGTATCTTAAACCTTCTATTACCCTTCATGTGGTCTCTTTATATTTTTTCTTTTAGGTTGATGAAGAATATCAAAATCCTCACACTGTGGACCGAGTACCCATGGGCAAGTTGCCTCATATGTGGGGTCAGTCTCTATACATTTTAGGAAGCTTGATGGCAGAGGTAAGGGTAAATGTCAGGGCTCTTTTTCTGCTTTAGTCACCATAGTAATCAGATTTGTGAGTAGCTCATTAAATCTTTTGCCTTTGGTATTCTGTCTTAATTATAGATTTTCCTCCAGGTCCTTAGAGTGGGAGCATGACCAGTCCTTGATATAAATCTTTCCCCCCAGCAACCAAGTCCCTCATGTTCCACCCCGCCCCCCCCCAGGGCTTCCCACGTTGGCACTGTATCTACAGCTGCCCTGAGATCAGGCCCTAGATCTTTCCCTTTCATAACACCCCCTAGTGTCTTGCCTGGTGACCGATGAATGCAATAGTGCTTAGACATTGTACCTGATAATGGATTTAAATGCTAACTTCTATAAGCAACATAATATTTCATTCTTTTTTAAAAGATTTTATTTATTTTTTTCTAGAGAGAGAGGAAGGGAGAAAGAGAGGGAGAGAAACATCACTGTGTGGTTGCCTCTCACACGTCCCCTCACTGTGGACCTGACCCGCAACCCAGGCATGTGCCCTGACTGGGAATCGAACCGGCAACCCTGTGGTTCCCAGGCCAGCACTCAATCCATTGAACCACACCAGGCAGGGCATGTTTCATTCTTTAAGTGAATAAACTGATAAGATAATTTTAGTCACCATGAACAATAGTTAGTAACACCATAGTTTTTATTTATTTATTTATTCTTTTTTTTCTTAAGGGGCTCTTTATTTTATTTTATTTTTTAAATTTTGTTAAGTTTTATTGAGATATACTGGCATACAGTCCTATATAAGTTTAAGATGTATAGCATACTGATTTGATATACATAATTGTGCAAAGATTATTACAATAAATTTAGTTAACATGCATCATCTCATATAGACACAAAAAATGTTTTTTTCCCCTTGCGATGAAAACTCAGAATTTACTCTCTTAACAGTGTTCAAATATACAATACAACAGTGTTAACTGTAGTCATTGTGTTGTACGTTCCATCCCTAGAACTTATTTATCTTATACCTGGAATTTTGTACTTTTTGACCACCTTTATTCATTTAAGGGGGCTCTTTAAATGTTTCATATATTAAATTCTGTTGAGACAGCTCTTAATGTGTCACTCAGGAATTTCTGTCCAGCTTATTTGTGACATTTTGGGCATATAGGAAGGGTTATTTTTCTCAAAGTGTTCCAGATTTGCTGACAAATACACTTCCACATTGTAGGTTATTATGGTAAACTATAACCCAGGCTCCTAGAGTATCTAGGATGGGACTTAGCTATCCTTTCTGACCCAGACTCTTTGATCTGTTTATATATGACTGTTGACTTTTGGCAACATTTTTTGTTTGTTTTGTTCTATTTTGTTTTTCCGAGTCCTGTTGAGATATAATTGACATGAATCACTATGAGTTTCAGGGTACAGTATATCAACCAGTGGTTGTTGACACCAATTCAGTGCCAACAGGAATCCCCAATTTGGGGTACCGTGAAGAGAGAAATTCTGGCCCTGGCTGGTATGGCTCAGTGGGTTGAGTGTTAGACTGTGAAGCAGAGGGTCAGTGGTTCGATTTCCAGTCAGGGCACATGCCTGGGTTGCAGGCCAGGTCCTCAGTGGGGGGCACTCGAGGGGCAGTCACACACTGATGTTTCTCTCCCTCTCTTTCTCCCTCCCTTCCCCTCTCTAAAAAGAAATAAATAAAATGTTTAGAAAAAAAGAAAAATTCTGTTCAGTGCGAACACCTCAATTGTGATACAGCACAGCTGTGAAAACAGTACTACTGTGGAACAGCTCAATAGTGTTACAGTTCAGTTATAGAGTAGCAAGGCTGGAGAACAGCAGGGCTGTGGGGTGGCTCTGAAGTGAGGCGGCCCTGGGGGGAGGCCCCTCTCCTACTAGTGACTGCTTAGCTCTGATCTGTCTGCTTTGCTCCTCTCCACACCAGTCTGCTTTGCCCTACCCTGCTCTGCTCTCTGTTCTCTTCTATGCTCTGGTCTGGTGAGGTGTCTTCTTCCATGTTTCATCTGCACTGTTTCAGCTTAGCCAGGGAAACACAGTCTTCAGTCTTCTGTGGAAAGTGAAAATGCACTGTATGAGCCAGAGGGGAGTGACTTACATAGAGAGAAGTCCACATCCCTGAGCCCTGATTGGTCTGTCCTCATGCAAATCCTCACAGTTTGATTGGTCCAAAAGGCACTGTCCCAATTGGTCAGAATGGAGCCACACTAATTGGTCAGTAAAGATGCTGATGGGGGGGATATAGCTGCACAGCTCTGATTGGATGGGGAAGACCTTAGTCCTATTGGTTAAAATAGGATTCAAGGAATTCAGATGGCAGAAACACAGTGCAGGCAGACAGTTAAGTGCAGGATTCTCTTTGAAGTGTGAGGTTCTGTTGAGAAACAGCTGCTAGGCTCTGCTTTTAAATTTGAACCCAGTTAGCCACCAGGAGTCCTTTTTGGTGGTATCTTCTTTCTCTGGGTCCACTAGCATAAAAGTTTGATTATCTGTAGTTGACATTAATATGGACATAGCGATAATGGGCAGAATGATTTGCTTAAAATAATACTTTCCCTTTCCTGGCCAGTGTGACTCAGTTGGTTGGAGCATCCTCCCATAAACTGAAAGGTCACGGGTTCAATTCCTGGTCAGGGTACATGCCTAGGTTGAGGGTTTGGGCACCAGTTCTGGCATGTATGAAAGGCAACTGATGGGTTTCTCTTGTTCATTGATGTTTCTCTCCCTCACTTTCCTTCCCTTCCCCTCTCTCTAAAATCAATAAGCATGTCCTCAAGTAAGGATAAAAAAAGCAATTACAAAAATAAAGGAATACTCCCCTGGTGACTTTCTCATTCAATTAGAATAAATTAAATGGTATGAAAAAAGGAGATGAATAGTTTTCTTAAGGGCAAAATGAGTGAGTTCATCCCATTTCATCAAGGACAGAAACTCAAGTCAAAAAATATCTGCAGAGCATAAATCATAGCAAATACATGAATAAATGAGAAATTAACAGGACTAATGAGTTAAAACATTGATAAGGAGCTTTGTGGTCTGATTGTCTAATCATGTACATCCAGAGAAGGTAGAGGTGGACCCAAAAAACTTTCTGTTTATCATTTATACCCTATCAATTTCCAAAAAAAAAAAAAAAGATTTGTGGCAGCCACTAGAAATTAACTCTGCATAAAATTAATGTGGACATGAATTCAGTTCAAACATTTCCATACAGTGAAGGTATGAAGGTATTTGTTTCCTTTTCATGCCTGCCTTTTACATGTTATGGTACAGGGTTATAATACTGGTATGTTGTTTCTCCCCCCCAAATTAGCTTTTTGAGGTATAATAATTTGTCTTTTTACATTTCTCCTTTAGGGATTTTTAGCTCCTGGAGAAATTGATCCCCTGAATCGTAGGTTTTCAACTGTACCAAAGCCAGATGTTGTGGTTCAAGGTATGTATTCTTATTCCCAGCAACAGAAACTTTATATTAAAGATCTGATTTGGCCAATACATGATGACTTCATTCTTTATCATGTATTTTGTTAGACTTCAGAAAGTATAGAATGAACTTGGTTCTGTTTGGTTTCAATTTGTTATTAATCTTAATTATGAACAACTGTTTAATAAATGATGCTCTTATTATTTTGTTATTTGACACTTTTAAAAAATTCAACATATATTTATTCGCCTAATTAACTGAATAAGACAACAGCAAAGTTAATCTATAATGAGATTCTCTTCACTCTTGTCTGGTATGTGGTAATATTCTATTATTGCTCTTCTTTTATTCATTAAATTATATACACTAATGATTTTAGTTTTCTAGAAAAAGATGGTTCCAAATACAACTTGTAAACAAATTTATTTAAAAATACTTTACTACTGCCCTGGTCAGTGTGGCTCAGTTGGTTAGAGTGTCATCCCATAAACTGAAAGGTCGCAGGTTTGATTCCCAGTTAGGACACTTGCATGGGTTGTGTGTTCAGACCCTGATGAGGGTGTGTATGAGAGGCAACTGATCAGTGTTTTTCACATTGATGTTTCTCTCTCTCTGTCTTCCTCCCTTCCCCTCTCTCTAAAATCAATAAACGTGTCTTCAGCTGAGGACAAAAAAAATTATGTTAGTAATTGAAAAATTAAAATAATTGAAAGTACCAATTTTCATCTATTAAAAAAATACAGCATCCAATTAAGCAACAGTGTAGGGAAACTAGTACTCCCTTGCATTATAATCTCACGCAGTCTTTCAGGAAAGTATTTTGGCAATATTATAAGAAGCCAATTTTTTTTTATATCTTTGAACATAGTAATTCTACTTACTGTATTTCTATACTAAAGAAATAATCCAAAATGTGGGAAAAGCCATATATTCATGAAAATATTTATTTTAACTTATTTTAAACTGATAAAATTGAAAACCACCTGAATGTCCAACATAAGCTATATTGCTTTCTATCAAAAAATTGCAATCCTAATGCCAAGGAAGAAAATGTTATGATATTAAGAATTAAAGGAAAGAAAACATAATCATTTTTCTCCTTACTTCCACTTTTAATGAATTATCATTTGTACTTCCTTTAAGGCTCAATACTTTGATTCTTTATTACTAAGATAATATTTTTTAAATTTCATTTTTATTGTTGACACTATTACAGATGTCCCCATTACTCACCCATCTTTGCCCATCTCCACCCGGCCCCCATCCCCCTTTCCCTCTGGCCGTCCCCACACTGCTGTCTGTGTCTGTGGGTCATGTGTATATGTTCTTTGGCTGATCCCTTCCTCTTCTTTCATCTAGCACACCTTCTCCCTCCCCTCTGACAGTTGTCAGTCTGTTCCATGTATCTATACCTCTGTCTCTATTTGTCAGTTTATTTTGTTCATTAGATTCCACATACAAGTGAGATCATGTGGTATTTGTCTTTCTCTGACTGGCTTATTTAACTTAGCATAATAATTTCCTGGTCTATCCATGCTGTCACAAAAGGTAAGAGTTCACTTTTAAGCCCTCCTTACTTCTGAAAACACTCCCCCCCATCATCATGATATTATAGTCTACTGATTATCTCTGCTTTCTTCCTGAACATTCCTTCTGTGTTCTTTCTACTAGTACTCCTTTCTTCTCATACCCTTCTAATGGTTGTATACTTAGTCTTTTATTCTGTCTTTCTGTGTTTACACCCTTTGTTAGTTTTCTAGGACTGCCTCCTTCATAATAAACTTGCTAATATGGCTCCAACTATTGCCTCTTTGGACAGTACTCCAAACCTTTACTTTTTGTTTCTAACAATCATAAAAAACTTGGAGTTATCTACTCTATACAAAACACTGGGCTAAGTTCTATAAAGGTAGTAAGAATTCTAGTCCCAATACCTATAAAATATCTTTACCGCTGTCACTTCAAATGCAAGCCTGACCTCTTTTTGTCTCCCATCGTTTTTACTCTCCCAAGAAAAGCAGACATTTCCACCTTCCTTATCTGTGTCAATGACTTTGCTATTATCCTAGTCTCCTAGGGTAGAAAGCTAAAGATGGTTTTCGACTCTCCAATAACACGATCCAACATGGTACTGAGTCCTATTGTGATGCTCCTCTGAAAGGTTCCAGTCACTTGACTTTGGGGTTGGTCATATATGGAAAATAATCCTATGTACTTTCTAAACCTCCTTATACTTGACATGCTATGTGGTCATATGGGTAGTCTTTGCTTATCAATGTATATAGCAAACATAATACAAAAAACCATTCCTCTTCCCTTCCCATGAAAAAGCTAATTCTTCTTTGAGGCTTATGCCATCTGGCTATATTGATCTCCCAGTTTCTTTAATTCATTCACTGAAGAGTTTAATGCTTGGCTCACAGCCTTCTTCTTCCATAACTCCTGCCATAGTGCTAGATTTCAACATTGGAGTAAGTGCCCTCAAATATTTTAGCTTCAAATTTCTTTGATATCCATAACCCTAGTAGTCTTTCCCCCTACCTCTACTTTAGCCACTTTGAAGAGCAAGGACCAAACTTTAGAACCACCTCAGATATCTTCCATTTCAAAAAAATCCCAGTCTCTGGTCACAGCTATATACTATTTTACTTTTCTTTTTTTCCCATTAAACTTGTGTCCATTTTCTCCTAGTCTGCCCTTCCCTACCTCTTGGTTGACCATATAAAAATATCTTAATCACCAGTGTACCATACTTCTACTATACCCACCAGAAAAATCATAGCTCCAGATGAATCTGACAGTCTGTATTTTCTGACCCTATACCTGGCCTGCTGAAATCTACTGGAAAAAAAATCACACAAATGAGCAGGGTGGTAGCACTGTAAATTCATGGTCTCCAACTCAGCTTGATCCACAGTACTTCCTGTTAGTCCTTGTTCTTATCATTAGCCAGCATTTTCATTCCTCTCAACCAGTATTCCCAAACCTTCTTTGCTTTAAACACCATCCCTTGATTTCAGCCTCATTGTTGGCCTGTTACTTTATGCTGGATAATCTTAATATTCTGATCTTTGTCAGTTTCCCAATGCCCCATCACAGTCTTACATCTTCACCCATCCTTGCCACCTTTCTCAGAAAATATGTTTCTCCAGTCTCAGAAAAGATGTTTCTTCTCTTCAAGGCCAAATTTTCTTTTTGATGCTTGATTCTATTCTCTTTCTTAGCCTTCCTAGAATCCTACTCTTTCCTTTAATCTTCAAACTCTTTTTCTGCGTTGGTTCTGTTTTTTAGTCCATTGAAATGTTCATCTCCCTTTAGTTATCCTATCCTTCCTTTCTCATCCAAACTTCCCCTTCTTTATATTTCATTCATTCTGGAGTCCTTTATAGTCTAGCTCATTATTCCTTGGAAATTCTTCTGCTTAAGTTATTACCAAACTCAATAGGTAGTTTTCTATCCATGTTATAGTGGATCTTTCTGTTTCATTTATCATTTATCTTTCTGGAAGCTCTTAACTGTTCTGTGATAACCATACTTTCTTAGATCTCCTTCAGCTAAATTTTGCACTTTTTTGTCTCATTCTGAGCTTCCTTCTTCTCTTTGCCCCCTAACTGTTGGTCTCCCTAGGAGCTCTGTCTGTATCACACTGTTCTTACTTAGAATATTTGTTCTTGTCTCTCAGGCTCCTCCTATTTCAAACTTTTTTCCTTTTCCTACATCCTTGCTTCTTCCCTCTCAGAAGAGGACCTTATCTCCTGTAACAGAAAATATAAGCCATGGGACAAAAACCCCTCACTCTTGCCCCTAGACTTTTCTTTATTGGCTCATTTCTTATATGTTGAAATTTCTTGTAGTTATATTCTAGGTCCTCTTCTTCTCTATATATTCTTGACCCATCTCGCCTCTTCCTATGCTAATGCTGTTTAATCTATATCAGTGTCCTTTAAGACAGCTCCACTTGGTTGTCTCACATGTACTTTAAACTCAACATTATAAGGGAGGACCCAAAAAACCCAGTATTATCTTCTAGGGGGCAGGCCCATTGTAGAACAGGCTTCCCCTGCTAGGTGAGTGTTCTAGGAACCAATCTCTATCAGTGTACTGGCAGGCATTGTTGTAAGAGTCTGTATTTGGCTTCAGTGAATTTTTTTGAAGACTCTTTCAACACATCTGCCCACTGCATGGTGGGTGATTTACAAGTGCACTGCCCACACCATGCTGAGTGTTCAGCAGTTTTTGACCAAAAAAGGCATGACCCCTGTTCCTCACCCTCCCTATTCACCTGATCTTGTCATGAGTGACTTGTTTCTGTTTCCCTGGATGAAAAGTCTTCAAAGGGAAACATTTTACCAGTGTGGAAGAGGCAAAACAAAAAACAGCAGGACTAAAAGGCATCAAGATCAATGAGTTCAAAAACTGTTTTGAGCAGTAGAAAAAACATCTCGATAGGTGTATCTCATCAAATGGAGAGTACTTTGAAGGTGACTGAACTTTAAACATGTAAGAATAAATACGCAATTTTTTATAAATAAATTCCAAATTTTTGGGGATTTCCCTTCATATCTAAAATTAATCAGCTGCACCCTCCTTTTACTACAACACTCATACCTGCTTTTCTCCTATGTGCCTATGTCATTAGATGGCACAACATTCTCCCAGTTACACACATAAATGCTGGGGGAATCATTTTCAGTATCTCTCCCTCTTTTATCCCCTACATTCAATTAGTTTATAAGCCCTGGTTTCTTTTACCTCCTAAATAGTTGTGAAATCCATGTAGTTCTCTCCAGTACCAATGGCATGATTCTAATCGAGGTAATCAGCATCTCTCCCTTACATTACTTCAATAACTTTTTAAGTGGTCTCACTGTCTTCGGTCTAGGCCTACTACAGTCTTATCAGTTTATTCTGTAATCATCAACATGAACATGTTCTTTTTAAGATGCAGATATGTATATGTTATTACAGTGATTACAATTCTGCAGGGGCTTCCCATTGCCAACCTCCTTAACGTGGCTTACCGGCTCTTTTGTGATCTAGTCCTTGACCCTGTCTATAGTATCCTTTCGTACCACTGCCCTTTTATACCCCATGCCCCCTGCTGTAAAGAACTTTCTATAATTTCTAGATCTGTCATGTTCTCTGTTGCCCTTGAACCTTTGTCTATGCTGTTTCTTCTCTCTGGAACAATTTCTTCCTTACTTTTACCCCCACCTTTACCGGATTAACTCCTGTTCAGCCCTATAGCAAGACACAGTGTCGGTGTCATTTTCTCCACAGATCACATCTATCTTTGTATCCCTAGCATTTGTCAATGCCTAGCAAGTGGTACCAAATAAACGTTTTCTAAATGTTTCATAAAACATAAAATAAACAAAAAGCTGAGTTATTTGGGTTAAAATTACTCCTAGGGTCCCTGAGTATTGTTCAGTTGCCTCTCCTTCAGCCCCCTCTAGTTCTGTTACCAACTGCATTGCCCTCTGCAGACTCCAGAAGCTAATTAGAATCCAGTTTGAAAATCATTACTGAAAAATAAAAAATAATCCTTAAGGTGGCACATATGCCCTCCATGATATCTGCCTTTCTAGATTTTTTTTTTTTTGCCACTGTACAGGGCACTTCATGCTATGGCAATATTGAGGTATATGTAGTTCCCCTGTGTCCCTCCTCACAACACACCCACATTCTTTTTCATTTCTACGTTTTATGATCATTCTGGACCTTCTGCCTAAAATGGCTTTCTCTCATCCCTAGTTTCTTCTTTCTCCTGGCTAATTTATTCACTACTCAAAACTCAGTTTAAATATCAACTCCTTTGGGAAGCCCTTTCTGAAACCATTCCCTACCAACCCCAGACTAGATAGGTATCACTCTTGGGTGGTCTCATAATGTTTTGTTCATACCTCTATTTACCTAGCAGGTTATTTTAGAATCAGTTTTATGTGTGTGTCACGTTCATTACACCAAGAGCTCCTACGGGAGAGAATAATTTATTCATCTCTATGTCCCTATTGCCTAGCATAGTACTTCATCCATTTAAATGCTTAGTAAATGTTTATTAATGAATGAATGGATGACCACATGTGTTTTCCTGGACTTTTCACAGCCCATTATCATTCTTCCTCTGTACATTTTTCCTGTCAAATCTTTTTCCTTTTCATGTTTCCAATAAAGTCAATAATTTTTTAAAAAAAGAAGTGAGATGGTGTTCTATCCAGAGGCCTCTGTAATCACCATATCCTACATATGCTGTCCCAGACCACAGCAATGCAACACCATGATGTTCCCAAGCTAGAAAAATACACAAAAGGTAATGGCAAAGGACAGCAAAGTATCAATTTGTTAACTAATGTTTTGCCAAAAAAAACTCAACATAAAGAATACTGGTAAACTTCAGTGAACAAAATGGTACCATCGTTTTCTCATTAACCCAATTCAACACATATACCAGAACTAGAGGAGTAGGAATAGGGTGTGTGTTTATCCTTGGTACTTAGTGTCAAGCCTGCTGAGGCCCCATTCAGATTATTGGCCCCCAGTCAGGGAGCTGGCCTGGTTACCTCCCTTGTAAGTATGATTAGTACTTCAGAGACCTGAATATAAGAAGAACACAATGGAGCTGTCCAGACTTGGCAGGCTCTGATTCTAGAGAAGTATTACCCCCTCACACCCTTCTCCAAAACAACTACACACAATTTCAACTATGGTGTCTCAATTCTTTATTCCCAACTTAACTTGCCTTTTACCATTCTCTAGGTATAGAGCAATTCTTATCATTAGTGTGTTCTTTATTACCCTTATAGTCTTAGCCCTGGTTTTAAGGGTATAGATATGAAAGAGCCTTGGGGAATCAACTTTCACCAAAGCTATAACATACCACATGTTGGATTTTTCTTATTTAAATGTGGAAACCCAGCTATAAAGACAATGTGGCATTCTCTAGGAACACAGAGATACTTGGCCAAAAACCAGAATATGATACTCTGGTCATGAGATCTTCTTTCCTTTTTCATTTATATAATATCATTATGTACGTATCATGATGACTGTTTCATCTAGTTTCTCCAATAATTATTAATTTCCTCCCCTTTTCTTTTTCTTCCCTTCAAAAAATAACATGACCTGAAACATTTTAGGTTCTTACTGAAATAAAATTTTCTATTGACCTCATCTTTCTTTCTTACAGTTTCCATTCTAGCTGAGACAGAAGAAATTAAGTCCATTTTAAAGGACAAGGGAATCACTGTGGAGACCATCGCTGAGGTGTACCCCATCAGAGTACAACCGGCTCGTATTCTAAGCCACATTTATTCCAGTCTAGGTAAGGAGATTGGCCAGCCTGCTAATGTCAAAGCATTATTTGTTACAAACTGGTTTCTTTCCTTTTTATTTTGTCTTGATCTTGTATTGTCTTATTGAACTGGATCTTAGAAGGAATTTAGACTCTCTGGAATCTAAGTTTCTAACACTGTATATCCTGAGTAGGCTTGATCATTTTAGGTGTGTTTTATGAACTCTTTGGCACATAGGGGCATGACTGTCACCAGACAATATTGTATCTCCATTCCAAGTGTGTGCTTAACTAACATGTTCTCCCCTTTCTAGGGACTTATATTTTCATTTTGAGTACATGCTACTTTTACATAGAGTAATAGCCAAAGAACTTGTTCTTAGGTGTTTTGTACTTGGCCATGTAATTAACTGGTTGACAATATAAAGAAATTCTACTTCTTAATATATTTATTTTTAATTAGTATTTTTATTTTTTATTCAATTTATATATTAAACTTAGTGATGGACACATTAAACAAGTTACTACAAATTACAAGTTTACACAACTTATTACAAATTTGACATTAAACAAATGGCTACATTATTAACTAAAAAAAGACATGCAGAATTTCAAAACTACCATTGTAGAAGGCTGAATAATGGCTCCCAAAGATACCCAGGTCATAATTCTTGGAACCTGTGAAGATTACCTTATATGGTAAAGAGACTTCCCAGTATGTTTAAATTAAGGGGCTTGAGATGAGGAGGATTACCCTATATTATCCAGGTGAACCTTAAATGTAATCACAAGTGTCCTCATAAAGGGAAGACGCAGGGAAATAAGATTATAGAAGTAGATGTGACAACAAAAACAAGAGATCAGAATGATGTAGCTATGAGCCAAAGATTTCCAAGGAATGCCTACAACCTCTACAGGTTGGAATTGGCATGGAACAGATTCTCCCCTGGAGCTTCCAGAAGAAACCAACCCTGCTGTCACCTTGATTTTATTTTACACCTGTAGACTGATTTTGAACTTCAGACCTCCAGAACTGTAAGAGAATAAATATGTGTAGTTTTAACCCACTAAGTTTGTGGTAATTTGTTACAGCAGAAATAGGAAAGTGATATACATTTTGGTACCTGGGAAGTGGGATTTCGCTGTAACCAATACCTGAAAGTGTGGAAGTGGCTTTAGAATTGGGTAATGGATAGACCCTGGAAGAATTTGGGGTCACAGAATAGAAAAAGTCCAGACTGCCTTAAACAAACTGTTACAGAGGCATTGATGGAAAGGGCTCACAAGGAAAAGAACAACATGTTATTGGAAACTTGAAGGTAAGGATTCTTGTTATATAATGACAGAAAACTTAGCTGAATTATGTCCTACAGTTATGTGGAAAACAGAATTATAAATGCTAATAAACTTGGATATTTAGCTGAGGTGATTTTCTCTTTTTTTGATATATTTATTGATTATGCTATTACAGTTGTCCCACTTCCCCCCCTTCACTCAACTCCATCTTGCCCACCCCCTCCCTCCCACATTCCCTCCCTATAGTTCATGTCCATGGGTCATACTTACAAGTTCTTTGGCTTCTACATTTCCTACACTATTCTTACCCTCCCCCTGTCTATTTTCCACCTATCATTTATGCTATTTATTCTCTGTACCTTCCCCCCTCTCCCCTTCCCACTCCCCTATTGACAACCCTCCATGTGATCTCCATCTCTATGGTTCTGTACCTGTTCTAGTTGTTTGCCTAGTTTGCTCTTGTTTTTGTTTTAGGTGTGGTTGTTAATAACTGTGAGTTTGCTGTCATTTTTACTGTTCCTATTTTTGATCTTCTTTTTCTTAGGTAACTCCCTTTAACATTTCATATAATAAGGGCTTGGTGATGATGAACTCCTTTAACTTGACCTTATTTGAGAAGCACTTTATCTGCCCTTTCATTCTAAATGATAGCTTTGCTGGATACAGTAATCTTGGATGTAGGTCCTTGCCTTTCATGACTTGGAATACTTCTTGCCAGTCCCTTCTTGCCTGTAAGGTCTCTTTGGAGAAATCAGCTGACAGTCTTATGGGAACCCCTTTGTAGGTAAATGTGTCCTTTTACTGCTTCTAAGATTCTCTCCTTCTGTGTAATCTTGGGTAATGTAATGATGATGTGCCTTGGTGTGTTCCTCCTTGGGTCCAGCTTCTTTGGGATTCTCTGAGCTTCCTGGGCTTCCTGGAAGTCTATTTCCTTTGCCAGACTGGGGAAGTTCTCCTTCATTATTTGTTCAAATAAGTTTTCAAGTTTTTGTTCTTCC
Organism: Desmodus rotundus; assembly: GCF_022682495.2. Taxonomy (NCBI): domain Eukaryota; kingdom Metazoa; phylum Chordata; class Mammalia; order Chiroptera; family Phyllostomidae; genus Desmodus; species Desmodus rotundus. Next base: position 9,320,083 of record NC_071400.1, on the reverse strand, counting down.
TCTTCTCCTTCTGGCACCCCTATAATTCTGATGTTGGAACGTTTCAAGATGTTCTGGAGGTTCCTAAGCCTCTCCTCATTTTTCCGAATTCTTGTTTCTTCATTCTTTTCTGGTTGGATGTTTCTTTCTTGCTTCTGGTCCACACCACTGATTTGAGTCCCAGTTTCCTTCTCATCACTATTGGTTCCCTGTACATTTTCCTTTGTTTCTCTTAGCATAGCCTTCATTTTTTCATCTAGTTTTTGACCAAATTCAACCAATTCTGTGAGCGTCTTAATAACCAGTGTTTTGAACTCTGCAACTGATAGGTTGGCTATCTGTTAGCTGCTTAGTTGAATTATTTCTGGAGCTATGAAATGTTCTGTCATTTGGGCCATTTTTTTTTTTTTTTTTTTTTTTTGTCTTGGCACATCTGTTACTTAAAGGGATGGAGCCTTAGGTGTTCCCAGGGCGGGGAAATGGTGGTCGCTGCGCTGTGACGCTGTATGTGGGGGAGGGGCTGAGAGGGAGCAATGCTGCCCGCTCCACTCTCCACCAGTTTTCAGTCACTCCCTCAGCTACCCACAATCAAATTGGGCCCCTCTGGTGCTGGTTCCCGAGTGGGTGGGCCTGTGCACACTCTAGGCCCCTGTGGGTCTCTCCAACGACCTCTCCTGTGAGGCTGGGAGTTTCTCCTGCTGCCGCCCCAACCCCCACAAGTGTTTTCAGTCAGAGGTTTGGGGCTTTATTTCCCCGCCCCGGAGCCCTGGGTTGCGTGGTCTGCTTCGCTCCCTGCCGTTTGTCCCGGTTTATCTGTGTACGAACGTGGGGCCGTGGGGTGCTACCCACCGCTCTGCCTGCCCCGTTCTCCGCCACTCTGAGTCCGGCCCTCTCGGTTTGTCTGCGTGAATGTGGGGCCGCAGGGACTGCTAGTGGTCGGACTACTTGCCCCATTCGTCCCACACTCCGCCAGTCTCGGTCCTGCCACGGCCACGCGAGTCCTCTCCGCCCCGGCTGCCCATCATCGCCCCTCCTACTGGTCTGGATGAATGTTTATTTTTTATCTTCTTGGTGTCGGACCCCCTTGCCGTTCGATTTTCTGTCAGTTCTGGTTGTGCGAGGAGGTGCAGTGTGTCTACCTACGCCGCCATCTTGGTTCTCCCAGCTGAGGTGATTTTCAAGCAAAGTGTTGAAATCATGGCCTGGTTTGTGCTTGCTGCTTATAGTAAAATGTAAGACGAAAGAAATAAATTGAGGGAAGAACAGTTAAGCAAGACAAAACAAAATAAAACAAAACAATGCAGGACTTAATGATAAACTACATTTATTTTTCAAATATACTTCTTCACTGTGTTCATCATTCTTTCAGAAGGCTCTATTGCTCACTTATGTACCAAGCACTAGGTTAGATGCTATAAGAGACACAGAAGTATAACCAAATAACTATAGTACAATCTTATAAATGCTGTAAGAATGGTATTTTGTACAAAGTACAGGAGAAACAGGATAGATTCCCTGGGGAAGTCAAGAAAGGTGTGATTTGATGAATTATCAAATGAGTGACTTCACAATTCTATTATTGCAGCAATTTCACAATAACCGAATTGCTTTAAGCATACATCAAATGACAGCTCTAATGCCACCAAGGAAAAAGGGATATTTTTCCATCAGAGATGTTCATTTATATGTGTTATCTAAATTAGAATCTCTGTTACACTTCATACACTTATTATTTCATATATTTCAGTTCCATAATATCTCTTTTATTTTTTCAAGTTATAAAGTTAGCCAACTTTGGGAACATAAGAAATTTGTAAATATGGAACTCAAATCTTTATATAGTGCTAATTCTTTTCTAATCTGTTAGTGCACATAGGTACATTTTCATGGTTATATTTAGAGTGTACATATTAACTTATGTTCTTTTTCTTTTCACTTATTTTTCATGTAAGTATTTTTATATATTTAAAAATCTATGTATTATTTGATAAAATTAAGGTAATTGTTCCCATAGTATTGAGTACTTGAATTATTTCAAAAAATTTTACCCTTCTGTGAATGCCTTCATATAGACATTCATACGTATACTCCTGTTTCCTTGGAGTATATTCTCAGAAAAGAAATTCTGGGTAAGAGTATAAACAACTTTGCAGTTGTTCTTACCTGTTGCCAGATTATACTTTAGAAGGACCAATCAATTTTTAGTGACATCAATAAACATAAAATATACCTTTTTTATTTTTACTACCCATGCAACATTGGTTTTTTACCATTTTTGTTAGATTAATCATTTTAATATACCTAAGTTATTTTAATTTCCTTTCTTTAATACCTAGTGAGAGCATGTAGTTTTTCATTTTTGCCTTACTTTTTTTGAAATTGTCTCCTATTGCTTGCAAAGCTAGAAGGATCTGTATATTTTCATATGTATTTACCAATTTTAAGTATATTTTATGATGTTTTTAACAATGAGATTTATTATATATACATGTCCTTTTCTAATACTTTCTTTGAGATATTTATTTTCTTGACTTTGTACAAATTTTTAAACCTCAAATAGAACCATTTTATCAGATACATCTTTAAGAATTGTTGAATTTATCTTCTAGTTTCATTTGAATAGATATGCTATTCTTGTTCTCTCCAATTTTCTTTTTTTAATCGATTCTTTAGAGAGAGAGAGGGAAAGAAGGGGAGAGAGAAACATCAACTTGTTGTTCCACTTATTTGTGCATTCATGGTTAATTCTTATTGTGCCCTGATGAGATGGACCCCACAACCTTGGCTTATGGGGTCAATGCTCTAACCAACTGAGCTACCCAGCCAGTGCTTCCAGTTTTCATAAATAGTTATTTATCTAATCACAAAATGAAATGCACATGTTAACTGCAGGGAACTGGAAAATAGAGAAAAACACAAAGGGAAATGATAAAAATCACCTATAATTCTACCACACACAGGAAGCCACTGTTTTGCTTTGGAGCATTTGCTTCCAATGAATCTTATAAAATAAATACACACTTGTTTTTAGAAAACTGGTATGAGAAATAACAGACTTTGTAACCTGTTTTTTTGCAACATAATAATATATGATAAACCTTATTTCTTTTCCTTATTTAGCCTCCTCTAATATTATTTTAATATCTGCATTAGCATAATATCCTCAATTTTTTGACATATGGATGATAAACTTTTTATTAATTAAGCAGCTGTTTTTGTATATATTTTATAAATTATCTGCTTATATTCTTTTACCATTTTTCCACTGGAAAACTTTCAGTTTCTTACTGGCTTATGCAAGGTTTTTTATGTACAGGGGATGCTAACACTGTCTTCCACATATTATCGCATTATTTTGCTATTTTATTATTTCCCTTTTTATTTACTCCCTTTTGCTATTCATATTTCCCTAATACCTAGTGAGGTTGGCTTTAATTTTTTAATCTAATTTTTATATATAGAATTTTTACATTTTTATGTAGTAAAATTTTCTCATTTTTGGTTTCTTTGTTTCCTGTTATGCTAAGAGAGATAGACCCCAAAATGTAAGTAATTTGGATTTCGTGAAAATTAAAAAGTTATGTAATAGACACCATCAATAAAGTGAAAAGGCAAACCACAGAATGAGAGAAAGTATTTGCAAATCATATATCTGATAAAGGGTTAATATCTGGAATATATAGAGAACTCTCACAACTCAACAAAAAAAATTTCCTAAAACTATAAATTTAGTGCAACCCCTATCAACCCAATAGCATCCTTCACAGAAATAGAAAAAGCAATCCTAAAATCCCCTCTCCCAGGAACTACTATAAAGGACACATGGACAAAACCAAGGGGGAGGGTGGAGGCAGGAGAGGGAGGTGGGTTTGGCTGGGGTGGGGTGGAGGGGTGGGGGAAAATGCAGACAACTGTAATTGAACAACAATTAAAAATTGTTTAATTAAAAAAAAAGAAAAAACAATCCTAAAATTTGTAAAGAACCATGCAAGGCCCCAAATAGACAAGGAAATCCTGAGAAAGAAGAACAAAGCTGGAGGCATCACACTTCCTAATTTCAAACTATATTACAAAGCTATGGTAATCAAAACAACATGATGCTGGCATAAAAATAGGCACGTAGACAAATGGAACAGAGTTGACAGTCCAAAAATATGCCCACGTAATATGTTGAAATTCAACTAATGTCACATATGTTGAAGAGATAATGATCAAAATTTTTTCTAAACTGACTAAAGATACCAAGGTCACACAAAGGCTAAAAATCTGTGAGCAAGATAAATGCAAAGAAAACCAACCTTAGCATTTAATAATCAAACTTCTGGAAGCCAAGACAAAGAGAAAATCTTTAAAATGGCCAAAGTTGAAGAAAGATAGGGTGCTTTCAAAGGAACAATGATGAAACTTAGAGTTGATATTTTTAAAATCAAATTGATTGGGGTGACATTGGGCAATAGGATCATAGAGGTTTGAAGTGTACGTGTCTATAATACATGATCTGTATATTGCACTGTGTGCCCACCACCTAAAGTCAAACCGTCTTCCATCACCATTCATTAGGACACACTCCATCCCTTTGCTTTTGGCAACCACTACATCGTTGTCTATGTCCATGAGTTTCAGTTTTATATCCCACATATGAGTGAAATCATAAGGGTTTTACCTTTTTCTGACTAACTTATTTGACTTAGCATAATATTCTCAAGGTCCATCTCTGTTACCGCAAATGGCAATATTTCATCTTTTCTTATGGCTGAGTAGTACTTCATTGTGTACATGCACCACATCTTCTCTACCCAATCCTCTATCGCAGGGCACTTTGGTTGTCTCTGTGTCCTGGCCACTGTGTGTAATGCTGCAATGAACACAGAGGTTCATATATCTTTGTGAATACATGTTTGCAAGTATTTTGAGTAGATAACAGGAGAGGGATTGCTGGGTCATATGCTAACTCTATTCTTAATTTTTTGAGGAACCGCCAGAGTGTTTTCCATATGGCTGTAGCAGGCTATATTCCTACCAGCAGTGAATGAGAGTTCCTTTTTTCCCACAACCTCTCCAACACTTGTTGTTACTTGTCTTGTTGATAATAGCCATTCTAATAGGTGTGAGGTGGTATCTCATGGTAGTTTTGATTTGTATTTCCCTAATAGCTAGTGAGGTTGAGCATCTTTTCATATATCTGTTGGCTATTTGTATGTCGTCTTACTGAGTTGTATTTCTGAAGCATAGAGATTAACATCATATTGCCCATATTTCTTCTTTAAATCATTTGAACTGTGTGGCTTGCTAAAAAGAATATTGCCTCAAAATGAAAATAAACATACATATGAATAAGTCCTAAATAAGAATTAAATATGCTCAGGGTAATAATAATGAACATGTGCAATATCTACAAAAAGTGTTGATCAGTAAGGTTCACACTTCAAAATGTAGTGAATACAAATAAAATAGTCATACTCTATTTAGACTCTGTACCTTTGATTTGACACTTAATTTAAATTCATACATTCAGTAGAATACATGTGTGTGCTGGTATGTATAAATATTGTGTGGCTGTTTAAAGCCATGTTAGAATGTTTGTGCTAAAATTCAAAAGCACATAATATAAAATAGCATTCTTCCTTGACAATAATAAAAAGTAAAACAATTTTGAAATTTGTCCCAAAACAATAAAATGTCTTAAATTACAAAAATAACAGCTCCCGGTTACTAAGAGTTTACTATTTCTATGCTTCAGGTACTGTGCCAAGTACTTTATGCAATATCTCATTTGAAACTTACCGCAACCCCAGGAGGTTAGTACTATTTAGAGGAAAATAAGGTACGAGTAATTAAGATCACCCAATTAGTAAATAGGATTCTGGATTGAATCCTGAACCTGAAAAATTCTTAACTACAGAGGACAAGTAGGACGATGGGTGAAATCTGAATAATATCTGTGGGTTGGGTAACAGTGTTTTATCAATGTTATTTTCCTGATTTTGGCACATTTTCATTATGGTTATATAAGAGAATGCCTTTTTAATTAAAAAATATATATATTAAAATTAAAACATTTTTAATTTTTCAATTATAGTTGGCATTCAGTATTTTTAAAAATGTTCCTCTGCCAAGTGAATTTTGCTGTGTATAAGTTTGCACAAAATTTCCTGTCAGACACAAGAATATTGAAATACTTTAACTTATTTGGATAAAATGTGTTGTCCCATTGAATAAAATGTATCACTACTATGTTATTGAAGGAGATCAAGATAAACTCTTATTTCAGTTTAGTATGCCCTGCTTAAGCTAATGAGGTTTTTGTTCAGCTTTGTTGAGGCATAGTTTATATTGGAAAGTTTGATAACCAGTATATCTTTTGCACTTTTTATGGACTTTAAAGAAATTTAGTGCGTGACTATTGGTAATAGAGTTCTGTCATTCATACACTGTTAACTTTATGTGCATTCTTGTCTCCCTTGTGTAGATGATGTGGATTCTTTATAAGACCATCGAGTTCTTTAAAAGCCCACAGTGCTTTGTATGGTCCTGTACATGACATGAACACTAACTATGAGATTCAGAACTTAGTTCGTTCAATAAGGAAGTTTAAACTAATACAAAAAACACTTTGCTGTTGGATTTGTGCACTAAAAATACCTTGACCATTTCTCAATTCTATCTCAGGATGCAACAGTAGGATGAAACTCAGTGGCCGACCCTACAGACACATGGGAGTCCTTGGAACTTCAAAACTCTATGACATTCGGAAAACTATCTTTACCTTCACTCCACAGGTGAGTGGAATAGCTTTAACATATATTGAGATGAATGGAAATAAAAGATAAACATTACAGAAATAAAGCATTTACTGGAGTTTGGACAAGTGTCAGAGTTCCATAGGGCCTTCCACATATTAAGTTGCTCAATAAATATTTGTGGAGTTGGACTGAATTGAATTTCTGGCACACAGTTATGCCAAGTGATGATGGCTATCAAGAGTAGTCCTGAGTGTTACAGAAATAGTGACTAGGGATTTTACAAATATTTGAGTACTTTAAAAATTGTTGTTACTTTTAGCCTTGGCTGGTGTGGCTCAGTGGTGGATTGAGCATGGGCCTTCAAACCAAAGGGTCACCAATTTGATTCCCAGTATAGGGCACATGCCTGGGTTGTGGGCCAGGTCCCCAGCAGGGGTGCACAATAGGCAACCATGCATTGATGTTTCTCTCCCTCTATTTTTCCCTCCTTTCCCCTCTCTCTAAAAATAAATAAATGAAATCTTTAAAAAATAAAAATTGTCCTTACTTTTAAAAGACTAAAACTCTTCTTATTTTTACTTGTATTGATCCTTTATAAACAAAATATAGTCTTTTTTCTTCAGCTACCAAATTTTGTGTTCTCTTTGGGGGAGGGGCCCTTTTTACAAGCCTAGAGATCTTTGATGTCCTCTTCTGAACAAAAATGTTAGTACTGTTTTAGCCATGATTATTCACATTGTTAGTCTGATGTTTATTAGTCACATTATAATAGCAAGCCTGATTATATGTGTATATGGAGAGGAGAAATTATTTTCTGAAGAGAAAGCTAAAGCTCTCCATTTGTCACCTTACTTCTGAAATAGTGCAGCTGAGGTATAGACAAAAAAAATTAGACCATAGATTATATTTCTGATCTTGCCATTTGCTAGCTATATGACTTTACAAATCCCCTTAATGTTTCTTGGCCTTATTTTATCTATTAAAAGAAGAAAAGCCCTTACTGGGTAGTTATAGAATTAAGAAAAGTTATATACTTGAAAATACTTTGTAAATTATAGCACACTGTAAAAATGTCAAAAATTATATGTACCAATGGACCACCAGATGCTTTGGGAAGAAAAGCATTAAATTTGGCAGATTATTGCCTTTGTAACATCTTATATACCCTGTGAATATGTGATTACTTTAAAATATTATTTGATAGTTGTGAGAATAAATTACTCTGAGCTGTTATTTTTATTTTTCTCAGTTTATAGACCAGCAACAGTTCTACTTGGCTCTAGACAACAAGATGATAGTGGAAATGCTTAGAACAGACCTCTCCTACCTCTGTAGCCGCTGGAGGATGACAGGCCATCCCACCATCACCTTCCCCATCTCACACACCATGCTTGGTAAGGTTGTATGAGGCAAGGAATAATGTTTATTTGGAATAAGTCATGTGGTTAGTCCTTTAAAATCTTAGAGACACTGGAGAGCTATTTCTTATCATTTATTCTTTCAGCAGTTATTTATTAGCTCCTACTTTGTTCCAGGCACTTTTCTAAGGACTGGGGAATACATGAAGTGAATAAGGCAGATGAGGTTTCTAATCTCATGTGGCTCATGTTTTAGAATAAATATGTATCAAACCAATACACAAGAATATTTCAGGTCATTTGAGAGCTATAATTTAAAAAGAGTAGTAGAAAACTTGGTTGGCAGCTACTTCAGATAATTGGTTTCTAGGTCAATTTGCAGAAACTTTATTAATACAATTCATTTTGAGGAAAGTAAAAGTACATTCTGCATCTATCCTACTCCAGTGCATCATCAAGATTTTATAGGTAAATTCCTACACATCTCTCCTTCCAAGGCTTGTCTAACTTAGCAGTAAAATCTACCAGGGAAAAGTGAGAAAGCTTTTAGTTTATCTTTCCTTTATTGTCTGGGCTTACTGACATTACTTATTTGAAACTGGATGAATGGCTTTATTGTTCTCAGTTCTTGGAGGACTACAGCCAATGCAGAAGCATTGCTAACTTTCTGTGTCTCTGTTGTTGCTTCCAAAAAGCCTGTTTGTACTGCCAAAGTACATAAAATTCCTTTTCATTAGAGAAGAATCCTTTATTATAAATCATTCAAAGTTTGAACAAACTGTTTGGGATTTTGTTCACATCTTGTAAAGTGCTTCAGAAGCACAGGATTTGAAGAAGTATGGTAGTCCTTCTTTTTGTCTTTCTTCTTTTAAGACAATTAACAAGTGCCCATTTAATAACTACTGTGTCTTCAGAAAATGTAGTGTAATTGGAAAGGTATTTTAAATGAAAAAAATGCCATGAGTGAGACCTGGAGTCAGGGACAAGCTTGACTTGTGAGTGGTCAGTAAAGAGGCCAAACTGAATAGAATGAGCTTTGCATGTTAGAGTGTAATTATCAAGAAAATTGGGTAAGCAAGGTGGGATCATATTATGAAAACCTTGAAAATAAGCAGATATTTAAAACAGATTTTCTCAGAAGTCTGAGTATATAGTTTTTGAACAAACTGAGATATGACAGTGATTTTGATTTGGTGACAGTATATACTATAGTGAGGACAATCTGATATCAAGGAAACTAATCTAGGTATGAGGTGATTGGAAGATACACTGGATTGGTGGTAGTAAAAATAGATCAGGAAAGAAGGATACAAGTCATTCAATAGATATGAGATATGAATCAAAATAATGGCAAGATTTACGAAGTAGGTAAACAATGCTCCCATTGATAAAAAGCAGAGACATTCTATAGGAAGATGCCACTTCTAAAGGGACATGTTCAGTTTATGGTGACAAAGAGATTTCAAAATAGAAATACCTAATCAGTCATGTGCCACATAACCATGTTTCAGTCAATTACAGACCACATATACAGTGGTGGCCCCATAAGATTACAATGATGTATCACCTCACACCTGTCAGAATGGCCATCATCAATAAATCAACAAACAAGAAGCGCTCTGTTAAAGATGTGGAGAAAAGGGAACCCTAGTATCCTGTTGGTGGGAATGCGGAATGGTGCCACCACTATGGAAAGCAGTATGGAGATAACTCCCAAAATTTAAAATGGATCTGCTTTTTGATCCAGTGATCCCACGTCTGGGAATATATACAAAGGAACCCAAAACACTAATTCGAAAGAATATAAACTCATCTATGTTCATTGCAGTGTTATTTATAATCGCCAAGATATGGAAGCAGCCCAAATGTCCATCAGTAGGTGAGTGAATATAAAAGCTGTGGTATGTTTACACAAATGAATACTAGTTGCCTTAATAAGCAATTACAATCACACTTGAAACTTGAAAGTAGGAAGTCTCAGCAAAGAAATGGAAATACTTAGCAAAGTAGCAAAAAATTGAAGATATAAAAAACTAAATGAAAGTTTTAGAACTTAAAACTATGATAAGTTAAATGAAAAACTCACTGCCTAGGCTTACCAGCAGAATTAAGATGATAGAGTGAACTTGAAGATAGAACTGAGAGAAACGACTGATTCTGAGCAAGAGTGAAAATAGATTGAACAAATATGAACAGAACCTCAGAGACCTGTGAGACTAATAACTAAAGATCTAACATTTACATTATAAGAGTCCCAGAAGGAAAGGAAAAAGGATATGGGGCTGAAAAAGTATTCCAACTAATAATGGCTGGAAAATAGGCAAAAGTAATAAAGCCAGAGATTCAAACAGCTGTGAAAGCCCCTAACTGTTTAAATCCACAAAAACTCATGCCAAAACACATGATAACGAAACTTCTGAAAATTAAAAAAAGGATAAATCTTGAAAGCAATAATAAAGAAATGATACTTTGCCCATATGGGAAAAATTATTTGAATGAAAGCAGATTTCTCATTAAAAACCCTGAAGAACAGGGGAAGTGGCACTACATTTTTCAAGTGCTGAAAAAAAGAATTAAAAACTAAGAATTCTTTATCCAGCAAAAAAATGTACTTTAAGAGTAAAAGGGAAAAATACATTCTCAGATGAAGGAAAACTCAATGAATTTGTCAGTAGTAGGTCTGTCCTAAAAGAATGGCTTAAAGGAAGCTCTTGAAATGAAAGGAAACAATACAAGATGGAATGGTGAAGCATCAAGAAAGAAAAAAATAGTGGAAAGAGTAAGAATATGGGTAAATACAGTAGATATTCTCCACTTCAGTTTTGACATCTGTGGCAAAAACTATGACAATGTCCAGTGTGGTTCTCAAAATATTTAGAGGAAGTCTTTAAAGAAATTGTTATAAATTTCTAATATAAAGTGTTATTGGACTGAAAGGGAGGTGAGGTTTCTAGACATCACTTTAACTGGTAAAATGTTGATACTAGTAGAGAGTGATGTATGTATAATATATGTTTATATATATAATATAATACCTAGAGTAACCACTAAGAAATTTAGACAAGAAGATAGAGTTAAAAAGACTATAAGTAAAAGAGAAGCATACTAACGGAGAACAAACTGATGATTTCCAGAGGAGAGGAGAGTGGAAGGATGGGTAAAGGGGAGTAAAAGATACAAACTTCCAGTTATAAAATAAGCCACAGGGATGTGGTTTACAGAACAGGGAATATAGCCAATAACATCATAATAACTGCACAGTAACAGAAGGCGATTAACATTGTAAGGTATATAAATGTCAAATCACTATGTTACATACTTGAAACTAATACAATATTGTGTGCCAACTTTACTTCAATATTTTTTAAATTATGACAAGTCCATATGATGCATTATTACACAGTGATTTTAAAAATGTGTCATAAAGCCCAGACCAGTGTGGCTCAGTTAGTTGGGCATTGTTCCACGAAGCGAATGGTCACTGGTTTGATTCCTGGTCAGGGTACATGCCTGGGTTGTGGGCATATGCCTGCGTTGTGGGTCCAGTCCCCTGTTGGGGCACATGTAAAAGACAATTGATCGATGTTTCTCTCCCTCTCTTTCTCCCTCCCTTCCCCTCTCTGTAAAAATAAGTAAAATCTAAAAAAATTTGTCATAAAAAAGCATATAGATAAATCAAAATGAAATTTTTGCAGGTATTCTAGAAGGTAAGAAGAAAATAGAGACATGAAGAACAAAGGAATAAACAGAAAACAATGTCAGACTTAACCCTAACATATCAATAACTATATTAACTGTAAGTGAGAATTTAAATATACCAATTAAAAGACTGAGATGGGTAGAGTAGGTTAAAAATGACCCATATATGTATGCTCTCTCCATAAAATTCACTTCATATATAACAATATAAGTAAACTGAAATGAAAAGAATGGGAAAAGGTAAACCATATAAAATTAATTTTTAAAAATCAGAAGTGACTATATTTGGTAGACTTCAGAGTAAAGAGGAACAGAGATAGTGTAAACAACATTAGAAATGAAAAAGGGAGTATAGCAACAGAAATGGAGGAGACTATAAAAATTATAAAAAATACCAATTGCAATTTGTAAATCTAGATAAAATTGACAAATTTTCTAGAAAAGTAAATAATATAAGAATAATCTTAATAAGAAACATCCATAAAACTATATGAGAAAAATTATAAAACTAATGAAGAGCATAAAAGATTTTAATTATAAGACAGAAAAATCCCCATTTTTCTAAGTGGAAATAGTCAATATTGAGATGTCCATTCTCATTAAATTAATCTGTCCATTCAGTGTAGTTTCAAGTGAAAATAAAAACACAAACTTCTATGAACAGTCTAAATCTAAATTTCTTAATGGAAGAGAAAATGTACAAGAATACCCAGACTTTTTTTTTTATCCTCACCTGAAGATATGCTTATTGATTTTAGAGAGAGGGGAAGGGATTGGGAGAGATGGGGAGAGAAACATCCATGTGAGAGAAAAACATCAATTAGCTGTCTCTCCTATGCGCTCTGACCAGGGACCGAACCCACAACCTAGGTAGTGCCTTGACTGGGAATCAAATCTGTTAACTTTTGGTCAGTGGGATAATTCTCTAACCAACTGAGCCACACCAGCCAGAGCAAAAATACCCAGACTTTTTAAAAACTAAAAACAATTAAGAGAATATAGATCCATGATAATTAAAATATCAATATGATAGTAATTCAAATACAGTAGTCACTACCTTATTTGCAGTTTTGCTTTCAATGGTTTCAGTTACCAGCAGTCAACCATGGTCCAAAAATATTAAAAATTTTGGAAATAATCAATTTATAAGTTTTAAATTGTGTACTATTCTGAGTAGTGTGATGAAATCTCGAGCTATCTCCCTTGGTCCTGCCTGGGACATGAATCATTCCTTTGTACAGCGTATCCATGCTGTTTATGCTACCTACTCCTTAGTTACTTAGTAACCATCATGATTATCGTATTTTGAGGGAGAGAGACTACATTCACATAACTTTTATTACAGCATATAATTATAATTGTTCTATTTTATTATTATTAATCTCTTACTGTGTATAATTTTAAAATTAAACTTTATCATATGTATGTATGTATGTATGTATAGAAAAAAACATAGTATATATAGGGTTCAATAGTATACAGAGGCATCCACTGGGGTCTTGGAACATATCCTGCAGATAACGGGGGACTACTTTGGAGGCAAAAGAATATAAAAAAATACATTTGGGAAATAATTTATCTAGGCCTGCTATTTTACATTTTATGCAAAATTAAATTCTGAATATATTAAAAAACTAAGCAAAGAAACCCATGAAAGTATTAGAAGAAAATATGGAAGAATGTTTTTGTGATCTTGGACTGAAGGAAGCTGTACCTTGTAAGATACAAGAAGGAAACATTATATTCCACTTAAAGGTGAGATCATATGGTATTTGTCCCTCACCGCCTGGCTTATTTCACTTAGCATAATGCTCTCCAGTTCCATCCATGCTGTTGCAAAGGGTATAAGCTCCTTCTTTCTCTCTGCTGTGTAGAATTCCATTGTGTAAATGTACCATAGTTTTTTGATCCACTCATTTGCTGATGGGCACTTAGGTTGCTTCCAGTACTTGGCTATTGTAATTGAACAACAATTAAAAAAAAAAAAAGGAAACATTAACAAATTTTGAAACATGAAAATTTAAATATTTTATACAAAAATGAACGGTAGTTGAGGTTGAAAAACAGTAAAGTGGGTAAAGGGTTTGCCATATGTATAATAGGAAGAAGGGTAATATTCACAAAATGTAAGCATGGAGCTCTTCAAAGTTGATTTGGCAGACTGGTGAGGCCACTGTGTAAAAAAAAGATGAACTACTTAATAGAAACATGGGGAAAGGACATAAACAGGCAATTCAAAAAAGAAATAGAAATGGCCAGTATACACATGAAAACATGCTGGATCTTACTAGTAATAAAATTAAAGGATGCCTTTTTTAAAACATATTAGATAAACAAAGATTAAAAAGATTATTAATGTCTATTGTTATTAAAGGTATGGGGAAAATGTCACTTACTATACTGATGATGGAAATATAATTGACTCAACTTTTTTAGTGGGCAATTTGGCAATCTCTATAAAAATTTCTGTAAGTGTTCTGTTGTCCAGTTCTACTTGTGAGAAATTCCCTAAGGAGATAATAGAAAAAGTGCATATAGAGGTACAATGATCCTCATCACTGCGTTGCTTGTAGTACAAAAACAGTCTAAATGTCTGCCATGGAATCATTTTTAGCTTTTACAAATGATAAATAAGTTAGAAAAAGTAGATCACAAAAGAATATGTGTAATATGATTTCCTTCACATAAAGTCAGATAATTTTTAGCTTTCTAAATATTTTTATACCTGTAGACATAAACCAAGGCTCATTAGATGACATAATATTATATGAAATATTTAAGACAGTGCTTGGCATGTAACATTCAACAAATGGTTGCTGTTATCATTGTCAGCATTCAGTAGTCAAGTGTTCTGCCCTTAGGCTCTGTGCTAAGTATTTATGATAAATAAGATACTGTCTTCGAGGAACTCAATTGGTCATCATCTTTTAACCATTTGCCCATTCTGCAGTATTGTTGGCTTTCAGATGAATTGTTGAAATACAGGGTGGTCAACGAGGAGTGTCTCATTTGTATTTTCCTCGTCAGACTGTTGGTTTGAAATAATTGAAAGATTTCCCTTATTTAAAAGTTAAAATCACAAAGATTGTTTAAAATTCTCTTCAAGATGAAGATGGAACCAGCCTGAATTCAAGTATCCTGGCAGCACTCCGAAAAATGCAGGATGGCTATTTTGGTGGGGCAAGGTAAGTGACCTCTACATTCTCTTTAGTGAAATGAAATCAAATTTGGAAGCTGGGTGTAGTAATTGTAGACTTGTTATGCCTTTCTGCGTATCTTTTTTGTTTCATGGATGCACGTTTTTAAAAAGACTTTATTTATTTTTAGAGAGAAGGGGAGGGAGCAAGAGAGGGAAAGAAACACTGATGTGTGAGAGATACATTGATCAGTTGCCACTCGCACGCCCCCTACTGGGGGCCTAGCCTGCAACCCAGGCACGTGCCCTGACTGGAAATCGAACCCGCAACCTTTGGGTTTGCAGGCTGGCACTTGATCCACTGAGCCACACCAGCCAGGGCCATAGATGAATCTTTTTATATTAAATTTATTGGGATGTCATTGGTTAATAAGATCATACAGGTTTCACGTGTACATTTCTATGATACATGATCTGTGTATTGCTTTATGTGCACACCACCCAAAGTCAAATCTTCTTCCATCATCATCATATATTTTGGCCCCCTTTACACTTTACTACCCCCCTGCACCTTCTCCTCTGGTAACCACCATACTGTTGTCTATGTCTATGAGTTTTTGTTTTGTTTGTTTTTCTTGTTTGTTCATGTGTTGACTTCAGTTTTGTATCTCACATATGAATGAAATTATATGGTTCTTAACTTTTTCTGTCTGACTTACTTCACTAAGCATGATATTCTTTCTGTGTATCTTTAACAACAATCTCATCCTATTCAGAGAACCTCATGTTTGATAGATTGAATGAAGGAATTTAATGTTACAGAGAAGCATTAGAATTTTTCCTCACCTTGATCTCTGCCTAGATCTTAACAATTCAGTGGACAAGAAAACTTACTCTTTTTTTTTTTAAAGGTTACTGGACTATTCATTTCTGGCTGCTTTTCTTTTCTTTTTTCCTAAGTTTTTATTTTGAAAAATTGTAAGCTAACAGAAATCTTACTGAAAAATCGTTTTCTCCCTTTCCTTCCTTCTACTCCTCCCTACCTCACTTCTTCCCTACCCTGCTTCTTCTATCACCCATATGTACACCTGCAGAAACACATACACATCTTTTTTGCTGAACTATGTGAGAGTTAGCAGAAACATCATCACTCTTCTACC
This sequence comes from Desmodus rotundus, assembly GCF_022682495.2. NCBI lineage: Eukaryota > Metazoa > Chordata > Mammalia > Chiroptera > Phyllostomidae > Desmodus > Desmodus rotundus. Next base: position 9,304,008 of record NC_071400.1, on the reverse strand, counting down.
CTAAATACTTCAGTTTGTGTCTTCTAAGAACAAGAGTATTCTCATATATAACTGCAATGTAATCATCATACTCAGAAAATGTACTACTGATACAATACAATATTATCTGATATGGAGCTCATATTCAAAATTACTCATTTGTACCAATAATGGTTTCCCATAGCTTTTTTTTCTCCTCCAGGATCCAATGAAAGATCACACATTGGCATTTAGTTATTATATCTCCTTGATGTCCTTTAATGTATAACAATTCTGCAGTCTTTTGTTAATCTTTCATGACAGTTTTCATTACAGTTTTGAAGAAGGAAGGTCAGTTATTTTGCAGAATATCTCTCAATTTTGTTAAAGAGGCAGCTGTCAGGTTTTTCCATATTCTTTGTCCAACAGTCTTTTCACTAAACAGTTAGCTGCCACTGATGAATCATTTATTATTTGTGGAGTGGTAAAATGATGACTCTGTGTTTCTATCATTCTCTGTACATTTAACATTTGAAACCTTTCTGTTTAAAATACAGCTTTCCCATACTCCCTTTATTTTGTACATTTAGTGTCAGCTTAGATTCGTGGATTTTTATTTTATTTTTTATGTCATGCTCCATTCCTGTCATTATTTATTTCAATGGTCAAATTATACAGGATCTGGCCATTGGAAGCCTCTTCAAGCTGGCTTCTTTAGGAAATCAGTACCATTGACTTTCCCTTTGGGCTTTGCAATTGGCTTTATATGTAGGGGAGGATATAGCTTACAATCTACTATAATTTATAACATTTTCAAGTATCATCTTTTATTTTCAAAATGGTCTTTTTTAGTATTATTTAAATGACGTGATGGATTTGTGGTGGTTTTTATTCATTCTTTTCTAGCTTCTCTGGTAGCCAATGGAAATTCTGGCCAATGTTTGGCATAGTTATCAACATGGCAACATAGCAGTGAAAGAAAGCAAAACTTATCTGCTGGTGGATTGTAAACCCATAATTGTAGTTTTTATTAACACAATACCCTAACCTATAATACATCATGCCTAGGAGTATAGTAAAATTTTACATTTATAAAATTTATACTAATGTATGATCATTAGTATAAATTGTATTATGACAGTATTATGATTATATTGTGACAGTAATCCCCCAACAAAACATTCTGGGTATCCTTTCTCACTAAATTGTGTTGTTTTAAAAGCATCTTCTCTGATTTCTTGTTTTATATTTGCACTCTCACTGTCAGGGTTCAAACAGGTAAATTGTCAGAGTTTTTGACAACGTCTTGCTGCACACAGTTGAGCTTCATGGACCCTGGACCTGACAGTAAGCTGTACAGTGAAGATTATGATGACAACTATAGCGAGCTAGAATCTTGTGACTGGATGAATGGCTATGATTCAACCAGTAATGGTAAGGAGGCGTCATAAAGGCACTGGCCTTGCTGGATAAGAATACAAAGCATTGTTGAGTGTCCTCCTTAATATTTCTCACTGCCAGCAGTCTCACTCCTATTTAATACACGAACCTTTTGTTTGGCTTCACTTTTCATCCTTCTACTTAACCTTTGGTATCTGGACTAATATCCCTGCTATGATTGTGGAATATAAAGTTGACTATCCTTTACTAAGTGAGGTTAGGGAGAGTTCTCTGCTGGGTATATAAAATGGCTAGTGATTTCAAAATCACAGGAAGCAGTGAAGAGTGGGAGAGATTTAGCGAAGTATATAGTGGAAAAACTATACACATACACTCCTGCTTTATGACATTAAAACATAAATAAGAAATTAATTTAGAGTGCTTTTTAAAAAAGATTTTATTTATTTATTTATTTTTAGAGAGGGGAAGGGAAGGAGAAAGAGAGGGAGAGAAACATCAATGTGTGGTTGCCTCTTGTGCACCCCCTACTGGGGACCTGGCCCACAACTGAGGCATGTGCCCTGACTGGGAATTGAACTGGCGACCCTTTGCTTCGCAGGTCGGTACTCAATCTACTGAGCCACACCAGCCAGGAGTATACAGTGCTTTTTATATATAATATTTATATAGTCACTTTAGAATCTCCTGGGAGGACTGCATAGTTTGGAAAAACAACTATTTGGTATGTGCATTGCTTTTATATTGCAAACTACACAAACAAAGCACAACAAAGTCTAGTTGGCCATAAGGAATACTTAGATGACGTAGTGACAAAACATCATGGGGACATATATTTAAAGTGGCGGAGAAGTACCCTACAGTGTTAAAACACTGACCTAGTCAGGGAAAGCATTACAGTGCTTAAGACCCAAAGAAAATAAGGCAATAGGGAGGGAGAACCAAGATGGCGGCGTAGGTAGACACACTTCACCTCCTCACACAACCAGAACTGACAGAAAATTGAACGGCAAGGAAGTCCGACACCAAGAAGATAAAAAATAAACATTCATCCAGACCGGTTGGAGGGGTGGAGACTGCAGTCCGGGCAGAGAGGACTCCTGTGGCTGTGGCGGACCGAGACTGGCGGAGTGTGGGACGAACGGGGCAGGCAGTCCCACCACTAGCAGTCCCTGCGGCCCCACATTTGCACAGATAAACCGAGAGGGCCGGACTCAGAGTGGCGGAGAATGGGGCAGGCAGAGTGGTGGGTAGCACCCCGAGGCCCCACATTTGCACATAGATAAACCGGGATGAATGGCGGGGAGCGAAGCAGACTGCGTAACCCAGGGCTCCAGTGCGGGGAAATAAAGCCTCAAACCTCTGATTGAAAACGCCCTCAGGGGTTGGGGCGGCAGCAGGAGAAACTCCCAGCCTCACAGGAGAGGTCCTTGGAGAGACCCACAGGGGCCTAGGGCGTCCACAAGCCCACCCACTCGGGAACCAGCACCAGAGGGGCCCAATTTGATTGTGGGTAGCAGAGGGAGTGACTGCAATCCTCTGGAGAGTGGAGTGGGGGCATTGCTCCCTCTCAGCCCCTCCCCCACGTACAGCATCACAGCGCAGAGACCAGTGTTACCCCGCCCTGGGGGACACCTAAAGCTCCGCCCCTTTAAGTAACAGAAGCACCAAGACAAAAAAAAAAAAAGGCCCAAATGACAACACTTCAAAGCTCCAGAAATAATTCAACTAAGCAGCGAACAGATAGCCAACCTATCAGTTGCACAGTTCAAAACACTGGTAATCAAGAAGCTCGCAGAATTGGTTGAATTTGGTCAAAAACTAGATGAAAAAATGAAGTCTATGCTAAGAGAGACAAAGGAAAATGTACAGGGAACCAATAGTGATGAGAAGGAAACTGGGACTCAAATCAACGGTGTGGACCAGAAGGAAGAAAGAAACATCCAACCAGAAAAGAATGAAGAAACAAGAATTCGGAAAAATGAGGAGAGGCTTAGGAACCTCCAGGACATCTTGAAACATTCCAACATCCGAATTCTAGGGGTGCCAGAAGGAGAAGAGGAAGAGCAAAAACTTGAAAACTTATTTGAGCAAATAATGAAGGAGAACTTCCCCAGTCTGGCAAAGGAAATAGACTTCCAGGATGTCCAGAAAGCCTGGGGAGTCCCAAAGAAGCTGGACCCAAGGAGGAACACACCAAGGCACATCATAATTACATTACCCAAGGTGAAACAGAAGGAGAGAATCTTAGAAGCAGCAAGAGAAAAGGACACAGTTACCTACAAAGGAGTTCCCCAAAGACTGTCAGCTGATTTCTCAAAAGACACCTTACAGGCAAGAAGGGGCTGGCAAGAAGTATTCAAAGTCATGAAAGGCAAGGACCTACATCCAAGATTACTGTATCCAGCAAAGCCATCATTTAGAATGGAAGGGCAGATAAAGTGCTTCTCAGAGAAGGCGAAGTTAAAGGAGTTCATCATTACCAAGCCCTTATTATATGAAATATTAAAGGGACTTATCTAAGAAAAAGAAGATCAAAAATAGGAACAGTAAGAATGACAGCAAACTCACAGTCATAAACAACCACACCTAAAACAAAAACAAGAGCAAACTAGGCAAACAACTAGAACAGGAACAGAACCATAGAGATGGAGATCACATGGAGGGTTGTCAATAGGGGAATGGGAGGGGGAGAGGGGGGGAAAGGTACAGAGAATAAGTAGCATAGATGATAGGTGGAAAATAGACAGGGGGAGGGTAAAAATAGGGTAGGAAATGTAGAAGCCAAAGAACTGACAAGTATGACCCATGGACATGAACTATAGAGGGGAATGTGGGAGGGAGAGGGTAGGCAGGATGGAGTGGAGTGGGGGGGGAATGGGACAACTGTAATAGCATAATCAATAAATATATTTTAAAAAAGAAAGAAAAAGAAAATAAGGCAATAGGATCAAATTATTCTTCTAGCTATTTAAAACATGATTTGCCTGCTTTCATTTCCTGGGCATTTAACTTTTGTTCTCTATATTAAGGCAGCCCATCTCTTTATCTTAAGAGTGGTTTGTTGGAGAAAAGAAAAAATAAATTAGTTTTCCTTGATGTGGTAGCAAGCATAATCTCATATACAATAGACCAACATGTTAGAAGTCAGAAGGACTATATTTTTATTTGGGCTCAACATTTACTCACCTAAGAACCATTTAATTCACTCTGTATTTGTTTTTGTAAGATCTAAAATAATATGAATTTCTTTGTTGGAAAAGTGTGTTAAATATAAGATTACTTCCTATTATCAATAACAAAAGTCATGATATCTACTGTGGCATAACCTGAACTATTTTGAAAACCAGACAAGAATGATCATTTATTGAGGTTGTTTGCTGCTCCACGGGTAATTATAATTTCCATCTGTAGCACTCTTTCTGTTAGATTAATTTCTAAAATATATATTTTTAATAATATGTATTGGGTTGGTCAAAAAGTTTGGGTGTTTTTTTTTTCCATAAGATGGTTCTAATAGGGCTCAGTTGTCTTTTAAATTCATCCAAAACAATTTTGTTAGATTGTATTGTGACAGCTGTCCTATCAGCACAGCTCCGGTAAACATGGAAAAATCAAGGGGGAGGGTGGAGGCGGGGGAGGGAGTTGGGTTTGGCTGGGGTGGGGGGGAGGGATAGGGAGAAAATGCAGACAACTGTAATTGAATAACAGTAAAAATTTTTAAAAACATCAAAATTGGTGAATTTTTGTGTAGCCATTTTAATATTGAAGATAGAAGAAAATATGCAACTTTTTGGCATATTATGCTTTATTATTTCAAGAAAGGTAAAAACACAGCTGAAATGCAAAAAAAAATTTGTGCAGTGTATGGTGCTATAACTGATTGAACGTGTCAAAAGTAGTTTGTGAAATTTTGTGCTGGAGATTTCTCGCTGGACCATGCTCCATGGTCAGGTAGACCAGTTGAAATTGATAGCGATCAAATTGAGACATTAATTGAGAACAGTCAATGTTCTACTATTCAAGAGATAGCTGACATACTCAAAATATCCAAATCAATAAAGTTATTGGTGAAAATGAAAAACGTGCCTTTTATTTTACAGAAAAAATCTGAACAGACTTTTTGGCCAGCCCAATATTAATGAATTTGATACTATGCATTCTGAGTCAGTTTTTCCTCTTTGGACTTACTTATCAGTGGTTTTACAATGTGTCTATTGTTTGCCAGCCCTTCCATGGGGAGAGTACTTCTGTACATATTTTTTAAAAATATAGTTGGTATACAATATTATGTTAATTATATTTGTTTCAAGTTTATATTCTTTATAATCCTCCATCCAATAGTCTAGATTGTATTCAAGGTTATAATATTTGTCATTAGGATGTCACTGAGTATGAGTTCCATCCTTACAGTTCTTCCAGTTCCCATTAGTCACATCAGAGCACAGAAAGACACCTTAAGAGATCACCAAAGGTGATGAAAAACTAGATGATGCATTACTGACCTAGTGGACTTCAGTATTGATCCAAAGGCTGCTATTTTCCAATTATAAATATTGTGAATGTTCATGTAAAGTCTGAAATGTTATGTACCCACAGGGTATATGTATGTATGTTTCCATAGCCAGAGATAATGTTATATAACATATGTGGAAGATGGGGAGCCCAAAGGGATGGGGACCATATCTATCTTCTTCAGCCCTGAAACTTTAGCACCTAGTACATGACTTGGTACATAGCAGGCAATAAATATATTTGGTGAATAAAGAACGAGGTAACTAAAACGATGAATGTGTGGCCAGTAGTCCTTTCAACACCCAATGCCACATGGGAGTTGGTTTTTTTGTTAGCAGTTGTAGCTTGCCATTTGTGGAATTTGTCTGTTTTTAGCTAAGTTCTATGTTTAGTGGAAGATTTTTGCCCTTCCCCACAAAAGTCTCATTGTACCAATGAGACTCAAAGGGCCCTCCCTATTCTGCTCTTCCTCCACCATCACCATCACCACCATTATCATCATATGCTTGCATATGAAATGCTTGTGCCATTTGTCCTATATTAACCTCATAATGTTTCCAGTGGCCCTCATACTGTCTTAGAAAAATTGAAGAATAAGTGAGTCCTGGTAAACGGCCATAGTTTTTAAATGGGAAAGCTAGGAGACTATGTAATGACCACATACTTGAGCTAAAACAATCTACTTCTGGTGCTATGCTGTGGGCACAGGATCCAGTCATTCTGTTAGTGGGTTAGATTGTGAAGTACTAAAATGTTCTTTTTTTTTTTTTCTTTTCACCCCTCACTAACCTTGCAGCTCACTGTGGTGATGAAATTGCTCGTTATTTAGATCACCTTTTGGCGCACACTGCTCCCCATCCTAAACTAGCCCCTACCTCACAGAAGGGAGGGTTAGATCGGTTCCGAGCTGCTGTGCAAACAACCTGTGATTTAATGTCCTTGGTGAACAAGGCGACGGAGCTGCATGTACAGAGTGAGTAATGCCAGGATTCATTGGGGTCAGGCACAGGATGATGTGAATCCCAGAATGGAGGCGGGGGTGGGGGTACATTTATTACAGTGTAAGCAGGAATTTTGTTTTGCTCACTGCTTTATCCCCCAAACCTTGGACAGTACTTAGAACATATTACACACTCAAATACTTGTAAAATTAATGAATTGGGTATAGTTTTGCTATAGATAGTGCTTTGTAGTCTAGTTTAACCAGTTACATAGTGAGAAGAGACAAAAAAAGAGACATGGAGCATATTCAATGTTAACATCAAAGTATTAAAATGGTGGAAACTTTTTTTCCTTTGAGATAAATTTTATTTAAAGAGGAGGTGCTGCAGACTATTACAAGAGGGCGTTGCAATGGGAAAGGAGATATTCTTCTTTAACTAAGCTACATCTGGTTCCCTTAGGCCAGCTGTAACTTTTATAGTCAGTTCCAGCAGTGTAGAGCTGTGTTTGTCAACTACTGTACTTATTCTTCAGCAAGTTTGCCATTCACCTCTCCATGACCACTACCCTCCTTTAGTAGTATTTGTAGTGGAAAATGTCACATTGCCAGGAGTAGTCATGGTCCCCAAGAGTGTTCAGTGCTTCTGTGGTAGCTGCACGTGAAGGGACAGAAGGGATCCTTGGCCACACCTAGAGGACCTAAATGTTAACATTTACAGATGATGAGATGATTGAGATGCATGCTCTTGCTGTCTAAAACTTTATTGATGGTTACTAATGAGAGATATTAAACATTGGAGAGTCATTTAACATTTAGAATAGAGGAAGCTTAGCATCGCCTTCAAGTATGCTTCCTTGACAAAGGGGTTATGTGAAAAAATAAACTTTTGAAGTTACACTTTTTTAGATCATGAATCAGGACACTTGAGCTTAATTTCCCGCTCTGCTACTTACTTGCTTGAACAGTTATTTGAGCTCTCTATCTTTATTTCTGTATCTGTAAAATGGTGAGAATGATGAGAGAGTCTCTCCTTAGAGGTTATGGTAAGTATTTCAAGAATGGACTGTAAGTAAAAATATTAGGAATATCTCAAAGTTGGTCAGCCACTATATTTTTTGATTCACTAGATAAGATCATCCATTTATCTATTCTCAAGGAAATCCAACTGCAGGCAGCCAGATGTTCTCCTAGGAACATCCAGAAAGTGTAAACCATATCTGGGTTCTTTCTGTGATATGTGGCATTCTGTCAGAGCATCAGTGATAGTACCATTGTGGTACTGACCGCATGTTTAGACTTTTAATATCAGCTGTGCTACAATTCTAGACATTCCATTCAAAAATGTTTCTAGATTGATTGAACATTTTTTAAATTATCTGATATTTATATTTCTTTTTTTTTGATGTTACCAAGAAAGAATAAACTTCTGTAAAGAACCAACCATATGTATAACTTCATTGTTGAGATCAACTATGTGTTGTTTTCAGTCTCTTATCTAACCTTTATTATAAATGTCAATCTTTTGCAGATGTTCACATGTATCTTCCTGCAAAGATAATTCAGCCTTCCCGGCCTTCATTCAACTCTTTTGACTCACCTCACCCCCCACAGGAGGACCAGGTAAACTTGACCATGAGGTATTTCTATCAGCTCTTGGCAAAAGTGTTATCCTTATGAAAAAATAAAAGAACTAGCCATTGTAGTTTCTGCTAGTAACTGGTGGTAGGCAAAATGCTACCCTGGTGAAGATATATGACCTTTTCAGTTCACTTTTCAAATGGGCTAGTTTTTCTAGACAGTCTTTATGAGAACTGCAGTATCATCTTAAAGGTATCATTGCTTTTAGTTTACTTTTCATCAAAATTTAGGGAATTCTTATGGAAAAGGTTTAGAGATGAAAAGGTCAATACAATACTTTAGGGCATTATTTAAGTTGAGCACTCGTGGAGTTAATTTCTTTTTCCTTTCTCAAACTAAAGGTTCCCTCAGTTCGTGTAGAAATACATCTTCCTAGAGACCAGTCTGGGGAGGTGGACTTCAAAGCACTAGTTTTACAGTTAAAGAAGACCTCCAGCTTCCAGGAGCAAGCTGATATCCTCTACATGCTGTATACTATGAAGTAAGTGATGGATATTATCAATCTACTTTCCTGTTCATATACAGAGCAAGAATAGTGAGTGTAGTACCGTATTTTTCACACTATAAGATGCACTCCCCCTGCAAATTTGGGAGGAAAATGGGGGTGCATCTTATAGTCTGAATGTAGCTTACCTGACTCTCTTGGGGGTGGGGGCAGTGGTGGAGCAGAGGTTTTTTTTCCCTATTTTCCTCCTCTAAAACCTAGGTGTGCCTTATGGTCCGGTGCATCTTATAGTCCGAAAAATACGGTGATTATAGCATAGCTTTGGAGTCTCACTGATCTGGTTTTGCAGACTACCCAGTTTGTGACTTCAAAGCCTTAATTGTCTTCATCTATAAAATTGGGATTATATCTACCTCCTAGAATTGTTGTAAAGATTAAACAAGATGTAGTATCTGCAAAGTCTCTAATACAATGTCTTATGCATAGTGACCAATAACATAACCATTATTATAATTATTATGGTTATTTTAAGCCTTCATTATTTGGTAAAATCTAAAGATAATTATCTTCTTTTTATAAAGATTTTATTTATTTATATTTAGAGAGAGAGGAAGGGAGGGAGAAAGAGAGGGAGAGAAACATCAGTGTGTGGTTGCCTCTCACGTGGCCCCCACTGGGGACCCGGCCCGCAACCCAGGCATGTGCCCTGACTGGGAATCAAACTGGTGACCCTTTGGTTCGCAGGCCAGTACTCAATCCACTGAAGCACACCAGTCAGGGCCAGATAAATATATTCCTAACTCAAAAGAAGATAATGGCGGCTTACATGAAAAAGAAACTAGCATTTTTGAGTGTTTGCTGTGTTAAGCACCCTGTTAGGTATAGTATACCTAGGTACCTCAAACTCAGTGGACCTAAATTGAACTTCACTCTCCTTTCTGCTACATCCCCCCTCAAAATAACATGTTCTTTTACATTTATTCATGTTGCCATCATACTGAAGAGACAGAATGGACACCCCCACAATTTGGTTTGGGTGTTGAGACTGACGATGCCACACATACACCAAAAGGGTCTGAAATGTTTCTTCCTTGTATAGTGAGACTTTCTGGAGAAGAGAAGAACAGGTTCCTAAGTTTGCCCCCCAAAACCTTGGGTGAGCAGGGGAAGGAAGCCAAATTTGGGATTGTATTATGGTTAGGAGATGAGACTGAGATGAGAGTTCTCACCAGCACCAAAGGAGGGAAAAATCAAATTTTCTTATCAGCTTGCCCAGATGTAGCCTGGAAGGGAAAGAGAAGTGGTAAGACTTGAGATCTGTCAGCAGTCAAACATCCAAAATGGAGTCAGACTCTATGAAATTCTCCATCTCTGTTGTTGGAGCCAACACGTACCTAATCATCAAGCTTCTCCCCATATCCAGTTAATCACCAGTTGTGTCCCATTTTACCTCTATATATTTCTCTTCTGCATCTCCGGTGTCCCTCTTTTCATTCAAGCCTTTGTCTCTCACCAAGACTATTGTTACAGTTTCCTAACAAGTCTTCCTACTTCCATCTTGTTTTCCTCAAGCCCATCTTCAAGAAGAGACAGTAACTTTTGTTTTTTACTTTTTATGATAGAAATGTTCAAACTTACATAAAAGCAGAGAATAATATAATGAACATTTTTGGACCCATCACTCAGCTTGAACAATTATGAGTACATGGTTAATTGTACTCATAATTGTTCTTTACATCTATGTTCTTGTCACCCTCTCTTCCTTCTGAATTATTTTGAAGAAAATATCAAACATTTTATCATTTTATTACTAAATATTTCAGTATTATTTCTAAAAGACAAGGAATCTTTTAAAACATAACCACAAGAACACTTCTATTTCCAGACAAGCTACAGTAGGTGCATTTCTTTCTGTTTCTTGTGCTAAGTAGAGGAGAACATTATTTATAAAAACAAACAGAATAAGATGTTATAAAGTAAACAGAAAAAGGACAGACTGTCTAAGGACCTCAGGATCTGAAGAATGACAGAGTAGTGAGATCCCCAGGTCTTGTTTGTTGCCTCATATGTCCTGCGTTAGGCAGTAGAGAAACCAGCAACCTGAAAACAGCAATTGGCACAGACAACAAAGGAATGTAAAGAACAATATAAATGAACAGACAAAACAAAAACAGATTCATAGACACAGAGAGCAGACTTGTGGTAGCCAGAGGGAGGAGGGTTGAGGGACTGGGTGCAAAAGGTGAAGGGATTGTACAAACTGGTAGTTGCAAAATAATCACAGGATTGTCAAGTGCAACATAGGGAATACAGTCATTACTATTGTAAGAACTATGTATGGGGCCAAGTGGGCACTGAAAATATCAGGGAGAAAACTTTATAAAGTAAAGGATTGTCTAACCATTGTGCTGAAACCAATACAAAATAATACTGAATGTTAAAAAAAAAAAAAGCCCAAAGAAAAACCTATTCTGTGGCAGATACTTTGCTACTTCCAGTCAAGATGGCAGATTAGGTAAATGCTGTGCTTGCCTCCGCCCACAACCACATGAAAATTATAACTAAATTATAGAACTACCATCACTGAGAACCACCTGAAGACTAGCTGAACACAAGTCTGTAACTAAGAATATAAAGAAGAAGCTGTGATAAAACTGGTAGGAAGTATAGAACACAGAATGCACAGGACCCACACCCACAGTGTGGCAGTTAAGAAACAGGAGGGATACCTTTGCTGCAGAGGTCCCTTTTGAGGTGTGAGGGGTCAAGACCCCCCAGCCCAGAGCACTAGGGCTGACAAGAACAGTCCTCATAACATCTGGCTGTGAAGATCAGTGGGGATTGCATCCAAGTAAGATGGAGGGCTGCTGGAACCTTAGCCATTCCACTTCAGGGGCCACACACAGAGACTTGCTCACTCACAAACTCACTTGTTCTGGGCTTCAGTGCAGGGACAGCATCTAAAAAAGCACCAGGGACATTTGGGAAGTTGCAAGTATCAGGGCAGCTCTCTCTAGGGATGGAAGTGCCGACAGGCACCATTGCTCCTGTGTTGAGTGCTCCTCTCACCCAGCTGACAGGTGCAGGCAGGCACCAAACTTCAGTTTTCCATTAGTCTGGCTAATACCATTCTTCTGGCCCTGGTGATTTCCTGAAACCTCACCCCACCCACCTTGTCCATTTAGTCTGAGCCACTTCCACCAGCTTTTCCAGCTCTTCTACAGGAACAGCCTGCCTCTGCTTCCATTGAGAACTTTCCTAAAATCTCTCAAAGGTCCACAAACCCCAAGCAAGCATTGGTTGCCCTCAGCATAACCTCTTGCTAAGTGGCCCAATCACAGCACAAGCAGTGACTGGTCTCAACTTGCATTGTAAGTCTCATCAGATGGCCCAAAGCCTGGCATAAGCTGCAGCCATTGTTGGCTTGGAATGTAGCTTCAACTAAGTAGGTAAAAGCTCAGCACAAGTGGAGGCTGGCCTCAGCTCACATTGTGGTGTCCACTAAATGGACCCACGCCTACTACTAGTGGCAGTGGATCTCAGTTCACAACATAGCCTCTCCCAAGTGCCTTCAAGCCCAACATAAGCAGCAACCAACTGCAGATCACTTTGTAGGTCCTCCCAGGTGGCCCCAAGTCAGGCACAAATGGCACCTGACCTAACTTGTACCAGAGCCCCTTTTAAGAGGCTCCATAACCAACACACCTGGTGGCTGACTTCAGACCAGAACACCACCCAACCACTTCCACAGATGACACACCTGAAGGGCAGACTCGGCTGGCACCAAACCACTGCTAAAGTGACTCCCACTCCATGGGTTCAGGCCCCACACAACAGCTTGTCTATTGTGTGTGTATGTATGTATGTATTTATTTATTTATTTTTAAACAAAAGCCTCTTCTTTAGAGAGAGAGAGAATGGAAGGAGGGAAAAAGAGATGGAGAAAAACATCGATCAGTTGCCTCTCATATGCACACTGACCAAGGAGCACCACAGCCTAGGCATGTGCCCTGACCGGGAATTGAATCAGCGATCTTTGCTTTGTGGAATGATGCCAGACCAACTGAGCCACACTGATCATGGCTCTACTGTATTTATATCCAGCACTCACAGCCAGTCAGCCTGAGGTCAACCCCACTCAACTGACATGCCAAGAGCAATTAAGGCTCAACTGCAACAGGAGGACACACACAACCCACACAAGGGACACTCCTGCAGCACCCGGCTCAGGTGACCAGAGAGTCTGTGCCACTGAACCTCAAAGGACTGCTACTCAAAGCCACTCTGGGAAGACTAGGAGACATAGAAGATCTACCTAATACATAAAAACAAACACACAGAGTCAGCCAGAATGAGGAGACAAAGGTACATGTCCCAAATGAAAGAATGGAACAAAACTCCAGAAAAAAAAAGTAAACAAAATTAAGATGAGCAATCTAGCAGATACAGAGTTTAAAACACTGGTTATAAGGATGCTGAATGTGGATCTATCAACTATAAAGCTAGTACAAAGGTTAAAATGCAAAAGTAGGAAGATCATGTGTAATTATATCAATAAATTAAGTAATACAAACAAGTACATAGGTCAAAAACATTAACATGGGTGGGGGAGTGAAAATTGTAGTGATTTTAGAATGCATTCAAACTTAAGCAACCATCAACTTAAAACACACTGTTCTAAACTAACTTGGTATATATGAAGCACATGGTAACCAAAACCCAAAAATCTACAAGAGATATAGAAGAAATAAAGAGAAAGGAATCCAAACACAGTACTACAAAAAGTCATCAACAAGAGAAGAGAGCAAGAGAAAAAGAAAGGAACAGAGAACTAAAAAAAACAATCAGAAAACAATAAACTGGCAATAACAACATGCCTATGAATAATTATTTCAAATGTAAATAGACTAAATGCTCCAATCAAAACACAAAGGGTGGCTGAGTGGATTTTTTAAACACACACACACACACACATGCTGCTTATAAGAGACCCACTTCAGACCAAAATAAACACACATGCTGAAAGTAAGGGAATGGAAAGGGTATTTTATACAAATGGAAACAAAGTTGGGGCAGGTGATGTCTGCAGCATGGAGGCATGAGAGGTCCTCCTGTTTACACCCCTTGAAGTTACAAGTTGAACAGCTATAATTAAACAAAGGATTCCCTGCTCAATACACAAACTCATCTGAGAGATCCTCATGTTGAAACACCTCAAGGTGGGCATATCTAAGTGAAGGGGAGAGGAAAGAAAGGGGAAGGACAGAGATGGGTGACCCTGGAGCTCACTGCAAGACCCATAGCAGGGGGAGAGTCAGCTTACAGCACACACCCTGCAGCCCTAAGGACCAGAGGGATAAACTCAGCATTCCTGCCTGAGTGGTCAGCACATACTGCAGCTGAGCCCAGTGATAGAGGCAGAGACTGAATACAAAAGTATCGCAGCTGTGGTCTAGTGGCCACCATTACCAAGCAGAAAACAAAGACACAGACATGTAGCTGCCTCCCCTCACCCTCCCAGAGCTCTCAGCAGCCCCAGCCGCTATAGCATGGTAAGTGTCAGGTTATAGTATGCACACTCTCGGCAACCCTGAAGAACAAAGGGGTAAAAACATTTTGTTCAACAGGCAGGTGCAAACCGTGTCTACACTCAGTGACAGGGATGGAGATTGACAAGTGTGGCAGCTGAGGTTTGGCAGCACCATTACTGGGAGTGAACAAGACCACAAATGCACAAACAGACCTGTCCCTTCCCACCTGCCCCCACCCATCCCAGCAAAGCCTGGTGAAAACACCTGGGTCACCTCATATAGTACAGCACTTCTGGCAGCATCTTGCAAAGGGCAGCACTGGAATCTCATGGGCCAGAACCCCATCACCCACCACATTTCCCCACAGGGGTGGTGCCCTGAAACAGGTGGTCTCGTCACAGAAGGGATACCCACCTCCCCAGGGAATATGGGGCATTTTCCCTGGCCCCACAGAGATCCTGAAAGCTTCACCAAGACAATATCAGAAAATGAAAACTTGCATTTCACCATCTGGAAAACAAAAGAAAGCCCTCTCCTTCTCACCTGCTAAACAGTGAAGTCTCAAATACTTTTTTTAAAAAGCAGATTTCATCCCATATGACCCAGCAACCCCTCTTCTGTATATCTACCCCCCAAATTGAAAATATTTATTACAGATATATATGCACCCTTATATTAATTGCAGCATTATTTATGGTGGCCAAGACATGGGGACTACCAAAGTGTTCTACTATAGAGGATTGGTTAAAGAAGATGCAGTACATATATGTACTATGGAATATTACCTAGCCATAAGATGAATTACTGCCATCTGTGAAAACATGGACGGACCTTGAGAATATTATGCTAAGTGAAATAAGTCAGTCATAAAAAGCTAAGAACCATACAATTTTACTCTCATGTGGGATATAAAACTGAAAGCAACAAATACACAAACAAGAAAAACAAAAAAAAAGCTTATAGACACAGGCAACAGTATGGTGGTTGTCAGAGGGAAGAAGGAGGTTAGGGTAGTAAAGGGGGTCAGATATATGGTGACAGAAAGTGATTTGACTTGCAGTATGTGAAGTCAAGTGCAGTAGTGGTCAGCTTAAACAGCTCCTTCCTGATGTCACCTTGACAAACTGGGTGTTCTCTTGCCTGCTTGTGTGCTTCCTTGGTCCCTTCAGGAGCTCAGAGGGGTCAGCCATCCTGGTATGGTTTTCTATTTCTGGGGCCCCGGAGTTCTTTTTCTCTGACTCAGCCATCTCCTCTGACATCTCCAGTTCCACTGACATCGTTGCCAAATGTTCTTGCTGCCCTCATTCCTCTGCTCTAACCACCAGTGTGCTCGGCCATCAGCCTGCAGCCATGCCTGCATGTTTGTCAGTGACTCCCTCAGGTGCTGCCACTGCAGCCTAGCAGGCAGGCCAAAGTTATACTTTAGATACGGAGGAGAAGTAAAGGCTTTTACAGACATGAAGAAGCTGAGGGAATTTACCACGAGAAGACTTGCATTACAAGAAAGAGTGAAGGGTGTTGTTCTACCTGAAACGAAAAAGACAAAAGGATACAAAATTAAGTGTAAGATTACTGACAGACAGAGGCAGGAAATTGCAGCCCTTGTTCAGAATAGGGTGTTAAACACTTAACTATAACATAAAAGTTTAAGGAGGTAAAAAAACATTTTTAAATATATTTTATTGATTATGCTATTACAGTTCTCCCATTTCCCCCCCTTTATTTCCCTTTGGCCTGCACCATCCTCCCACCAGCATTCCCCTCTCCCTTAGTTCATGTCCATGGGTCGTACATATAAGTTCTTTGGCTTCTCCATTTCCCATACTATTCTTAACCTCCCCTGTCTATTTTGTACCTGCCATTTATGCTTCCTATTACCTGTACCTTTTCCCCCATTCTCTCCCCCTCCCTCCCCATTGATAACCCTCCATGTGATGTCCATTTTTGTGATTCTGTTCCTGTTCTAGTTGTTTGCTTTGTTTTTGTTGTTTTTAGGTTCGGTTGTTGATAGGTGTGAGTTTGTTCTCATTTTACTCTTCGTAGTTTTTGATCTTCTATTTCTTAGATAAGTACCTTTAACATTTGATGTAATAAGGACTTGGTGATGAGGAACTCCCTGAACTTGACCTTATCTGGGAAGCACTTTATCTGCCCTTCCATTTTAAATGATAGCTTTGCTGGATAGAGTCATCTTGGATGTAGGTCCTTGCCTTTCATGACTTGGAATACTTCTTGCCAGCCCCTTCTTGCCTGCAAGGTTTCTTTTGAGAAATCAGCTGATAGTCTTATGGGAACTTCTTTGTAGGCAACTCTCTCCTTTTCTCTTGCTGCTTTTAAGATTCTCTCCTAATCTTTAATCTTGGGTAATGTAATTATGATGTGCCTTGGTGTTGTGCTTCCTTGGGTCCAACTTCTTTGGGACTCTCTGAGCTTCCTGGACTTGTATGTCTATTTGTATAAGTACTCTGTAATCTAGAGACTCCCCACACTGCTATTGAGGGACATCTCCTAGACATGTAACCCCCTCCTGCCCTCTCCCCTGGGATTTCCATTACCCTCATCCCCTTCTGGATGGTAGATCTTGTGCCTTCTGTAAGCTTCTGGATCATCTCCAGCTATGAGGAACTTTCTGTCATACGATCCTGTCCGAGTGCTACTCAATAAAGCTTGTTAAGTCTACTGCCAAAAAAAAAAAAAACCATAGGTCTTACTATTTTGATACCTTTGATTTTTTCCCCTTCATATAGGACACTTTATTCAACAAGTACCTGTTGGGTACTTAACATGTGCCAGGAACAATACTAAATGCAGAGTAATGAAAAGATAGTGAAGAAGATGAAAAGAGATAAGAAATAAGAACAGAATGACTAGTTTAGAACTTTAAAATATAAATACCTTTAATGTTTTAAAAGAACATTTAGGTTTTTAATCTACTTGGAATTTATTTTTATATGTCTTCTTATTCAACATACCTAAAAAACAAATTCACTGTCGTTACCAGAAAGCTACTACTTCCTGACCCTGCTAGTGGTATCATCATGTTTTCAGTTACCAAGACTTGAAATTGTGTCATCTACAACTCATCCTCATCTCTTGCCTCTCCCTATAACATCACCACTACCATTGAGAATCAGTGGCCAAATCTATATCTCCCCCATGATGTGACTTTCAACCTGTACTATTGCTCTCCCTACACAATGTGAATACTCCCACCAAAACAACCTGCTACTTATCGTATGCAAAGCACAGTCCCTATATGACTGCTTTCACACCTTGGCTCATGTTTTTTCTTCTACCTGGACTACTCTCTTTTACTATACCCCATGTCTTCTTGTCAGAATTCTAGCTATCCATCCAAGCCTAGTTTATCCATCACCTCCATGAATCTTTTCTCTGACCTCTAGGAATAAAAAGACCCCAAAACATGAGATGTCATAGCACTTCTTTTCATGTTATTTATTTGTTTATGTTTATTTTGATCATTTCAAACTTAATGAGTTTTTTATTTTCTTATCTATTTGTTGGTGTTCTTTATATATTATGGAAATTAGCCTATGGATTGCAGATATTTTTATCTGTTAGAAATTTGATGACTTTGTTTACAATGGTTTTTGCAATAAGAATTTTGTTGTTTTATGTATATAAATGTATATCTTTTATGGCTTGGTATACGGTTCATAGTTAAAAAGTCCTCTTGCCTCCAAACTTATAAAATAGTTCTACCATTTTTTTCTAGTACTTTTACATTAAATTTTGGATACTTTTAGGATTCTGGCATGGATCCAAGTTTCGTTTCCAATGGCTACTTCATTATCTTAACATCATTTAATGAATAAAATCTACCTTTATCATATATTAAATTCCCAATTTCATAGTGCTTTATATATTGTTTATGGTACTTTACAGCTGATTTGTGTTATAGTAATTTATACAACTACTATATATGTATGTATGTAGGTGTGTGTGTATCTCCTTTAAAAATAAGCACACATTCTTCTTACTTCATTAGTTCCCTCAGTGGGTACTTTCTGAACTTTGAATAGTAAATTAAATCTTTGACTTTATTTTTAGCACCATTGAAGCCCATGAAGAGGGTAAAAGAATGCATTTTGTCAAAATACAACTGAGACTAAGATCTGTTCTTTTCTAGGTATTTGACTTCTGGGGCTGGCTACTAATCATAATTTTATAAGGAGTCTTAGTAAATCATAACATTCATTTCCTATCGAGAGAGGTCTATCAAAAACAAGCATACCTATTATAACACTAAAACAAAAGATTTTGCTGACTGCTTTACTTACAGTTAATGTAGGCCTATCTTTAACATTTCAGAGGACCTGACTGGGACACTGGATTATATGAGGAAGGAAGTGCAACAGTCAGAGAGCTGCTTACTGAACTATATGGCAACGTTGGAGAAATCCGTCACTGGGGTCTCATCCGGTACATCTCTGGAATCTTAAGGAAGAAGGTGGAAGCACTCGATGAGGTACTATAGATTCTTCTTAAATTCACACCAAATCTAAATGGAGGACTTTTAAAAAAATTAGTTCCAATAAATGTTTTTTGAGGCAACTACAGCCTCTAATCATTTGACATACTGTCTTTCCCACATAAAGTTTCTGATATTCAGTTAGCTTTTTGTTTGTGAATGTCAAATGTATAATACTGAAGCATATATAAACTGTAGACTTAATAGAGGTGTTGTAAACTACAAGAATTCTACAATAGATCTTAAGAATGAATTTACACTGGGCTAAAAGTTCCTACCCCTTACGAGATAATATACCTTATTGTTCATTCCTAGAAATCCCTTTTCTGCTCTTCATAGTATTTCCTGAGAAAGAGAGTTTAGCGTGTCATTAAATTAAGGGGAAGCAAGGGCTTCTAGGCAGAAAAGAGTAATTTTCATGGGAATCTGGGGTGTTATGGGAAGGATAATGCTATTATTCTGTCTCTCCTTAGGCCTGCACAGACCTTCTCTCCCATCAGAAACATTTGACAGTGGGATTCCCTCCAGAACCTCGAGAGAAGACTATCTCTAAGTGAGTATGGTTTTGACTGGTTTAATCAACCTTCTTTTAGTTTTTAGGGAGCTGTGTGAACTGCCCCCAACTCTCTTGCCCTCATTTGACAATGGGTAATAATGCCCTACATGTGTGATCTTCTCAGCATGAGAATGTTGATAATAACAGGGCAGAGTAAACAAAAGAGGAAAGTCACAGTGAGTAGTATTCAAATGTATTTTGCTTTTTTTTGTTTGATGGTTTTCTTGTTTTTGTTTATGTTTTCTTGCTGAATTTCCCAAACTTCCCATTAAAACAAAAAGCAAAAACCAGACAACTGGAATTAGCACCCACAAAAACATCAGCTATTATTTGGATTTTGTTCTAGGCCTTTCTCCTTGGCTTATAGACAGTTGTTTTCCCCCTGTGCCTCTTTATATTTCTTCCACCTGTGTGTGTGTCTCTGTGTCCCAATTTCCCATTTATATAAAGACACCAGTCCTATGGGGTTAGGGCCCACACAGTAACCATCTCCAAATAAGGTCACACTTTGAGGTACTAGGGGTGGGATTGCAACATATGAACTTTGAGGGGACATAATCCAACCCATAACACCTTGCTCCTGGCAAATAGAACCTTTTATCACAAATCAGATTAATTTTGTGACTACAGTCATACCTTCAAGATATTGAGGTTCACTTCCAGACCACCGCAATAAAGCAAATGTCTCAATAAAGTGAGTCACATGAATTTTTTGATTCCCTGGTGCATACAAGAGTTATGCTTACATTATACTGTACTCTACCGAATGTCCAAATATCATTATGTCTAAAAATGTACATAGCTTAATTTTAAAAATATTGTTAACCAATGCTACCCATCATCTGAGCCTTTAGTGAGTCATAATCTTTCTGCTGATGGAGTGTCTTGCCTCAATGTTGATAAAAATGCAGTATCTGTGAAGCACAATAAAATGAAGTGTAATAAAACAAGGTATGCCTGTACTGCAGGCAGTCCCAAAGAAGATAGTGTGGTCCATGCCCCATGCCCTAGAGTGCTTAGTATCAACAGGAGAGTCAGAAGTGTGGAAGGAGGTTTCTATACCTGTGTGTGGGTGCATGCATGTAAACTGATGAAACTATAGAAAGTCTATATAACTCTATAAGGTGTGATTGTAAACTAATAAAATAGCTTCCAAAAGGCACAACTTAAATTTAGTTTATTACTTTCTAGCTATGATAGTTACTCATCAAATTAACCATGAAAGTTAATTTGATTAACTTTCATTAACCATGAAGGACTAGTCTGGAAGAACACCATAGAATGAGTTTTAAATAAAATTTTTCTAAGGGAAATTTAATCCAGGTTTGGATAGGTGAGAGCAGAGCTCTCTTGAGTCGATATGGGCCAGAGTGTTTGGGGAGGCAAAGAACTCTGAGGACTGAAAGAACCAGCGTGCTACCAGCAATGATGCAATATTGAGGGAGTGACTTGGACTTGGGAGGAGCTTTTTCTATATTCTCAGTATATGTAGGCTTAAGTAGTTGCAGAATTTTGTGTTCCTTTACTCTCTTCTTCCTCAGACCTTTACCCTATGAAGTGCTTACTCAGCTGATAGATGAAGCCAGTGAAGGGGACATAAGCATTTCAATTCTGACACAGGTGAGCAGAAGTATAAAGCCTAATCTGGTGATTGATATTTTAACCTTGTTTTCAATTGATCTGGCAATTGACTACAAAACAGGCCTTGTGATGCCTGGGCTATTTTTGTCTATATCCATTCCCTGCACAGGAAATAATGGTATATCTAGCCATGTATATGCGAACTCAGCCTGGCCTCTTTGCTGAAATGTTTCGACTTCGAATTGGTCTGATCATACAAGTTATGGCAACAGAACTGGCCCAGTCCCTTCGATGCTCAGGTATTCAATTTAGTAACTATTTTAGGCAGAATTCACTTTTAATGTAAGTCTGTTGAGTTTGGCATCAGAAGAAAAAGAAAACTAAAACATTTTAATCAGTAGCTCAATAACTGCATATAGCAAATTGTTTCCAGGTTAGTCAATCTCTATACAAGTAAAGGAGCTGATATTAGAACAAATTTAATTAGTTCTTCAACTTCAAAACTCCACTTCTTGGGGGGCTCTGCACTCCCAATGACTACATTCCTCCTAATTCCTAGTGTGTGTGGAACCTCAGTGTGAAAGACTTCATTTTTCATTTATTAATTTATTTTTTATTGTTATTCAAGTACAGTTGTCTCCATTTTCCCCTCACCACTCCCCTCTGCCACAAGACTGGATTTTTTAGATTTCACATGTGACTTCATATGTGGAATCTAATGAACAAAAGAAACTGACAAACAAAATAAAACCAGAGGCATGGATACATGGAAGGCACTGACAGATCTCAAAGGGGAGGGGGTGTGGGACTGGAAGAGATTAGCCAAAGAACATGTGTGCATATATGCATAGCCCATGGACACAGGCAACAGTGTGGTGAAGGCAGGGTTGGGGGTTTCTGGGTGGAGCGGGGCTAAGGAGGGAGCAATGGAGGACATCTATAATAGTGTCTATGATTAAAACATGACTGGGTTTGATTCTGATTCAGTAAATGAGTGCAGCTTCTGGACACCAGATTAAGTCACCACATCAATTTGATCATAGTGTCACTATTCTGTGTAGTCAACATCAGGATTGAACAAAGGAAGGCAATATTTCTGTTAATACTTATCTAACAAGACTCTCTTTGAAGCTGTTGAGCAGAATTGTATAAAGTGTGAGGGAGGAAAGGGGACCCCCATGGCATGACTATTTTTGTCATTGGTATTTGTTTCCTTCCAACAAGAATGGCAAGAAATAGGGATTGCATACAAAAACAAAATCACAGTTGCTAAACTGCAATGTTAACCATTTTTTTTCAGTTAAATTTCCCTAAAAGGATTTTAATTGAGCTATTAACAAGTACATAATTTATCAGTTTGAATCTAACCTAACTTACATGGATAATTTATATTTAAAGAACCTTTAAAGAAAGAGAGCTAATGAGTATTTTATACCTACCATATGCCAGACACTTCTACTTTTTGCTTTATATTTACATATATTATCTCCTTTAATCCTGACAACAACCCTCTAGAGAAGGTATTTTATACCACTTCTGTTGATAAGGAAACAAACTCAGAGAGCTTAAGTAACTAACTTGCTCAAAATTATATAGCTAGTAAATAGTGGCAATTGAGTCCAAGTCTGCCTGCTTCCAAATGATTTCTAGTTTAGCACATTGATACAGATAACATGTGTTACTACGTACGTACATGACGTATTCTGTAGCTATGGTATCAAGGGAGTTTTATGAGGGTCTGATTATTCAGTAATAAACCTCAGTGAGGGATAAACCCCCCCAAATTTTTCACTTTTCCATGATACCTGCTGTGGATCTTTTTTCCTGTGGATTCATCAAAACCATGGCTGTTTATTTCTTATAGGATAAAGTCAAGATTGATCCCTGAGTCTGATATTCAATATCCTCAACACTCTGGCCTCTACCTCTTACTTCAACAGTCCTTCCCACTAATTTAATCAACCCTCATTTGGCATTTAGCATAATTAGTTTTTATTTTGCTTATATGTCCAATCTCTCCCAAATAATTGGTCAGCCTCTCAAGGTCAAGTAGCATTTTAAGCAACCAGCATTGCTTAAAATCATTGCCTACATGCAGAAAACTCTCAGTAAGTGCCTGATGTTAATGAACAAGTTTAAGTTATCTTCTTAATATTCTTTGTAATTTCATGGATTCATAGCTATTCTCTTTTAAGTCTCTGTATTTCCAGGCTGAGAAGTTTTGGTTATTTTAGTTCATCTGCATATATACAGTCATTGCCTTTCTCTGACTGGCTTCCAGTTCCATTGTTCTCCATTCATTCTTCCCACCTTCAAATAAAGATCCTACTGAGTACCCTAATGGCATAGATGAAGGTGAAAAAGAAATCAGGGACCTGGTTAATCCATAAACTGGGTAGTCAGCCCTTAATTTATTATAAATCTATTACAGTGTTAATACCTATGCAGTATGGTACCAGAAATGTTTTTTGTTATTTTATCCTTCCAATCAAGTGACTCAGAAATTCTAAGCAAGAAAGAAATAGAGAAAAATAGGGTGGGTGTGGCAGGCCAATTAGAATATCTCTGCCCTAACATTTCTGCTGACTAGCCGAGGAAGCCACAGACAGCCTGATGAATCTCAGTCCTTCAGCCATGAAGAATCTCCTGCATCATATTCTCAGTGGCCAGGAGTTTGGAGTAGAACGAAGCGGTAAGGTTGAATAACTGCAATTCTATTTCAGAGTGTTTGTTTTAAGTTATCTCATGGATTTTAAAATGTTTTTCTTTTATCGGAGGAACCTTATTCCCCCAAATAAATAGAACCCTAACATATGAAACACTTAAAAGCTACCCTCTGGAACAAGATTTAGAAACCACTATATGTGTCATTTTTTCCCTTAAATGATAATATCAACTAAATAGATTACTATCATGTTTTATTTTGAACTGTTTTCTCTATTCCCTTAAATTACCGTAAATTGGAGTCTCTACATTAGGACAACAAACAGCTCATGTAATCTACAACTTTCTTGTATTCCAACTGGAAGTAATTCAGTAGCACTTACAGTGTTGGTGTGTGCACATGTACATGCGCATGTGATGTGTAGCTGCTACAGTACATCTGATGCATTCTTTCACCTTTAACGATTTTATTTATTTATTTTTTAGAGAAAGGGGAGGGAGGGAGAAGGAGAGGTAGAAAAACATCAGTGTGTAGTTGCCTCTCACACGCTCCCTACTGGAGGCCCAACCTGACCTGCAACCCAGGCATGTGCCCTGACTGGGTATCGAACCAGCTACTCTTTGGTTTGCAGGCTGGCACCCAGTCCACTGAGCCACACCAACCAGGGGTATTCTTTCACCTTTAAATTAAAGTACATCTAGGGGACCATCACAAATGAATCTTTTACCTGCCCTTAATGGTTTGGAAGTGGTATTTAGTGTTGAGTACCTAAAACATCAGAACAAATGAAAAAGGTTATCTCCCATGCTCAACTTTTAGGCTTAAGATAAGTAAATATGTAATGTCACATGGATGGATTCCAGAACTTACATTGGTTAAAGAAAGGTTCAAAGCACTGCTCATCAAACCTTACTGTGCACCTGGGGGCCTTGCTAAAATGCAGACTTTGATTCTGGTCAGGAGTAAGGCCTAAGATTCTATTAAGAAGCTCCTAGGTGATGCTGATGCTGCTGGTCCATGGACCACACTTAGAATAGCAAGGTTATAGTTGTTTTTAATTAACATAAAAGGAGGACATATATCTAAGTCTTTTAAATGTGGTGAAGAAAAAAATTGAACCTGATTATCCTCTCTATCTTTACTCTGTCATGCCATATAGTGCGTCCCAATGATTCAAATATCAGCCCTGCCATTTCTATCCACGAGGTTGGTGCTGTTGGAGCAACCAAAACTGAACGAAGTGGAATCATGCAGTTAAAATGTGAGATAAAGCAGGTAAGATACTATTTGGGAGATTAGCTGAGTTGTCATCTTTGAGAACATTCTTTTGGAATCAGGCTTTGTTGGGATTATGTATTTTATTTCATGTTCTGAGTTTAATTTGAGCCACATGTTTTTCAAGTAGAATTTCATAGACTGTCTATGTCAACTGAGAGTCAGGTGGAACAAGTAAGGATCCTTTAACATAGTTTAACCTGCCTTTAATTCTACATAACATGCATGAGGTCTTGGCCTTTTAACAAGATGATGAGGGAGAACCAAGATGGCGGCATAGGTAGGCACACTGCGCCTCCTCACACAACCAGAACTGACAGAAAATCGAACGGCAAGGAAGTCCGACACCAAGGAAATAAAAAATAAACATTCATCCAGACCAGTAGGAGGGGCGGAGACAGGCACCGGGGCGGAGAGGACTCGCGTGGCCGTGGAGGGAGCGAGACTGGTGGAGTGTGGGACGAACAGGGCAGAGGGCAGGCAGTCCAAGCACTAGCAGACCCTGCGGCCCCACATTCGCGCAGATAAACCGGACAAACGGCGGGGAGCAAAGCAGACCGCGCAACCCAGGGCTCCAGTGCGGGGCGGGGGGGGGGGGGGGGGGGGAATAAAGCCTCAGACCTCTGATTGAAAATGCCCGTGGGGGTTGGGGCGGCAGCAGGAGAGACTCCCAGCCTCACAGGAGAGGTCGTTGGAGAGACCCACAGGGGCCTAGTGCGTGCACAAGCCCACCCACTCGGGAACCAGCACCTGAGGGGCCCAATTTGATCATGGGTAGCGGAGTGAAAGATTGAAATCCGGAGGAGAGTGAAGTGGGTGCCATTGCTCCCTCTCGGCCCCTCCCCCACGTACAGGGTCACAGCACAGCAACCAGCGTTACCCCACCCCGGGGAACACCTAAGGCTCCGCTGCTTAAAGTAACAGCCACGCCAAGACAAAAAAAAAAAAAAAAAAAAAGGCCCAAATGACAGAACACTTCAAGGCTCCAGAAAAAATACAACTAAGCGACGAAGAGATAGCCAACCTATCGGATGCACAGTTCAAAACACTGGTTATCAATATGCTCACAGAATTGGTTGAATCTGTTCGAAAACCAGATGAAAAAATGAAGCCTATGCTAAGAGAAACAAAGGAAAATGTACAGGGAACCAATAGTGATGGGAAGGAAACTGGGACTCAAATCAACGGTGTGGACCAGAAGGAAGAAAGGAACATCCAACTAGAAAAGAATGAAGAAACAAGAATTTGGAAAAATGAGGAGAGGCTTAGGAACCTCCAGAACATCTTGAAACGTTCCAACATCCGAATTCTAGGGGTGCCAGAAGGAGAAGAGGAAGAACAAAAAATTGAAAACTTATTTGAACAAATAATGAAGGAGAACTTCCCTCATCTGGCAAAGGAAATAGACTTCCAGGAAGTCCAGGAAGCTCAGAGAGTCCCAAAGAAGCTGGACCCAAGGAGGAACACACCAAGGCACATCATAATTACATTAGCCAAGATTAAACGCAAGGACCTACATCCAAGATTACTGTATCCAGCAAAGCTATCATTTAGAATGGAAGGGAAGATAAAGTGCTTCTCAGATAAGGTCAAGTTAAAGAAGTTCATCATCACCAAGCCCTTATTATATGAAATGTTAAAGGGAGTTACCTAAGAAAAAGATGATCAAAAATAGGAACAGTAAAAATGACAGCAAACTCACAGTTATTAATGACCACACCTAAAACAAAAACAAGAGCAAACTAGGCAAACAACTAGAACAGGTACAGAACCATAGCGATGGAGATCACATGGAGGGTTGTCAATAGGGGAGTGGGAGGGGGAGAGGGGGGGAAGGTACAGAGAATAAATAGCATAAATGATAGGTGGAAAATAGACAGGGGGAGGGTAAGAATAGTGTAGGAAATGTAGAAGCCAAAGAACTTATAAGTATGACCCATGGACATGAACTATAGGGGGGGAATGTGGGAGGGAGGGGGTGGGCAGGATGGAGTGGAGTGAGGGGGGGAAATGGGACAACTGTAATAGCATAATCAATAAATATATTTAAAAAAAAGAAGTACAGATAGATAGTTACAGAATAGCCATGGGGATGTAAAGTACAGTATAGGAAATGAAGTAGCCAAAGAACTTACACACTTGACCCATGGACATGAACAATGGTGTGGGGACTGCCAGAGGGATTAGGGGGTGCTGGGTGGAAGGGGATAAGGGGGAAAAATTGAGACAACTGTAATAGTATAATCAATAAAATATAATTAAAAAAAAAAGATGATGAGCCACCGAGTAGCTTGTTTGATTCTCTTTTATAGCAATCGTTTTGTAGATAGCTTTCCTTTTTCTGGACTAAACTATTTTGATAATTTTAGGAGAAAAGTTTTTTTCTGATAGCAAGATATTAAAACTTAAGTTCCTCTTGTTAGGATTGACATGTAATTTTGGAATTAATTTTCTTTATGAAACTAGACTTAGATTTCTTCCCTTTTAAAAAGATATGAGGGTAGGAGATCAGGGTGGGTGGGGCGGGGGAGAAAGTGGTGGTGGACACATGGATGCAACTGTATTCAAACATGAATAAAAAATTTTAAAAAACGATACTAGAGAGAACACCATATTAGGTGGGGGCCTTTTATTTTTATTTTTATTTATTTTTATTGTTATTCAGTTACAGTTGTATGCCTTTTCTCCCCATCCCTCCACCCCACCCCAGCTGAACCACCTCCCTTCCCCACCTCCACCCTCCTCCTTGATTTTGTCCATGTGTCCTTTATAGTAGTTCCTGTAATCCCCTCTCCCCACTGTCCCCTCCCTACTCTCCCCTGGCTATTGTTAGATTGTTCCTAACTTCAATGTCTTTGATTATATTTTGTTTGCTTTTTTCTTCTGTTGATTATGTTCCAGTTAAAGGTGAGATCATATGGTATTTGTTCCAGGTGAGGGCCTTTTAAAAAAATCTGTTTTCAGGTATTGTCCTGAAATTAGATTTTTATCATTGCTTTGATAGAGGTATATGGAAAGTGTTGTGGACACATGTAGAGGAAAAGCATTTAAATTAGTCTGGGAGTTGGTGGGAGTCAACAAACATATTGTAGCCTCTTAGTTTTTCTGCAGATGAGAATAGATGAGTTATCGTATTATGCAGAGAAATCATTAACACAAACTTCCAAAGCTTCTTTCTAAACTCTGGGAAATCATGTGATTTTAAAGTCCAAGTTGAGAAGGTATTTGATCTCTTTTAGTAGTACTTTTTATGAAAATCATAAATATAGTCCTCCTGGATTTAAAATAAATCTATGCTAGCTTGCACGATTTAAACTCATATAGAAAAAGATAGGCAAAATAGAATATTTTTTAGGAGTCAGAAACCACTTAGGAAAAGAATGAGCCAGTGCTTGAAGTTTAATTTGAAGTAAACTTATTTTGAGTATACTTATCAGATACCCTTTTGCGTTTACATTATGCAAGAGCAAGAACACTTATCAGATAGTCTTTCACATTTATATTATGCAATGCAATAAGAATGGACCTTGTGATAGAAAAATGTTCGCTTTACAGGTTTTTTCCATGGTAATTTGGATAATCTGAACATTTTCCTATCTGAAAAGTGAAAGAATTACATTTCATATTGAAGAATTAAACTGACATTGTTGGTAAACAATTCTTGTTTTCATTGCAAGTGATTGGCTAAACATTTTATAGTTGTTTATAGTCACACAGTATAACTTACAAGTCCATTATATATTTAGAACTTGAAGTCCATGTTCCCAGTTAGATTAATAGGATATTAAGGACTTAACCTACTCAGCTGTATCATTTAATTTTGCTTTTACACATTCACTACCTATAGCACTTCAAGAAAGCCAAAATCATTAGGACTGTAATTTAGACTATGGAGAGTCATAAATTTTTATTACTTTCTTTGTTCTATATATTTTTAAATTTTTCTTATCCTCACCTGGGGACATGCTTATTGATACTAGAGAGAGAAGGGAAGGGTGGGAGGAAGAGGAAGAGAAACATCAATGTGTGAGAGAAACGTTAATGTGAGAGAGAAACATCGATTGGTTGCCTCTACCATGCACTCAGACTAGGGTGGAGCGGGGACCAAACCCATAACCTAGACATGTGCCCTGACTGGGAATCGAACCCACAACTTCTTGGTTTATGGAATGATGCTCCAACCGAGCTATACTGGCCAGGGCTATTACTTTCTTATTTCTAAATATTGATTTCTATCATCACCTCTTTGTCTTGCATTTTATATTGTTGTAAGCCCTTTTCTCTACCACTCACCAATGCCCTCTTTTCTTATGGAAGAATATTTTTCAGATAGTTTTCTTTCATTTTACCCTTTACCATGACTTCTAGAGTAAGGTGATTTCATGAGCTTTTTAAATTTCATGCTGACTAATTACTTGATAATCTGTAATTTTACTCTACTAATAACTTAAAAATGCAGTAATGGTTGCTTTGCCTCATGTCTTTTAAAATTGTATTTTCTCAATTTTTTTGTAGTCCAATGGTGGTCACTCCCTGGGTATAGATTTGATGTCATCGTCTTTGCTGGTAACTGTTGTTATCTTGTATTATATACCATTCACAAGTGCTTTGAACATACTGTTATATAAATGATGACAGATAGTGATTGATGGAAAAGAAAAACAAATTGAATTCAGAACTAAAATATCAATCAATTTTATGTATGTATGTGAAATCTTTCCATTTCCCAAAAAGGCAGGAAAGGGGGTTCAACTCCAGCTTTTTTTCCACTTCAGAAAACAAAATTCAATTTTATAAGTTATTTGTTTTTTCATGTATTTTTCAATTAATAATTAATTGTATGCCTGCTACTCACCAGGCATTGTACTGTATAGAATCAGCATCCCCTGGGAACTTCTTAGATTGTAAAATCATTACAACAAAAGGATACAAAGCAAAATCAGCAAAGAGAAAAGGTGAATTGGACAAAGTCCAGGGAAAACAGGCACCAACTTCGAGAGTACTCTTTCAGTAGACTCGTGCAGGATGTGCTTAATTCCGCCAGCAAATGAGTTGTGACATGTATACAATATTGACAACTAGGGAAGCTCATTTAAAGATGCAGCACCTAGAATTTTTACTGGGGGCTGCTCACCTAAACAGCCTCTGCCTGGCACATACCAAAACTCCAGACTCCCAGAGGGAAAGCAAGTGTTCAACAGAAACCATAGTGTTTGCACAAACAGTTTAGGCACAATCAGCCACTGTTATCAGTTCTGGGAATGGTAGGAACCCTCCCAAAATGCAGGTTTCCAAATGCCAGTCATGGGCCAATCATGTAAGCAGGCCTTTCCAAAAACAGCGCTTCTGGCCTGCTACATTAACTACTTTCCGCACAATAACCCATATTGACTTAAATTTTTGTGTGTGACGTGAGGTATGGGGTCCAACTTCATTCTTTTGCGTGTGAATATCCAGTGTTTCCAGCACCATTTCTTGAAAAAATCATCTTCACCCCCATTTAATTTTCTTGGTACCCTAGTTTAAAATCAATTGACAAAAATATAATGGTTTATTTCAGAATTCCCAACTCCATTTCATTGATCTACATCCCTTGCCTATGCTTGTATGACACAATCTTGATTATTGTAGATTTGTAGTAACATTTGAAATTGGAAGTTGTAAATCAACTTGAGTCTTCTTTTTTAACATTGTATTACTGTCATGGCCCCTTGCATTTCCATTTGAATTTCAGGATAAACTTATCAGTTTCTGCAGATAACCCAGTTGAGATTTTGATAAGGATTGTTTTCAATCTGTAGATCAATTTTTTAAAAAGATTTTATTTAATTTTAGAGAGACGGGGAGGGAGGGAGAAAGAAGAGAGAAATATCAATGTGAGAGAGAAACACTGATTGGTTACTCTAAGTCTTGTTATGTTGTATTTTCATTTTCATTCATCTTAGAAGATTTTCTAATTTTCCTTGTGATTTCTTTCTTAACCCACTGGTTATTTAGGGGTGTGTTTTCTAATTTCCACATATTTATAAATTTCCTTCCCAAATTTCTTTCCAAAATTTCCTTCTGTTACTGGTTTCTAATTTGATGTCATTGTAGTCAGAGAACATACTTTCTCTGGTTTCAATTCTTTTAAATTGATTGAGGCTGTGTTACAGTTCATGATTTCAACAAACTAAGCTGTAGACCAGCAGCAAGTTCAACAGATAAGCAGGGAAAGAGACAGCTGAAAACCTTTCATGTGTCAGTATTTTTATGGCTCTTCTTATGAATCACTAGATTGCTTTTTAAAAGGTTTACATTGCTGCTAGCTCCTCATAAGTCTACTAGCTTCACTATAACCTCTTTATCTTGGGTATTACATTTAACGTGTGGTTTATAATTCTGCAGAGTGTTTATTACTCACTGTGCTGTAATACTTTATCAGAGGAACAAAGATAACTTTTGATTTATATTCTTTCCTCCCAAGTCACCTGGAAATTCTATGACTCCAAGTAGTGGGTTATTTACTAGTGCACATGATCAACAGACATTTAAAGATAATCGTCAAGGTCAATGGCAACGCCGAAGAAGGTTGGATGGAGCACTGAACAGAGTTCCAATTGGATTTTATCAAAAAGTATGGAAAGTTTTGCAGAAGGTGAGCATAACACATTGCAGATGCCTCTTTGTTTTTCCCCTTGAATTCCTCATTCTCCTTGGCTGATATGATATGACTGTGACGTCACTGCAATTATAGAGAAGTCAAATGCTAGAAGACAAAACCTAGAAGAAAACAAAAATGAGAATGGATTTGTCATTTTTGATATTATTGATAATGTATTGTCTTTCCACTGTTGTTGCTATGGTGGTGTTTGCAAATCAGATTTCAGAAATCATCACTCTCTGCTTTTGGCCACAGCTGGACATTGTGATACAGTTGAATTTGGTGATAAATACCTTACTCTCTTTGTAGCTATTGTAGAGTGGAAATGTTATTTGTAGCAATATGCTGTTAATAATGAAATGTCACAATAGTAAAATAACTGCAGCATGTACGGAGTTTGCATGAGAAGGTCTTACCTCTATTTTTCTTGGAGGGAAACTACTAAACAAATGCAAATTCCTAGTGATGTTAATAGTCCAAAGACTTTGTTGGTGTGACCAATTTTGTTTTCCTTTCAAAGGCTTAGTTTGCCAAAGACATTTAAGGATACATCATACCATTATGTTTGTGACAGATTTAGAGGGCCAAGAAGACCGCTGTACTCATTCAGAAATCTCATTCATTGTCTCTCAGGTGCCACTTTTTGCTTCATAGCCTTTGGCAAGGACCTGAACAATACTTCATTCAAGACTTCAGTTATGTCTCCCCTTACCACATTAGTATTCTTCTGTGGACAGAATCGTGATCTTTTGGAAAGGTGGAAGTTGATTCCTTAGGCTATCATCAGCTCTGGCAATCTTCCTTTCAAAGAGTACCTAAAACTTACTTTTCTTCCACCTAACTTCCATAGTGGTGATTTACTTTTTCAGTCATACCTGGGTTATAGAAATTCAATTTCACAGATGTGTAGTAGGTACCACTCCACCCCAAATACCATAGAAGGTATCTCTTCTTGTCACTAAGGAGTTTAGTCCATAGTTATCTTAATTAGCTGCTATAATGCAAGTCCAAAATGTGTTATGATAAAGGTGTAAAACCATGAGGCTGTGAAAATCTAAGAGAAGGAAAATTTAAATCTGGCTAGGAAGATTGGGTATTTTTGTGGCAGAACAAAACCTGGACTTGGAATCCTGAGCTAAAAGGAAAAACAAATGCCCTCTGTTTTTTTATTCCATTCTTTTCAGAGTATGAATGTAACATAATCACTGTGTACATACCTTTGAAGGCTAGTAATTGTCTGTACAAAGACTGTTTTTGGCTTATGGAATATGGGATAGAAGTGTCTGGTAGAGCCGATAAACCTATTGGATCGAAATCTTTATCAGTGGTTTAGTATATAATGTCTTGGTTTATTTAAAATCTAAAATAACAAGTCATTAATTTTCATTACTTCTTACTAATTGAGCTAATGATGAAGGGAAAGATAAAATATTCATTCATTCATATAGCACTTCTTGAACATCTGTTGTACACTAGGTAATGTCCTAGGTGCTGACAGCAATACAGCAAAGACCAAAACAGACAACAATCTCTGACCTTATGGAACTTACATTCTCCTAGGGAGAGACAAACAATAAATAACAAACATAATAAATAAGCTATGTAGAATGTTAAAAGATGACAAGTACTACAGAAGAAGTAGAGCAGGGTGACAGAATCAGGAGTGCTGATGGCGGGTATTTCACTAGAAAATGCAGTTAACTGTGCATGTCCGTTAAATATGTATCTTGAGGTTTTTTCCTTCAGCCTGAAAATCTTTGTGAAAGCTTATTTGTGTTGGCTCTGGGACCGAGCATGGTATTCTCCCATGCAGTCTCTGAATCTTTGGGGCCAGGCTGTTGCCTAAGGTAGACCTTCCCTATCCCTTCCACTCTCCTACCTAGAGGATGAATCTTAGGTCTCCCGTAGTCTAACCCTGCTTCTTGCCACATGGTAATCACAACCCCTTGGCAAGGACACTTGAGCTGCAGGGCCTTTCCCTGGCCTGTGATTACTCAGCGTCTACCCTGTGAAGCACATGTACAAATACTAAGTGTCGTCTTACAGCCTCCCAGTTGTCAGCATATCTTACTGACAACGTGTTTTTGCTGTTTTGCAGTGTCATGGACTTTCTGTGGAAGGTTTTGTTCTTCCTTCTTCAACCACTAGAGAGGTAAGATTTGGTGTCTTTCACATTTATGTGATTGATAGCTTGTCTGGCTAAAGTATTTCAGTGATCACTTTTCAGAATAACAGATCTACGCTTTTATAAATCAACTGAACAGGAAATGCATTGGAAGAAAGAAGAGAATGTTTTTTAAAAATAGAACAGGTATATTAGGGAACAATTAGGTATTACATTAGTTATAGAAGGACAGCTTCTTTTAATGATTAAGTTGGGCTGATTTATGTCAGTGTGGCCTGGGTTGGAGAGGTCAGACAAGATCAAAACCTAAGAATGAATGACTGCTCCTGTCCCCATCCTCTTCATCCCCACCATTCTCTAGCAGGATGCTTGTAGGCTATTAGATCATAAACCACTGGTCCTTAGCTCTTTGTCATAGTAACCTGAGCTCTCATCTCCAATTTAGTGGATTATAGTCTCCAGGGATGGGGTCTGAGCATCTGTACTTAAAAAAAAAATCCTCAGTATGACTCATGGTTGGAAAACATTGCTGCGAACCACAGACATACATTATCAGGTGCTTTAATATTTCACTTTTTGCTCAATCATATGGAAATTTTAAAGAAATAGCTTGTATGCAAAATCAACAAAGGAGTTAGAATGAGCAAGCTAGAAATAGTAAGATTGGACAGTAGACGATTCTCAAAAATACTGGAATTGTTACAGATAATGTCTAGAGAGGCAGATGCAGAAAGCTGCTGCTATGGTTCAAGGCTTCACTCTTGCCTATAGGTCTTTCCTGTAATAAAGAACACTGTGCACTCTATTTGTCTTTTCTCTGCCTTTAAGCAAGGTTGAAATGTTAATAGAATTAATAATAATACATAACCGAATGGTACCTTTAAGAGTCTACAAAGCACCTTCACACATTATTTAATTTGATCTTCAACACAACTACGTGAGATAGCTAAGGAAGGGATTGTAGTTCCTGATTTCAAATAAGGAAACAAATTTAGATGAATTATGCAAGGTTACAGAACTAGTAATTGATGGAGAGAAAACTTGAACCCAGGTATTGAAATTCCAATGTACACTGCCACCCTAAACTATATACTCAATACAATTTTGCAAGAAATGATTCTGTAATCCCTTTCATCCTAAAATTATTTTTTCGTGCCCATTTTAACCTAACAGTACATTAATGCTTTACATACCTCTAATCATCACGTATATATGATTTTAAGTTCTATTTAGATTTTTCCTTTATCGACAGTTATCATATTTATTCTTTTAAATGACTCTATAAAAACTCTCGAAGTTGCTATATCATAATATGCCATTATTTACACAGCATTCCCATGTTAGGTTACTTCTAGTTTTGCACTTACTATTAATGCTGCTATAAACACTCTATTACATAAGTTTCTTTTTCTCCTTGAATTATTTTGTTAAGATGAACTCCCAGATACAGGATTTTGAGTTAGAGGGCATCGACACTTTTACAACACAATCAGCCTTCCAAAAGGATGGGACCAATTTACTCAATCACTCCAAGTGGTATTGGAGCAGTGCTCTTGGCTACAGTGTTTTTACTGCCTTTCAGAATAGGTGATTGGTGTTTTCTGATGATGGCTTCTTCAGAAGTGATTTTCTTTTTCTCTATCACAGATGACTCCAGGTGAGATTAAATTCTCTGTTCACGTGGAGTCTGTCCTCAATCGTGTACCTCAGCCAGAATACCGGCAACTTCTGGTTGAAGCCATCCTTGTCCTCACCATGATGGCAGATATTGAAATTCATAGTATCGGAAGCATCATTGCTGTGGAAAAAATAGTGCATATTGCCAATGACTTGTTCCTTCAAGAACAGGTAGGCAAACCTGTTGTTTTCTCAAAGGGGAATGTCTGGCACTAACCTGACTACATTCAGAGCTCTCCATGAAGCCAAAGTGACTTTCTTGTGCCTTCTTCCTCATAGCTCTTTTCTGGGCCCCTTGTGTAGTGGCTCAGAGCTGATTGCAAAGGAAGTTGGCTGTGAGGTGACCTGCCTTTCACCATGTGTTTTGTGGCTGGGTTAGATGATAAAGCTGCCTGGAACTCAGGAAGCTTTTATGCTTTTCCTCTTATTTCAAACTTCCTATCATACTACTATTGGTTGTGATAAGGACTTAATAAGAGACTAATAATGGATATCATATCCTTCCTGAACATTAAGGAAAAGAGATTTCATTTTAGTTTTGGTTTGGTTTTGCTTTTGCTGTTTACCTATAGGAAAATATTAAAGTGAACCTTTTAATTCTACATTTGTCTTACTTTCTTAATAAATTTTCTCCGAGGACATTAACCATGTTTTTTAAATGTGAACTATTTATTGAAAGCTTTGCACATGTGTTCTAGGTTAGGGGTAGGAACACATAAGGTGAAGGACATGCACTGTTGTCAATAGGAAAATCTCCAAAACGTGTAATAGGTGTTTCATTCTATTAGGCACTGTGGGAGAATGCAAAAGAGATGAAAAGTACCCAAAATTTTCTAGGACAGTCCTAATTTTAAATATTCTGGATTGAAGTTAGTTTATGTATCAGAAAATATGATGATCCCTTTTAAGTATAGACTCTAGCTTGGAAAGCTTGTCATCTATTTAAATTAAGTTAACTTAGAAAGAAATAATAATCACATGCAAGATATATAAAATAGTACGGGGCTGAAATCAGTAGTATTAGATTCAGACCAAAGTCCCTCTAGGGTGATTTGTAAGTATTAACATTTGAATTTTAATAGACACAACTCATTTAATTAACAGTTATATTTATCTTTAAAAAGTTCTAAACAATTAATACTTTAAACAGAATTTCATGTTTTTTTGATCTAGTGAAATATGCATGTATACAAACTCATATTCCCTGCTTTGTGTATAACCTTGATCCTTTCTTGGCTAAGCAGCCTAAGATCCAACTAGTTGGTGAGGGGGAGGAGGCTCTGAGTTATCCTGATCAGGACTTGAATTAGTAGGATTAGTAATTTTTCCTTTCCTCTATGTTCTCCCACCCTTAAAAACCAAACAGAAAACCCTCGGCGCAGATGATACCATGTTGGCAAAGGATCCTGCATCTGGCATCTGTACTCTTCTGTATGACAGTGCACCCAGTGGCAGGTTTGGCACCATGACCTACCTCTCCAAGGCAGCTGCCACCTACGTGCAGGAGTTCCTGCCCCACAGTATCTGTGCCATGCAATGAGGCCTTTGGGCCCTGACTACTGGGAGCCTTTTGACAGCTGGTTCCTGCCTTGGTTGATTATGCATGGAACTAAAATGAGATGGCCTGACCACTCCCACCCTGCCCCCTTCCAACTCATCACTCCCAAGAAGAGAAAACTTTTCTGAGAAACTAACTTAGAAGAAGTGAACCCTTGCTCACCCAGGCTCTTCATTGTGGGCCTTCATTCTTTCATGGTTCACTGAAGTATGCATGTGTTTTTATTGTCTAGACCTGTTACACATTCAGTTTTCTAACTCCTGTTTAGGGAGTAGGTATTAATAATAACTTATTCTTTGAGTTTGGATTTTCTTACATGTGGTTTCCTTGTGTGAATGAGTGGTGGGTTCTTTGGGTGCTTCAAGTGAGCAAAACCCTAAATTGTTGAACTTTATGTCTCTATGAATTGCAAATATCTATTATAAGTGCCTTTTCTTGGAAAAAGAGAGTAGCAGATTATGCTTTCCTTCTTTACTCACGTGTTGCCTCACACTGAGCAGGAAACTCCTTTCTCTGTAGAATTATTGTTTCTGCTTTTGCTTTTCCTGTATCTGCACACATAATTTCTACTCATCCTCTGGTGAAATATCAAAAAAATGCAAGTCCAGTGTGTATAGTTCAGGAATTGTGTATTGACACTCAAAATCACATTTTATGAAGATCTCTGGGACTCAGAGATGGATTTGTAGCAGAATAACCCAGAGAAATGAAGCCAGGAATGTAATTGCAGAGATAAAGGGGGCAGAAGAGAAGATGCCTGTGTAGTGTATTATCCCTAGGGAGCCACAAAGAGAATCAAAGGTGCCCCGAAGAGAGCCTTGTGCATGTAATCCTGGCCTCTGAAGGGTGGGCTGGCACAAAACAGAGACTAATTGAAGCCTCTGTCTTTGGCAAACAGGAATCCAGCACTCCAGTCCTTGGATGCTTTCCTGAGCACACTTTCCCGGTGTTCGTTCACCTGCTCTCCGTCTCACCCCCCTAATGGCTTTCTACAGCCTCCACCCCCACCCCCAATTCCCTGCCCTCCCATCTATTCTTAAACGCTTTCACTTACATTTTCACTTCCTGATTCTAGTGTTGGTGTATATCTTGCTATCTGTGGGCATATATCTGTTTCTTGTACACACCTGCATTTGTATGTGTCTAAGCCTACATGGGAAGTTTTCTGAATATAAGCACCTTTATGTGCCTGTACATTTGTATCTACATTTGACAGACTAAGTAAGTATGTAAATATGAATGTTGCTTGTTGGCGGGTTGGAGAATAACTATGGCCTCAGACTGACACACAAAAAGGAAGAAATTGTGAAGTCGTCGTGCCGGGTCCTGCTTTTAGGTAGCCTTGTTTGAAGATTGTTTCTTCTCACTTTCTGTCTTAGTTCAGGCTGCTACCACAAAAACCATAGGTTGGGTGGGTTAAACAACAAACATTTATTTCCCACAGTTCTCGAGGCTGAGGGATCTAAAGTCAAGGTACCAGCAGGTTAAGTGTCTAATGAGGGTGTGCTTCCTGGTTTGCAGATAGCTGCCTTCTTGCTGTGTCTTCACATAGTGCAGAGATAGCTATGGTCTCTTTCTCTTATAAACATATTAATCCTGTCACGGAGACTCCACACTCATGACTTCATCTAATCCTGATTAGCTCTGAAAAAGGCTCCACCTTCAACTACCAGGACATTGGGGATTAAAGGTTCCACATAAGAATTTTGGAGGGACACATTTAGCCCATAGCGCTTTATGTGGAAACACTGTACTAATTTGTTTGCACTCAGAAAACTTCCTACTTCAATCCCTTCCTTTCCTTCAGATTTTTTCAAGTTTTTCTCCAAGAATGGGGATGGAGATGGGGGACTCTCTAAATAATTCTTATAGAACCAGTGACAATGTTATGAGTACACATGAATAAGTGAGCAAAGTAGAGCGATAGGAAATAGGAGCAAAGAGAGGATGGCCAGTCTTCTCAGTACCTCTCAGAGCAAATAGAAACACAAAATGAGTAGCTTCCTGCTTATGTGAGTTTCTGGTCACTTAAAAGGTAATTTACAACCTGTCCTGAAAATGTGTTTTGTTTTCACTGCAAGTATACCCCACCCTGGGGAGTAAGTACGTCTGCAGGCCCACCGGTGAAAATCACCGCTCCCTCCCACATTCATCTGCCTGAACTGACACCCACGGCTTCATTTCTCTGGGTTTACTAAGCTGTCTAGCGCTATGCTGCCCTCTATCACTGTGCTTCACTTTTAAATCAACTCTTTAGAAAACTTGATTTGTATTTTATTCACTTTAAGCATGTGAGACTAAAAGACATATTGGGTTTTTTAAAGCACTTCTGTTTTCAAAATAGAATAAAAATAGAATTTCCAATTAAATCATGTCTGGTGCCAATGTATAAAACTTAATATGTATTTTTGTGATTGGGGTTTATTTCATGGCTCTATTTTATGTACTCTAATTATACAGTACAGTCAAAGCTCATTAATTGGGTCAAAGAATAATATTAATACATAAAATCATATATTATACATTATATAATGTTATATATGTAAAGAAATTACCATTCAATAAATACATTGGGTTTATTGACATCTTTAGGGAGCCTGTTCTTATGAATGAATAAGACTGATTTTTACTCGGCATTAAAGTTGTGTGCAAATGGTGCTTCTGCACTACTGGAAGGTACTAAGAACAATTTGTTCTCTTAAGTATTATAAATACCCGGCAGAATTTTGTTTATGCTATTCATTAGCATTTAGTGTAACAAAAAAAGCATTTACCCAGCAAGGATGAACAAGTTGCTACAGTCCCATCCTGTTTAATTAGGTTTCACTACAATACATTGTGGAATTTTTATGCAGCTGGTGGGGTAAAACTTGTTCTTAGCTACAGGTCACAAAACCTTTACCATCCTTTTTTTTTTTTTTTTTTAGGATTGTATTTATTTTCAGAGAGAGGGGAAGGGATGAAGAAAGGGAGGGAAAAAAATATCAATGTGTGGTTGCCTCACGAGTGCCCCCTACTGGGAACCTGGCCCATAACCCAGGCATGTGCCCTGACTGGGAATTGAACTGGCTACCCTTTGGTTCATAGCCTGCACTCAATCCACTGAGCTACACCAGCCAGAGGCTTTACCATCCTTTTTGCACTTACCAAAACCTAGTACCTGTACTGATGCAGTGGAGATGCAGTGTTTTCCACATTTAGTCTTCATTTCTTATTAAACTTGAGTAAACCTAGGGCTTGGTTTTCCCAGGACAGTCCTCATTTATGCCTGTTGTCTTGACATAATTATTAATAGTACTCTCTGTCATTCTCAAAAGTGTCCCAATTTGGATGATATGGTCACCCTATATTTAGCAAAAGTCTGATTTATTTTAAGGTTAGGCCTAAAAGCCAAGGACCTGTTCTCAAACCACTAGCAATACTCATGCAGTCATGGTATTGGGGTGAGGACAACAATGGGGGAAGATTTTCCCAAAAAGTAAGAACTATTTGGCATAACACCAGACATTGTTATATGGGCACTGGGCAAGGACTGAGGCACTGATCCTTTCAGCAAATTTTTCCAGATCAAACAGTTAGTCAGTGGTAGAGCTTACTAGCCCAAGCAGTCTGACTCTAGAGTTCACGTTCTCAACAACCACATTCTCCAAAGAAAAGACACTAGAAAGCGGTGTGAAAACAAGGGTCAGTCTGTTAAGTACAATTGAGGAAGATTGGGAAATGGACAAAACAAAGTGGCCAAATGGGTGGGTTCCTTTTTATTGTGTTCCTTTCCCATCTTCCTGCACCTGCCAGCAAGTAAAGGCAAGAGAGGTCACCAAAAGTGGCAAGCCCAGCCTGACCTTGCTGGTTCAAAAACTACCTTTAGTAGCAATGGTTGCTCAGTGTCACTACACAGGGACATTTGGAGCGACGGTTTATGCTACTTCCCCTGACCTCAAGTCCTTTGACTGCAGATCCAGTGCTTTGGGGAGGGTTTTCTTCCCAACTTAAGGACCACGTGGGTATTAAGCAGGTGGCAAATTGAAGCTAGGGACTCGTGGCATGGTTTGTACTCTGTCTTAATCATAAACAAAGGGCCAGCCTCCCTGTGAGATTTGCTGCAGTAATACTGCTGCCAATTCCAGAGCCTCCTACAGCAATATATTTTCCTCCATCATTGAATCATCTCGCTACATTGTATACCAATTGAGAGTTTCCAGTTTAATAGCAAAGTTGCAA
Organism: Desmodus rotundus; assembly: GCF_022682495.2. Lineage (NCBI taxonomy): Eukaryota > Metazoa > Chordata > Mammalia > Chiroptera > Phyllostomidae > Desmodus > Desmodus rotundus. The sequence continues at coordinate 9,262,787 of NC_071400.1, read as the reverse complement.
TGTTGAACTTTCAGCTACCTGTTTGTTTCCTAGATCTGAAGGAACACATAAAACGATATTGTTTCATGTCATCTGATTAGAGTCCAGATGTTAGGGTGTTGGTTGGCCAAAGTGTAAGGTCCAGGACAAGTCACATTTTCTCCTTATTTAGCCCACCTGTCATGATCTTGCCTTTCAGTCAACTCTTACAGCCCCAGGGACTCCTTCCCCTCTGTGTTTAAACATGTGCATTTCTCCCTTATCCTAAAAAAAAAAAATTCCTGGGCTCTGACATGTGCCCCCCCCGCAGCTGATATACTAACTCCTTCCTTCTACAATTACATTTCTTCAAAGAGGAAACTACACTTCACAGGGTTGGCCTCACTCCTGAAGCCCCATCTGGCTTCCTCCTCTACCTCTCATTTTCTTCATAGAGCACCAGTGAGCTCCTAATGGCAAAAGGATTCTTTGACTCTCACAATACATGACATTGTTACTACCTCTCCCTTGTAACCGTCTCATTCCTCGATTTCTATGAAACTGTACTATACTTGTTCTCACCCAACTATTCCTTTCTGGTCTCCTTAATGGCATCTTTTTCTCCTAAGCCCCACAAACAGGCATTTCTCAAAATTACACTCTCTTCCTAGCTTGAAGATTCTCACCGTGGTGTGAGGTAGGTTTTAAAAAGTGACATCTGGTTGGGCTTTTTATTTATTTATTTATTTTTTAAGCTCACTCTGGCAGCTGCTAAAATGAATGGATTGTAGGTCAGCAGAAGTGGAAAAGAAACTAGCTATATATTGTGGGAAGTGCAGGTGAGCTATTATAGTGCCAGGACTGGGGTAGCAGCAGAGTGTGGACAGAGAGAACTGGATGTACAGTATTTAAGACATATCTTGGAGGTAGAACCAATGGAAATTGTTGGTAGATTAGATTTGAGAGTGAGGGAAAAAGAGGGAATACACATAACTCCCAGGTTTCTGGCTTAAGCAACTCGATAGTTGTTGGGCTCGTTATTGAGCTATGAAAGATGGGGAAATCAGAAATTTTGTTTGAAAATAGTAAGTTAGATGTCATTATTAGACATTCCAGTGGAGGGAGCCATGTTCCCTTGGCTTTCTCAGCCACTCATGACTTTAGCTGTCTCTTATGTAGGGAAAAAAAAAAATAGATGAAGCACCTACTTAAACCACTGATTTATAAAACTCAACACTTCAACCATTTTTAAAATCAAACTCGTTCTGCTCTACCCTGTGAGTTCTTCCTCCTTGTTTTCCTCTTTTCTTAAGTTTTATGTGTTTGTTTATTTTTAGAGAATAGGGAAGGGAGGGAGAAAGGGAGGGAAAGAAACATTAATGCATGTTTGCCTTCTGTGCGCTACCATCTAGGGATCCTGGCCTGCAACCCAGGCATGTGCCCTGACTGGGAATTGAACCGGTAACCCTTTGGTTTGCAGGCTGGCACTCAACCCACTGAGCCACATGAGCCAGGGCTGTTTTCCTCTTATGTTGATACTACTAGCCTTCTCTTAACCTAGACTTTAAATTTAAGAGTTTTCAGTGATTCTTTTCCATCTCTTTCTCTCTCACCAATATCCAAGTAGTAAGGAAGTCCTATTGAACCTACCATGTGCATTGGTTCTTCCTCTCTGTTCCCATTGCCCCTACCCTAGTTTAAATCATCATTACTTCTCATCTGGCACTTCTCATTGTGGCACTCTCCCTGCCTCTAGACTTTCAATAGCTCATCTTTCCTACACACCACTGCTGTAGAAATCTTTATTTTAAAAATTCCTGTTTAAATGTCTCCCTATTTCCCACAGTCTTGTTATCTTTAGTCTGGCATTCCAAATCCTTCATGACTCAGCCCCTTCATCTAAACTAGACTAGAAATATTCTCCTTTTTTTATTTTTGCATATGCTACTGATTCCAGTCTGCATGTCCTCCCCTGGCTCCCATCTTCACCGAGTAAAATCCTGTCCCTCTGCTAAGACCCCCTATAATACCACTGAATAAGAATCCCATTTGCCATTTAAGTACCAGTGATGAAGTACTTGGTGCTTATGTATTAAGTAATTTAAACATCCTACATTCATTATCTGACCCTGTGTTGTATATGGATTTTGTGTATTTGTTTCATCTCTATGAGAATGCAAATTCCCTGATAGTCTGAGGAAGTGTGAGGTCTCTGTCTTCCCCTGTCACCCCCAAAACGGTCTCCAGGCACTGGGTTGCAACCTCCAAGCTCTCCTGGGCATCACATGAGAGCCCCCCATGCTGCAGCTGATCATGCAGGAAGCAGATGATGGCATAGGCCAGGCGCTTCTCGTTATCCATCTTGAGACGGGAAGAGGTGATGCCCGGGGGTTTTTCAGGATCTGCAAACCCTCTGAGGTGGCCAAACCCAGACCCCGCAAGGTGAGCTGTTTTAAATTTTATTTATTTATTTATTTTTGAGAGAGAGAGAAACGTTGATTTGTTGTACCACTTTTTTAAAAAAAGAATTTATTTATTTATTTTTAAACAGAGAGGAAGGGAGGAACAAAGGGAGGGACAAAGAGAGGGACAAAGAGAGGGAGAGAAACATCAGTGCGTGGTTACCTCTCATGCACCCCGCAGCAGGGACCCAGCCTGCAAACCAGGCATGTGCCCTGACTGGGAATCCAACTGGCAATCTTTTGGTTCCCGGGTCAGCACTCAATCCACTGAGCCACACCAGCCAGGGCTGTTCCCTTTTTTTGTGCATCCATTGGTTGATTCTTGTATATGCCCTGGACAATGCTCTAACCAAACCCGGCCAGGACAGCAAGGTAGATTTTCAAGAAGGTTCAAATTTGGGTTGAACCAAGAAGGTTCTACCCTATTGGGTTGTCTTAGGGGTGTTAGTAGGTCAGTTCAGGTTCATGTGAGAGTTGGGCGCTTTGGCATTGGTCGGCTTGTATCAGTACATAGAGACTCCTAGGAACTTGGAAATACTGCTAGTAATTCTAAAAGTGCTTCAGAATATTCTTTAATGTGAACCCTCACATGAAACCTAAAATATTTCCCTAGCCTTTCAACAGGTGGAAAAGCAAAGTGGGGAGAGATAATCTACAGTCTCCAAACATCACTGAAAGTATCTGCTTACACTTTTAGTCCACATGAATTTTCAAGGAGTAATTTGACATCATTGTTTCATTGGAATCTATCAATGAAAGCATTTTCCAGAATACCAGCCAGCCTCTTGGGAAAGTGCTATCAGCTTTACCAGGATAAATTATTGAGATTGTTAACTCTTACATGAACATGGATAAATGATGAAAAGCAATGAGACACAGAGGCACAGAATTTAATGTGTAAACTTTTCAAACCTTTTGTGATATTAATTGATCCTTCACCCCGAAAAGTCAGATATAGCTGGGTGATGCTCTTGGTGGCCACGTTGTGTCTATCTTTATTTATGTGAGTGTATTTTCAGACTGAAACAATTCACAAGGAGTTGAGGCGGCTTTTTAAAAATTATTATTATTTTTAGCGCTAAAACTCAAATTCGTGGCTATTTTAGTAAGTAGCCCTGGTTCTTCCGCTCCTCAAACCCCTTGAAACTACATCTCCCAGCATGCTCTGAAGCTGGTCTGACCTCATCTCAAATGGCCCCGTAGGGCAACAAGGATGGTTAGTTTTGACAGTGCTTCCCTGTGCCATAACACATCAATGCTAATTGACAGTTATCAGGGATTTAATATCTCCAGACGTTCTGTTTTTGAATTGTGGTCACTAAATGAAGGGGTTGTGGACTGGGAACACCCATGCATTCCTTCAATTGGTTGGGGATCGAGAGCAGTGACTCTGGCGATCTCGAGAATAGGAGGGAATGTTGACCAGGGAGCACCGCTGCGGCCGGTTAGAGGAGCAGGAACCGGAGCCCGGGCTGAGTGCGAAAGAAGCCGCATCCGGACGTTGGCTCCGGAACGGCTGGAAGTGGAAGATGAAGGAACCTGAGGAACCTGCGGACAGTGGGCATTCGCTGCCCCCGGTTTACATCTACAGTCCCGAGTATGTCAGCATGTGTGATTCCCTGGCCAAAGTCCCCAAACGGGTAAGAGAGGTTGGCATGAAATACCATGGGCTTTTGCGGTGGGGGTGGGGGTGGGGTGGGTTAGGAGAGCATTAGGAAGCGAAGAAGATACTGGATTGGGGGAAATCTTCAGCAGTAATTTGGGTAACTGTACGAGGTGATGGAGGAAGTGTTCCCTTACAGTTTGTCAGAGCTCCTCTTTTATCAGCGGGGCGCCCAACGGACGCAGGTGGGGGCGGGCTTGGAGAGGAGGGTAGGGCACTAACGGAAGGCGTCTCTAACGCGAGGGATCACTGAAGTAGAGAAGAAGCCGCAAGGGGAAAGTGGTCCCTATCCTCCCTCAGGCCGGGCACCTTCCGCTTTAACGATTTAGATACTTTATCTATATTGTCTAAAGTGCATTGTGACTCTTAAGTACAACGAGGGGAGGGGGTATAAAAGTTCGTTCCTTTGTTCAGGATGATGAAGTCAATGCAATTTCTCTGAATTAAACATTAAGGGACTATTTTCTGCTTTTTCCCCCCCGCTGATGTTTTTAGGCCAGTATGGTACATTCCTTAATCGAAGCATATGCGCTCCATAAGCAAATGAGGTAAGTTATCTTTCAGGAACAAAGCCCCGAACCCAGGTGTTCCTAGCCTTAATATCCTGCTTCACCATGGGACTAATTACGGAGTGGTCCTTCTTTGAAAGCTTTTTGTAGTTCACAAGGTTTGTAATTTGCCTGTAACCTAATAAAAGCTCTTGAAGAATTAAGAAAACCTGAAAAGAGTGCATGAAGCACTTCAGAGCCATTTGAAATAGGACTTTACTGCTGACAGGGAAAGTATCCTAGGGATCCGTGCTTTGTGGAGATTTCGAAGTGAGTATATTTGGGTACAAAAAAAGGTATTCAGCTAGCAGGTGTTCTGGTTTGAGTTTTTCCCCACCTAAGCCAGATCTGATGATGTGGGTTCAACTTAAGACTTGTAGACACCCCATCACCAACACCAAACTTTAATGAGTGAGCCTGGAGACAAGTCAAAAACAAAGAAAACTCCTGTGGCCAGGCACAGAGCTAAGTACTTCTTTTTGAAAAATGAACTTGCTGTTTGTCATTTTAAGACTAAAATATTATAACCCTGACACTTGTAGGTTTATTTATGACATTTTCTGGCCAAATATGTGTCTGTTCACACCTGCTAGTGTGGTATGCTTCATTTCTCTCCCACAAGTACTGTAATAGGTTTTCAAATTTTATCCTTATTATTAACAATCATTTATTGAGTACCTTCTTTAGGAATGTTTTTCAACCATTTTGTTAATGCTGCCAATTTAAATAGTTTAAGACTTGTATTTTCCACTTTGCAATACAGTGCTTATAAAGTGCATTGTTATTTCCTTTCCCTGTGTCTAGTTTTTCATTTAAAAAATTACAGACTTGCTATCAGAAAATTTTATTTAAGTTCAGTATTTAAACTTGCCATAATCCTTTATTTTTCTTCTCATAAAATATAGTATCATGGATTTTTTGTTTGTATTTTTATGAGAATATTACATAAAGGAAATGTGAATGATTATTATCCACAAAGTCCACTTAAAATTTCAACCGTTTTTAAACTCATATATTTGATAAACCTAAAAACTACATGCCCTCCATTACATTAATTTAACATGTCAAAAACTGACTTTAAGACGAACAAGAAATCAAAACAAAGCAAAACTAGCCCTGGTGAGGTAGCTCAGTTGGTTAGAGCCAAGGTTGTGGTTTGATCCCCGGTCAGGCGCACATACAAGAATCAACCAATGAATGCATAAATAGGTAAAACAACAAACTGATGTTTGTCTATCTCTCTCTAAAAAAAACAAAATCAATAAAATTTGTTTAAAACCTTGTCAAATTTCCTTGCTTGTTAAGGAGGCAGGCTTTCAGTAACTATTTGTTAAATAAGATTACAAGAAGAAGGAGCTATTAGGACTGGGAAACATGGTTCAAGAAGCAAGAAAAAAATTTATTTTAATGGGCAGATTTGTCACCTTTGATATGTAGGCATGTTTTCTTGAAGAAGGAGCAAGGATCAAGTCCTCTGATCTTGGCTATACATATTTAAGTTTTGAGGCTAAGCCTCTAAGGCTGGCCTCTTTGTTGCTGGTAGTACCCTGAGAAGTCATGCTAATTGAGGAGAAACTCTTGGCCCTGTTCCCAATTAGCAAACAAAATAACACTACTGCCTCCCCGGGGGCCTAGGTCATTGCTTTTCTAACGAATATGCATATGAATTACCTTGTGAAAAAACACATTTTGATTCAATAGGTCTGAAGTTTTCCCTTTCTAACAGGCTGCCAGGTGATGCCGCTGTCAATCAGCAGACCACCTTTTGATTGGCTAGGGCTAGAGAGCAGTAGCAGTAGAGGTGGAGTTAGGAAGAGGAAATGGGCAATAAATAGGCAGCTAAAGTTAGAGGTGGTAACTCCTGTTGTTAGCTGAGTACCCTGTATTCTCAGTCACTCCTGTTTGTCACTTGTGAAAAAGCCCAGCTCCAACTGTTTGCCTTTCCTCTCAGAGGCAGAAGTCAGGGACCAAACAGAAACTTTTATGCTTTGGGTTGCTCTTTATGCTGTTTGCCCGTGGAAGGGAGAAAGAGAGAAAGAGGAACATCAATGTGTGAGAGAAACCGTGATTGGTTGCCCCTCACACGCCCCTATCCAGGGACCTGGCCCGCAACCCAGGCACATGCCCTGACTGAGCATGGAATCAGCGACCTTTTGGTTTGCAGGGCGGCACTCAATCCACTGAGCCACACCAGGCAAGGCTCTCCTTTAATATTAACAATGATAATTATCCACAAAGCATTTTTTAATATGTTATCATTTAATCATCACATAAGTTCCATAAGATGTCCCCACTTTACAGATGAGGAGACTAAACAACAGGAAAGTCTTACCTGAGGTTATAGAGCTGGTAAGTACAGAGTTAGGACGGGAATATAGTTGTCTGACTCCAAATTCAAAATTCATAACAATTCAGCTGCCTGTGAAAGTCAAAATATAGTTGAAATGATTATATGGCCCAATTAGGAAGTGATTCATATCAAAATATCTCAGCCTACTGGTTTGTCATGAAAGTTGTAACTCACAGGGTAATGTTTGTCCAATATCTGATTATTTAACTTAAATATACTTTCCTTTACTACCTATAAACTCAAGGGGAAAATCTATCTCCTCACCCCCATTAATGGAACCATTACATGGATGTGAAGAACTGAAGAATATATAGTGCAGTGGAAGAACAGAACATGTTTATTACTTCAGCCACTGGAACCAGAAGCTAGGAGTTGTATTTTCTGCTCGAATTACTGGTTCCTGTGTCTAGCTTCTGACATACTCTGGGTCTGAGTCATTCACTTCTCTTTGTTCTCTGTTATTATTAGAATAGTTAAGCCCAAAGTGGCCTCCATGGAGGAGATGGCCACCTTCCACACCGATGCCTATCTGCAACATCTCCAGAAGGTCAGCCAAGAAGGAGATGACGATCATCCAGACTCCATAGAATATGGGCTAGGTAAAGTCATTACTGACCAATGGTGGGGAATACACACCTCCATCTACAGGTCATAACTACTTTATCTTTTATAACTTGCATGGTTGTTTTTAATACTTTTTAATTAAGAACTAATGTGTTAACCGCAATCTTAATCTCTCAGTTTAGCCACATACATCTCACTTAACAAGTAAACCATATGAGTTGAGCAGAAATGAATGATGGATTAGATGGAGGAAAATCTTTCAGTTGCTTGGGACTGATAGCAGTGCCCAGATCAGGTGTGGCCGTACGTGTGCTGATTTAACTGTCCTGTTACCTTATATTTTAACTTGAGTAGAGATTTACACATATGTTCTGGATAGGTTTTCTACTTTATCTTCCATTAAACAGCTGCATTTAAAACATTGGAAGTGGCCAACAGGATAATCTAGAGAAACATCGTGATCTAGAAGAACTGGACTGGGAGTGGGGCAAGAAACCTGTGTCCCAGGCCTGGCTTTGTGCCACCATAGATAAGACCTATCGCCTCTCAGACCTCAGTTTTTCCATCTGTAGGATGTGACTGGTTAATCCGGAAGGTTTAGTTTTTCTAGCTCAACACTTTGAAGAATTTTTTCCCCGACACTGGAGATGTTTATCTCTTGTTTGGAGCCAATTTTAGCATAGTAACTTTTGTGCAGGGTATGTTGTCATATTTTTAACCTATTCCTCCTAATAGGGTTCTGGACCCAATGACCCCCACACCACCAAGCAATGCTCATGACTCCACTGGGTGTCCTACAATGCAACTCAGTTCTGACACTATCTACCTGGAGATGGCATCAGATTCCATAGATGAAGGGCTCAGTCCCTGAAGACTGCTGTGTACTTCAGATGCCAGTCACAGGCCCAGGTTGTTACCTTGTACTTCTGAGCCTCTCCTTGGGTTTGATTAATTTGCTAAAATGGCTCACAGAACTCAGGAAACCCATTTACTCTCTAGATTACCCATTAATTATACAGTTGCCCCTTAAACAACACAGGTTTGAACTGCGCAGGTCCACTTCTGTGTGGATGTTTTTCAATAAATAGTGTAAAATGTTTTTTTCTCTCCCTTATGATTTTCTTAATAAGCTTTTCTCTACCTTATTTTATTGTAAAAAGACAGTGTACGTATATATATATGTATGTATATATAGTATGCATTAATTGACTATGTTATTGGCAAGGTTTCTGGTCCACAGTAGTCTATTGGTAATTAAGCTTTTGGGGAGTCAGAAGGTAATACATGAATATTCAACTGCACAGGATGGTTGGCCCCCCCAAACCACTGTGTTGTTAAAGAGTCAACTGTACAAGGAACAGCCAGGTGGAATGATGCACAGAGAAAGGTATGGGGAAAGGAAGCAGAATTTCATGCCCTCTCCAAGCACACCACTCTCCCCAAACCTCCATGTGTTCATCAGCCTGGAAGCTTTCTGAACCGTCTCCTATAGAGTTTTTATGGCGACTTTATTACGTAGGCATGGTTGATTAAATCATTGACCAGTTGGTGATTGAACTAAATCTCCAGCTCCTCTCCTCTCACTAGAGGTCAAGGAGTGAGACTAAAAGTTCCAACCCTCTAAAAACACTGTTCCTTTGATAACTAGCGCTGGTCCTTAGGTGTGGACCTCTTGTCATCTCCTTAACATAACGAAGACACCTTTATGCTTTCATCATTTAGGAAATTCCAAGAGTTTTAGGAGCTCTGTGCCAGAAATGGATACAAAGACCAAATATGTACTTATTATAAATCACGATATCACATTTCTTATTTCTCCGACTCATCTTTTAGCAAGTTCTTTTGATGTTTGCCCAAAGGTTATGACTGCCCAGCCACCGAAGGGATATTTGACTACGCAGCAGCTGTGGGAGGGGCTACAATCACAGCTGCCCAATGCCTGATTGATGGAATGTGCAAAGTAGCAATTAACTGGTCCGGAGGGTGGCACCATGCAAAAAAGTAAGAAAATGACCTTTCTGCTTTTGGCCTCTTTCCTTGAGTCAGTTCCTCAGTTATATAAACTCTTATGCTTACTGTACTGGCATGTATTGAGAGACTTGTGTATATATTAGCACTTAGTAAGCATTCTGAAAAGATGCAAATGAAACAGAAGGTGACATAATATAGTGGAAAGCTAACTATTGAAAGTCAGGACCCTGGGCTTTTTCTGCAACCTGTGCTAACTGACTAGGGCAGATTAACCTCTTTGGTTCTCAGTTTCTTCATCGGGAAAATGGGCAGGGCAAAGGATATAATCTCAAAATTCCTTTCCATGGTTCTGGAAATCCCTGTCTTCTAGGGATTTATATTCTAGAAATATTAAGGAAACTAGAATAATCAGGGGGCAACATCAGTTTGGGTACCAACTGAATGTACATATAAGCTGAAAGGATTTAGCAACAGGGAGAAATTAATCATGGGACTCTTGGAAAAGGTGCATTGTGGAACTAGGTCCTGAAAGAAGTGATAAACAGATTTTTAAATAGATGAACAATTAATGACAATAGATTTCAAAACAAAAGGCTGAAGGATCAAAAAGGAGGCTTATGCTGCGAGAGTTAGGTGTCCCTTTAAGGACAAAGGGTTTGTGCAACAGCCATTCTTATGTGCTACTTGGTGTTAAAGGAAAAGCAAGTGTTTTTTGTGTTAATGTATCAAACAGCTATACTCAGTATCTGACAAAGACTGCTGGGCCTTATTCAGCATTTGGCATCTTGCTTGATATGTCTGTAGTACTTAATACATGTTGGAGAAGAATTTTTAAAACTCTGAATTAACCAATGTCCTAATGTATCATTCACACACCAGTTGTTCATACTATATGGCTCATGGCCGTGATACTTTCCAGTGTCCTTCAGTCTGAAGAAAACAGCACTTTGTTTTTCTCAGAATAAAATGTGAGCACAATTTCAGCATATGCAGGTTAAGGTAATAACATGGAATTCTTTTCTTCAAATCGACAGATTTCATAACCAAGGAAGGCCTTGAAAAAGTTTACTACTAAAATCTACTGAGGTGATGAAGGAAAGAGAACCAGTGTTTAGCAATAAGTCTTCCATGTCCTTAAAAACAAAGAGAAACAACCTGCCTTTTGTTAGCTTCTGCTCTATTAAAAAAACATTTCAGCAATCCCAAGGAAAAAAAAAAAAAGACCTCTCCTTCAAGCTACAGTTAAAGGGGAAAAGACCAACTTTCCCTGAACCAAGGACTTCTCTGCTTTGTGCTTACTTAGCACGTTGAGAATAATAGTGTGGTTTCATGGAAAATGCCTGGTCCTGTGAGTCAGATCTAGTTTGAATGTGGCACTTGGAAGAGCTTATGTATTTACTTATTTTTTTTTAATTTTTTTATTGTTATTCAATTACAGTTGTATGCCTTTTCTCCCCATCCCTCCACCCCACCCCAGCTGAACCCACCTCCCTCCCCGACCTCCACCCTACCCCCTTGATTTTTTCCATGTGTCCTTTATAGTAGTTCGCATTTACTTATTTTTAACATATTTTTAATGCTTCTAATTTATGAGAATAACTTAATGCTATATCAGAAATTGATTCACCAATACCGAAGTTGGAAAACATAAGCAAGAAAGATCACCATTTTATTGGGACTACACAATGTAGCACAGTACTAGGCACCACAACTCTAGAACAAAAACAAAAATGCAAAAGTGGTACCGTGAGGGGCTTATGTATGTAAGCCTACTGCGGCCTGGGTCAGTTTCCAGTGGAATACCCAGATACCTGATACTTCTTATCACTGTTTTGCTGCCCAAAGAAGTGCACTCTATATCTTAAGCCAATCATGGCTACTTCTGGGCTGTGAATAGGTGTGGGCATACCCACACACCATGGTAACTATTCCAGACAGCTTTCAGCTGATTGTACTACAAAACACACACACCTGTGGTAAAAATAAGACTTACAAAGGAGTTTCATGGGATTGCCCCAATTCAGAGTGTTCTTGACACTTCTAGAACCTCTCTGCAGATGGACTACAGGCATTTAGCCCACAAACTGACATCTAACTAGCATTTATCTATTCCAACCACAGTATTTCCCCATCCCGTGATACATGTATAGATTCATACATGCCTTTTATTCAGCATGTGTTAATTAAGAACATACTATGTGTCATGCATATGTTTATCACCACTAGTAAGCAGAGGTATACAAATTGAAATGTGGTATATATTCTTTCACTTAACAATTTGGGGGGAAAAAGTCTTCAAAATATCCTAGCAGAATTATAGTGAAATTGACACATTCTTTTTGAAAACTCTAGAAATAAGAGTTAAAAGCGGGGAAAATGTTCCTACCTCTTGACCCAGTAATATTATTCTTATCAATCCATTCTAATGAAATAAACCAATTCTGCCCTCAACAAATTCATATCATAGAGGCAAGACAGCAAATAATTAGATTTGAAAGCTAAAGAAGAGTGATTTTCAAAGAAAATTCCGCAAAAGATTAATGAGGGACTAATGCTTTTATATATTAAACATACAAAACTAGAAAAATGAAAACACTGGTACCATGGGTATGAGGTATGACAGGTGATACTATAGTAAATTCCCCAAAGAGACAGTTATACATGAGAATTCAGTCTATTATAAAGCATGTGTTGCAAGTGAATGGGAGTGGAAAGGATTGTTCAGTAAATGATGTTGTGACAGCCTGTAGCATTTATACTCTTATCTCCTGTAATAAACTAAAGTAAGTGGCAGCTGGATTGAAGAGTTAAATATAAAACAAATTTTAAAAAACTAGAATGAATATTTATCAAGCCTCTTAAGGGGAATAGTTTTCTAAGCTTTAGAAAATAATGCAAAAAAAACCCCTCCACACATAAAGGATAAGATCAACTATTTGACTTATATAAAATTTTTAAAACCAGCCCTGGCTGGTGTGGCTCAGTGGTTGAGGGCCAGCCTGCAAACCAAAGGATCACAGGTTCAGTTCCCAATCAGGGCACATGCCTGAGCTGTGGGCCAGCTCCCTAGTGGGGGGAGTGCAAGAGGCAACTGCACATTGATGTTTCTCTCCCTTTCTTTCTCCCTCCCTTACCCTCTCTCTAAAAATAAATAAATAAAATCTTTAAAAAAATTTTAAACCAAAATAACTTAAAATTATTGCGGCTATTTTAAAAATAAAATCTAAACACATGCTGAAAAGGCATATTTGACACAAATATGGTAAAGTGTGATAGGTTTGTATTTTCTAAGGTATTCATATAATATTCTGTATAAGAAGAAATACGGGCAAAGAACATGAATAGACAATTTACAAAGGAGTTTAAGTACAACTGGAAAACATGGGACAGTGTTCATCACTACTAATCAAAGAAATGTAAATTAAAACAACCAGGTAGCCTGTATTTAACAGAATTTTTAAAAATGACACTCAATTTGCTAGTAATAGTGTGGTTTGGTTCAACCCTTAAAAAAGCAATTTGAAAGCCAGCATGTGTTAATATCCTCTTATGTAGTAAGTCTACTCCTGAAAATGTTTCCTAAGAAAATAATTAAAAGTATAGAAAAAAACTATTTGTATGAAGCTGTTTACCTGTGTTATTTATTTCAAAAAAGAAGTAACATGAACGTCTAGCAATAAGGAAATGGTGAATCCTCTCCATGGAATATTATGCTATGCTATTATTTTAAATGATGATTACGAAGACTATGCGCCATTTCAGCAAAATACTTATGTGCTAATGACAAAGCAGGTTTTAAAATTGTATGCAGCCCTGCCTGGTGTGGCTAAGTGGACTGAGTGCCAGCCTGGGAACCAAAGGGCCGCCAGCTTGATTCCCAGTCAGGGCACATGCTTGGGTTGCGGGCCAGGTCCCCAGTAGGGGGCGCACAAGAGGCAACCACACATTGATGTTTCTCTCCTCTTTCTCCTTTCTTTCCCCTCTAAAAAAATTAATAAAATATTTTTAAAAATAAACAAAAATCAATAAAATTGTATGCACACTGTGATTACAACTTTGTAAAACACATACCTATGGGGAAAAAATGAGAGGGAATGATAATGATGGTTATGTTAGGATGGCAGAATGATTGATGATTTTTTTTTTAAATGTGTTTTTCTAGTTTTTAAATTTTCTGTGATGAGATTTTATTACTTTTGCAGCTGAAATTTTACCAAAATAAAAAGAGGTAAAAATAGTTACAGAAAATATAACAGATGGTTAAAATGTTTATTCTAATTGCTTTTTAAGAACACTAATATGCAGATAAATGGGCAGAAGACATGAACAGACAATTCACAAGAGGAAATAAATAGTAAACATGAACATGTACTTAGTAATACTAATAATTAGAGGAAGTGAAATTGAAACATCATATATACATGTATATATTTTCCTACTATCAAATTTGAGCCAAAGGAAAAAAGATCTTTAACTTCTAACGTCTATTACTCTTGATAATGTATTCTAAGGAAATAAACCAATCCAAAATATGGAAAAGCTGTGTATATGAAGACAGTAAGTTCTCTCTTACTTAAAAAAGCCAAAAAAGGAAGGGAGACCTAAATATTCAGCAGGAGAATGGTTAGGTAGTAGTATACTACAATTTATCTACTTGTTGGGTTATTATATAACCATAAAAAAATGGTGGTTAGGGCGAGTGCATAGCAAGAAAAATGCATATCATATAATATTTGACTTTAACATCATACATTCACTTTGACAAGAGTCATGTAAAAATATATACATATGAAAAAATCTTAGAAGGAAAAGCAGTTGACCTCTGATCAAGACACAAGTTGGGGTGCTGATCTCCTGCACCATCCAAACAGCACGTTTTAAGTACTGTGGGCCCTCCGCATCTACGGATGCCCAACCACAGAGTCGAACCTTGAACAACATAGGTTTGAACTGAAAAAAAATTCATGTATAAGTGGACTGGTGCAGTTCAAATCCCTGCTGTTGGAGGGTCAACTATACAACAAAATGATACCAGTGACGCTATAAGGAGGATACGTGCATATGTGTGTATATATAAGTACTCACACACATATACATGTACCATTTTTCTATTTCCCCCACTTTTTCTATATTTCCTCTAAATGTGATTATATTACTTTTATCAATAAACTTTTTATAATAAAAACTGCTTGGAACAAGTTGTGAAGCAACTACAATACAGACACAATATGGTCAGTGTGTGCTAGTTATGCACAAAGTAGTGGGATGTACAGAAAAGGGAGAAGGAGTCTGTCTTCTCATTGGTGGGGATGAACAATTCCAAGCAGAGGGAATAATAAAAGGATGGCAGGAGGAAATTATGGGGCATTTGGAGAACTACAAGTTCAAATGTGGCCTGAACGTAAAAAAATAGAGCAAAACAGATTATAAATGTTTTGTAAATCATGCTGAGGAGGTGGATTTTTTTCCCCTGAGGCTGGTGGGGGGTTACTGAAGAATTTTAGCATGCATGGCCATGTGCTAATTGAATCAAAAGGAGCTGAGACTAAAGGCAGAGAAGGCTAATGTAATTATTCATTTAACAAACATTTATTAAGCTCCTGCTGTATGCTAGGTGATATGGAAACAAAGAGGTCTATTATTTGAGGATAGTTGGTACCAGACAAAAAGGCCACTTAGTGAATCCATTTAAAAGGGGAACTAGCCCTGGCTGGTGTGGCTCAGTGGATTGAGGACCAGCCTACGAACCAAAGGGTCGCCAGTTCGATTCCTGGTCAAGACACATGCCTGGGTTGTGGGCCAGGTCCCCAGTAGGGGGCATGTGAGAGGCAACTACACATTGATGTTTTTCTCCCTCTCTCCCTCCCTTCCCCTCTGTCTAAAATAAATAAAATCTTTAAAAAAAGGGGGGGGGGGATGGAGCTTGATAGTATGCTAACTTGAATAACTAAAAGGTATTAAAATATATTTATTTAGTCTCTTTTCATAAATTTGAATGCTACAACAAACCATGTATCAAGAATTGATTGTTTTTGTTTTGGGCTTAATTTTTCTAACAAAATTGCATGATTTTTCAAGATGGAACATTTCAGTTGCTGGGAGACTTGGAGCATGATCATTTAGAGGGTTGATTTTGCCAAAATATTCAACGGCTTCATCATTTTTCCCGAGGGTTCTTAATTACTTGGTATTCAAATCACTCTTTTGAATCACTTTTAAAATCATTATCCTTATTTATTTTTCTCCTCTTCAGTTGTAACCTGGTGTACCAGATCCTTGTTATCAGTTCTGTCTGCTGACTTCATGATATTCCGCATCTTTTTATAAGATTTGTAATTTCACTTTGTGATAGATATACACCCAATTACTTGCTGATGTATCTGACAATGCATGAGAGAGAAAATGATTGAACAGATAGATGAATGGGGATAAGTGATACAGATTAAAGGAGTAGGTTGTTTGAATGGGGACTGATACACATTGGCAATTCATTAGCAAATGCTTTATGTTATGACAGCTTTGTATCCCTAGAAAACCTCAAAACCTTAGTACTGCTGGGGCTAAGATGATAAATTCTCAGTAAGGAGAACTCCCTGTATCAGCAAAGGTCTGGTGCAGTGGTTTTCAAACTAAGGGTTGCAACTCATTAGTGGAACAATATATCAATTTAGTGGACTGCAATCAGCATTTTTTTTTCAAGGTATATTAAGGTATATCAAGGTATATAAGGGATATCAAGGTATATTTCATGAGACTTGTTCCAATGTATGTGTATGTGTTTGTATGTACTAGGTCATGATGTACGTGTCAAGCCACTGTAGAGTGGAATGACTAACTTTAAAGTAAGACCTGAGTGCAGAGCTAGGCTGCACCACTTAATGTTGTGTAGTTAACCCTGGGATTATTCCAGGAACAGCATGTGCAGAGGCACAGAGGTGTGAAAGCTGAGGAAACTTCTAAGTCTGTAATTAAAGCTGGGACAAGAGCTCCTACAGGCAAGTGGCTGGAGGTAAGGTGGGAGAGGTGTGAAGTGTGCTTGTATACCAAGCTAAATTGCTTGGACTTGGTCCTTTAAGTCAGTGGTTCTTGACCTATTTTGGTTAAGGATGATTCTGAATATCTAATGAAAGCTTTATATACTGTCCCTAGAAAAATGTACATACACAAATGTTTCCTTATAATTTCAGAAAGTTTAAGGATCTGCTAAAGCCTATGTATGGATCCCTGGTTAAGAACCTTGGCTTTAGACAGTGAAGAATTACTGAAGGAATTTTTAGCCAGGGGGAGATAACATGATCAGATTTGCATTTTAGGAATAGTCAGCAAATAAATTATGGTGTGGGGGGGGTATGTTGACAAATCTGTTAGGTGAAAGCAGTGATGAACACAGAAAAGGGAATAAATTCAAGAGCCATCAATACCTGGAATAGATAAGAATGGTAACAAATTCGGTATAAATGATAAGGAAGGAGTGATCTAGATCTCTTGTGTAGATGACTGAGTAAATTGTGTTACCATTAACCAAGAAGAGTGAGGAATAAGAACTGATGTCCTTATGGGACATCTAATTAAAGATGTCTATTAGAGAGCTGGCAGTAGGGTTCAGCCCAAGGCTGTCAACCTTTAATGTACATATGCAATACCTGGGATCTTGTTAAAATGCAGATTCTGGTTCAAGAGGTCTCGGATAGAACCTAAAAATCTGCATTTTTTATTGGTTTTAGAGAGGGAAAGAGAGAAACATCACTGGCCTCCCATAAGCGCCCCAAGTGGGGATCAAACCCACAACGTTTTGGTGTATGAGATGATGCTCCAACCAACTGAGCCACCCGGCCAGGACAAAAATCTGCACTTTCTAAAAAACTTCTAGGGGACACTAGATGCTGCCAGTCTGTGGGCTATACTTGGACTAGCAAGAGGCTAGAGCCCAGGAGAATCATCTTCACGGAAAATACAGAGTTGGGAGTCAACAGCATGGTAGGTGGTCATTAAAACTGAGGAAATAGGTAAAATCACCTGGAAAGTATGTATAAAATAACACAGAAAAATAAAAACAAATCATGAGCCTTGTGAAATGCCAGTATTTACAGAGCAGGTGAAAGAAGAAAGGCCTACAAAGGAGTCTTGAAAAGGAATAGTCAGAGAGATAGGAAGAATCGGTCAAGACTTGGCACAGAAACCAAAGTGAACCTCATGACCAGTTTGGATAGCAGCATCTGCCACTGCAGGGCATGCATTCTCAATGGGGCCAGTATTGCCCCCAAGGGAGCAAAAACTGATTTTTTTCTAGGAGCCTGATTGGTTAGATGTTACATGGTTTATGGTCCTTCCCCAAAGGGCCACTGTAATAGAAACAGATGTGTAGCATATCTGTGATATTAAAATTCCATGGAGGGCTCAGTTAGGAAAATGGATCTAAAAGCTCCTTGGGTGGGGGAGCAATAATGAAAAAAATGGTTGAGAAACTGAGCTGTAGAGAAGTTAAGTAAGATTTATCAGTCAGGAGATTATGATGAAGACTTCAAAGAATGAAAAGGAGTGTACCAGGGAGGCACGGAGATAAAGGGTATTTCAGAAGACCTCAGCCACCCATGCAAAAGCAGAGCAATGTAAAATAGCTTGGCGGATTTGGGGGACTACATGCAATCCAGTATTGCTGGGGGGTTAAGGTACAAGGTGGGCAATGGCAGATGAGGGAGAAAAGTAAGAAATGGGTCGTGAAGGGCTTTGGGTATATAGGCATCATCCATTTGAAAAATGCAGATTTCTAGGTCTCAGAGATCTTAATGAACTAGGTTTGGAGTGGTGTGTCAGAACCTTCACTTGCAAACTCGAGGGATGATTCCGATGCACACACTGAGAAACTCTACAGTAGGAAATGGGAGGGGGGCACTGAAAATGATGTTAGGAGGTAAAATGGTTAGATTTGTGTTTAAGGAAAATAACTCTCACTGCAGTTATAGAGGATGGATTGGAGGACATGTAGGCTGGAAGTAGGGACATCGAGTAGGGTATCAGTAGTCCTGCTCACAAGTGATGAGGACCTGAACTAAAGCAATGAGATTGGAGGATGGAGGGTGGTGAAGGCTGATTTGAGACAGCTTTAAGAGATAAAATCAGGTATTAATGATTCAGTGGATACGGGAGGAGAGGAAAGATGAAAAAGATGACTCAAAACTTTCTGGCTTGCTTGAGTGGAGTCCCAGACAAGATAGGAATTAATAATAAAACAACATGTTGAGCTATTGCTAGATGCTACTTTACATGCATTTTCTCATATTTTCTAATATTAAGAAGCAGATACTGTTAATTATCTATCTTTTACACACTGGAGTACAGAGAGGTTAAACAGCTTGCTCAAGCTTAGCAAGTGACCGCATTGAGACTGAAATCGAGACGGTCTGAATTTTCAACCTGTGTAGTTAATCCCTGTATTATACCACCTCAATAAACATAATTAGGTGGTGCTGTGCAGCAGAGGTAATGCCCAGGGAAATTGGAGGCTCAGACTTGGAAATGGATATTGGAAGCTGAAACTCGAAACAGATGTATCGCCAGTACATAAAATAGTGGTGCAAACCATGAAAGTGGATCAGATTACTTAGGGGCAAGTCAGAGAGGAAGGAGAAAAAGAAAGTAGAGCCTAGAACTCCAGGAAATACTAACTTGTTATGGGCAAGTATAAAAAGAGGCCCCAGTGAATTCAGCTGAAAAGCAAAAATCAGGGCTAGCCAGAAAATCAAAATAGAAAGAGACCACGGAATTTTAAGGGAACAGAGGACGTTAAAGAAGAAAAGAACTCTCAACAGTGTCACATGCTGTAGACGGGTCCGTCCAGAGAGATACTAAAGTGTCAGTCATATTTGGCAATTAACGTAGTTGTCAGTGACGTTGGTAAGAGAACTTGCTGGAGAATCAAGGGAGTACAAACTGTTGCAGGGTGAGTAGGAACTAAGGGAATGGACAGGAAAGGAACATTCACCTGTCGAAAAGTTTCAATGCAAAAGAAAGGAACGGAGAATGGATGAGGGAAAATGAGGGTAGAGGGGTGGCTTTTGGGGTTTGTTCTGTTTTACAAGATTTAAGAACATGTATAGGCTAAAAGGGAAATATTGAAAATGTAAGAAAAGTAAGAAATGGAACAAAATCACAAAGAAGGCAGGAGAGGATGGGGTGAGTGGCTTTCGGGGAGGAGAATCACCTCTTCTGAAGCCAGACGAAAAGAAGTCAAGGAGGTATAGCAGAGAAGTATGTGAACTGCCTGCCGATGGCCTCTACTTCCTCTCTGAAATGACTCTTGCCCTCTTTTAGCACTGGCTCACAGGCCTCTTGGAATCCTTTGATTCTGCTTTTTGTAGTCAGTCTCCTAGGAGGTCTTATCTGTTCCAGATTCCCTTAAATGGGACTCACCGTATCCATATAAAACATGTACTAGAAGATATTAAAACCCAACACAGGACAGCGACTACTAACCTGTAGAATTTGTCAGATCACATCTCATTTGTCCACTTTGGCTATTCCTCATCCTTGCCTCCTCTGTCTCTTATCCTGTTTGACTCTGCATACAGCTTCCAATATTCCTTTATCTCATTCTGATAATCCATTAAGACCTGCCTCTCTCGTTCAGACATGTCCTTCTTCCTCCCACAATTTTGTTATTTGTCCTCTTGTCCTATGGCATGTCAGCCTTCTACCTGGCAACACAGGATCTGTGTCAGCTGGGCGCCCCTCGTCCTGCTTCCCTGCTAGGAGAGGGAAAGATTATTGTCCTAGAATGTTGTTGGTTTCACATACTTCCACTTGGGGGCAGTATTTAGTAAAGCCATGAAACTGCCTTGTGTCCTTGGCAAGCTCTATGAAAAGAATGTAGCTCTGAGTTATTACCCACCTAGGGGTTAGGATCAAAGCTTGTAGAGCTGCATTCTCAAGAGTTCCAGTTCCTTATGCATAGATACAATGAATATCATTGAGTTGCATTACAGTTCCAGTTCCCCAGAGGGCTCTAGGTCCAGTATAGATTGTTAACCAAGCAGTCAGACTCCCTTCTCTAGCTGCACGCCCTCACTCTCAGCCTTTATAGAAAAATAGATACTTGCATGAAGACGGAGGACTGGATTCAATGTCAGCCACGTTGCGTCACTACTAAGGCAGACCCCTCCTTCAACCACGGATGGCATGTCCATATCACTTTGTACTCATACCGGTTCCATGCTGGCACCTGCAGCACAGTACGTCAGCAGACAAAATAGTCAAGCCTTTACCATAGTAGCCTGGATCATTCTGTGTCAGTACGTGTCCAACCCGTAATGCACCAGGCCTTCCATCAGAAAACTGCTCAGCCAGCCAGCAAATTAGGAACAAGCTAAGACATGCTTTGTCCCGACAGCATCCTCACCCCTAGCCTCTAGGAGATGAGATGTGTTCCAATAGAACCAAGGAAGACAGTATATCACAGTGGTTCAGTGTTGCACAGAGAATCCCAGTTCCTTCAATTATTAGTTATTAAAAAAAAAAACCTCTGTGCTTCAGTGTCCTCATTTGTAAATTGGAGATGATAATAGTACCTACATAGACTTACAAGGATTAAATCTGAGAATTGCATTAAAGGGCTTAGTAAACAGCCTAGCCTATAGTGAGAGTTTGATAAAAGAC
Organism: Desmodus rotundus; assembly: GCF_022682495.2. Taxonomy (NCBI): domain Eukaryota; kingdom Metazoa; phylum Chordata; class Mammalia; order Chiroptera; family Phyllostomidae; genus Desmodus; species Desmodus rotundus. Next base: position 9,241,619 of record NC_071400.1, on the reverse strand, counting down.
TTTTATTTATCACTTATTATATCTAGATTGTGTTACACTACAGGGGCCTTAGGTAGCTTCTCAGATAAGTCCTGGGTTCAGCAGGTCCCACAGCCTATGCAGCTGAAGTTGGCCCTGGTACCACTTGTCACCCACTGCACTTACCTTACACTTCCGCTTTGCCAATAAGCTGCTCCTGGCTGAAAGTAGACTAGTCACTGCTACCCTCAAGACTCATGCCCTTTGCTTTGTCAGAGTTGCACTGCCAGCATTCCCTATACCCAGGCCCCTTCTAATATCACATAGAATTCCCTGTTCAACCCACCCCTCACACTGCTGGGTCGAATCCATACCTGCAAGGCAAATGGAGATATTCCTTACCAAGAGACAGAGGGATCACCCCTAACTGGCAAGGGTGACTGTGGCAGTGCCAACACCAGGAGTCTCAGTACCGAAGGAGTGGATGCTCTCTGACTCTAGAATCAAAGCGCTCTCTAAAGTAAAACTGTGGACAGAAGCTTGCATCTGGTTTCATCACATCCTCCATCTCTTCCACATTGGCCTTGAGACTCTTTTGGAAAATAAAAAGCAGGGAGTTCTTGTCAAGATAATTCCATCCTCAATATAATCACTATACAAAATCCTTTCTGTTAACCTGAAACCTTCTAACTCAATGCCATAACTATACCTTATGGCACCTACAACCTCATATAGATCAAGAAAGGCAATGAGTGGAAAATTCCTGTGTGGTGCTCCTACCTTCTTCCAGCACCACCTCCTAGAATAGTCATTTGCCTGGGCAATATTTTTGATAACTTCACTTAATTTGACTTCATAGAATTTCTGAGCTGCATGGTAATGGAACAATTACAGTAGCACTATCTCCAGGCCAAGCCCCAAAGTATGAAAGTGCTATTTATAATATATAAGCCTTTTTTTCTTTTTTTAATTTTGAAAAGTATTTTTATTTTTAAATTACAGTTGACATACAATATTATATTTGTTTCAGGTGTACACCCCAGTGATTAGACATTATATAACTTACTAAGAGATCATCCCAATAAATCTAGTACCCATCTGACACCATACATAGTTATTAGAATAGTATTGACTATATTTTCCATGCTACAATGGCCTCTGCTGGCACCCCAGTCTTGGAGAAAGCTGCCCTCCCCAGCTCTCATCCTAAATCCGGACAATTCAGTTCCTCTGCCTATGTCCCTGGTGCCTTTTGAGCTGCTGCCCCCATGCTGGAGCTCAGAGAGAGTGAGTCCAAGTAAGTACCTGCTTAAGACCTTTAAGAGGGACTGCCTGGGATTCCAGAAGCCCTCCCTCTCACTCAACCATACTCCCTGCTGGTTTTTATAGCTAGAAGTCATGGGGACTTCTCATCCTGGCACTGGAACCCAGGGAGGGGGTGCCTGGTGTGGAGCTGGGACCTCTCCTCAGGCAGGACCTCCACAGCCCAGATGTCCCTCTCAATTTTTTTCTGCCATATGTGTGTGTGGGACCGGCCTGTTCTGCATCTCTGCCCCTCCTACCAATCTCAATGTGGCTGCTTCTTTATATCTTTAGTTGTAGGACTTTCTTTCAGCCAGATTCCAGGTGGTTCTGAATTATGGTGGTTCTGTAGTTTAGTTGTAATTTTGATGTGGTTGTGGGAGGCGGCAAGGACCATGTTTACCTACACCACCATCTTGACTGGAAGTTACAAGCCTTTCTGAAATAGAGTTCCCTAGGATGATTGAGGATATTAACAATCCCTTGATAGCACCAGCAATTCATCTACTACCTCTGCATCTTCACCACCCCACAATCCTTTCTTCTTAAGAGAAAATAATTTGGTCCTCAGACACAAAAATGACCTTTCAGTAGCTAATGGCTGTCTACCCCAGTCCTGGCCTATACCATTGACTAATGCCTTCAACATCCAGGTGTAGGAGTATGTGTAGGAAGATATGGGAGACTGTTGTCCTGTTACAGGAGTACCTGGGTGCTTTGATCTCTGCCCCTGCACCCACATCTCCAGGAAATTGGTCCTTACCGAGGTCAGTTACCCCAAGTGGAAATGAGAGCTCTTAGTGATCAAGGCCCATTTCAAGATAGGGAGACACTTCCTTTAAGAGGAACAGTAAGTTTGTGATCATAAGCTGAAACCAGAGAAGCCAGCACAGACTTCTAAACTGAGTTCACACCAGGTGAACTAGACCCTTCCCAAAGCACCTGCCCTGTTTCAGAATTTAGAATGTCAAGGGGCAGTAGAAATGGGTTTCTGCCTGATGATGATGGCCATTTAGCACAGCCGCAGCACAGAAAGCAGGCAGATGCATTGTAGAGCACAGACATTCATGCCTATCCTGGGGCAGCCCGAAGGTTTGTGTTGTTTCAAAGTGCCCCATTCTACTTGGATCAGTGGGTGCCCGTAGCCATGGGCACCACTCCAGCAGGCCAACACAGCCTATTCAAACTTTGCGTATAATGGCATGGAATGTGTTTCATACTGTGGTCTGCAGACCACCTGCATCTTAATCATAAAATGAAGATTTCTGAAACAGACCTTCTAGGGGTACAGCCAAAGAATATTAATTTTTGCCAGCCCTCCCTACATGATTCCGATGCACAGCACAGATTGAGAATTCTTGGTCTAAGGGCTCTTCTAGTTGCTCCACATGTGGGGTAACCTCTAGTGTGCCTCTATGATTCCTGCAATTGAGGCAAAGACCTTCAGGCCCTTGGGACATTGTCCTAATGAACTTGAGTGGAGATTTCCCCTCTTCCCACATCTGTAACACCTTACTGGTGGTGGATTCCTCTTTCCCTGTTAGCTCTATTCATACAAGCCACTGCTGCCTTCACAGGTTCTATGGCCATCTGCTCTCCAACCATAACCCCTACCTAGTTCATACACTAGTTTTGGAGAATGCCACTTAAAATCCTCCTCCTCCACATTTACCTCTCCATCATTCCACTACCAGCAGACAACTTGCCAGCCCATATGAATTAACCAGGTCCTGGGGGAGTAAAATTGCTGTTGCACCTCCAACACCTAATAAAGTTGGTGTTCCACCCCGGCTTCCTCAAAATCCATTTCTAACTCACTACACCCTTCCTTCCAGACCTCTTCCCTTCATGGCATTCACTGTTTCTAGCCAACTATTGCCCTGGCTAGTTGCTGGAATCATTGACATCACTGAGTCTGATCAATACCTTGGCCACCCAAGTGTGGACTACCCAAGGGCACATTCAGTTAGCCTTCACCATACAACATGGCATAAGGGTTAAGAGCAGGGAATCTGAAGTCACACTGCGTGGATTTAAATCCCAGCACTGTCACTTTCTATGTGACCTTGAACAACTTACCTAAACTCTCAGTTCCTTGATTTCCTCACCTACAAAGTGGACATAATAATAGTACCTACCTGAAAAAGCAGCTGTATTACACAAACTAATACATAGAATACAGAACAGAATAATGCCTGACACATACTAAGCATTAAAAAGTGTTTGCTGCATGAGTGGGATTGGACTACACTAACTGAATCATTGAGGTGTGAGACACCTAGATTTCCTTTTGGCACGGCCCCATCTGCCCATGCCAAAAATTGGACTTACCTAGAAACTTTTGAAGTGAAATTCAGTCATCTACCCATAGACCTCCTACATCCTAGAACTTCGTACCCTTCCTACTCTGTAATCACTTACTCCCTGGTGCACTTGTCTATGTGTACCCTGCAATTAGCCTTAGCAACCAAGGCTGAGACATCAGTTTCATCATGAAAGAGACGCTAGCTTTCCAGCAACATCATGATTGGCCCACTGCTTGATTCCCTGGAACGTTTTGATCAGGAAATAGTTTGGGGAGCCACCCAAGGGTACCTTGAACTCATAATCCTATCATAGGTATGCTTTCCCAGCTCAACATCAGAATTATCTCTTAATGCAATTCTGGTGTTTGCTTACAGGTAGAGGTACCAGGACTAGAAGTAAATAAAACTCTTACTTATGCCCTGCCCCTTGCCTCCATTTCCACCCCAGATCAGCTGGACCACTCTACCCAGTCCTACTAATAAGGAAAAAAATAAAACTGTTATGCTCAGAGACCAGAGAAGAGATTTTGAAAGGTTGAACAACAGTAGTGATAGTGGGTTGAAAAGGAAATAGACCACTTGAGAGTGATTTTAAAGGCATAATTGACAGAACTTGGTGATCAATTGGCTGTTGGGGGTAAGAGGGGAAATATCAAAAATGCCCTTTTCTTGTATAAGCAAGTAGCAGTATTGTTACTAAGATTAGAAATGGCACACCAAAAAATATAGAGATATCAAGGAATTTGTGACATAAAGAAATTGGAGTGGGTAGATGGATAGACAGATAGAAGGTGGTAAAGAGTAGATTGGTTGGTGGGTATCTGGTTGACATCCCAAACATAATATGTCCAAAGCCTAACTCCTGATCCCCACCACATATGGCAGCCATATTCTCCCAGTTGTTAAGTCAAACATGTTGGAATCATCCTTGACTCCTTTCTCCCACACCCCACATGCAATCTGTAAAAAAACAAAACAAAACCCCGTCAACTGGATCTTCAAGATATTCTACAATCTGACCATTTCTCAGTACCTGCAGCACTACAACATTAGTCCACGCTGCCATTATCTCTCTTGGATTATTGCAACTGCCTCCCAACTTGTGTTCCTCTTTCTGGCCTTGCCCCTCCCTCCTTGGTCTATTCTCCACACAGCAGTCAAGGTGATGCTACTAAAACAGAAGTCAGCTCCCATCACTCCTCTGCTCAAAACACAGAATTGGCTCCCTTTTTCACTCAGAGTAAAAGCCACTTGATGTCCTTACTATGGTCTACAAAGCCCTGCCATTTTCTTCTTTCTCCGTGTAGAACTACCGTTCTCTTCCCTTCCTTGCTCTTCTCTGGCCACTGGACTCACCTTGTTCCCTGAACATACCAGGCTTTTGCCCTGGTATGTTCCTACCTCTAGGCTTTCACCCTTGCTGTTCCCACTGCCTGAAATACTCTTCCCCCAGATAATGCCCCTTCACTTCCTTGAAGCCTTTGCTCCAGTGTCACTTTCTCAGTAAGGCCTTCTGTGACCATGTTTTTAAAATTTGCAGTGCAAAAAGCCTCCTGTTGCCCTTTCCCATAGCAGTAATTTTTCAACTGGTGTGCCTGTTTAGCCAGGGGCACTGACCTCTTTTCCCTTAGATTGTCAAATTAAATAAATGACAACAGCCAACACAACAATAGCCGTCTGGTGTGAATGATCCAAAATTATACCTAGTTTTTGTCAGATCAACAGAAAATTAATATATTTTTTCACGTGCCATAGAATTTTAGTAATTAGTTTATATGTGCCATGAGATGAAAAAGGTTGAAAATCATTGCTCCATAGTATTGATCACCTAAAGTATTATTTAATTCAATTATTATTTTACATTTTGCCTCTTCCCCCCCCCCAACACACACACTGGAATATAAACTTCATAGGGGATGGGGATTTTATCTGTTTTGTTCATTACTATAGTGCCACTGTCTAGAACTCTACTTGGCACATAAATAAAATTTCATTGGGTGAATCATGGGCAGGAGAGAGATGAGTGAGAAACATTGATTCCCAACACTTTGGGGGAATGATTATACTTCATGGTACTACCAGTTGACCTATTGAATGTCAAACTTTTTGCAAAATAAAGAAAAAACTTATTAATTGGAAAGATCAGTTAGTGCCTTCTCATGGTAGGCCATTAACAAATATTTGTTGATATTATGAAATTAGCAGAATCAGGATAGAAAGGGGGAGGGAATGAATGAATGAATGAATGAATGAATGAGAGCATTCCACACAGTAGTTAGAGGTTTGAGTGCTCACTAAGTCAAATAAGCAGTATGTCAGAGTTCCAGCAAATCCAATTACCAAATTCTGGGCTGTTATATAAGCTTTGCACTTTAACCACAGGACCACTAGAGGGCGTGCAAGACTAAATTAAGAATGTTCTGTGCTTGATGAGATTCTATTAACGTCATCCACATTTCTATTTATTGATCTAATGATGTTCATCTAAACTGTTTCATCAGTTCAGAGTGTTCTCCTGAGATAATTTATTTCATCAGTCCAGTATCTGGCTCATAATAGGTCTTCAATATTTATAAATTGAGAAAATTAATATTTAGAATCAAGACATTTTTCACTTTTAAATTTGTGTTTGACTAATTAACTGTGGTCCATATTTCCATTAAAAAACTACCCTTCAGAGTTCATAACCTAGCTGATAAATATAGCACCCATCGCCTTTGGCACTTAAAGAATCTTTAGGCAAGCCCTGGCTGGTGTGTCTCAGTGGATTGAGTGCCGTCCTACGAACAAAGGGGTCACTGGTTCAATTCCCAGTCAGGGCACATGCCTGGGCAGATTCCCAGGGGAGCACGAGAGACAACCACACATGGACGTTCCTGTCCCTCTCTTTCTCCCTCCTTTCCCCTCTCTAAAACTATATAAATAAAATCTTTTTAAAAAGAATCCTTAGGCAAGAGGAGGGCAAGAGTCTGACACGGAGTTTGTGGGCTTTATTTGTGGAAGGCATGGTATTTGACAATAATGCACATTGTAGTGCCTGAGCTGGGTGTCATTAAAGGCAGGGTGGCCTTTGATGCCACATCAGCGACTCCCTCCCTCAGGAGGAGCTGGTAGCTGATGAAGGATGCACGTCACCTGGGCTGGCTTGCCGCCCCGCCCTCGCTCCCAGAATTGTTAGCTCAACTTATGCAAATAGAGATGTCGCTGCTTTTGAAATGTGCTGTCCACAATGTGTTTTAGAGCTGTAAGGTTGTTTAGGATGAAGAAAGTTAAACAGCCTTTGTTTATTGTCGTAACTATCAATTGTTCCCAATGAAATTCTTGAAGGGATTTTGGGTGCCTGGATTTACAGCTTTCTCAGCTGGATTTCTATAGGGGTTGTGGAGTCCTTGTGCTGGTGGCATTTGATGTTTGAGGTCTCTGAGTGCCCTTGGTCCCCGTGAGCTGGGCCTTCACTATTAGGCATTTTTCATTAATGGGATCATTTCAAATAGCCTTAGAAATATAGCCCATGTTTAGCAAACTGTTAATATTTTTAGAATAGTTTTAAATTTACAGGAAAATTGAGTAGATCTTACAGAGTTCCTATTTAACCCTTACCCAGTTTTCCATATTGTTAACATCTTACATGAATATGATACATTTGTTGCAATTAAGGAACCAATATATTATTATTAACTACATTTCATAGTTTATTCAGATGTCCTTAGTTCTTTCCTAATGTCCTTTTCCTATTCCAGAACCCCATCCAGGACACATTACAGTTAGTCGTCATGTCTCCGTAGGCTCCTCTTGGCTGTGACATTTTCTCAGACTTCCCTTGTTTTTGATGACCTGAACTGTTTTAAGATGTACTGGTCATGAAACTCAGTAATAGGTATTTTTCAGTCTATTATCTGTATTTTAATGTGTTTTTTTTAGTCTACTGAATGGAGTCATTTCAAATAGCCTGAGGAATACAACCCATCTTTATTGCTCCTTCTGGCACCTGTTCTGATAATAAATCTGAATGGTTTCTGAAGCTAGTTCTTGCTAGAGGAGGGCAGTGTCTGTTTATTGTTCATAGTCACCAAACCCAGGTGGGTATCTGCTTAGGAGACTTAAATAGAAATTGAAGGTACAAATTCAAAGTATGTATCTAGAATTAATTGGTTTTACTTTCTATTTTTTCTAATGTCTGAACTTTAGTGAGAGTCTTCATTTTCAGTTTTACTGTTTAAATATCAGAACCAAGAGCTCTGTGAAGGGGAAGAGGAAAGAATGAGAGTTGGATAGAGCCCATTTAATTTTCCACCCCAACCTGTCTTTACTATAATTGTGTTATTATCAAGATAAGACTCAGCTCTCTTTTTTCCAACATATTTAAAAATACCTAATCTAACTATGCACACATTTATATACAGTTGCTATTACTAAATTTATTTGAAATGCTACTAAGCTACATTCACTTTCTAACTGGTCTTTGTTAGAATTTAGTGGATGTTTCTTCTGAAAACCTTTAGTTTCCATGCCTTTTATGTATTATCTTTGGAATTTAATAAAAATGGCTCTTTAAACTCTTCTGGAGACTGGGGGCAAATTAAGATAAAGTATAAATTGAGAGGAATTAAAATCATTAATCTTGTTCCATGTACTTTAACATAGCAGTAATAATAAATTATACAAGGTGGATTGAGTCAGGTGGTAATTATGGACTTTACTCCAGACACCTAACGAAGCCTCTCTAAGTGGTTCTTACAGCTTCCCTTCGGTGGTGTCTTGAAGGTTGTTAAGCTCTTATTAATGTCTTGACCAGGAATCCCTATCTGTGAATTTCCGATCGGAGAGATGCACGTCCATAAAGAAGTTACCCCGAATGACTTTAGAGACTTCTGTTTTCCCTCCAAGGCTTATTTCATATGAATATTATCGATTTTTACTAAAAATTTCTCAGAAATATATGCAAATCATAGGAGGCGTGGTATAAATAGTTGGAATTCAAGCCATTCACATGAAAGAAAATTAACTATTGGGAATAATGGTACATATTAGGGACTTTTAAACCTGTTCAGGTAAATAAGGTGTCTTCTTTCTACCTTATCAGATGGCAACTTTGGAAAGAGACAATGTCGAATGTAGGTCATGGAGACTGAATGATTTATCTGTGTTAGTACTGAAGTCCATTTTTGTTTCTGATAAAGGCTGGTTTTCTCACAGGCAGTATCAGTGCCTAGTTAGCTCAGGCAGTTAGTTTAGAATGCAGTGCTAATAAGGCCAACACCATGATTTCTGTCCTTGTACAAACTACTTAGTTTTTGCTGATTCTAATGTTATTGACCACAGCATTTACCTCGCCAGCCATCTCTTCAAAAGTATATTCTCCGTAACAAGGGAGGCCAAGCTGGGGGATGCAGACTGACAAGTGTAAATCTTTCCTACCTTTGGGGGGAAAAAAAACCCCAGCCCAAAGCCCCTTTCTCTTGGTGCAGGGTCAAGTACATCGTTCTCACAGGTTTGCCCCATTGTGTTGTTATGAGTACCCTAAACTGCAAAACTATGTCCATGGCCTTCTCTGTTTTATATTCTATTAGCTCAGGAAAGATTTTCATTCCATTGAGCACCAGACTGTGGGGTGTATTTTTGGAAGCAAGTGTAGGTGTACCAGAGCCAAAAAAGGTTGGGAACAACTGTAGACAAACTGATCTCACTGTTCTTAGAGCTGCCAACTCTAGGCACGGAGCCCTTAAAGTGGACTATAAATGTAGAGTGGGTGGTTAAAAGAAAATCCATTATGTGGGACTAATTTCTGGTTTCCCACAATCAGGTGCATGTGTTTTGTGTGCATTTTTTATGGGGAGAGAGCAGGTGTGCACAAAGCTGATTTATTTAGCTACATTAAATTAGAATTGGGTCTTAATGAGAGAAAAATATGAGTTGGAGAATTAGGATGGTTAGTACTTTGATTTTTTTAAAAATGCCTTTATTTAAACTCTTGTGAAGGAGGTAGATAAGGTAGGAACTTGTTGCTAAGTTGAAAGACTGAAGCAGAGAGACCTAGGGTCTCCTGGTTCCTACCCCATGTTCTATCACGGGAACATGTAAGTCTCTAAAAGGACTTGCTGAACCTAACTATGAAATCAAATTACAGAAGGATTTCTGGTTTTCCAGTCACCCTCTTCGATAGAGGAAACAATAGTGTTATAAATAACACAGAAACTCTTGATCTGCAAAAGTCATTGACTCAGTTCCCACAAGAGACAGCAATGTGAAGTGGCTGCAGGAGTAGTAAGCAGAGAGTTAGGAAAAGGAGCCCATGTTTTTTAGTAAACATGATGAGATTTGGACATTAGGCAAGGAAACATCTGATTATATAATATGTTAACATGTCATAAGCTATAATGACACAAACTAGGACTTGTTAGCTCATTTTTCCTTCCCTAGATCATTATACCCAGCAGAGAGGAAAAGAAAGCTAATGAGTTCTAATTGTGCTTTCAGCACTGTCTTAAAGATCAACTACAGGTGTGCTCCAATTTAAGCAAGCCCAGGACATAAAAAAAATGCACATTGCCAAAAGGATAGGTACAGGGCTTGGATGGAGAATTCATTTTATAGAAGGAGCCTTCGCTGTAACAGGATTCGCCCACTGAGTTCCCTAAATTAATTTCTCTTTAGAACTGAAGACGTAATTTGCAAAGAGTCAATTATCACAGAAATTGTTAGGAACGTGTCCACTCTAAGGTTTACCTTAGTATTACTATTTGTTAGGTATGTGAATATTTTACAATGCATGATTTATTTACTTTATAACATAAATAGTATTGCTATTTGTTAACTACATATGTATTTTACAATATGTAGTAAAAGAGCAGATTTCAAAGCAATTATTTCCCTGATTTGTCATAGTACCATATGAACAGTGCGGACTTACTTGTGGGTCATAGCATAAAAACAGGAATGTGGGTACTGACTAGAGAGAATGAGAGATGTGATGGTACTAAGAGAGGATTAAGATGGGATGGGTAAGAGATATAAAAAGGAAAAAGAACACTGACAATTTTGGCCATTTTCAATTTCTGGGAAAGGCATCTTGCATTCTATCTCTGATGTATCTCTCACATATGACCAGTTGACTTTTTCTCTCCTGTTGATCTCTTATAACCATTTCAACTCTTCAACTCTTTAACATGGAATTTATAAAAAAGGGTACAGATAATATCATTTGCTGAAGTAACAACAATAGAAGCACCAATAACGCATTCCTATAATGGTTAAGAGGTATGATCAGCTAGCACTGAATATAAGGGGCAAAGTACCTTATTTGAAAGTAAGAATGAACTTGCTAAACACAATCCTGGATCATAAAGGCTACAAGCTTGAATGGGGGTCCTTTTCAATGCCAATGTTATAGCTAGAAAAACCGCCATTGTCCTGAACTGTCAACAACCATGAAAATGTACAGAAGTTACAACAAGTGCAGCTTTGTAGAAAATGGTGGGCAGAATTATAAAAATTCATTTCAGACTTCTCGCTAATTGCAGGTAAACACTCAAAATATATGAAGTAAATAAATTTCTAAAGGGCATCTTTCCACATCAGCAAAAGTATCAGCTGTTTTCTTCATCCTTTCATGTAATAATCCGCATATATCAAGGTCTGCAACTACCATTCCTAGATCTACTAGGGCAGGCCCCTTGAAAACGTGCATTTGAACAATTGTAACTTCATTTCTTTACACCTTTTAAAATTTCTCTCAACGATGTTTTACAGTTTTCAGTATAAAAGTTTTGCACGTCTTTTTAAAAATGTATTCCTAGGTAGCCCTGGTTGGTGTGGCTCAGTTGGAGCATCGTCCTGTAACCAAAGCATTGTGAGTTCGATTCCTGGTCAGGACACATACCTAGGTTGCAAATTCGATCCCTGGTCCAGGTGCATATGATCCCCAGCCCGAGTCGTACAGGAAGGCAACCTATTGATGCTTCTCTTTCCCATAGATGTTTTCCTTTCTCCCTTCCTCTCTCTAATAGCAATGAAAAAATGTCCTTGGGTGAGGATTTAAAAAAATTACTCCTAGGTATGTATTGTATAAATAGACTTTTCTTAATTTCATTTTTGGATTGTTCATTGCTATGGTATAGAAATAAAATTGATTTTTGTATTTTAGTCTTGTATCCTGCAATGTTACTGAACTCATTTTTTACTTTTAATCGTTTTATTTAGTAGAATCCTGACATTTTCTACATACAAGATGTCATACTAGGCTCATAAAATGACTTTGGACCTGTTCTTTTTGCTTCTATTTTCTGGAAGATGATAACTGGTATTATTTATTCCTTAAATGTTTGGTAGAATTCACCAATGAAGCCATCTGGACCTGGGCTTTTTATAGAAATTGACATGATGATCTTAAAATTCTTATGAAATTTCAAGGTACCCAGAATAACCAAAACAATTCTAAAAAAGAACAAAGTTGAAGGACTCACACTTCTCAATTTCAAAACTTACTACAAAGCTTGAGTAATCAAAACAAACTGTTACTGGCATAAGGAAAGACATAGATCAATGGAATAAAATTGAGAGTTGAGAAATAAAACCATACATCCTTGGTCAATTGGTTTTTAACAAGGATACCAAGATCATTCAATGGGGGAAAGAGTAGTGTCTTCAACAGATGGTTCTGGGATAACTGGATAACCACATGCAAAAGAATGAAGTTGGACCTTTACCTGGTACTCTATAAAACATAAAATACATCAAAGGTTTTTAAAACCTTTGAAGAAAACAGAAGTAAATCTTTGTGCTCTTGGGTTAGGCAGTAATTTCGTAGATACAACAAAAGCACAAGTGACAAAATAAAAAATGAATTGGACTTCATCACAATTAAAAACATTTGTGCTGCAAACAATATCTTCAATTATGTAGAATGCTAACTCATAGAATGTGAGAAAATATTTGCAAATCACATATCTAATAAGGATCTTGTATCTACAATATATATAAAAGTCCTACAACTTAACAACAAAAATAACAACCCAATTGAAAAATATGCAAAAAGTTTGGATAAACCTTTCTTGAAATATATACAAATGGCCAATAAAGACATTAATAAGTGTTCAACATTACTAGTCTTTAGTTCAACATTATTAGTCTTGCATTATTAGATATGCAAACCAAATCTACAGTGAGATACCACTTCACAACTGCTAGGATGGCTGTCATCAAAAAGATGGACAATAGCAAGTACTCACAAGGACATGGAAAAATTGGAACTCTTCTACATCGTTGGTAAGAGTCTAACATTGTAGGAAAACACCGAATGCCTATTAACTGATGAATGCAAAATGTGGTCTATCCATACAATGGGATATTGTTTCACAATAAAAAGGGAGACAGTACAGACACATACTATAACATGGCTGAACCTCAAAAACATGCTAAGTTAAAGAAGCTAGTCACAAAAGAGCATATATTGTATATTCCACTTGGATGAAATATTCAGAGTAGGTACATCTATAGAGACAGAACATAGATCAGTGGTTGCCAGGGCCCAGATTTCAGGAAAAATGAGGGGGAGTGACTGCTCATGAGTACAGGGTTTCTTTTTAAGGTGATAAAAATGTTCTAAAATTGATTGTGGTAATGGATACACAACTCTGTGAACAAACTAAAAACCATTGAATTGTACTCTTTAAATGAGTGAATTGTATGCAATGGGATTTATAGCTCACTGAAAAGCTGTTGTCTTTCAGAAGAAAAATCAGAACTTCTGGGTTTTAGAGTAGACTTGTCATGCCTTTTAGTGACCAGAAAAGAATTTTTTTCCCTGAAAAATCAACATTCTGTTTTTCTGTTCAGTAGAAGAAAAGGAGGAATTAACTCAGGGGTCCCTCCAAACTTACACTTTTCAGAAAACTGACTCTTAGCAGTGTTTTGCTATTTTAAATAATATATATTTTATACAGTAATTCCACAATTAAAACATCTTCTTTGCAGTACAAGTTTTCTATTAGGAGCTGCTTTTCACATGAAGTAGAAATCGGATCCATTGTTCACCATTCACTTATAAAATGCAAGTCACTCCCCAAGATAGCTTTAAAAGTCTGGCCTTAGCTGGCCTTTCTAACCTCATCACCTGCCATTCCCAGCTCTAGCCAGTTTTTTCACAACTACTCTGTGCCTTCCCATGCCCTTCCTCTGTCTAGCATGCCCCCCACACCTTTTTTCTTCCTGGAAAACTACTTCTTTTTCAAGGCACAGTTTAATTGGCACCTTCCTGGAGTTCTTCCTGACTCCTATAGACAGAATTAATTGCTCTTGCCTCTGTTTTAATAGTATTTGTTTTTGCCAGTAGCATATCGTGTTATGTTATAATGTGTTAGTTGGCAGCCAAGCCTTCAATAACAGAAACCAAGTGTTTACTTCTGTATCCACTGAATGTACCAAGTATATGCCTGGCCTATGGTAAGATAACAATCAATATTTGATGGCTGAATGGATGGACAGATCGGTAGACAGACAGATAAATTGAGTCAGCTTGCTGGTTGTGGTCTAGAAAAGGGAGCATAAGATAACACTCCTCCCCTACACAGCTTCTTAATTATCAGTAATGAGTAAGTACATCCTAAGTCCTTTTGGAATGGCTAGTATCATGGATGACACACACACACACACACACACACACACACACACACACACACCCTATGGTCCCTGCCATGAAGGATCTCATGTAATTGAAGAGATAAGATTCAGATGTATGATGTAACTAGAAAACAACATAAAAAGCATGTAATAGAGTGTTCCACAATTTAAAGCAGATTAAATTGCTTATCAGAATTCAATGAAAAGAGAACCATATCTTGTTCCTGCTTTCAGGTGTTAGGTCTACATGACAGAGGATTTCAGGCAACTGAGCCCTAGAAGTGCAGCCCAAGGTGATTACCAAAGTGGCAACAGGTACCAGTACCATGATGGGCAAGCAGCGAATGGCAAAAATACTCCCCAAGCCAAGTCAAGAGAAGTGAGCTGTGGTTCCTTGAAGCATTTTTAAAGTTTCTGGGAGCTCTTCCAATCAGTAGGGCATCCCTGTGCTTTTAACCTCTTGTATGGAACTTTATATAAAATGTACTTACTCACAAATATTTATTAAGTGCTGCCTTAGTTTCCTATTGCTGCTATAATGTTACCACAAATTTAGTGGCCTAAAGCAACAGGAATTTATTCTCTTAGAGTTCTGGATGCCAAAATGAGTCTACGGGGCTAAACTCAGGGTGTCAATCTCCCTCGCCTCCCTCTTGTAAGGATACTCGTGATTACATTAAGGGCATACCCGGATAATCCAGGATAAGCTCCCTATCTCAGTATCCTTAACTTAATCACATCTGCAAAATCTCTTTTGCCACCTGACTTAACATTCTCAGGTTCTGGGGATTAAGATACTGACCTCTTTGGGAAGCCACTGTTCAGCCTTCCACGAATACCTACTACCTAGTAGGACCTATTCCGGGCCCTTTATATATCTGCTATACTTATTGTCTTCAGAGCTTCTCTTGCCCACTACACTGTAAACTCCTGCAAGAGAGAGTCCATGTTGCTTTCTCCCTCACAATGCTTATTAGCATGTGGACTTGCTTGTAGTATATAATAGGTAGCTGGGAAATAATTAACGAATCACATGAGCCACACCCTGCAACAGAGTGGAATTTTAATTAACTTCATTCAAAAATACTGAGTCACTGAGGTGAAGGGTCTTCAATATCTGGATAGTCAGATATAATCCAGCAAATAGTTGTTGAGCTGCTACTATGTATCAGATACCCTGCAAGTTTTAAAAATAAAAACAGGAGTAAGGTGGCCCCACCCCCAAGGAGAAATAGTGAGCAGCTGTGTGCTTAGGCTGGCTAAGAAAAGTCTAGCTGGTGAAGATGTGCCCCGATCCACCAGCATCTCTAAGGAATAAAAGCCAATGGATCCCCCATCAAGAAGGAATCCCAGGGGATCATCTAGCACCACCATCACATCACCCCACTTTCATCCCCACAACTGCTGTGGAAATCCCCTCTCGTACCACTGCCTGGCATTCCCCATCTTCTGAATGTACACCTCTTAGCACAGGGAGCTCACATTCTCTACCAGGAGCCCATTAGATTCTCAAACCATTTTCAAAGTTAACAAAACTCTTTCTTCCATTGAATTAAAACAGTGCCAGTGCTCTTCCCAGCTCTTCTGCCTCCTGCAGCTGTATATACAGAACGGTCTACTTTCTCAGTCCAGAACAGCCATTCAGATACTTCTACAGACCTGGCTAAATCTAATATTCTTGTTCATCCATTTATTCACTCAACAAATACTTTCTGAACATCTCTTGTATGCCTGCCACTATGCTAGGGACTGCAGAGAAACAGATGACTGAGATAAAATCCTGTCTTCAAGGAGCTAGCTCCCAGTCTAGCAGGGAAGCAACCGTGTGGATAGCGTAGTGTGACAAGTATTCTAGGAGAAGATAAAATGTGCTATGGGAGTTGGGGCTGGAGACCAACCAGCTACCCCCAGCACTGGTAAGAAGTCAGGAAGGTAGTGTTTGAGCTCGGTTTCATTCATTCATTCATTCAGGATTCCTAGAGTACCTTCTGTATGTCATGTACTCTGCTAGGTGCTAGAGATACAGTGGAGACCTGGGAATTTATCATGTGGAGTAAGCCAAGAAAATGGATCAGCACTTGCAAAGTCAAGAAAGCATTAAACATTTGTTTTGGTTGTTAAGTTTTTGGTGTGTTCCAGGCAACGATTCTAGCTAGGCACTTTAGATACAGAAATAAACCACACTCATACTATTCCTCACTTCAAGAAGCTTATGGTGCACTGAGAGACACTGACAAGTAAACTAGTATTCTGGCGTGATATGATTAATGGTTGGAATAGGCACAAGGTACTAGGGAGACACATAAATAGATTAAGCTCAGCAGTGGTGTGGGGAGATACTATGTTCAGAGCAGGCTTTCTTAAAAAGTGTTGAGGCTGTTGTGATGCTTAAGCTGAGTCTTCAAGGACAAAATAGTGTAAGCCAGGCAGATGCAGGAAAGAAGGATAAGGAAAAGGGAACTGAACATACAAAGGTGGAAAGTCTTGAAAGAATAAGATTGGTGATGAGAGTAATCAAGAGTTCAGTATGGCTGAGGAAAAGTTTGTATCGGCCAGTGGTACATGGGTCTGGAAACTTAGATGAGGCTGGATCCTTAAGGACCTTGTGTACGGTAGTAAAGTGTTTGGATGTTATCCTAAAGGCAGCGGGGAGCCAGAAAAGATCATTAAGCAGGGAAGTGACAATCAGATTTTTCTTTGACAAAAATAACTCTGGCTGCAGGGTGGAGGATTAAATCCAGAGGGTGAGACTAGAGGCAGGAAGACTGGTGAAAAAGCTGGTGCAGTCAGCTGTGGGGGGGATAATGAGGACAGTGGCAGAGGAAACAGGAAGGAGAGGCCAGACGGAGGACTTAAGAAGTAGAATTATAAGGGAAATGAGGGCAGAATAATTAAAACTAAGATTGCCAGTTTTAAAAATTATGGCAGGAATACAGGAGGAAGATTAGGTTTCAGGGGTGACGATGAGTTCACTGTCAGTCATGGTGTCTTTGAGGTAACTGAGAGGCAGAAAGATGTCCAGTGAGCAGTTGGTTATGAGTCTGGAGTGGAGCAGAGTGGGCCAGGCATGAACAAGAACGGCATGTGAAAGTAGCAGTCCTTAAGTCAACAAATATGTGTTTAGTGCCTATAGGTGCTATCCACTGGAGGAGGGTCATGAGGTTCCTGGGATTCCAGAGATAAATAAGATAGTGTCTGCCCTCTAGGAGCCCCACCTTGTTAGGTAAACCGATAACGATAAGGCAATGTGGAATGCAGTGATAGAAATCTGTACAAGATGTTTTTATGGGAGTATTGATGAGAAGCACCTGAGGGAGAAGAGGGAAGGCCACCTAGATTAAGTGCTATCTCAGCTCAGTCTCAAGAAGGAATAGCAGTTAAGTTAACCGTGTGAAAAAGAGAAGAAAGCAAAGTCAGGGAGGCAGGTGCGTGCATTTCAGTATTGATAGAGTACAAAACACAAGCAATGAAATGACTACGTAAGGACTGGGTCATGGAGAGCCTTATATGCCATGTGTAGTGGTTTGCACTGTAAACAGTGGGAAGCCAGGAAGGTTTTAAGAAGAATGACAGGGTCAGAGGTGCATACAATTGGATCATTCTGATGGTTGTGTCTCTCTCTCCTGAAATACAAGCTACATGAGGACAAAGATTTTTGTCTCAGTGCCTAGAACAGAGAGTATCTACTGGACACTCGATGCATACTTGTTGAATGAGAAAATTCACTTAGGGGATCAATGTGACACGCCAAGACTAAAGGCAGGGAGATTATGATAATTATCCAGAGTGTAAATGAGGAAGCCTTGGCCTGAGATTGTCAGTGGGAGGTGAAAACATGCGCTGGAGTCAAGAACTATGTACCAAGCTTTGGTCTGGGTAGATGGTGATACCTGCAATGATTTTATCCTCCTTTCAATTTAACATACTGATGATCTGCTGTGTCCTGGGTACTGCTAGATACCAGGAATGTGAACATAATTAAGATATGTACCCTGCTATTAAGAACCTCTCAGTTTAGCGGGGTAGACAGACCAACCTGTGCAAAGATACATATGGTATATGTATTATTTCTATGACAGAGTTCTTAACTAGTGGAGGCACCATATAGAAAGAGACAATCCATGTGGGGAAAGACTTCATGGCAATGACATTTCAGCTGGTTATCAGACATGCAAAAAGGAGTTACCTGGCACAGGATGGCATTCTCCATATCCTGCTGATTCTCCCTCTTAGATACTTCTTGACTCCAACCACTTCTTCGCACTTTCCATTGCTAATCTCAGGCCAGGCCTCCGTAAAGGACTATGTTAAGAAAGATTCTTGGGGAGGGGGATGTAAGGGGACTAAATGATAATGAAAAAAATACAATAAGGATTAAATTTTAAAAAAGAAAGATTCTGAAACCCCTACCTAGACTTAATGGGACTGAGTAATGTGATCAATTAACAGTGTCTGCCACAGGTGTAAAAGTAAGGAATGGAGTATACAAGGTCTGTCCATTAAAAAGTCCAGCCATTGTTAATATAATGAGAATGGTTTGCACAACATCGATGTAACCTGGCAGCCAATGCAATGTACCCTGGGCTGGAATGAGCATGCGTGAACAATGATGGCTTCACTACACTAGTCAGTGAGGGCAGTAGACACCATTGAGTGAGCATGTGTACTGTGTGGCCATCACATTCAACATGACTGAGCCAGCAGAGCAATGAATCTGCATCAAAGTTTGTGTTAAACTTGAACATTCCTCTGCAGAAGCTATTTGGATTCAGAAGACTGCAGCTGTGGGCAACTGGTGATTGGCAGCTTAATCATAACAATGCGACTGCTCATGCATCATGTCTCCTGCAGTTTTTTTTTTAAGATTTTATTTATTTATTTTTGGAGCAAGGGGGAAGGAGGAAGAAAGAGAGGGAGAGAAACATCAATGTGCGAGAGACACACTGATCAGTTGCCTCTTGCATGCTCCAACTGGGGACCTGGCCTGCAACCCAGGCATGTGTCCTAACCAGGAATTGAACCAGTGACCCTTCTGTTCATAGGTCAGCACTCAGCCCACTGAGCCACAAGAGCCATGGCTTGTGCAGAGTTTTTTGGCAAAACATCAAATCACCCAGGTGACTCAGCCCCCCTACAGCCCAGATTTGGTGCCCTGAGACTTCTGACTTTTCCCAAAACTAAAATCACCTTTGAAAAGGAAGAGATATCAGACCATCAGTGAGATTCAGGAAAATATGATGGGGCAGCTGATGGCAATTCGGAGAACTGTGTGAGGTCCCAAGGTGCCTACTTTGAAGGGGACTGAGGCGTCATTGTCCTATGTACAATGTTTCTTGTATCTTATATCTTCTTCAATAAATGTCTTTATTTTTCATATTACATGGCTGGATACTTTCTGGACAGTCCTCGTACATATCACATGCCTGGGCTATATAGCATACGGTATGAGGTTGGCGATGGCAGGAACTGGTACCCTAGAGTCCAGTTTTGAGAATATTAACATCGAAGTACTTACGGGCTAGAGGTGTCCAGTTGACAAGTAGATAGCTCAGAAGATAGGTCAGTGATGAATATACAGAATTTTAGAGTTATCTGTGTATAGATCAAAAGTAGTTAAACTTAATATATAATAAAAGTATATAAACTTTATAATGGTTCAGATAGTAACTATTTTAGATTTTGCAGGACATAAAGTCTCTGTCATACCTATTCAGCTTTGCTGTTGTAGCTTTAGACCTGCCGTAGACAGTAGTTAAATGAATGGGTATGGCTGTATCCCAGTAAAACTTTATTAACACAAACACATCAGGCTGGATTTAGCCTGTGGACCATAGTTT
Organism: Desmodus rotundus; assembly: GCF_022682495.2. NCBI lineage: Eukaryota > Metazoa > Chordata > Mammalia > Chiroptera > Phyllostomidae > Desmodus > Desmodus rotundus. The sequence goes on along the minus strand of NC_071400.1, from coordinate 9,221,599 downwards.
GGCAACACCTAATGTAGGTGGTATGTAGTATACAGTCAGGGGATGTAATGTAGTAAAGTTGGCACCAGAAAAGGCTTGCTTTTCAGTCCCAGCTCCATACACACTAATTTTGTGACTTTCAACAAGCATTTAAACTTCTGACTTAGTTTCTTCCTCCATAAAATGGAGCTTCTCATACCTGACTTACATTCTTCCTCTGGCGATAACTGAGCTATTCCACATAAGTATGAATTATAGTACCTGCACACAGTAAATGCTCAATAAATTTTTGCAATTATTAACATCACTATTAGTAGTGGGATTATTCGTGTTGTTAGTGATTTTAATTAAAATCATAAGAGTGGATAAGATTACTGAGGAAAAGTGGGTCAAGCCAAGAAAAGAGAGCATCAACATTTAAGGGGCAAACAGAGGGGAAGAAACTGGCAACAATGTAGGGAGGGGACAGGGAAAGAAGTAGTATAGAGGAATCTAAGGGAGGAGACTGTTTTAAGAAAAAGGTGAGAGACAGAGGTGTTACACATTAGAAAAATGGGCAAAGAACATGAAAGGCAGTTAGCAAAAGACATACAAATGGATGATAAACACAAGATGCTTATTTTCACTGATAATCAAAGAAATGAAAATAAAATGTTTTTGTCATTTATCTGTGAAATTGGCAAATATTTAACAAATCAACACAGTGTTAACCAAGGCTGTGGGGAAACAGGCACTCTTGTGTATTTCCTGGTGAAAATGTGAATTTCTTGGACTTTCCAGAGGACACTTTAGTAATATACATCAAAATGAAAAATAAGTGTATTCTTTGAGACAGCAATCTTACTTCTGGGAATTTACTCCAAAGGAGACAGAAAATTATACAAATGCATTTAAAAATATTGCTCCCAGCATCAGGATAGCAAAAACAACCTAAAATATTTAACAGTAGAATTATTGTGGCACATACACACAGCGAAATACTACACAGCCATTAAAGATTATGCCATGGCTCTACAGTTACTGACATGGAAAGATGTCCACGACATACTATATAAGGTTATAAAATAGCAGAGTACCATTTTTCTCCATGAAATAAAACTTTGCTATCTAGCAAACAATGTTTTTGTTTTTTTTCTCAGTAGTGAGATTTCAGGTCATTGCACTTTCAGTTAAATTTGAAGAATTGAATATATTTGCTGAGCATGTGTCATTTCATAGAAACAGTAACAGGCTGAGTGCTGGTCAACCAGATTTATGAAAAAAAAATAAAGCCCTAAATTTGTAGCCTTTGCTAAATTTGATGAGATCGATATTCCCAAGGGCTTGCAAAATGACCGAATATTTAATCGTTTGCTCTCAGTAGCAGGCTTTGACACACTATTGGCAATAACTCTATTTAAAACAAAACAAAGAAACAGGATATGTTAACTAATGTCAGATGCCGATCGAGTAAAATGATAATTAAAAATTACTTGTCACTGGTGAACCCTGTAAAAGGAGTTTCGGTGGGACAGACAGTTGCCAAGTGAATGGCAAAGAAGGAAGACGAGAGAGCAAGCAATTTTGTAGAAAATGAAAGGAAAGAAATAGTCGCTTGAGGGAGATACAGAGTCAAGGAAAGTTTAATTTAGGTGGAGTATGAAGAAATACCAGAGAGAACGTTATGAACTCTATTTCTTTTTTGAAATTCTCACCCGTGGATATGTGTTTATTGATTTTAGAGAGAGAGAGGCAGAGGGGGAAGGGAGGGAGGGAAGAAGGGGGTGAGAGAGAACAAGAGGGGGAGGGTAGGGAAGAGAAACATCAATATGAGAGGGAAATATCGATCAGTTGCCTGATATACATGCCCTGACCCAGGGACTGAACCCGCAACCTAGGTATGTGCCCTGACCAGAGAATGAACCCACAACCTTTTGGTATACAATGTTCCAACCAACAGAGCTACCCAGCCAGGGCTAAACTATTTGTTAATTTTGAATCATCTGTAGAGTTCACAGTGTGCAGGCACATGAATGTTATTTTTTCTTTTCTTTCAATTACAGTTGACATTCAATATTGTATTAGTTTCAGGTGTATAACAAAGTGGTTTTACAATTACGTAACTTACAAAGTGGGTAATTCCAGTACCGACCTGGCACCATATGTAGTTATTATAACATTATTGACTATATTCCCTATGCTGTACTTTACATCCCCGTGACTATTCTGTAACTGCTCTTAGGGTTGGTATTATTATCATTAGCATCATATATATGGGGAACTTGAATCTCAGAAAGATGAAGTGGCTTGCCCCAGGTGTCACAGAGAGTGAGCCACATTTGTGTGTGCTCCACCCACTGCTTAAGCTCTAAAAATACCGAGATGATTAAAATGTAGCTACTAACACATTATACCCCAACACTTCTTCAACCTGAATCTTCTTCTCCCATAGTTTTAGGTTCTTTTTCTGCTTTTTCTGGGCAGGCATGGGAAGTGGACTGTTTGTCCCTGCTTGGTATAAGAAGAGAAGAAAGCCTAGCATGGGAGGGCAAGTGGATATTAATGACAATGAAGTTGAGTATGCTGAGGACTGAGAAGGGTCTGTTGAAGATGGCAATCAAATGATTATTGGTATATATTCAGTGGTGTAAAAAGAGCAGACTGATGAGCTAATGAATGATGAGAAAATAAACGCTATAGAGAAAAAGAGAAGGGTTGAGGGGGAAGGGGCAGAGGGGGAGGGAGAGAGAGAAAAAGGGAGTTATAGATGAGGCCTAGTAAAATATGGATAATTTTAAAAGCACTTCTTCTTAACGCCCAAAACATCACAAATTTGGCCAGGGAGAGCTGTTTCCAGCCGGCTCCTATGTGTTTTTTACATGACCCTGTCAATTCTTTAGTGCGTCTTTGCTTTCTGATGAACAAGGTTTCCACGGTTCACATTGAACTTTCCCTGCTCCAGCCCTCAAATCAGCCATTTCTCGCAGGATCCCTGGTTCTTATTAGCAGGAAATGGTATTTCAGTATCACAATCTAGGTACTAGGCGTGCTGATTGTTACTGATGTGCGTTGCTTTTAGGCCTTTTCTGCAGACTGAGGTAGGAAATAGGTATTTTTTAGAACTTGTGAAAATATTAATGGAAATGGATTATAGCACTAAAATTAATAATCCATTAGTCTATAGTGATATTCTAAAGAGTGGGGGCAAGGAGAAAGCTCTTCTTTCTCGTAGAATGCTAGCTAGCAAATGCAGAGGGAAGATGGACCAGAAAATCACTATTTTGCAGCCCCCAGTATAATAATTGATTTTGGCAAAGATCATTAAATGGGTGCTAAAACCGTGAAGTAAAAAGTTCTTGGGAAACAGGATATTCACACAGTTTCAAATTATCACCCCATAGATTCCTTGTTAATTACAAAGGGGGAAATATACATTTACAATGGGAAAATCTGACAGTCACTTGGTTGAACAAGTGATTAAACCCAGCATTGTCAATATCAGGACACCCTGACATTTTGCCTCCTGATGTAATTTACTAAAAAGTACAGAGCATCTATGAAATAGTCTTGCCAAAAAGAAAGATTTAACTTGGCAGCCACTGTGGAAAACAGTATGAACTTTCCTCAAAAAAATTAACAATGGAACTGCCTTGTGACCCAGCAATTCCACTTATGGAGTATATCCGAAGAAACCAAAAACACTAATTTGAAGGAATATATGCACCTCTATGTTCATCACAGCATTACTTACCATAACCAAGATTTGGAAGCAACCCCAAGTGCCCATCAGCATATGAGTGGATAAAAAACCTGTGATATACTTACACAATGGAATACTACCTGGTCATAAAAAAAAGGAACTCTTACCTTTTGCAACAGCATGGATGGACCAGGAGATTATTATGCTAAGTGAAATAAGCCAGTCTGAGAAAGACAGGTACCACATGATCTCACTTATAAGTGGAATCTAATGAACAACATAAACAACCAAACAAAATTTTTAAAAATGTTGTCCAGGGTGGTATGGATCAGTGGATTGTGTGCTGGCCTGCAAACCAGAGGATCTCCAGTTCAATTCCCAGTCAGGGCACATGCCTGGGTTGTGGGCCAGGTCCCCAGTGTGGGGCATGTGAGAGGCAACCACACATTGATGTTTCTCTCCCTCTCTAACTCCCTTCATTCCCCTCTCTGTACAAAAATTAATAAAATCTTTAAAAAATGTTTAACTTCAATATAAATATGAAGAAACAATTAGACAAACCTAGAGTATGGGGCATCCAGCAAGTCAAGTACCCTTCACTCTTTAAAAAGCCATTATCCTCCCTGGCTGGTGTGACTCAGTGGATTGAGTGCTGGCCTGCAAACTGAAAGGTCACTGGTTTGATTCTTGGTCAGGGCACTGGGTTGTGGGCTGGGTCCCTAGTTGGGGGCGTGCAAGAGGTAACTGATCCATGTATCTCTCACACATTGATGTTTCTCTCCCTCTCTTTCTCCCTCCCTTTCCCTCTCTCTAAAAATAAAATGTTTTTTTAAAAAAAGCCATTATCATGAAAAACGAGTGGTAGAGAGATTGTTCTACATTGAAAGAAAACAATGAGCTGTAACAATCAAATGCAATGAGTCAACTGTGAATGGATGGATTCCGACTTGGTGGGGGGAATCATAAACAGGGATAAGGGACATTTTTGGAATAATGTAAATTCGAATATAGACTTAGATAGTATTATTGAATTAATGTTGTTTTTCTTAGGTGTGATAATATGTAAGACTTCTTTTTCTTAGGAGGTGCATGATGAAGTACTTAGGAGTGAAGTATCCTCATATTTGTAGCTTACTTTCAAATGGCTCAGCAAAAAGTGAATGAGAGAGAATATAAATGTGGGAAATTAGTAACGGGTTTTGAGTCTAGGTGAAAGATATGTAACTGCTTCTTATATTATTCTTTCAACTCTTTTGTAGGTTTGAAAGTTTAAAAATAAACAGGAACACACATCTTTTTAAAACCTTTGAAAATGTGTGATGCGATTCAGTAAAGTGGTGCTGGGACAATTGAGTATGCACACACAAAAGGTGAATGTGGACCTTGCCTCATACCATACACAAAAATCATCTCAAAATAGATAAGAGACCAAAATGTAAGAGCTAAAACTATAAAACTTTTAGAAGAAAATGTAGGAGAAAAACCTTTGAGACATTGGTAAGGCAATTATTTCTTGGATGCAACAACAGAAGCATGTTTATAAAACAAAAAGATAAATGGGACTTCACCAAAATTAAAAACTTGTGCTTTAGAAGACACCGTTATCCAAATGAAAAGACAAGTGATAAATTGGAAGAAAATATTTGCAAATTACATATCTGATAAAGGTCTTGTATCAGAATATACAAAGAACTCTCACAATTCAGTCGTAAGATAGACTACCCAACTTAAAAATGGGCATAAGATCTGAACATACATTTCACCAAAGAAAATATGTGAATAATTAATAAACATAAGAAGATGCCCAATATCATTAACGATTAGGGAAAAGCAAATTAGAAGCATGAGATAACACTATACACTCACTAGAATGGCTGTAATAAAAAAAGACAGACAATAAATGTTAGCAAGGATGTTAAGAAACTGGAACCCTCATCCATCACTAGCAGGAAAGCAGAGTGGTACTGACACTTTGGAGAACAGTTTAACAGTTTCTTAAGAAGGTAAATATAGCCCTGGCTGGTGTGGCTCAGTGGATTCAGCGCCGGCCTGCAAACCAAAGGGTTGCTGGTTCTATTCCCAGTCAGGTCACATACGTGGGTTGCGGGCCAGGTCCCCAGTGGGGGGCATGTGAGAGGCAACCACACATTGATGTTTCTCTCCCTCTCTTTCTCCCTCCCTTCCCCTCTCTCTAAAAATAAATAAATAGGACAGTGGGGAGAGGGGATTACAGGAACTACTATAAGGGACACATGGACAAAATCAAGGGAGAGGGTGGAGGTGGGGGAGGGAGGTGGGGGAGGGAGGTGGGGGAGGGAGGTGGGTTCGGCTGGGGTGGGGTGGAGGGATGGGGAGAAAATGCATATAACTGTAATTGAATAACAATAAAATTTTTTTTAAATAAAAAATAAAAATAAATAATCTTTAAAAAAGAAGTTAAATACAAATTTATCATAGTAATTCCAGCAATTCTACTCCCAATAGAAATAAAAACATGTATCTACACAAAGACTTGCATGTGAATGTTCATAGCAGCTTTATTCTGTTCTATTCATTTGGTTATTCATAATAACCAGAAAGTAAAAACAATCCAAGTGTTCATCAATGAATGCACGGATAAACAAAATATGGTACACCCATTTAATGCGGTATTATTTAGGGATTTAAAAAGGAATGAAATATAGGCCTAGCTGGTGTGGCTCAGTGGGTTGAGCACTGGCCTGTGAACTGAAAGGCTGCGTGTTCAATTCCTAGTTAGGGCACATGCCTGGGTTGCGGGCCACGTCCCCAGTTAGGGGTGTGCGAGAGGCAACTGATTGATATTTCTCTCATACATCGATGTTTGTCTCCTTGTCTTTCTCCCTTCCTTCCCTCTCTCTACAACATAAAATATTTAAAACAAAGAGGAATGAAATATTGATACCTGCTGTGACATGAGTGAACCTCAGAAACAGTATGCTCAGCAATCATGCTCATAGGTATTTCCCCAAATGAGCTGAAAACTTATATTCATATAAAAACTTGCACATAAATGTTTATAGCAGTTTTATTTATAATTGCCAAAATCTAAAAGCAGCCAAGATATTTATCAGTAGGTAAATGGCTAGGGAAACTGTGTTACATTCATACAAGAGAATATTGTTCAGCAATAAAAAATGAGCTATCCTATATCATATAACTGAAATTAGTTAAGAGAGTAGAACATAAATATTCTCACCAAAAAAGAAATATGTTAGGTGATGGATATGTTAATTAATTATATGGGAGCAATCCTTTCACAATGTATCTCAAATCACAACGATGTACATTTAAAGTATCTTACAATATTGTATGTCATTTATGCCTCAGTAAAGCTGAAAAATTTTAAACTGAGCTTTCAAGCCTCAAAAAGACATGGAGAAAATTTAAATGCATATTGCTAAGTAAAAGAAGCCAATCTGAAAAGACTACATACTGTTTGATTCCAACTATATGATATTCTGTAAGAAGAAAACCCACAGAGGCAGTAAAAAGAATAGTGATTGCCAGGGGCTTGGAGGGGAAAGGAGGAATAATTAAGTGGAGCACAAGGGATTTTTAGGGTGGAGAAACTATTCTGTATGATTTTATAATGATGGATACATTATATCATACATTTATCAAAACTAATGTAACTTTACCATACTAAGAGTGAGACCTACTGTAAGCTATAGACTTCAGTTAATAATAGTGTATCAGTGTTGTAATAAATGTGTCATGCTAATGCAAGATGTTAATAGGGTAAAGTATATGCAGGGGAGGGGGTATATGGGAACTCTGTTCCATCTGCTCAATTTTTCTGAAAATCTAAAACTGTTTTAAAAAAGGAACTCTATTCATAAAAATACATTATGCTAAGTAAAATAAGCCAGAGAGAAAAGCCCACATACTGCATATAATTTCATTTATATGGGATATGCAGAAAGAAAAATCTATAGAGACAGAACATAACTGAGTGGTTTCCTGGGTCTGAGGGTAGGAACAGGGATTAACTGTAAACAGGAATGAGGAATCTTATTGGAGGGATAAATATATTCTAAAACTGGCCCTGGCTGGTGTGGCTCAGCGCATTGAGTGCCGGCTTGTGAACCAAAGTGTCGCCGGTTCAATTCCCAGTTGGGGCACATGCCTGGGTTGTGGGCCAGGTCCCAGTGTGGGGGCACACAGGAGGCAACCACACATGCATGTTTCTCTCCCTCTCTTTCTCCCTTCTACTCTGTCTAAAAATAAATAAATAAAAATCTTTTTAAAAATATTCTAAAACTGGATTAGGATGATGATTGCCCAATTCAGTAAATTTATTAAAAATCATTGAATTGTATACTTAATATGGGTAAATTTTATGATATCTAAATTATACCTCAATAAAGTAAAATAATTTCATTTGATCTCATATTTTAAAATTGTGTGTTATACATTAGTTCCTTAAAACTGTGAACCGTATAAATAATGTGTAGTGAACTCCCATGTTCATTGAGCAGAAAACTTAATATTGTTAAGACAGCAATACTCCCAAGCGGATCTACAGATTCAAAACAATCCCTATCAAAATCCCAGCTGACTTTGTATAGGCATTGACAACTTGATTCTAAAAATTCATATGAAAATGCAAGGTACCTACCAAAATAATCTTGAAAAAGAACAAAATTGGAGGACTCACAACGTATCAACACAGCATAAGAATGGTGTAAGGACAGACATATAGATCAATGGAATATAATTGGGAATCTAGAAATAAACCCTCACATTTATGGTCAATTGATTTTAGATAAAGGTAGTTAGGTGGTGCAGTGGGGGAAAGAATAGTCTTTTCACCAAATGGTGCTGGAATAACTGTGTCCACATGCAAAAGAATGAATTTGGACCTCTGCTTTATACCATACATACATATTTGCTCAAAATGGATCATAGACCTAATGTAAGAGCTAAAACTATAAAACTCTTAGAAGAAAGCACAGAGATATATCTTTGCAACCTTGGGTTAGGCAGTCTGTGTAGATATATCACTGGAAGCAGAAGCAACAAAAGAAAAATAAATAGTTTGGAGTTCATCAAAACTAAATTTGGGGGGCTTTGAGGAATACCATCAAGAAAATGGAAAGACAACCAATAGAATGGGAGAAAACACTCACAAATCATATATGTAATCAGAGGTTTGCATCCAGAATATATAAAGACCACTTACAACTCATTAATAAAAAGACAAATACAAATGGAGACAACTTACTTGAACAACAATAAAAAATATTTAAACAAAAGACAAATAACCCAACTAAAATATGGGCAAAGGATTTGAATAAATGTTTATCCAAAAAAGATGTACAAATGGCCAATAAGCACATGAAAAAATGTTCAACATCTTTGGTCATGAGGGAAATGCAAATCCAAACCACAATGAGATACCTACCACTTTATACCCACTAGGATGGCTAGAATCAAAAAGACAGGTAATAAATGCAGGTGGGGAAAGAGAGAAATTGGAACTCTCGTACATTGCTGCTGGGAATGTAAAATGGTGTAGCCGCTTTGGAAAACAGTTTGGCAGTTCTTCAAAAGCAAACCATATACCTGCAGACACATACATCCATTTGATGTTTCTTATAACAGCAGGAAGGCAAATGTGGCTGGAACAAAGTGAGTAGTAGGGGCAGAGGCAGGAGAAGGTGACACATCATTCAAGGCCTTGTGGACTATGGTGGGACTTTGGATTTTATTGTGAATGTGAAGGAATTTTGAACAGGGGGTCTTGGGTCTTAGTGATTTTGTAGTGTCCATCGGAAGGCGTGAGAAAGAGACAGAAAGAAGTCAGTGCCCTGGCTGGGTGGCTCAGTTGGTTAGAATATTGTCCAATGCACCAAAATGTTGTGAGTTCGATCCCCGGTCAGGGCACAACGGACCCTAGGTCCGCAGGCTCTATCCCCTGTCGGGGCGTGTATGGGAGGCAACCGATTGATGTTTTTCTCTCACATCAATGTTTCTCTCTGTCTCTCTCTCTCTCTCTCTCTGTCTCTCTCTCTCTGCCTCTCTGTCTCAAATCAATAAACATATCCTCAGGGGAGGGTTAAAAAATCTTTAAAGAAATGAAAGAAGTCAGTGATTACTGTGCAGTTTTGAAGACCCACCTGTGATCAGGAACCATAACTGTGTAACGGTGTACATCTGCAGTTATATGGTATGTTCCAACAGCACTTGGCCATCCTCACTTGGGAGCAGGAAACAAAACAAAACAAAACGGGTGCTCACACTGAATAAAACTCCAATCTTTCTTGGCAATAATATTCCTAAATTTCTTCTGTCTTACCAAATTTCTCCTAATGCAGTTTAGCCCATTCTTCCCTGTGCTAATGAACATGTACACACTATCCCTTCATAGAAGAAAAGATAGTTTAAGTCAGATGGTACCCCTGCTCTGCTCCAATGGCTGCCCATCTCACTGAGAATAAAGTCCAAGCTCCTTGTAATGGCCCCTGTGATTCAGTCCCATCAGAACTCATCTTGTACCACTCTCCTTCATTAACTGTGTTCCAGCCACACTGGCTTTTCAGCTTCTCAGATAGGCCAAGGAAGTTCTTTCTTGCCTCAGACTACGGGCAATGCTGTTCTGTCCGCCTGGAACACTTCTCCATCTCAGTGTGGGTGAGTTCCGTTTCACTTTCAGGTGTCTGTGTAAATATTATGTACTCAGAGAAGCTTTCGCCCATCTGAAGTGCTACACATACACACACCCAACCAGTACTCTGAGTGCTGTTTTTGTAATATTGCTTGTCACAATACTCTGTTTTCTTGTTTGTTTGTTTTTGTATTTTATATCTGCTTCCACATATCCCTGCCTCTCCCTCCACGTATTGTGACATCATTAAGAATAGGCTATTATCTGTATCATCTGTTCATCCTTATTCCCAGGGTATAGAACAGGGTGAGTGCTCAATGCAAATCTGCATTTTGAGGGAGGGAGGAAGGGAGAAGCCTCTTTTGTTATCTACACCCAATAAATAATTCCTCGTTAGGATTAATTCTCAAGTCCTTAGTTATTCGTATTGCCCCCTACTGGACTCTTCTGTAAGTGGAATAAAATCCCAATTTCCTGACTGAGTTGAATATTAGGGGGTTATCGTATTATAGACTTTTAGAATCAGGAAGAACTGGAAGTCATCTATTCCAACCTCTGTCCATATAGAAACCTTTCCACAGCATCTATCCCAGGAACTCTTTAGAGGTGCCTCAATGGCAACTACAGCAAGTAAAGGGATGGCTGAATATAATAGGGTTCTAGACACCCCCCAAGTGTCCAGCCCCTACTCACACTTTAACCAGAGTGCTGACTTTGTTTTGTATATTGCAGTTCCATGTGAAATGTCACTGTGGACAAAACCCATTCTTCTGCTTAAGGAAAATTTTGAAACTGCTAATCTGGCCTGTGCCTGAACAAGCTCAGGGACTGGGAATTCATTGTCTTGATATTCCTTAGTGCTGTTTTTACATTTCTGTCTTCAATACTTAAAGATGACACTACTGACAGCAGTCACCATTAATGTGTATGCTTGTCACTACAAAGACAAATGTCCCACCAAATGGTTCTTTGTACATTTAAAGCCTGTCCATTGGTTTGACACAGTAGTCACGAGTTGAAGAGGCTGTTTATGTCATAGATATGTGTTGATGCTACAGATCAAGATGATCTGTGCAGCCTCCCAGCAGCCTAAGGCTGTGCTGCTCAGAACTCAGCATACTCAGTCAGTACTCAGTACTCAGAACTGCTTCAGTATTACCTCACATCCTATCTTCTACCTTCCTTATTTGTTTCACATCCGTGAATTACCTTCTGTGTTTAAAAATTAAATTTCACCCCAGTGATATTCACCCACTTTGCCAATTGATCCAAGTCATTTGAAAGTGTGTCTGCCAAACAACACTGCCATATCTAATTTTATTTGGGACATATTAATGCAAAGCTCCCTATAGTAGTTTTTTTTTTTTTCCTAAAGCTAATGACATATCTCTAGGTCCACGACCAGCCACTACATACATCCATGATTCGTTTCTCCATGGGTTTGTTTTTTATGGGTGGGGAGGTTGGGCAATGAATCACAGGCCCTTAAAGTTTCTTGATTTGGGTACTGGCCACTTTATTTTTCAGTGAGCTATTCCAATCTTTTTCTAGCTTATTACATTTGACTTTGTAAATGTATAATGTGAAAGTCATTTTCCTTTTTTTTATTCAAGGTAAATAACATGAATCCCTTTCTCCATTCTTTAGCCATTTCACCATTGCCATAAATTCTTTAAAATAAAAAAAAGTATTTTCAGAGCCTACCACATGCCAAATACTTTGCTGTCCTGAAGATATAAAGGTGATTAAGATACAGTCCTTGCTCTCAAAGGGTTTATAGTCTAGTGCAATGGTTTTTAACCAGTGTGCCACAAGAATTTTTAAAATATGCAATACCTGACTATTTAGTCAGGGACACTGATCTCTTTTCCCTTAGATTATCAAATTAAAAAATGACAACAGCCAACACAACAAAAACTGTCTGGTGTGAATGAATCAAAATTATACCTATTGCCCTGACTGACTGGCATGGCTCAGTTCATTGAGCATCATCCCACAAAGTGGAAGGTCGCTGGTTAGGTTCCTGGTCAGGGCACATGCCTGCGTTGTAGGCCCCGTCCCCAGTTGGGGTGCATGAAAGAGGCAACCAATCGATGTATCTCTCACACATTAATGTTTCTCTCCCTGTCTTTCTCTCTCCCTTCCTCTCTCTCCAAAAGTAAAGAAATAAAATGTTTCCTTAAAAAGGGAAAAAATAAACCTATTTTTGTCATATTGGCAAAAATATATTTTTTAGTGTGCCGCAGAATTTTAATAATTAATTTATGTGTGCCATGAGATTAAAAAGGTTGAAAATCGCTGGTCTAGTGGAAGAGACAGGTACATGAAGTAATCACTGCAAGCCAATTAGATTAAATGCCACAATAGAGACTTGAAAAAATTGCTGCAGTCCAAAAGGAATCAACTTTTTCTTCTTGGGAAAAGAAAGTGGAACTTCAGGGATGTCTTCACAACTAGATCTTAAAGGATAGGTAAGAAGTTGTCAGAGGAGATAGAAGTCATTCTCCATCCAAGACTACATAGGTGCGAAGCCCCAGAGAGTTGAAGAATATATTGTGTTTGGGATAGGGAGAGTTTGATGAGGTTAAGTTGTGGGCACTAGAGGGGAATGGTAAGATAACAGGCCTGAGCAAATAGGCAGGGGCAAAATTATAAAGGACTTTGCAAACTATGCTACAGAAAGGATCTTTTTTCCTGTAGTCATGGGGTCTCGCGGAGGGATTTTTAAGCAGGGTAGTGATATTGTCAGAATCATGCTTTAGGAAGTTATGAGCAGTGTAAAATGTGCTGTGGACGAGGGAACAGTGGAAGGAACACAGGAGTCAAGGTGCAGAATGCAGCCAATGCCTTCAGTCCCTTGGGACATAAATCATTTTTGTTTCTCAACTATAAATGGGGAACAGCCATTTCTTCCCCTACTTCTCATGCGCCTAATGAGAATAAATGAGATCATATGTTCTCTGAGCCTTAGAAGAAAGCTTTCAGGTTAGGGCTAGGTGGTTGGAACTTGAGGCAGGCATCATACACATTGTATAATTTTATACTTACTCATGCACATCTTGTGTGTTTTTAAAGTGTGTATCGCTCTTTTCTTACAGCTTGATTCAACTCAACTGTAAGCTCCTCAAGGGTGGAATCCAGGACATCTTGTGTTGTCCACAACCCTGGGGACAGAGAAAGAGCACAGAATGAGTCCTCAGCACCTACCTGCAGGTTACTTGCATAGTGTCCCCTGTTAGGCAGATGGCCTGAGACTAGAGACTGAGGCATTAGAGGAGGCCACAGTACTATTGGGGGCTGGTAGTAATGTTACATTTCAGGGCCTATTCTCTAGCCGTTGGCCAAAAAGATTCCAAACTTTGTTCCAGTATGCATGGGAGTGCCGCAAAGGCCCCTTATTTCCTGCCTTAAGCATGACACCTTCTTATAAATATAAGAGGTAAATCACAAAAGATCTCTTTATACAAAATAGAAATAATTACCATTATGCTAGGAAGTCACAATCCGCAGGTGAAAGGTATTGAGTAGAATATGTGCATGCTGTGATTGGGAATAATATTTCAGAATTTAGCTAGCCATTTGTTTGCAGATAAGGTGTAAAAAGAATATTCAACATGTTTTTTTTTTCTGTCTTTCTGGTATTATAATCAATGTAGATAGAACACGACAACACCCTAGGTGCAAGTTTTTAAATGCAAGTTTTGAAAAGTTTCAGTAACACATGGTCAAATTTTGTACAGAGGCTTAATCCCATTGCCAAAAGGATGTTTGAGGAGCATCCATATTTTTGTATATCAAAAATTACCCTATTTTTAACTTTTTGAGGAAATTCCATACTGCTTTCCATAGTGGCTGCACCAGTCTGCATTCCCACCAACAGTGCACTAAGGTTCTTTTCTTCACGTCCTCACCAGCACTTGTTGATTTACTGATGACAGCCATTCTGACAGGTGTGAGGTGATATCTCATTGTGGCTTTAATTTGCATCTCTCCAATATATTCAATAAAAAGGGAAAATTACCCTAGATTTGCATCAGCAGAGGCCAGAAAGTCTTAAAGTTTATTTCCTGCATTTTAAAAGAAATTTCGTGTTCTCATTCTTCTCTCTCCTCTCCTCTCCTTTCTGATTCGGCAGAGGTTGTGATCAGTTCACTGAACACAATGGCATTTCCTCCTATCCACACCTAATATAAACTGCAGCCAATTTACTTGGGTCAATTACGTAGGTTGGGGATGCAAGCTCATAAAGTCCTTGGCTCTTGAAACACTCGTCTTGTGTGCCAGGACCAGGTGCAGAAATACAAATACATATATATTAAGCCTGGGACAGCCTGCTTTGCCAGTGGTTTGTTTTTTTTTTTTCTATTTAACTAGAAAGGTTGAGCAGGCACAGTTTCCATCAATTAAGTCTAAAATGTTACTTTTCTTGTGGGGGAAGAGAGTACATTTAATTTCTCAATTTAGTATTGCTGTCTCAACCATTAAGGTTTTTAAGCTTCAGTAAATGAGAGTTTTAAGTAAAAAGTGATATTTTTGATTTACCAGAATGTTCGGGGATGGAATAGCCTGGTTAATTGAATTTCCTGGTTTAGGGGGCAGTTAGACCAGACAGACTTCTGTTGTTTTATACATATTTCTTAACGTTCTTTAAACATGTATCTATACCTTTCTGCCGTAGTAAGCACAGTAGCTGGACCTGTTGAATATGCTGCTGTCATTTAGAGTTAAACAGTGTTTCTGTACCCTGTGTTCTCATGCAATCAGTTCGAGGCAGTGCACACTGCTAAACCTGGGGCACACACTGGGAATTGGCTGTTCAATACTTGTTTGGGTCTTCTCATTTACCTCTTTCCCTAAGAGAAGAATACATAAAAGAAAAATTCAACTAGCCAAGTAAAGATTTTGATTTGCTAATCTATACTTTACTGAACAAAACCATATTTTAGAGCAGAAAAATTCTACCTATGTTATCTAAGGAAAAAACGTGCTAAAGAAGCTTAGAGCCAGAAAAATGAGACCTTGCATGCCCAAAGGAAACCACAAGTGAATTTAGTTCATCATTCAATTTACTCCCTAGTTGTATTAACCGTATAGCAATTTTCAGGGACCCACTCACCACTTGGACTGCTCTGTAGTGCAAATATTAGGTTCTGTTTATAAACTCTCTAAGATTCTTGGTGGTAAACAGAACCGCTTTACAGTTTTTCCACTAGTTTACCTTGGACAACATAATTATCCAAGGGGAAATATGGTTCGTGGATTCTAAAAGTGGCTTTCTGGCACTTTTCACCGTAACAAATTCAGAGTCCGTTTTCTTGATTCATTGTCAAGCAAATGTTACCTTATTTCTACTCTCCTAAGCCTTCATCTGTCTTCAATATGACTGCTTATCATGCCACATGGTGTGGAGAGAGTGAGAACTCTATAGAATTATGATGCTGTCACATTGATTTTGTCTCCCGGATAACATCTTTGGTTTTGTCACTCAGTTAATGGATTTGCTTCTATTAACAACCTGGGCCTTTTGACCTAATCCTTTTTCACACATTGTCCTGTCTAAATTCTACATCCAAAGGTGCTAGGTCAGTAGCTAAATTGGGTTTATAGAAGAAAGGACCACTGCAAAGTCAATTTGTGCAAATTTGGCCCTGGGTCATTTACTGGCTTTGAGGGGAAGGGGATTTTAAAAACCCATTTAATTCCCAAATCCACATTACCTGAAAGTTGAAATGATTAAAGTTTGGTGGGTTATTAAAGTTACTACTAGAAGGATCTGTGCTGGTTTGTTTTCTAAACCAAAAAGCTCTTAAATTCAAGTAAGAAAAATGGCGAAGGGGATAGAGGCAAACAGAAAAAGTGGTACATGGGAAAGACAAGTGAAGAGGAAAGAGAAAACTGACAAAGTAGACTAATTTCACCAACATTACACAGTTGGGTTGGTTCATACGCATGAAGGGGAAGTGGAGGAAATTATGAGAAATAGAAGAAGTAATAGATGTTGATAGAATGATATCAAAATTGTTTAACAAAGTGACTAAGCTTGTGGGCTGATTAACCAGACTGCCTAAATTCAAACTCAGGATCAGCTACTTTCTGTGTGACCTTGGACAAGTTACTTAATCTCCCTATGGTTTCATTTCCTCGTTGATGAAATGGAAATAATAATAGTACCTACCTCACAGGACTGTTGTGAAAATTAATTGAATTAATATACTGAAAGCACCTAGTACAGTTCTTGGCACAGGTGAATCAATAAATGTTGGCTATTATTTTTGTTATATGCCAACAACAGAGAAAAACAAAACCACACTACAGCTTGTTTCATGGACACGGACAACAGTGTCGTGATTACTAGGGGGAGGGGAGTATAAGGCGGATAAATGGTAATGGAAAAAAATACAATAAAGAAAAAAAAAGGAAAGGGGAAAATTATCCTTGGTCCATGCCACTATCAAGAATCAAAATAGCTATAATTAAAGAATGACAAGAGTTATGGTAACACTAAAAGAGAAAATAGATATCTGAGCAAGTCTGAGGAAGGACTAAATAAGAAAACACTGGAAATCTGTAATGCTGATTCTGAATACCAGAACAAAAAAGAAAAGGATGATTGTTACAAAATATTTGCCAAGAACAATTAAGTTGTTGAACACTGCAGGTATCTGGCTCTGCCTAGGTTGAGGTAGCCACCTGATGTTTTACATAAATGTCTTGAAGTCATGATCCAAGAATCCCTGATCTCTGGCGTAATGGACATAAAAACAGCAAATGTAGTTGACTGGGCCCTGCACTTTTTCTTTCTTTTTTTTAGTAGTTTATTTTTATTGTATTTTTTCCATTACCATTTATCCCCCTTATCCCTTCTTCTACTGCCCACCACCCATCCGCCTCCTCCCTGCAGTCACCACACTGTTGTCCGTGTCTATGAGTTCTTTTTCTTAATCAATGACTTTGTGCTTTACAGTTTAGCAAGTTTAGCAGGGCATTTAAGAAGTTAGATGTTTCTAAGAAAAAGGAATGCCTAGCCACAAAGTTGCAGGCACATTTCTCAAAGTTTTCAGAAATGTATCTGCTAAACCTGCTCTCATTCTCTGAATACATCTGTGTTGATTATGTGAAAGGCAAAATGTGCTGGACAACTGAGGAGACAAATTATTTTTTTCAGCTATTGCAATGGAGAGAACATTTATTAAGGAGGACTATCTCAAAGAAAACGAAGGAGGCCTGGGGTTTTATAGAGACAGGCAGGTAAACAAGGGAGTCATCTATGAGTGTTAGAGGAATCATTTGGAAAAATGGAGATGGATAATATGTCAGGGTAGGATGTTCCCTTTCAGTTAGCCTCTTCCCGGAAAACCAAGGAAAGGGGTTCTTAACCATTACTGATTTCTGGGGAACACAGGGCTCAAATAAACTGCAGCATTACCATTTCCCCCTTTTGTTCCAGACAAATACCTTTCATTGCTGAGCAACTCAGATGCAATTTTAAACCTCCTGAGTAGGATGAAGCTGGGTCTAAGAAATAGTCTCTTGAGGACTGTCTTAACTTGTTATTCCTGTAAAACCAGATGAACTGTCTGTTGAGTTGGTGACAAAAGTCACTTGTTTTATGGTCTTAGAGATCAGGTATCTTAAAAGAAGGAGGACTAAAATGAAAAAGAAAGATATTAATATAAAAGGTTAGGTTACAGTAATGAGCCAAGAATTGAACCTGAAGGTAACCAGTCAAGTGGCTTCTAAGACATGAGTGGAGGAAAACCTTTCCATTTTCCAGTAGCACTCATGGACCTAGGGTGTCAGTTCTCTTGGTGACATTGACCATAATCTAGGTTACCTCTCATATAAGGACATGCATGACCAAGCATTTCTCTAGACTTCCCTAGTGGCCTAGGCAACAGATTGTTCAAGAGGAATTCCAGTCATGCATGGTCTGCCGCTGTGATGAATTCTTCCAGGTTTGTATCAAGTCATCAGGCTGGAGCTTGCAGGGCTGCTTCAGGTCCCAGAGAAGAAAGCAAGCTGTAAGGCAGTGCAGGGTCCTGATAGGGGTTTGGGCAGTCATGTTTCAGTTCTTGATTACTCCAAGTCAGGCAGAGGAAGAAAAATTGGAAAAATTAGTTTGGAGGATATTAGCCAGATGCTGAAGAAAACTGATAATTGAAAATTTGGTTAAGTACCAACAATTTGGTCAAAGTAACAGGATCCAGTCCAGTTTCCACATAGGTACCAAAACTGGTTTTTTATGTACAAAAGAAAGTTAATGTCTCTATCACAAAAAAACCCCTCAAAGTTTGCATACTCATCAGTAACCTGCCATTATAAAGAGATGCAAAATAGCTCAAAGACAATAACTACATCCTGATAACCTGGAATGGCGCGCTATAGATGAGGCAGAATTTTCCTTTGAAACACAAAATGTCTCTATACAGTCATTTCCCCTTTTGATTAAAGATAATCTCAAAGAAAGAATATTTTTGAACTCAAAACAAGGCTAGTCTCACAATAAACAAGGGAAAGATTAGGTAAATGGGAGTTTATCAAAATTAAAAACTTTTGTGCTTAAAATGACATTATTAAGAAAGTGAAAAAGACAACGTACAGAATGGAAAAAATATTTGCAAAAACTATTTGTAAAAAAGGTCTGCCACCCAGAATACATACAGAACTCCTACAACTCAACAACAAAAAGCCCAATTTACAAATGGGCAAAGGACTCAAGCAGACATTTCTCCAAAGATACATACAAATGCCAACAAGTACGTGAAATGATGCTTGACATCATTAGTCACCAGGGAAATGCAAATCAAATTCATAGTGAGACACCACTTCACACCCAGTAGGATGGCTAGAATTTTTAAATTAAAAAAATAAACAGAAAAAAAGTGATGGTGACGATGTAGAGAAATTGGAACCCTTGTACATGGCTGGTGGGAATGTAACACTGCAGTCATTATAGAAAACAGCTTGGAGGTTCCTGAAAAATTAAACAGAGGATTACTATATGTCCTAGCAATTTCACCCCTAAGTATATAAGCCAAATGAATTGAAAACAGGTACTCAAATACTGGTACATGAATGTTCATAGCACCATTATTCACAAAAGCCAAAAGGTGTAAACAACCCAAATTTCCATCAACAAATGACTATATAAACAAATGTGGTATATATCTATAACTGAGCCATAAAAAGAAATAAAAGTATTGATCCATGCTACAACACATATGAACTTTGAAAATATTGTGCTAAGTGAAAGAAGCCAGACACAAAAGATTGTATATTGTATGATGACACTTACATGAAATACCTCGAATTAGGTGAATCCATAGGGACAGAATGCTGATTGCTCGTTTTCAGGAACTAGGGGGAGGGGAGCAATAGAGAATGACTGCTTAATTGGTGCAGGGATTTTTTTTGAGGTACTATAAAGGACACATGGACAAAATCAAGGGGGAGGGTGGAGGTGGGGGAGGGAGGGGGGTTCAGCTGGGGTGGGGTGGAGGGATGGGGAGAAAAGGCACACAACTGTAATTGAATAACAATAAAAAATTAAAATAAAAAAAAAGGTTCGGAACTAGATTAAGATGATGGTTCCACAACGTTATAAGTGCACTAAATGCCACCGGATTATATAATTTTAAATGGTTATTTTTATTTATGTGAATTTTGCATCAATAAAAATTAGGTCTCATTAGATTTAACCTCACTAGCAAGAATAATAGCATCAATAAAAACAGTAAAAATTAGGTCTCATTAGGAAGAATAATAATTTACCATATAGAACTTAAGCTCGCTTTGCTAGAAATTTCCATAAGAAATCTCAGTTTGAAATTTTAAAAGTCTATTAAGGTTAGGAAGCCAAGTGAAGAAGATTTTACCTGTAGTACCTATAAATTTGAGGGAACTCTTCTTGGAGTTCCCCACATATTCTAAGGTTCCAGGGCCTACTGGGAAGAAACCTTCCTTGCCCAGAGCCCTGTAAGACAGGTAGCAGGCTAGTTTTCCCAAGAGGGCTTTGTGTGCAGTGGCTCCATAAAGTCAACCTTAGTTTCTTCAAAGTATCTGATCATATCTGATTCAATGAGCATCATTCACAAATATGACATTCCAGACAAGGCCTTGGTTATATAACCAGTGCTTCTAATCATGCCATGATAACAAGTAGGACAGGCAGGTTCTTACTGAGCCTATGCAGATAAGTACATTAATATAAAAATAACAATACTCAATAAGAGTTTCTGAATCCTAGAGGGCTCAGACAGGGAGGATAAGATATCATTTACGAGTGGTTCATTTCCATTTACAAAAGTATGGTTTACTAAATTATTATGAGTTACAAATAGGATAAGAGAAAAGAGAAGAAAGTTCCTTATACATCCAGAAAGCAGAACATTAAAATGTCAGCAATATTCTAAATAAAAGCCACAATTATACCTCATTAGTTCATGCAGGTCTATGTGATTATTTCTTGTTTCATTCAACCCGGTGTTAGCAGTCTCATTAATCCATCTGCTTCTCAAGTAGAGTTCTTGAAATCCTGATTCAGTTCACTGGTATGGTCTCAAAATTATTTAAACTCTACAATCAGAAGCCTGTAATCAACAGTACTTGGCATAATTCTTTTCCATGGGGGCTCTGCAACAGTCTTTCTCTGTTGAAGATGAAGCACTCTAGCTTGTATTTGATTACAAGTGCTTTTGGGGACCTATCAGATTAAAACATAAAAAACTATCTATAGATGACAAAAGACTTACAAAATAAATGTGGTTAACTTACTACTGATCATTTTCAAAAGTGAAGGTTCTGATGAGAGCTTATTACAAGAATAACAATGCAGCCGACAGGGATGTGTGGCTGTTTCGGTGGCATGCAAAACAAGGTAAAAGTCAATCCAAAATTTTTAGATAAAATATGCATAGACATAATGATTAAACCTATTTTCAGAGATGATATTGTATCTAATTTATAAAAATGGATGAACATAATCTTATAGAGATAAAAAATCCTCAAATATATAATAATCCTGATAAAATATACAATAAATATACCAAGTATATAGTCAGAATATATTGAGAATATCAAGTAAAGAGATTTAGTAAACCGGAGTAGGTCTTAAACATCTAAATATTAATAAAATTTCATAGGTAATTGATATGAATCCCCAATTGAAAACTAATGACCTAACAGATGCTAGATTTAAAATAAAGGAGTTAAGACCAAGTTAACATTTAAAAAATTAAAAAATTATGACCTAAAACACTATACTGTAGTTGTCTAAGATCTGACAAAGCAGCATCGGGACTCTGACAAATAGAAACATATGGCCAGCGAGGATGCTGATGAATCTCTAGGCACTTCCTATACAGCACACAATTTCTGGAATATATAAATAACAGCATTTTGCCTGTACCAATGTAACCTAGGGAAGGCTGAGTATCTCTTCTGATTTGGCAATTCTTCCCATGCATCTCATCAATAGTAACATACTGAATAAACCTAATTATTTCTAGCACCTCTCTTTTTATAACATGAAAGGATAAATCCTTTGTGATTTTCCAGGGACCCTGTGGGACTCAGTTAAGATAGGCTTATGGGTAACAGAAAGATAACACTTGCTTTTCTATCTAACCAAAATGATGATAAAAGATCATAAAAGCGAACATAGGACAGGATTTGATTGTAAAGAACCTCATCTCTTTCCTAAGTGAGAAGACTGCTTTCTTTTTTAAAAATTATTTTATTGTTGTTCAAGTCCAGTTGTCTGCATTTACCCCCCACCACTCCTCCGCACCCCAGCCATCCCTACCTCGCTCCCCTGATTCCAAGCCCCCTTGGTTTTGTCCATGTGTCCTTTATAGTTGTTCCCGAAAACCCTTAAATAATCCAGAACATAAAGTCAATATAAACCATAGGTCATTCTACTAAGACACAGAATCTTCATTAGAGGAAGATTACTTACACTGTATTGGGGTGTCCAACCTGTGGCCCGCAGGCTGAATGCAGCCCAGACTGGCTATGAATGAGGCCCAACACGAAATCATAAATTTACTTAAAACATTATGAGATTTTTTTGTGTGATTACATGTCACAATGTATTTAATGTGTGGCCCAAGACAACTCTTCTTCTTCCAGCATGTCACAGAGATGCCAGAAGGTTGGACACCCCTGCAAAGCAAAGCTTTTACAACCTAAAATTAAGAAAAGACAAATAATTTTTTAAATGTCATTTTAACAGAAAGAAAACCAAATTATAGTTTTGCATCAGTATAGTGTTTGATACTAAAGTTCTTTTTGGAAATTTTATAAATAAATCCATCTAACCTTAGTCAACTTTGACCTCAACAAATCAAGTTCCCCTTCTGTGAAACATCTACCATTTCCTATATCCATGCACTTCTCTAAGTAGCAAAAAAAATAACATGGTCAGTCATTAATAGACCCAAATACATATAGTATCTTGGTGGCATGTAAAAATAAGAAGCAAAAGCATATAAACTTAAAATTATGCTTGGTAATTAATGGCATTCTCTTAGAAATAATTTAGGTACCTGATGAATACCCATTAATTAACAAAATTTAGTATCAGCTCAAAGTTTGTTACCTAAACATCTTGTAAATTATCTCCACACTCACATATTACAAAATATAATTTGTGTTGAAATAAAATTGGTTAGAATAATGACTCAATTTGGTTGAACAAATTTACATTTGTCATAGTCACAAACATTTAGTAGAATTAATGTTAGCTTATTCAACTGGTAAACCTGTATAAGTTTTAGAAGAATATGCCAATGTAGAATAAAAATCTAAATGTATATATTTTTAAAAGATTGTATTTATTTATTTTTAGAGGGAGGGAAAAGGAGGGAGAAAGAGAGGGAGAGAAACATCAATGTGTGGTTGTCTCTTGTAAGCCCCCTAGTGGGGCCCTGGCCTGCAACCCAGGCATGTTCCCTGACTGGGAATTGAATCAGTGACCCTTTTTGCAGGCCAGCACTCAATCCACTGAGCCACAGCAGCCAGGGCTAAATGTATATTATACTTAACATTGGTAAACCAGGGAAGATAGGTGATCGTAGTAAACCAAAATTATTAGTCATCTTAGTCAAAGATTTACCTAAATTATAGGAATATTAATTCTTACAACATTTAAGTTTGCTTTTTAATTTTTTTCTTGTATTTATTGGGGTTACATTAGTTAATAAAATTATATAGATTTCAAGTATTCATTTCTGTAATATATCATCTGTATATTGCATTGTTTACCACCCAAAGTCAAGTCTCCTTCTGACAACGTGTATTTGATCCCCTTTACTACCTCTCCCTACCCCTGCCCCTTCTCTCTGATAACCACCATACTGTGACAACTCATAGTATGACTATGAATTTGTGTCTGTTTGTCCTGTTTGTTCACTTGTTGCTTTCAGTTTTACATTCCACATATCAGTGGAATTATATGATTCCTGAGTTTTTCCATCTGACTTATTTCATTTAGCATGATATTGTCAAGATCTCTCCATGTTGTCACAAATGGCAGTATTTTTATCTTTTTTATGGCTGAGTAGTATTCCATTGTATTTTTGTACCACATCTTCTTTATCCAGTCATCTATCGAGGGACACTTAGTTGTTTCCATGTCTTCATCACCATGAATAATGCTGCAGTGAACATACAGGAGCATCTATCTTTATGAATAAATGTTTTCAATTTTGGGGGGTAGATACCCAGAAGAGGTATTGCTGGGTCATGTGGCAACTATATTCTTAAGATTTTGAGGACCCTCCATAGACCCTCCATACTGTTTTCCATAGTGGCTGTACCAGCTTACTTTCCCACCAGTGGACAAGGGTTCCTTTTCCTCCACAACCTCTCCAACACTTGTTATTACCTGTCTTGATTATAGCCATTCTAACAGGTATGAGGTGGTATCTCATTGTAGTTTTGATTTGCATTTCTCTAATAGTGAAGTTGAGCATCTTTTTATATATCCTTTTGGGCATTTATATGTCTTCTTTGTTCAGGTCCTCTGATGAATTTTAATTGGATTGTTTCTTTTTGAGGTTGTTCAGTTGTATGAGTTCTTTATATCTTTTGGATATTTTTTAAAAAGATTTTATTTATTTATTTTTAGAGAGAAGGGAAGGGAAGGAGAGAGGAAGAGAAACATCAATGTGTGGTTGCCTCTTGCATGCCCCCTACTGGGGGCTGACCCACAACCCAGGCGTGTGCCTTAACTAGGAATTGAACTGGCAACCCTTTGATTTTCAGTCTGGTGATCAATCCACGGAGCCACACCAGCCAGGGCTATATCTTTTGGATATTAACCCCTCATTGAAGCTATTGTTTGTAAATACCTTCTCTATTATGTTGGTTTCCTTTTTGTTCTGTTGAGGGTTTCTTTTGCTCTGCAGAAGCTTTTTAGTTTGATATAGTCCCACACTTTTTTTGCCTTTACTTTCCTTCCCTCTGGGGTCAAGTTTATAAAATCCTATCTAAGACCAAAGTTCTTAAGTGTAGTACCTATGTTTTCTGCTATGTAATTTATTGTTTCAGATCTTATATTTAGGCCTTTGATCTTATTTAAATTTTCCAGTTCTTCATGATTTGGTCTAGGAGGTTTATATATTTCTAAGAACTTGTTTCTTCTAGGTTATTGAGTTTGGTGGCATATACTTTTACATAGTATTCTTGCATGATCCTTTGTATTTTTGTAGTGTCTGTTGTAACTTCTCTTTCATTTCTGATTTTGTTCTTTGAGTTTTCTCTTTTTTCTTTAGTGAGTCCAGTCAAAAGTTTGTTAATTTCATTAATCTTTTCAAAGAACCAGATCTTTGTTGCATTAATTTTTTCTATAGACTTTTTGTTCTCTATTTCATTCAACTCTGGTCCAATTTTTATTATTTCCATCCTTCTACTGACTTTAGGCTGCAATTATTTTTTTTTCTAGGTCTTTAAGTTGTAATATTAGGTTATTTATTTGGGATTTTTCTTGTTTCATGATATAGGCCTATAATGCTATGTAAACTTCCCTCTTACTACTGCTTTTGCTGCTTTCCAAGTTTTGACGTGTCATATTGTCATTCTCATGTGTCCTTGTGTGTGTTTTGATCTCTCCTTCTAGTCCTTCTTTGACCTAGTTGTTCTTTAGTGGCATGTTGTTTAATCTCCACACATTTGTAGTTTTTCCCACTTTCTTTTTCCTGTTGATTTCTAATTTCAAAGCATTGTGGTCAGAGAATATGCTTGGTAATTTCAATCTACTTAAATCTGTAAAGGCTAGTTTATGTCCCAGCATATGGTCTATTCTTAAGAATGTTCTATGTGGCCCTGGCTGGTAGAGCTCAGTAGATTGAGTGCTGGCCTGCAAACCAAAGGGTCGCTGGTTCGATTCCCAGTCAGGGCACATGCCTGGGCTGCAGGCCAGGTCCCCAGTAGGGGGCATGCAAAGGCAACCACACATTGATGTTTTTCTCCCTCCCTTCCCCTCTGTCTAAAACTAAGTAAATACAATCTTTTTTTAAAAAAAGAATGTTCCATGTGTGCTGGCGAAGAATGTATAATCTGGTGTTCTTGAATTAAAGGCTCTGTAATGTCAATTATGTCCATTTAGTGTAATGTGTTATTTAAGGCCAATATTTCTTTATTGATTTTCTGTTTGGATGATCTGTCCATAGCTGTCAATGGAGTATTTAGGTCTCCAACTATGATTGTTTTTTGTCAGTTTCTCCCTTTCTGTTAATAATTGCTTTACATATTTCAGTATTTCCTGATGGGTGCATATATGTTTGATAAGTGCTATGTCTTCTTAATATAGTGTCCCCTTTATCATAGTAAAATGTATATCTTTACCTCTTATTACCTTTGTTTTCTTGAAATCTATTTTGTCAGATATAAATAAGTATGGCTGCACTCACTTTTCTCTGGATGTCATTTGCTTGGAGAATAGTTTTCCACACTTTCATTTTGAGTCTATATTTGTCCTTGCAGCTGAGATGTGTCTCCTAAAGGCAACATATGGTTGGGTTTTGTTTTTTGATCCAATATGATAGTATGTGCCTTTTTTGGAGGGGTGAGTTCAGTCCATTTATATTTAAAGTAATTGTTGAGGAGTTTCAAGATGGCTACAGAGTATCTTGAAGCTATACACACTTTCTCCCAGGACCACATCAGATTTAAAGCTACATTATAGAGCAATCAACCTGAATGACCAACTGAAGGACAGCTGAACAGCATTAAATCCAAGTATTTATATTAGATGGTACACAGAGACTGGCAAGAAGGGCAGAGACACAGAGAGGGCTGGCCCCTGTGCCCATGTGCAGTAGCTGAGAAGCTGAAGGGATATCTCAGTTGCAAAAGTCACCACTGAGTAGCATGGGGTCACAATCCCATATGAGAACCTTCAAACCAGAGCACCAGGGCCAGGTAGAGGAGCCTGAACAGCATTTAGCAGTGAAAATCAGTGGGGACTCAGAAAGAAGATGGAGTCTGCCAGCAACCCAGGTGCACTCCTAAGGGCCAACACACAAGCGCTCACTCTTGAGCACTCGCCCAGGCTCTGGTAGCGGGAAGGTTACTCAGGGCACACGGGAGTCATAAAGAGAATATCTGGGTGGTGTGGCCCCGAAGAGAGATCTGGAGGGTCAGCTAACGAGGTCCTGGACCTTAGTCAATATCCCATACCACCCTCTGGCACCATCCTCCCAGGGTCTAGCACTCCTATTATTGTTACAGCACCAGCCTGGGGAGTGAACTAACCCAGTCCTCCAAATACTGGTGACACCACCCTGCCAAACTTGAGTCCATCAGAAAGGTCTGTTAGCCTCAGTGAACAGGGACCTTTGGTGTCTGCTTTCTCTGGAGAAACTATAGGCACACATTCTGGCACACATTGAACTTTTGAGGCTTTGGAACAGGAGCCAGTCTTCCCTTCTACCTGCACACTTGACCAGCACCATCCTCAGTGGGAGACTGTTTTGTTCTATCTTCCCAAGTCTTGGTGGCCATACCCTGCTGAGCTCAGATCTGCAAGGGGAAGGGAAAGCAGTTAAGAACTGGGACCTTTGGAGCACACTTCCCTCAGAGGCTCTGGTCTAGGTCTAAAGTGGCTGTGGCTATGCATCTAAGGGGAAGTATAGAGCTCACTCCCCTCCTGGGGGCTTGGCTGGTGCCACCCCCAATGGAGGACTGTTTCGATCTGTTTTACCAAGTCCCAGTGGCCCTGTACTACCAAGCTTGCTTCTGCAGTGCTGACAGCTGACTATCCAACCTGAACCAGTGGTGTGCCCCTCTGGGGGGAGCTAGAGTTAGATTCTCTGGTAGAGACTGAGTGGTATGGCTTTGGAGTAGGGGCCACTTTCCCCTCATTGAGTACATGACCACACTGCACCCAAGTAGGAGACCCATTAACCCTGTCCTCCTAACCCAGTCACCCTGCCCTACTGAGCTTGTGCCATGTGGAAGGGGCAGTAGGATGCAGCCAGCCTGGGCCCACTCCACAGCCTTTCTTCAAAAGGATGCAGAGGAAGTCCAGGCAACTTCAGAGGGTGGCGGAGTAGCTAGCTGGAAGACGCTGACCTCAGAGAGCCTTGGACCTTTTATTGATCTTCCCCCAGCTCAGAGCTGCAGGAAACTGGTGCTTGTACACAGCTCTCCCCCTCCCACACACACCCAGAGCCACAATCAGTGCAGAGCATAGTAGCTCCAGACAGGTAGCCCAAGTCTTGCTACAAATAACATCTTGACACTGACTTACACTGGAACCCTATCCAGGTGGGCCCAGAACCAACACAACCATTAGTGGGCTTCAAACCTCACCAGAGCTCGACCCAAATAGCCACACAAACAGCACAGCCCAAGGTGGACTCTGACAGGCACCAGAACCTGCTGGGAACAATTCTGCCTTGGGGGCAGCTCCTGAACAGTGACTCATACATTGTGATGGAGGTCTATCCTTATAGTCAACCAACCTGAGGGTTAACTCCACCTTCAAATGAGCCAACAACATTCAAGACTCAACTACAAAAAAGGGGGGCACATAACCCATACAAGAAACATTTCTTGGATCACCTAACTCAGGTGATCTTTGGAGACATAGCAGATCTACCTAATACACACAGTCATACACAAAAAGGTACACCAAATGGGGAGGCAAAGAAATACGTCCCACATGAAAGAACAAGAGAAATCCCCAGAAAGAGAAGTAAATGAAATGGGAGCCACCAAGATACTAGATGCAGAGTTTAACACAGTGGTTAAAAGCATGCTCAAGGACCTTAGGAGAAGAATGAATGATGTCAGTGAGAAATTAAACAAAATGATAGTAAACCATAAAAAGGTCATAGAAACCATAAAAAAAAAAAACCCCTTTGGAAGTGAAGAATAGAGTAACTGAAATGAGTGCACCAGAAGGAATCAACAGCAAGCTATATGAAGCAGAGGATCAAATCAGCAAGCACCTAAGCAGAGCATCAAAGAGAAAAGAGAATTTTGAACAATGAGGAAAGGCTAAGGGACCTCTGGGGCAACATCAAGCACAAATACATCCACATCATAGGGGTATCAGGAGGAAAAGAGAGTGAGCAAGGGATAGAGAACCTGTTTCAAGAAATAATGGCTGAAAACATCACTAAAATGGTGAAGGAAAAAGTCACACAAGTTCAGGAAGCATGGAGAGTGCCAATCAAGATGAACCCAAAGAGACCCACAACAATACACATCATAATTAAAATGGCAAAGCTTAAAGGAAAAGAAAAAGAATCTTAGAAGCACCAAATGGACAGTTACCATAAGGCTGTCAGTTGATTTCTCAACAGAAAGACTTCAGGCCAGAGGGACTGGCATGAAATATTCAAAGTGATGAAAGCCAAGGACTACAACCAAGACTACTCTACCCAGCAAGGCTACCATTAAAAATTGAAGGTGAAATAAAGAACTTCCCAGACAAAAAAAGAAAAAATCTAAAGGAGTTCATTACCACCAAACCATACTGCAACAAATGGTTAAGGGCCTGCTTTAAGAAGAGGGATTAAAAAAAAAAAAAACCCGAAGTCAAATAGGTATAAAGAACAAAATGGCAACAAATTAGTACCTAGTAATAATAACCTTAAATGTAAACAGAGTAAATACTCCAATCAAAATACATAGGGTAGAAGAATGGATAAGAAAACATAACCTATATATATGGTATCTATAAGAGATCCATCTCAGAACAAAATATACACACAGACTGAAAGTGAAGGATTAGAAGAAGATATTTCGTGCAAATGGAAACAAACAAAAAAGCAGGAAGAACAATACTTGTATCAGAGAAAATAGACTTCCAAACAAAGGCAATAAGAAGAGACAAAAAAGGTCACTACATAATTCTAAAGGAATTGATCTAACAAGAGGGATATAACCCTGGTAAAACATTTACACACTCAACATAGAAGCACCTAAATATATTTTTTTAAATCTTCAGAGGAGCATGGGGGCTGCAAGGCAGAGACCTCAGTCAGGAAACATGGAAATATGTTGCCCTTTGGAAAAAACACACCAGAAAATCTGGGAATACATCAGTGGAGGATCAGGTTGCAAGAGCCTATGACTTTGAGAAAGAAGATGAAAAAGACCTGAGTGGTTCAGAGGAACACGTTACTGAAGCTAAGACTCCAGTAATTCATAAGCTTAGGGAGGAAAGGTCTTCTGCAGAATAGTTGAAGATACGGAAGGTGAAGTTCAGAATATGCCGGAAAAATTTGGAGCTGACATTAACAATGCTCTTCTTGCAAAGAAAAAGACTAGCAATGTATACCAAGGCTTCCCTCAAAACCAGTAACCAGAAAATTGAACATATTTAGAAAACCCAACAAGATGCAAGCCATAAGCTTAACCAAGAATTTCCTTAGCAGTTTCTGACTTTTTCAGCAGTGGGAGATAGATGTGCAGAAAGCTGAGGAACAAGAAGAAAAACTAGCTAATTTGTTTCAACAACAACAAAAGGTTTTTCAACTAAATCTAGAGTTGTTCAGAGCCAGAGACTGAACACAATTAAACAGTTATACAAGCAGTTCACAGAGAGCATGGAGGACCTGGAGAAGAATCAGGATACTCTACTTACTGGTGCACAAAATGAACTGAAAAAAGAAATGGCCATGTTGCAAAAACAAATTATGATGGATACTCAGTAGCAGGAGATGGCAAATGTTCAAAAGTCTCTTCAGTCCATGTTATTCTGATGACTCTCTGAAGGAAGAACCTGAACCTAATTATATGATACAATTATAAAGTTAGCTAAGAGACATATAAGTCTTTAGAGTGGCTCAAAAATTCTAATTTAAAATATTACATCATGTTAATCATTAGCGTAAGTGCAAGCCTCCTCTTTCTGTTAACCTCCAAATAAGATCTAAACAGTTTCATAACAGTAATTCCTAAACTGTGTGTCAAGCTTTCTACTTTTTAATAGTAATAGTGAATTTTTCTAACACTTGTCAATTAACTTTGCAATAAAGATGACTTAATTTAAAATAAATAAATAAATTTTTAAATCTTGGCTGACATTAAGGGAGAGATCAACAGCATTACAGTCATAGCAGGGGATTTAACACCCCACTGACATCCATGGACAGATCTTCCAGACAAAAAACCAACAAGGAGACAGTGGCCTTAAATTATGCACTGAATTGGATGGATTTAATTGATATTTACAGAGAATTTCATCCCAAAGCAGCAGAATATACATTCTTTTCAAGTGCACATGAAACATTCTCTAAGATAGACCACATACTAGGACGTGAGATATGTCTTAACAAATTGAAGAAGATTGAAGTCAGATCAAGTATCTTCTCTGACTGCAATGGTATCAAACTAGAAATCAATTGTAATAAAAAGCTCCAAAACTCTCAAACACACTGAGGTTAAATAACATATTATTAAACAATTAATGGGTTAACAATGAGATCGAGGAAGAAATAAAAAGTTGCATAGAAACAAACAAAAATGCGCACACATCACCCCAAACTCTACGGGACACAATGAAAGCAGTCTCAAGAAAGAAATTCATAGCATCACAGGCCTACCTCAAGAATCAAGAAAAATCTCAGTTAAACAATCTTACCCTAAACCTAAAAGAACTAGAAAAGCACAATAAACAAATCAAGGAGTAAGTAGAAGGAAAGAAATAATAAAGATTAGAGTGGAAATAAATGACATAGAGACTAAAAAAAACAGATACAAAAGATCAATGAAACCAAGAGCTGGTTCTTTGAAAAGAAAAACAAGACTGGCACACCTTTAATCAGACGACCAAAGAGAGACGACCAAAATAAATAAAATCAAAAATGAAAGAAGAGAAGTTACAAATGGCGCCAGAGAAATACAAAGAATTGTAAGATAATACTATGAACAACTACACGAGGTCTGTCTGGAAAAAGTCCAGCCATTGTTGATATATAGAGAATGGTTTGCACAACATCAATGTAACCTGGCAGCAAAGGAGAGTGGGCTGGAATGTACATGTGTGAACAGTGCCGAATTCACTGTAGTAGTCACTGGGGGCAGTAGATGCCATTGAGTGAGCATGTGTACTGTGTGGCTGTGACATTCAAAATGACTGAGCAAGTAGAGCAATGAATCTGCATCAAATTTGCATTAAGCTTGAACATTCCTCTGCAAATACTATTTGGATGTTTCAGAAGGCCACAGCTATGGGCAGCTGGTGGTTGGCAACTTCATCATGAGAACATGCCTACTCATGCATCACATCTCCTGCAGAGTTTTTGGTGAAAAATCAAATCACCCAGGCGACTCAGCCCCCCTACGGCCCAGATTTGGCAACCTGCAAATTCTGGCTTTTCTCAAAAGTAAAATCACCTTTGAAAGGGAAAGAGATTTCAGACTGTGGATGAGATTCAGGAAAATACAACAGGGCAGCTGATAGGGATTGGGAGAACTGTGTGAGGTCCCAAGATGCCTACTTTGAAGGGGACTGAGGTGCCATTGTCCTGTGTACAATGTTTTTTATCTTATATCTTTTTCAATAAATATCTCTATTTTTCATATTACATGGCTGGATACCTTATGGACAGACCTCATATACCAACAAATTGGATGACCTCAGCAAAATGGATAAATTCCTACAAATATACAGTCTTCCACAACTGAATCAGAAAGAATCAGAAAATCTGAGTAGAACAATTACAACTAGTGAAATCGAAGCAGTGAAAAAAAAAAAACAAAAAAACCTCCCAGCAAACAAAAGTCCTGGACTGGATGGCTTCACAGGCAAATTATACTAAATATTCAAAGAAGAACTAATGCCTATCCCTCTCAAACTATTCCCAAAAATTTCAAGAGGGGGATAGGCTCCCAAGCTCATTTTACTAGGTCAGCATTATTCTAATTCCAAAACCGCATAAAGACACTACAAAGAAAGAAAATTATAGGCCAATATCTCTGATGAACATAGATGCTAAAATCCTCATCAAAATATTAGCAAAAAACCAGATCCAGCAATACATAGAAAAGATCATACACCAAAATCAAGTGGGATTTATTCCTGGGATGCAACATTGGTACAATATTATCAAGTCAATGAATATGATACACCACATAAACCAAATGAAGGATAAAAATCACATGATCATATCAATAGATGCAGAAAAACATTTGATAAGATCCAGCACCCATTTATGATAAAAAACACTCATGAAAGTAGAAATACAGGGAAAATCCCTCAACATAATAAAGGCCATGTATGAAAAACTCACAGCCAACATCATACTCAACGGGCAAAAACTAAAAACATTTCCATTAAGATCAGGAAGTAGACAAGGATGCTCTCTTTCACCACTCTTATTCAACATGGTACTGGAAGTCCTAGCCACAGCAATCACACAAGAAAAAGACATAAAAAGCATCGAAATGGGAAAGGAAGAAATAATTGTCATTCTTACATGACATGATACTGTATATAGAAAACCCTAAAGACTCCACCAGAAAACTACTAGAACTGATAAATGAATTTGGTAAAGTAGACCAAAACAAAATTAATATTCAGAAATTGGTGGCATTTTATACACTCATAATGAACTATCAGAAAGAGAAATTAAGAAAACAATCCCATTTACTATTACAACAGCAACAACAAAATAAGATACCTAGGAATAATTTTAACCAAGCAGGTAAGAGACCTGTAAGTGGAAAATTACAGGATAATGAAGAAAGAATTTGAGG
Organism: Desmodus rotundus; assembly: GCF_022682495.2. Lineage (NCBI taxonomy): Eukaryota > Metazoa > Chordata > Mammalia > Chiroptera > Phyllostomidae > Desmodus > Desmodus rotundus. Next base: position 9,188,099 of record NC_071400.1, on the reverse strand, counting down.
AAGATACAAATAAGTTCAAGCATACACTGCGTTAATTGATAGCAAGAATTAACATCATTAAAATGCCCATACTACCAAAAGCAATCTACAGATTCACTGCAACTAGTATCAAGATACCAATGATGTATTTCACAGAACTAGAACAAATATTCCAAAAATTTATAGGGAACTAAAAAGACCCCGAATAGCCTCAGTAATCTTGAGAAACTAGCACAAAGTTGGAGGTATCACATTACCTGATATCAAACTATTCTAGAAGGCCATTGTAATCAAAACACTGTGGTACTGGCATAAGAATAGGCGTATAGATCAATGGAATAGAACAGAGAGCCCAGAAATAAACCCACACCTTTATGGTCAATTAATACATGACAGGGGAGGCGAGAACATTCAATGGGATAAAGACAGTCTCTTCAATAAATGGTGCTGGGAAAACTGGACAGATACATGCAAAAAAATGAAACTAAACCACCTTCTTGCACCATACACAAGAATAAAGTCAAAATAGATAAAAGACCACAAAAGCATAAAAATCTAGAAGAGAACATAAGCAGTAAAATCTCAGATTTCTCTGGTAGCAGTATTTTTTTTTTTGGCTGTATCACCTTGGGCAAGGGAAACAAAGGCAAAAATAAACAAATGGAAGTCCATCTGGTCAGCTTTACTTCCTAAGCTCACTTGTTCATTCTTCATCTCTTTTATTGAGTTCTTCACTGCCAGAATTTCTGTTGGGTTCATTTTTAAGGTTTGAGTCTCTTTGGGAATGTACTCCTGTTCATTGATTTTTACTTCTGAGTTCATTAAACTGCCTATTTGTGTTTTCTTGTATCTTGTTGAGTTTTTTCAGACCTGCAATCTTGAATTCTCTGTCATTTAAATCACATATTTTCATGTCTTTAAGTTTATTTTCTGGAGATTTTTAATTTTCTTTCTGAACTGCCTCGTTACCTTGCTTTTTCATGGAATTTGATGGATTATTTCTCTGCCTAAGCATCTATGAAAATGAAATCTGCTTTTTTTTTTTTTTTTTTAATTCAAAGAGTGGCATTTCTCTCCTTACTAGGTTGATAAGAAGTCTTTCTTTTCACTTCCAGTAGGTGGCTCTAAAGTGCAAGTTTCCTACTTTCTCTTGCACTGGATCTCTAAAGGGTGGTGGAAAATGCCTTGTATTCCCTGGGGATGTGGGTATCTCCTCTGTGACCAGGTCACCTCAGTCCCAGGGCAGCACTCCTGTGGGGGGGATGTAGTGGGCGATGGGGCTGTGAACCTGTGAGACCCTGATGCAGACACTGCCAGCAATGCAGCCGAATTGGGTGGGGGTGGGATGAGCTGGGAGAGGCCAGCTGGTTCCTTTGTGGCTTTGTTCTCCCAGCAGTGGTAAAAGCCAGACCTCAGCAACCTCACCTCTGTATCTTCACCCCTGCCACTGGCATTAGCCACAATGTGCCCCCTCTGCAACTTAGGGAAAAATACTTCTGCCTCTCTGGTTCTCAGGCTGCAGTTAATGTACTCTGTAGCCTGCAACTGACTGCTACCCCTCTAGGGCCTGCTGCTAGCTCTGGGAGGGGGATGAGAGGGGAGTTCTAGGAAGGTGAGGGAAGAGGGACAGGCTCTATGCGTTTGTTTTAGTGCCTGGCAATGGCAGTCTCCAGACAACCTTGACCACACCTCTGTGCTCTGTTTCTGCCCAGGTCACTGGGTTCATTCACAGCGCCTACTGACCGCTCCTGCAGGAACGCTCACCTATTTCTCTGCAGCTCTGGGCTGAAGTGAGTTTCAGGGGCAACGTGACTCCTCCCCTCTCCCAAGACCCAGAGAGGGCTCCAAGCTACATCAGTAGCACCCATCTTAGCTCTTCCTCCCTTCCCTCCACTCCTGCTCACTCGGACTCACCCATCACCCACTGTCAGATGTTTTAATGCACAGATCTCTCAGATGTGTTTGTGTGTAGAACAGGGAATCCTTTGTTCAATTATAGCTGTGAAACTTGTTAAACTATAAGGGGCACCTCTCACACCGCCATTCTTGTGACGACTCTGAGTTTGCTTTATAGGAATACTTTTTTAGCATATTAAGTCTTGAAGGTTCAATTTACTTATTTTCTGGGAATTTTAGGAATATTCTGTTTAGCTAAGCACTTATTTAGTTATCTAATTAATTTTTAATTTATTAACTTTAGGGAAAGAAGAAGAAGAAGAAGAGAGAGAGAAACATTGATTTCTTGTTCCGCTTATCTACTCATTCATTGGTTGATTCTTGTATGTGCCCTACCGGGATTGAACCCACAACCATGGCATATTGGGATGACACCCTAACCAACTGAGCTACACAGTCAGGGCCATTTATTTCTTTAAATCAATGAGAACTGAGCTCCTTTAATTTAAGAAAATATTAGGGAAATACTACACACAAAGGCCTTTCTGAATTCTAGACATCATCATCATCATCATCATTATTCAGGCTATTGCCATAGGGAGAATGTTCGTTAATTAGGAGCATCTCAAAAAAAGGAAAGGATCCAGGAGTTTTATAAAGGCAGGTAAACAAAGAAGTCATCCATGATTCTTATGGGAGTTATTAGGAAGCATGAAGATGGTTCTTCCCTTGGAATATACGAGGGCAATGTGGTCCTTTGCAGTTAACTACTCTCAGAGCACTAAGGGGGGAGGGGCTTCTTAACCATTGCTGATTTCTAGATTTCTAGAAGTCTTATAAAAGTTTAATACTGTAATGAGATCACTCTGCTTTGTCAATTTTGTCTACAGAGTTTCTCTGTGTTCTTCTTTACATGCCATATCACTTGTGCTTGCCTTTTGTGGGATTTTTTTTTGTTTTATTTTGTTTTGTTTTTCTATGCTTATGACTTATCTCCATAATTTAATTATAGGTTCTGTGAGGGAAGGAAGTATGTCTTGTAATGATATCTATTTCTCCTCCTCCTCATCTCCCTCCTCTTTTTGACTAACACTTAATATTCCATTCCACCTACACAAAAGTTATTGATGTTCAGTAGGAAGATAAATTATTTCTTTTTTGATGTGCTAAGACAGTAGACTTATAAAATGTGAGCTTTTCAGAATTGGAACATAGAATCCAAGAACTTTCAAAATCACATATTTAACTGTTATTTACCAAAAATTCATGGATGAACAAATATTTTTCTCTAACTGGTTTCTTCCTGGTTGTACACCTAAGGCCAAGCTATTCTTTTGGTAGATGATCACTGATAGTATCACCTACTATCTGGTGATACTATTTGGTAGTTCACCTTTATGTGTAAAATCAATGTCTAGTGATATTTTTTACTAACTTCCTGCTCACCAATATACCTGTCTCTTTGATTCAGCCTGTGTGAAGCAGGGCATTATTCAGAATACGAAACATTATACTAGAAGAGATTTCATAACGTTTTGCATTGTGTAGGTAGGCACTAGAAAAGGCTAACAATCTCATAGTACTAAAGATGTCTTTTTAAATGATGCTCATGCCTAGAATTCTGTTTCAAGTAAAATAGGGAGAAATTGGGAGTGGCGAATGGGCTGGATATTTGAAGTCAATGGAAGCAAAAGAAACTGAGGCATTTGTGATGAGGCCCTGAAAATAAATTGTAATATACTTTTGATGATAAAAATGATCTGTATATACTCAACAGGATTAATGGAAGCATGCTAAATGAGTAGGTTAATAATGTTCACAAGAAGTTAAAGTAAGACAGTATCACCAATAGCAAAAAAGTGAAAGGGCACCATTATTGTCAATGAAGACAATTTTAGTGAAGGAAACAAAATAACTTTAGAAGAGGCTACTTCAGTCTCCATTGTAATAATTACATTTACAGAAAGGTAGCCACATTATGCTGCCCAGGAGGCTATACATTTGTACATTCTACACTTAGCTTTTATGAGCAAGAAGTGCCAAGACCTACTAAAAAAACCAAACAAACCAAAAAACAACTTTAGGTTATGTCATAGCACCAGTACAGAGAATGCAATCTCCAACATCTTCTACATCTGGCTGAGCAAGATTGTCTTTAAGACCCCCTCTAGATTCTAGCTTTCTTAAAGCCCTATAAGTGATAATCAGTGTTCATTATGATGACTCCAGGGTACTACAAGTTTTTAATGATTCCTGAATAATTGGAGAAAGTTGTTTATTTGAATATAATTATAATATTCTATTTGAAAATTATAATATTCTAACTATTTGATTCTGAATGGAAAATGTTGCCAATTGACCTGAATATTTAGTTTACCAAAACACTTTATTCCCTGATCATTCTGAGGCATTTACTATACAGTCTTTGTAGGTAGATTTTTGTTTTTCTAAAAAGAAGGGGGAATTGTAAGGGAATAGATCTCAAGGGCTAGATCCTTGGCTGTAAAGACTCCCTTGGATTGCTTTTGGCTGTTGGCTGTAGCAACTTATTTTCTTGCAGAGATGAAGCATCTGGTTTTTGTTATCTCAATGATGTTGTCCTGGGAATATTACGATTGCGACGGAAATTTGACCGTATTCTCTATGTGGATTTGGATCTGCACCATGGAGATGGTAAGCCCTTCACTTTCAAGGGTGCTTCGCTGCTAGGACAACAAGTTTTTATCAGTGCAGTTGCTTCTAGGCAGCTGGTAAAAGGAGAAATACCTGTTGCAATTGAAATTTTCCCAATTGAGAATCCTGAAATAGGTAAGAGTACAGATTCTTCTAACTAATGCAATTCCTCCTTTGCTGATGAAGCTGCTGCTTTTAAAATACCAGGTTCCTGTAATTTCTCCTCTTCTCTCCTCCAGTAGCAAAGCTTTCCAGAGAGAATGTTATGAAGTGGAAATCTTACATAGTGTTTACTCCAATGCTCAGTAACGTCCCTCAGGCCACTTCCCTATGTTTTCAGTGAAATCTGCAGTTTGAGCTGACAGTCTTGATGCTTCTGACAAGATCAGAATGGGTGCATGATGAAACATCTCAAATTTTTCACCAATGGGGATACCAACTCACATAGCAATCAAAATCTCTGCCACTGCCTTTGTATTGCTAAAACATTTAGTCCTGCACAAACAGACCCAGGGCATCTTCTCTAACTTTTAGTAGCAGCAGAATCTTTAACAATTTGCCTGAACTCCATTAATTTCCTCTTAGAACATTTCACTGGAAGGACGTACCCAGCCCTCCTATGTACTTGCCATCTACAACAGTAAAAAAAAAAATTTGTGGGAGAAACCTCCCCAGGGAGTTCACCCGGATGGGTGCTACCATGCAATGATGACAGAATATTAAAGGTAACAGAGAAAGAGGGGAGGGTTAAAACAACCAACATACTACTTTGAGAACAATGTCCACTGAATATCTAAATACTCAGCCAATGAAAAACACTGCCCTGCTCAAAAACCTTCAGAGGCTCCTTGTCCTCTATAACAAGGATAACGTTTGGCCCATGGCTTGTTTTTGTATGACCAATGAGCTAAGAATGATTTTTTACATTCTTACAAGGTTGTAAAGGGAAAAAATGCAACAGAGGACATGTAGTTTGGAAAGCCTAAAATATTGTGTTGGCCAAAAAGTTTGTTTGGTTTTTTCTGTAAGATGGCTCAGTGGCACTTAGTTATCTTCAACTTCTCTTGAAACAATTTTGTTAGATTGTATTGTGACAGCTGTCATATCAGTGTGCATTAAAAAAAACTTACAAAATTGGTGAATTTGTGTGTAGCCATTGTAATATTGAAGAAGGAAGAAAATACACAACATTTTCGACATATTGTGCTTCATTATTTCAAGAAAGGTAAAAATGCAACTGAAACACAAAAAAGATTTGTGTAGTGTATGGAGAAGGTGCTGTGACTGATCAAACGTGTCAAAAGTGGTTTACAAAGTTGTGTGCTGGAGATTTTCTCGCTGGACGATGCTCCCCAGTCGGGTAGATCAGTTGAAGTTGCTAGCGAACAAATTGAAACATTCATTGAGACCAATCAACATTATACCACATAGGAGATAGCCAATATACTCAAAATATCCAAATCAATGAAGTTATTGGTGAAAATGAAAAAAGGTATCTTTTATTTTACAGAAAAAACTAAACGGACTTTTTGGCCAACCCAATATTAACTATGTAGCCACTTGGTTTGCTAGCCCTTGGCTTATAGCAATGGTTCTCAAACTCAAATGTATATCATGATGACCTGGAGAAGCTGGTGTTAAAATGCAGATTCCTGGGCCACACTCACCAGATATTCAGATTTAGTGGGTCTGGTATGGAACCTGGGAATCCACATTTTAACAACACCCCAGTTGCTCCATAGGGCACACTTTGAAAAACAGTGGTCTTCATGGTCAAGTCCATATTCTTCACCCTGTTTTTGGAGGCCTACCTCAAAGAGGCTTCACCTCCTCTCTCCAGCCTTCTCTCTCACAGTTTGCTGTCCAGGCTACTCAATGATCACTGAACATGTCTCACTGTGCCCACCTCCCTGATTTGGCATCACTTTTTCCTAACTTAGTTTTGTTTTCTCTTCCCCTTTTGCATCTCCAACTTCTACCCAGAAGCTCAAGTTCCAACAGTGGCAGATCTGCCCTGCCCACTGTAGCCCAAGTGTTCTCTCCCCTGCTGAACTGCCTCATTTATATTGCTGATTTAATATTTAATTAGATAGTCTTATATTGTTAATTCTGTAATTCATCTATGTCTTCTCCTCTCATAGAAACTTTCATTTCCTCCGAAACAGATCAAGTTGTTTACTTTTTTCTGTTGTGAACAATGACTTGAACAAACAGAACTAATGCAAACATTGTAGTAGAGGTTCAGTGAAATATTTGTTGAATGAATGAATGATTATGAAATTCAAACTATTAGCATCAGAGTTTAAGAATAGCCATCAACTCTATTGAACCACATAAGAATGAAACAAGACTGTCACCTGAAACCGTTTTTTCCATTTGCAATGTTATTTCTACACCATTTAGGGTTTCCTGTTTTAGCCCACTTTTATGGTGTGTTTCATTTCAGTTTATTTCCCCTCTTCAGCACCTCCCTTCCAGTGACCCCTGCCCCACCTCCAAATTCTTACACATTCGGTTTATTTTAAATCCTCCCATGATTCCATAACTAGCATTCTGTGATGGCTTCACTAGCACTGCTACCTGTCCTCACCTTCTTTTGTCTACTACCTACCACTCTTATTCACTCCAAGCCCCATACGCTCCACTTATCTGTCAATGAAAAGTAGAATTTTCCAAAATGCCTAATGGCATTTCCTGTGAAAAGAGATACAAATGACTACTGAACATATAAAAGAATGCCCAAGGCCCTAATACTAAAAGAAATGCAAATTAGAACAAGACCATTCTTTCTGTGGAAGATTAAAAAGAATAATAACACCCAGTGCTAGTCAGGGTGTGAAAAATGGGAACTCTCTGACCCCACTGGTAGAAGTGTAAATTGGTACCACCTTTCTGGATGGATAAATAATCAGGATTTTCTGGAAGTATAAATAATTATACTTCAGTTGCTAAGTTAAAATGCTATTTTAATTTATTTTGTTTTGTTTTATTTTGTTTACTTAATGCTTTGTGCCTGGAGCCTTTTAACTGATTCTAACTGCCTCCCTAGGGCAGAACATAAGGCTTGGGAAATTCAAACACACTTGTGATATACAAATAGTGTTAATATTTTTTTAAGGTCGCTGTCGGCCTCTAATGAAGACTGAATGCGTTAAGTAAACACAGAGACAATTTCTTGATTTAAAGTATAAAAGAGTATAGTACATGAATTTGCTAATAATAGTCCTTCCATTTTACAGAGGGATTATCTGACAATATGGGATTCAGGGAAGAAAGGTGTGGAGGTGGGCAGTGTGTTTATCTGAATAAGTAGTGGAGACTTACATCTTCTATCTCCCAGGCTTCTCTTCATTTTGTGACTTTGTTTAAATGGAAAGGAGATTCCTTTCTAGAAAAGTTCTCCCCTGCCCCAATCTATTTCCAAACTGCTATGAAGGAACAAGGCCAGGGCTACTTTCAGCCTTCTGTGTTTTAGCCAGAAAGATGTCCTGTAAACTACTTAGTACACACTTTGGGAGAACTGCATTTATAACCAAATCTGTGTCATAGCGAGAGGCAATTTACAATTGGGTGTTCACTATATAATGCCTTGTGTTGATATTGATCAGGTTTTTTAGAGGGTTGCCACATTGTACTTATTATGTACTAAATCCTAATTTAACTCAAACCACAGAAACAAAACAAAACATACAACTTCCAAGATAGTGCCAGTTTCCCTATTCAGCTCTGTTGATAATGCCTCAGTTCTGAGGTCAAGCCCTTCCCCACCTTTTTGAACAGGTTTTCTAAGACAGCCTGGACATCCCACTGCTTGGAAAGGGGAAGTCCAGTTTTAACTTGCCGTGAGTTTGAAATGGAACCTCATCCTGTAATGACAGAGATCAAAGACCAGAGGGTTTTGTTACTTCATTCCTCACCTTGTCAGCTTCATTATTGCTACCTTCTTGTCTCCCTTCCTTTCCACAACTGCTTTCTGAAGTTTCAGTTGTTGAAAACAGGAGTTGCATATATGAAATGATTCTTCTGTTTCTCTCTCTGGTAGGTGTAGAAGATGCCTTCAGTTTCACCTCCACAGTCATGACGGTGTCCCTGCACAAATTCTCCCCGGGGTTTTTCCCAGGCAAGTGATCTGTGTGCTCAGTATTACATTTGAGGAATAAATACTGCAGTTGGTCTATACATTTCTTATACCTTATATTTGGGTAGTTCCATGCTATTAATGCCTTATTGGTGCTATTTATGCAAAAATTTTAACACAGGTTGTTTCAGGTGACAATAAGAGGAATGTGATGCTGCTTCTTATGCCAGATGACTTTTATGGACCTGTGACTAGTCCAGATGACTTTAATAGATAGCTCACTTATACTTACTGTACGCTTACATCAGATACCCTGTGTAACTCCCTAAACCCCAACAACTGCAATGATATACTCATATTATATCAACTTCAGTTACTATATATGAAAAGTCAAAACAGGAATTAATCTCTTTTTTTTCCAGACAGATGGAATCTAAGGTTTTTCCATTTTCTTATCATTTTTCTGCTTTCTCAGCATAGCTTCCAACAGTCACTTCCCCATATTATTTTCTTCATCTCGTTCCCTTAGAAACCATCACAGGATGGTGCTCTTAATTGGCCCTTGGCCTTCTGAATTCCTATCAGAGACTCCTTCAAGTTTTCTAATTCTCATGTTCTTAAAACTGATCATGGTGCCCCTCTCTTCTACAGGAACAGGTGATGTGTCTGATGTTGGCCTAGGGAAGGGACGGTACTACAGTGTGAATGTGCCCATTCAAGATGGCATACAGGATGAGAAGTACTACCACATCTATGAAAGGTATGGCAGTGATGCTGAGTCAGTAACAGGTAGATTACATTTCTGTAAGATGAAATGGCCCCAATCTCACAGAAATCTTGTTTTTAAAGAACAGTTTGTGTGTGTGTGTGGGGGGGAAGGTACTGTCTACTTACATAGCTTTTGTATACTATTCATAAGCAATATTATGCTTATTTGATCAGGTAACCATCCAGTTGGGAGAGCCTTTTTGGTTTTCTGTTATTCAGATCTGCTTCCGTCCACTAGTGTGAATATTAGAGCATTCTTTATTATGAGTTCTTGAGTTCTGTCTGTTGTGTTACAATTGGGGTCAGACATCTGTTCTTTTTACACGATGGTTATTGTATTAAATTACAGACACTTGTAAGCAAACAGTTTGTTGCCAATGTGTAGACCTTTGGGGCTGAAAAGCCCTACAGAATTGGGGGGGGTACTATACTCATATTGATAGATACTGAGATTGTTCAGCCATAAATTCACTGCTGGCATTGGCAGTAGAGCAAGTGAGTCTGACTAGAACTCAGCAAGTGAACGTTACTGAAGGTAAGTGATGCAACTGAGGAGCTTTTGACCCTTCCCTCACTCAGCTCAGACTTCTCCCAACCTCTGACAGAAACAAGGACTTCCAAAAGGAGCCTGCACTGGTCGTCATCACTGGCAGTTGTATAAACAAAGGAGAAGTATTAAAAAAAATTTAACTTTGTTTTGCCCTGGCTAGTGTGTCTCAGTGGGTTGGGCATGATCCTGCAAAGTGAAAGGTGGCAGATCAATTCCCAGTCAGGGCACATGCCTGGGTTGCGGGCCAGGTCCCCAGTAGGGGGCGCACAAGAGGCAACCAGTTGACGTTTCCCTCTGTTTCTCCTTCCCTTCCCCCTCTCTAAAAAGAAACAAAAATCTCTTTTAAAACCTTTATGTTTCAAAGGTGCCTCTTAGCTATAGGCTCTTCATAATTTTGATCAGGTCACTGGCTTCCTCTGTATTGTACACTGAAAAGGCCTTTTTGTTTTTGGAGCCTGCCATTGATGGTTTTAATTGCCCTTCCTTCATGTTTGCCTTAGGCTCTGTTCTATCCTTGAGATGTGCAAATCAGAGCCGCTTATTTAACTTTACCGATAAAGATGTCCTGTGGTTCTGTGTAAAAGAATTACTTTGTTTTCCTCTTAACCCCCTTCTTGACAGTGCCCAACATTTTGCTACCTTTTTTTTTTTTTCCATAACAGGAAACTAGGTTGTTCTCTTCAGTGCTCTGTACATAAGGTTTCCTAGAGTTCTTTTCTGGACCTTAATTGAAAGGTCAGCACCCATCATCCTGCAAGTGTAGTTTATACTATCTGCACCCTCCAAATGAATTACCTTACAGGTGCCCCTACTGAAGCTCATCTGCCAATTATAAAAGTGCCTGAGACCTTCCTTTAGCCCCCATCACTTTGGCACTTCACTGCCTGGAAACGGCTGAAAATCATCTGCAGACTTGAGGTTTTCCCAGTGCCTACCAAGGAAGTCTACGATTTACCCTTTTGCAGTCACAAAAATGTCTGTTTCTCCCCTACATTTTCTCTTTTTCTCTCTCTAAACTAGTTCCCACTATATAAAAAAAATATTTTAAATTCCCTGAGAGGTCATGTTTAAAAATAGCATTGGTATCAAAATTAATTAGAAGCATTGTAAAAGTGAGTCTAGCCCCAAGGAAAAGATCCATGGGAGATCACACATGATCTCTCCTTCCAGAAACCCCGTTACTGCCCCCACCCCAGTCTACAGGAGGCCAGCATTTATTAAAGAATCTTCCAGCTTGCCTACTAAAGTACCAGACACTCATCAGTTTATAGTTCCCAGGGCCCCTTTTGCCTGCGGAGCCACACCAGCAATCTGCACAGTGACCATCCAGGATAACAGGTTCCAGGTTTTCATTAGAGGTACAATAATTTTTCCCTTTGATTTCTTTCAGAAGTCAAGTCTGGTCAGGGTGTTATGTGAAGGCACCTCTGATTCCAAGGGTGCCAGGGAGGTTTCCTGACCCAAACATCTCTCCCATCTGTTGGTCTAATGTCTGAAATTCCTTTAACAGGAAACATACTTTTACTCTACAGTTAGAAATAGGCCTTAAAATGGAATTTTGGCACAACTTCTCCTCCTCACCCGCTCTCTACCATTAGATGTATGGTTCTCACAGTGCTTTTCTTGACAGTAGATTTTGAAAGGGTTAGAGCTGGAGTACCCTGGGCATTCAGAGGAGCAGGAATTGGGTGACAGAGCAGAAGAGGGAAAGGGAAAAAAACCCGAATAATCTTTGCAAACTAAATAGTTTTGCAGAGGGTGAACCCTCCTAACTATATCACTTAGTTTCAGTCATTACACTTGTAACTACTTCTAGTTTGTTGTTTGGAACCAGAGTCTCTTGCACATTTGCCATTATGACCTCTGACCCATCTGCCTACTCAGATACAGGAGACATAGGAATGGCTTACTCATGTAAAAATATGTCATTTGCTGTATCTGCCATCTTCTTTTCATCCCTTTTGTTCCATGAGTCCACTGGATTTTTAGATCACTCCTTTCCTGAGATAAGCAAAGGGCCTCTTTGTTACCCGTTCACTTACAAGATGCTCTGGTTTTTGTTTGGCACTCAATTTCAACTTTACTTCTTGTAACTGCCTCTCCCCTTTGGGATTCATGAACCCTTTTTCTCTCCCTTCTTCCCTCTCTCCCTCCCTTCCTTCCTTCTTTCCCTCGAAGTTTTTCCTCTGCTATAGCCTTTTTTTTGACTTCGCAAGCTAGTCAGGCAGGAACTTAATGGTTTCATCTTAAAGTTGAACATACTGGGTTGGCCAAAAAGTTCATGAATTTTTTTTTCCATACGATGTCTCTAGTAGCACCTGTCTTTAACTTCATTCAAAACACTTTTTTTTAGATTGTATTGTGACAGATGTCGTATCAGTGTGCATTTTTAAAAAACCTCAAAATTGGTGAGTTTTTAGAAGCCATTTTAATATTGAAAATGGAAGAACGTACACAACATTCTCAGCATATTGTGCTTTATTACTTCAAGAAAGGTAAAAGCACAACTGAAATGCAAGAAGAGATGTGTGCAGTGTACGGAGAAGGTGCTGTGACTGATCAAATGTGTCAAAGTGGTTTGTGAAGTTTCTTGTACTATTGACATTTTGGCCAAATACTTTGCCGTGGGGCCGCTTATGCATTGGAAGATGTTTAGCAGCCCCCCTGGCCTCTACCCACGAGAAGCCAATAGGGAGAAATAGCTGACATACTCAAAATATCAAAATCAATAAAGTTATTGGTGAAAATGAAAAATGTGCTTTTTACTATTTTATGAAAAAAACTAAACGGACTTTTGGCCAACACAGTACCTTCTTTATTTTAAAAATAGCTTCAGATTTCTTTTTTAATAGGTCAGATATGAAATCTTCCCATGAATGTTTTGAACAACAAAAGACCTTGGGTTCCATTTTATGTAAAAGACAATTTCACAGTCAGAGCTCCCTATGTTGTTCCATACTGATTTAGAAAGGTAAGGGTCACTGATTCCCCAAAGCTTCCCATAGTTTCCATGTGAGCTACTAGACTTGGTATTACAAGTAGAACCCTGTTTTAACTAGCATAAAGGAACATCAACATTGTTCTTCAAAGCACATCTCCTCCTTCAAATAGAAGCTATGGTCCCAGTACAGAGATGATAGAGGTATATTATATTCTTGGTTTACACAGAAGCCCACGCCCCACCTCAGCCTCATACACATATACACACAAAGTTTGATGGCAGAGGAAGGCTATTTTAGTAAAGGGAGTGTTAGCTATTTCCCAATCTGTGTTATCTGAAAGAGGAAATGCTACTTTACCTATGTTTAACCTGTTTGTTCTCTAATTGTGTTTAAATGCAGCACGAGATAGTCTTAAAGGTTAAGCTATCACCTAAAAGTGGCTGTGTTGATGCCTTTGGCTGTGTTTGTAATTAAGGACTGTGGGAGAGGACAATGACAAGTATTGTGTTCACCAGCAAGTCTATTTAGCTTTTTCTGTAAAATAAAAGGTACCTTTTAAATTTTCACCAACAACTTCATTGACTTGGATATTTTGAGTATGTGGGCTATCTCCTGCTTTGTGTCATGATTGTTCTAGGTTAATGTCTTGATTTGATCACTATCAACTTCAACTGGTCTACCAGACCATGGAGCATCGTCCAGCACAAAACTTTGCAAAACTTTGCAAAACACATTCAATTACTCACAGCACCTTCTCCATACACTGCACAAATCTTTTTCGCGTTTCAGTTGCATTTTTACCTTTATTGAAATAATGAAGCACAATATGTCAAAAATGTATATTTTCTTCCATTTTTGATATTAAAATGGCTACACACAAATTCACCAATTTTGATAAGTTTTTTTTAAATGCACACTGAAGCGACAGCTGTCACAATACAATCTAAGAAAAGTGTTTCGAATGAAGTTAAAGATAACTAAGTACTACTAGAGCCATCATACCAAAAAAAAATCAAACACACTTTTTGGCCAACCCAATGCTTCCTTGCTGCTGCTTCAAGAGACGTTTTGATAAATAGTAGGGTACCACTCTGAATGTGCAGTCTTGCAGGATGACCAAACTACTCACTGGCTTGAACTGTCTCAGTATATGCATAGTTTGAAGAAGAAAATCAGAGTTGTGCTTAAACTTCTTAATTTGTATCCTACCTGTAGTTTTACAGCCCTAACAGCCAGAAGGCAATTCCTTACTAAATGTCCAATTATTAGTATATATCTCATAGGAAAGATACATATATGGTGCTTATGATGTGTATGGATTCAAAGTGCACTAAAGTGGATAGTTCAATATTTTGAAAAAACGCCTCACATTTTATTAAGAATATTCAACTATTCAGCTTTGTGAGGTAATTAAGTACAGGCACTGTATAAATATTTCACCAAAATGAAAACACATTGTTAAGCAGACCTCTCAATGAATAGGACTTATGAAAGGCTCTATTAAACAGGGCTTCTCATTCAATAGCAGTCTTTATATCCACATATGCAAAACTTTGCTGGTGAGAGCTATCAGCCCAACAAAGGGAATAATCTTATTCCAGGGAACTAGGGTTCATAACAGTAGTTATTTAAATAAGAATCTACCTGTATTTGGTCCTTGGTCTTTTACCTTGAATCCCATAGCTTGTATTCTGTAACTTAAAATGGAAAGAAACCTTTTTTCCCCATCAAACAACAGTGACCTGAGGGAAAAATTCAGAGATCCCAGAAGTACCAAAAAAAAAAAGAAAAGAAAAGAAAAAAAAGAAAACCCAAAAAACCCCAACTTATTATTTTTGCCTCCTTTTATGAGGCAAATATTATACTTTTCTATTTTAAATAATTTTTATAGCTCTTCATTTGCTTTTTTCAAACATTAATTCTACTGTGCCTGGATTAACCAGAATAGCCTATCCAGAAAGAACTTGTTCTCTAGGACAACAGCAAGCTCATTAAAGGAAGCTCTCATTTAAGCCTAAATTTTTATTCCTGTGGGGAATTCCTTTGTCTATCTACACTGAGTTCTGCTGCTATCCAACAAGGAAGAGAAAAAACATATTGCAAATACTATTTTTTTACTTTAAAATTGTTTTATTGTTTATGGTATAATTGTCCCAATTTTCCCCCTTTGTCCCCCTCCCTCTCGGTATCTGTACTTTCTTTTTTTTATTAAATATTTTATTGTTGTTCTATTACAGTTGTCCCAATTTTTCCCCCTCTGTCCTCCTCCACCCGGCCCACCCCTGCTCCCACAGTCAGTTCCCACACTGGTGTCCATGTCCATGGGTCATTCGTACCTGTTCCCTGACTAGCAAATACTTTTGTATATACTTCTGTAGCATATGTTTATTGTATGAGAATTTTCCTTAGACCCTGACATAGCCTCTGGAATAGAAGTCAGTGATGTTTTAAGCACAGGATCCATTCCTGTGGGTCTGGAGCCAAGACTGACCTCTCTGAGGCCACGCTGACCTTCCTACAAAAGAATCAAGCACCTTAAGTCACCTAGGATTTTCAAAACATTAGTTAACAAGAATAAAGGGGGGAGCAGCTACCATGCAACAACACGGGGGATTTGTGTGTCTTTAAGTATAATTACTCTGTTTTATTCATTCATTTACCAAGCACATAACTTTTGTGACAGCTTTATGCCAGCACTGTACCTAGGCACTGGTGGCAGACAAGAGAGATGAGGCTTTTGCAGCCTGGAGTTTAGCTCCTAGGGAGCCTTTGCCTGTGCCACAAACAGCACTAAACATATATTTGATCCTTATAGTAACACACAGTCTGCAATGCCTACAAAGGTAGGTATTCTCGTTTCTATCTTACAAGTGAGAAAATGGGAGCTTGGAAAGGTTGAGCTGCTTAAGGTTGCGTAGCTACTAAGTGGTAAAGCCAGAGTTAGAAGACGTGGCTCTCTGCCCATTAACCATTAGCAACATTGTCTCCAAAGTGTCATGTGAAAGTATGAAATTTCTTCACAAGGAGAAAATACCATCCTAAGACTTCTTGGAAAATTTTATCTCAGAGCATTGCAGAAAAACCCCGAAAAAAGAAACCACTTAAGTTTATGCAAATGAACCACACAGTCTGAAGTATACATAATCCATTGTGTTTATGTTTGTGGATGTGCAATTTAGATTTTTGCCCCTCAAACGAATATCTTAATCCTGAGGATTTAATTTGTAATTTTATGGATATAAACCAAGAATAAATATTGCCAGATTTCATGTCTTAGGTTTTAAAGTTTGGAAACATGGACATTCTGTAAATCTGCTTTTTTCCTTTATTTTCAGTGGAGAAAATCCTGCCTTCCTCCTTTAGAAAGGAATAGTGTCATATGTCATTTTATAGAGGTTATCTCATGCAATTAGCATCCTTTTCATGTGTTGTTTTGGACTAGTATTGACAAAGATTTTGGATATTATGCATTTTTGCAACTGTAGACCTAATTTATATCATCTCTTGGTCCTGGCAGAAGGCCCTATCTATGTAGAGGATTGAGATTTTTCCATCCATGCAATAAATTGTCCATTTAATACCAATGGAATAAAATGAGAACCAAGGGACATCTCTAAAGGACATTTCAGTGAAATGTTTCTATGCACTATTGACTTCTAATGTTAATATTTAAAGAAGAGATGTTTTAATGATGATGGGTTTTTCTTTCATTATAATGATGTCATCTAGAATTTATTTGCCACCTGGGCCTACCAACTTCTTATCAGTCAATTTTAGAAGCAGGTGGATACATCATCAGTAAAAGAGAACCCAGTAATTACAACCTACTCCTCAGGGCTTGGTGATATGGCAAAAGCAACACAAATATGTATTTATATACAAATATTTTAAGCAATACAATATTTTAAAATTCCCCTTCATTTGACAAGAAGGGAAGAGCTCTCTAGAAATTTGCATGTGAGAACAAATAATTATATAGCCTTCCATTTTCATCCCCATTTACATCACACTCTAAGGACTAGTGAAAATTCTTTACAAAATTCTGCTACCTCGCTTCAGTTAGGTCACCACTGCCCCACCTTGATCATCACTAGCTCACTCTGGGCCAGCAATAAAGGTAACAGACTGCTAGGTCATTTTATAAGCCTTGTTTGCCTTTGAACTCAGCCCTCTGTCAAGTACTTGTATCAAGTGCTTTTGTTCTATTGGATAAACTTTTATCCTGCCTCTACATGGTATGGCAAATATAAAACTGTCTATTGTTTCTGGAAACATGGATGATTCAGACACTAATTAAATTTACTGTTAATGTTACCCACACGTAGGAAGGAGGCCAAAGTGGGCCGTTCATTTATGGTTCCTAGTTTGATGTGTCTTTTAAAATATTAAATTCAAACAAACATTAAGTGCCTAAGGATATAGGATAATTTGGAGAGGAGATGCTGTGCCTAATTATCTGAATTGTCCTGAACACACTGTCTGTGAGTGCACCCTGCCTGTTTGTAGTACTTGGTTAGGGTTGCAATGGGAGAACTGGTTTTTTTCCCCTCACCTGATCCTTTGAGCTTTAAATTCAGGTGGTTAGGAGGACAGTTCTTTTCTTCTTCTTCTTCTTCTTCTTCTTCTCTTGGCCAGTGTCTTTCATGACAGGTTCCTGAACGCCTGCACCAAGTAGCCCTGACACCATGACAGCCCCCCTACCTGCAGCAAACAGTCTTCCTAGGTGATTTCTTTTCCCTTTTAAGTCAAGGAGGACAGTCCCCTGAAATCCTGTGGGTTCCTTCTGTCACTCTAGCGTGTACCTTCGCTCCTCTCTTCGTAGTGCTGAATGATCCCTGCCCCCTGGAGAAAGTGACCTAATTCTTTCCCGGCAGTTGAATAGGTTCTGATGTGAGAACGTGCTCTGAAACTATCCAGAGACAGGAAGGCCTTGCTCATAAAAGGAAATTTTGAGAAGTGCACCCTTTAACATAGGATTGCTCTGTCCCTTCAGTCTAGACTAGGAAAACTGCCCTCTATGCTCTGCTTTCACGTGTTCTGGCTTTAAATAACTGCTCCAGACACTGCCATTCACCCAGCAGCTCCTAGCCCTCGTGAGCTGCATCCTTACATTCTGTTGATATGGATTATACAGAGATTAAGTTAAAGCCGGTGTCTGTCACCTGACAAAAAGGCCGGAAGCTAAGTTTTGCTGGAGCCAAACCCGTTGGCCCATAAAGAAGGACCAAAGGAAAGACTCTTAAAAAAAAAAAAAACGTATCAAATAACCAGCTAACAAGTTAACAAGTAAAAGGGTGTATATGTGTGCCAGGCACTGAAAGCAGTGCATTGGCCTGGAGACCGTGACGGTGCAGCTGAGAATGAACTGCAGGTGAAGGCATCTGTGTGTGTCCACTCCAGGTGGGAAAATCCTAAAGAGGAAGGTGAAGTTTGGGAGAAGTATTCAATATATTGGGGATAACAGTAGAAAGATATCCATCCTATTGAAATATAGAGAAGCCTCACTAACTTGGCCTGATTAGAGGAAAGCAAGTCTGAATCATGGAATATTTTTAAATGCATTTGTATTACTTTCAAGCAATGAACACACTAGTAATTCAAAGTAGACTAAAAGCACCTCAAGGAAGAAGCTTTACGTATCATTTGTAATTAGCATATCAATTATTTGTATATAAGTGAACATGCAAAAAGTGCATAAAGAGTTTATTCTCTTAAGTAAGACAAACATTCCCTAGTGCAATGCTGTTTACACTATTAATTTGCTTAGCCAGCCTTTTTTGTGCCAAGATAGATGTATGTAAGAAATGCTTATTTCCTCAGGGAAGAATGAATCGCTTCCCTCTGTTTAGTCCAGTAACTAAGACGCGGAGCGCCATTTGATTGGTTTGGGATTTCCAGGATATGGAGTTTTGAATTTGCATACAGACCAGAGAGATTTCATATGGCGAAGATCTGGCAGCCATTGCCAGAGACCCAGTTTCCCCATCTGGATTTCATTGAAGTGATCTGGATTTCATCAAGCAACAGGACACTGATCCTAAATGATCCACCAGACACTGTAACGTGGGCATGTTTAAAATACATCCTGCCCCAGAAAAATAACTGTTAAAATATGATGAGTTGGAGTTGCTCTATGTGCAGTACTTAAAAGTAATAAAAATGCATTTCTTTTTAAGTCCCACAAAACCATGCAATATCAAGTTAATGATGAAAATCAATCCCCAAACTCTTTCTTGCACACCTCATTGTGTGACGGCATTGCAGAGATTTCCAATCATCTGGGAAAGGATATTATGTTTTGATGAGCTGCACCAGGTGCTAACTATATGGCAGGATTTCAGCTTTGAATCGTAGGGAGGCCCTCCTGGGTAAGGGCGAGGGAAGGGCCAGGGGCATGTTTATTGTTAACAAATCGTTATTGTATACCTAAGTTCGAAAATCAGAGCAACTGAGCTGAAAAGGAAGATGTATCTGGTATTTAGGGAGTGTAGAAAATATGATTAAGGAATGAGAAACGGAGATAGAGGCTCGTATCTCTACCCATATGTATTAAACTGTGCTCTGGGTAAATTGTGACTTCTTCAAGGCTTAGAGAGAAAAACGAAGTGCAGAGAGCATAAGCAGAAGAAGTAAATATACACACAAATGTTGTAACTACAGTTTGGAATGACTCCAGCTCTCCCCTTTCCCCCCAAGGGCATCACTATCCAGGGTCTGCAAAAGCCAAATAGCTGTTTGGCTTCCAGTCTGATTTTTGGCCTAAGAAATCAGAGAACTAGATTTCCATTTTAATTATATATTCTCTCAACCTCTATCTAACAGAAAGCCACTTGTATTTCTGCCCTTTCTTAAAGTGAAGTTTGTGTTTGGTGAAAGGTAATAGATTGGCAGCACTGGAAAAGGAATTACAGTACTCCCAGAACAAGTATAACCAGGCAGTGACACTATGAAATTTCTCTCTGCCTTTGGGGAACATTAGAGTACTATTCAGGAAGTCACGGCTAAGGTCTGCTATGCTGAACTCAACAGTATCCTAGTGGGCTGAGAGAATTAGCATAGCGCTCCAAGGGCCTGACTTAAGGCCATTCATTTATTCATTCAACATTAGGGAGTGCTTACCATGTGCCTGGTGCTAGAAGACTTCTGCAAATGTTATATCAGTTAATTCTCACAATATCCATGTGAGGGAGAAAATACTCTTGTTCTACAGAGAAGGAAACCGAGGTTCAGAGAAGTGAAGTGACTTGTCCAAATTGCTATGCAAGTACTGGATGCAACTTTGCCTGACCCACATGCGGTGTTTTCCCTGAATGCCATGTTGTGAAAGCTGCAAAGGGGATGGCTGAGACATGTGCCCAAATAATGTGACAAAGAGCAGAATGCGATCTGTGCTATGGGAGTGGTCTCAGTAATTTCAGGACAGTGAAATGACCTACCCCTGATCAAATAGTCTTTAATACAACTAGCCTTAGGATTCATATTCTTTAAATCTTTAATTTTGTTTTTTTTAAGCTTAGCTCTCCAAACCACCTTGCTTCTTGACCTACCCTATGCCCTGTCCAAATAATATACACCCTGCTTGCTAGGGCCTCTGGCCTTTCAGAATGAGAAGAACCTGCCCTGGCTGGTGTGGCTCAGTGGATAGAGTGCTGGCCTGTGAATCAAAGGGTCGCTGGTTCAATTCCCAGTCATGGCACATGCCTGGCTTGTGGCCAGGTCCCCAGTAGGGGGCACAGGAGAAGCAACTACCTATCCATGTTTCATTCCCTCTCTTTCTCCCTCCCTTCCTCTCTCTCTAAAAATAAATAAATAAAAATCTTTTTAAAAAAGAATGAACATTGGGGCCCATAGGTTAACAAAAAAAACAAGCAACCAAAATATGACCAGAGACATTGAAATAAAGAACACACTGACAGTAACCAGAGAGGAAGGGGGAGGGAAATAACAGAGGAAAGAAGAGAAAGGGTCGAGGAACATGTATAAAGGACCCAGGGGCAAAGCCAAAGGGGAGAAGGATGGAAGGTAGGAGATGGAGGTGGGTGGGGTGGTGGGAGTGGTGGTGGGAAAATGGAGACAACTGTACTTGAACAACAATAAAAAAATGAGAAAAAAAAAGAATGAGAAGAACCAAACAACAATGAGGTTTACTGAAGAGAGCTGTGATGATTCAGTCTAGGCCACTGGTAAGGTCCTTTATTTCTGGATGACTCACTTTCCCCCGTGTAAATGAGAATGGTTGCTTCAAAGAGGTAGAGAAATAAGTAATAACAAACTAAAAATAGTATACAGCCCTTTTTGTTGCCAAGGTGACATATAATTGATGAATAGAGCTACTTACCATGAAGCATGTTAGAAAGGTGTCAAAAAAACAAAAAAAAGAAAGAGGTGTCAATCAGAATCTATGTTTTCAAATTTTTATTTATTGATTTTTTTGAGGGAGAGAGAAACATTGATTTGTTGTTCTACTTACTTATGCATTCTTTGGTTGCTTCTCGTATGTGCCCTGACCAGGGATCAAACCCACAGCCTTGATGTATCAGGACGACACTGTAACCAGCTGAGCTACCTGGCCAGGGCCCAAACTTTTTAGTGGAGATCTTTCAAATATTGAGTCAATCTCTTTACTTATAACTTTTTTTTTCAATTTTTAAAAATTTGTTGATTTTACAGAGGGGGTGGAGAGAGAGAGGGCAGGGAGAGAGAAAGAGAGATTTCTTGTTCCACCTATTTATGCATTTATTGGTTGATTCTTGTATGTGCCCTGACCAGGGATTGAATCCACAATCCTGACTTATCAGGATGATGCTCTAACCCATGGAGGTCCTGGCCAGGGCAGAATCTATGTTCTCATACAATGGATTCAGCAATGTGAGAAAAGATGCCCATGTAAAGTGTTAAGAAACTACATTTTGAAAATTAAAACAGCAAAAGCAATGTGAGGATTGTTTGTTTCTTTGGAGGGTGTGGGGGTTTAAGAATTTGAGGGTTTTTTTGTGGCTTCGGATTTTTTTTTTTTTGTACTAAAGATGTCAATGGGACTAGTACAGCTTGTTTATGCTAAAAGTAGAAAAAGAAACATATAGGAAATAAAATGTCTTCTGGATATGTCTAAGAAGCACCCCTGGCCCCAAACAAAATGACACATCATCCTCATCATAGTAAAACCACTCCCCTGAATTTCCTGCATCCCTAAACCATTTGTAATAGATACCCAGGAATCACTGAGGCATTTACCATACGCTGCATCCCCTGGCAGGTTGAATTTTTGCAGAATGATTTAGCAGTGCCTGAGTTGAGATAGGATTGAGAGAATTTAGAGAAAACATACTTGTGAAAAGTGGAAGAGCTCCTATTTGAGACTGACTAGTAATGTTTTGGGCCCCTAACAGAATCTCCCTCTGAATCCCATCCAATACAATGGGTTTAAAATTTCTATTGTAGTAAAGGCTCTGCTGCTGGCAGTAACTTATCTCTCAGGGTGACCTTGGGAGGTCACAGCATTAGTAACAAATACTCATCTCTTTCCTCCTTTTGTAACCTGTCCTTGTCGGTTTTTCAACTTTGAATTCCTCATCTCTTTAATATCTGTTGATGAGGTGTCTCTAGGATGCCAAGAGTGCTTGCTGGAAAACAAAGGTGATAAGGCTAGTCTAAGCTGGTTTGCAAGCTAGAAGTCAGGAGACCCAACCTGCTGGGAGCTTGCACAGATCAAAGGTTTAGCTAGAGACACAAGTTTGGGATAGCAGATCCTGCCACCAGCATTGATTAAGGATAATTGTAACACCATCTTTTTAGCATCCCATTGCCCTGAAATTAGAGGTAAAGTGGCACCAGTGAATCATTTGAAGACACGTGGTAGGAGCTGTGGTCTACCCTGATGGAATAAGAGAAAAGGGGTTAACGCTATAATTCTGTTCTTGGGCTTTTCCTTTTATATAAAAGCATCATTAATGTCATCACCCCTGGCTTTTATGCCCCTCAGGCACCAACCGCCTTCCCCAAAGCAATGCCTATAGAAACAGCTGCCACAGCCTATCTTCTTCATTTGCATAGCCTTGTCTGAAAAACGGGTTGCTGAATACCAAGAGATCAGGTTTCTCATCAAGAAAAACGGCATTTCCAATGAATATCTTGTGTGTTTATAGGGAAGTTACTAATGTAGTGTAATGAGATGCCTGTCCTCCCCCTCCTTTCTGGGTAAGAGATTTTATGCTTTGCCAAAATCTAAAATTAATGATTTGCGGTGTAGAAAACTGTTACAATAGTTAGGGAAACTTTCCCAAAAGCAATCTGGAGTGATATTTCATTCATTTATTCACTTACTGATTATTTATTGAATGCCCACTATGTATAAAGTATTGGTTCTACCCTCAAGGAAGTTAGTGGAGATATTAAAATTACAGATACATAGGGAGATATACATTTATATTTATATTCACACATCTGAATAAAATAAAATGTGGAAAGTTATAAAAACCATAAGAAGTAAAATGTGGGCACTCAAAGGAAGAAACACTTCAGAAAAAAAGCTTAATTGAGGAGGTAACATTTGATCTGGGTTCTAAAGGGTAGCTAATTACTCTATCTTTACAAAGTGTGTGAATGTGTATGTGTTTATAAAATCTGGGTCAAGTTTAAATATACAGAGAGTGTAGGAAAGGATGTTCTACACAGATGGTACAGCAAGATCAAAGTCAGGCAAGAATGAGCTACGTATAAAGAAGAGCAGTGGTTTAGTTTGGCTGGACTGTAAAGTGCATGAGAGGAACAAGTTGCAAGGAACATTGGAAAAGTGGGTGGGAGTAACATCACGCTGGAATGCTTAGTGATGAAAATTTGTACTATATTCTGTAAGCATTTGGGGAGCTGCTGAAGGCTTTAGAATGAGGGAATGGTATGATCAGAACTTGCTCAGAAAGATAAACACCCAAAATGCAATAACGCTGCGGCTGCTATGGCTACTATACAAAATAGTACATGTGAAGTGGCTGGCACCAGCGCCTGATGCGTAGTAGCTCAGTAAGTCGTGGAAGCAGTTATATTATAGTAGTTTGGAGCATGGATTCTGGTGCCAGGCTGCCTGAGTTCAAAAACTATCTCTGCCACTCAATAGCTGTGTGATCTTGTACAGATTTCTTAAGCTCTGTGTGCTGCTGTTTCTCCATCTATAAAATAGGATTAATAATACCTATCTTATAAATTGTTATGAGTCAAGTGAGCTAATACATATAAGTGCACAAAACAGTGCTGTTTTGAATAAAGTGTTCAAAATGTTACTTGTTATCATTATTGCCATGTTTTATTCATGAAAGAGATGGAACATGAGCTAGCCTTTAAAGAATAGGTATGTTGTAGACATGGAGAAAGGTAATTTTCAGATGCAAGGAAGTACATGACAAAAAAAATGCTTATAAGAAAGTACAAGGTAAGGGAGGTGAATCATGCCCAGTTCAGCTTGCCCACACAATAACATGGGTTAAGCACTTATTGGATAATAAGATTAAAAGGCATGCTGGAGTCAGATCATGAAGGACTTTGAATCATAGGCTAAGAATTTTAAGCATTATAAAAGAAAATGGAGGGATATTGAAGGCTTTTGAGTAAAGATGTGGCTGACTCATAACCATCCCTAAGGAAAATTAATCTGATAGTAGAGTATGTGATGCATTGGAGAGCTAAGAGACTGGAGGCAGTGAAATTAATTAGGAAGTTATTGGCATCCACAAAGGAGATCATAAGGGCTGGGCTTGAGTACTGAAGGGAGAATGAAGAAGAGGGAGTGGGAGAGACATTGTTGAAAGACTGGTAACTGAAGAGGAGCAGGGAAAAGGAAGAATCAGAAAGATCCCCAGAGTTTTGAACACGGATGACTAACAAGATGGGGTATCATTAGCAGAGATGGGGAACAGAGAAGGTAAGGTGACAAGTTCAGCATGGTCAAAACAGAGCTGTGAGTTACACCTGACTTTGTAGAAATTGACAAGCTAATCCTAAAATGTATATGGAACTTCAACCCAGAATAGCCAAAACAAACTTGAAAAGAAAGAACAAGGTTGGTAGACTCACATTTCCAGCCTTCAAAACTTACTACAATGCTACTGTAATCAAGACAATGTGTTGCTGGCATGAGGGCAGACATATAGAACAATGGAATAGAGTCCAGAAATATGTACAATCAATTGATTTTACACAAAGGGTATTAATACACTTAAATGGGGGGAAGAATAGTGTTTTCAACAAATGGTGCTGGGACAAGTGGGTACCAGCATGCAAAACAATGAATTTGGACCCTTACCTCACACCATGTACAAAAATTAAGTCTATATTGTCTAAATGCAAGAGCTAAAACTATGAACTCTTAGAAGAAAACATAGATGTAAATGTTCATGACCTTGAATTAGGTAATGCTCTCTTAGATGTGACACCAAACGCATAAGAAACAACAGAAAAAAATAGATTAATTGGACTTCATCAAAAATAAAAACTTCTATGCTTCAAAGGACACTATCAAGAAGGTGAAAGACAACCCATAGAATGGGAGAAAATTTCTGCAAATCATGTATCTGATAAGGGGCTTATATTTAGGATAAATAAACAGAACTCAACATTAAAAAGACAAATGACCCACCTTAAAAATGGGCAAAGGACTTGAACAAATGTTACCCTAAAAAAGATACACAGATGGCCAAATAGCACATGGAAAGATACTCAACATCATTAGTCACCAGTTAAAATGCAAATCAAAGCCATGGTAAGATACCACTCTACACCCCCTAAGATAGCTATAATAACAATTTTTAAAAACCAGAAAATAACAAATGTTGGCAAAGTTGTGGAAGAACTGGAACCCCCATACGTTGCTGGTAGAAATGTAACATGGCACAGCCACTGTGGAAAACATTCTGGTAGTTCCACAAAAGATTAACCGTAGAGTTACCATGTGACCCAGCAATTCTGCTTAGAGGTTTATACCAAAGAGATATGAAAACTTGTTCCGACAAAAACTTGTACACATATGTCCATAGCAGCGTTTTTCACATGAGCCAAAAAGTAGAAATAACTCAAATGTCCATCAACTGACAAATGGATGAAGAAACTGTAGTACGTACAAACAATGGAGTATTATTTAGCCATAAAAAGAAGTGAAGTACTGATGCTACAACATGGATGAACCTTGAAAACATTGTGATAAGTAAAAGAAGCCAGTCACAAAAGGCCACATTTATATAAAAGTGAGATTAGGTAAATCCATATAGACAGAAAGATTAGTGGTTGCCAGGGGCTGGGGGATTGAAGAATGGTGGGAATGGGTAGTGACTTCTAATGGGTATAAGGCTTCTTTTGGGGATGATGAAAATTTTTAAAAATTCATCATGGTGGTAGTAAGCAAGGGGAGGGGAGGAGTGAATATTGTAACACTCGTAGTTATTCATTTTTCTGTCTTCTTCCCCTGATGGACCATAAGCTCCTTGGGTCTTACTTATTTCAGTATCTCTAGTGCCTAGCAAGGGGAAGATTAGGTGCTTGAATCAAGATTTTACTGAGTGACGGCTGTAAAAAGGAAGGAAATCTTACCTTTTGTGACAGCACAGATGGACCTGGTGAGCATTATGCTAAGTGAAATAAACCAGTCACACACAGACAAGTACCATATGATTTCACTTATATGTGGAATCTAATGAACAAAATAGAAACAGACTCGTAAATGTAGAGAACAGACTGACAGCTGTCAGAGAGGAGGGAGTTGAGGGGCTGGGTGTAAAAGGGGAAGTAGATTAAGAAAAAAAACCCCTCCTAGACACAGACTACAGTATGGTGATTACCAAAGGGAAAGGGGGCGGGGAGCAGAAGAGGATAAAGGGGGAATAAATGGAGATGGAAGGAGACTTGACTTTGGGTGTTGAACACACAGTACAATATACAGATGATATATTATAGAAGTGTACCTCTGAAACCTATATAATTGTATTAACCAATGTCACCCCAATAAATTCAATGAAAAATCAAAACTATGCAGGAGAAAAAAGACTTTAGTGAATTAATGGATACTGAACTGCAGAGGATGATAAGAAGGAAAAGGAGAGACATAAAAATTGTGAACCAGGTGCTGAAATCCTCAAGGGAGGGGAAAGCATACATTGCAAGTATACAGATAAGAAATTTCATAATATTTGAGTAGTATAAGCAAGTGACACTGACCTCATAAAAGGAGAGACTGACAACAGGGAAGAATATGGAATTTGCAAGTAGCAATAGGAAAAGGAAGATTCCAATTTCTCTTTCCTCTTCCTGTGATACAGGAGGAATACACACTGTGTTTTCTCCTTTGACACCTCCCACCCACTCTGTCACCTAGCCCTCTCATGTTTTTCCAAATTTGCCTTACCTCGCTTCCTGTTGCTTTTGTGCCCAGAATACTTAATACCCTTTTTAGTAATCCCTCTGTCTCCAAAATTTCTCTCTTTGGCCTTATATGCAACAGCAAAAACCAAATTTCCTAAGTATTATTTTTCAGCCACATCAGTACTTATCTCATACTTTTCCAGTGGCTCCCATTTGACTGTCAAACCAAATGAAACCTCCAGTCTTGAATTTAAAAGTGTCCAGCTTATAGCCCTCTATGAGCTGTCCTCATGTCCTGTTGCTTTGACGTTTATGCTGTATACAAAATACCCCACCTTTTTCGAAGCTTCCAATTACCCTTTTCTCTACCCATCCTAATCTTTTATTTACTTTTCTTTCTAGATAATCATAGACTCCCAGGAGGTTGCAAAGAAATATACAGGGAAGTCCCATGCACATTTCCTCTGTCCTCCTCCAATGCAGACATCTTGCACAGTGACAGTACAATATCAAAACCAAGGAGTGGATATTGGTACAATCAGTAGAGCTTATTCAGTTTTCACCAGTTACACATGTACTGGTGTGTGTGAGTGTGTGTAGCTGTATGTGGCTTTGCATACCCACAACTACTTCCACAGTCAAGACAAAGAACTGTAGTCACCACAAGGTTCTGTTGTATGACCACACCCATCCCTAACCCCTGGCGACCACTAATGTGTTCTATATCCCTCTAATTATTATTTCACAAATGATATGTAAGTGGAATCATGCAGTACAGATTTGGGGATTACCCATGTTCCCCCATCATGATTCCCTGAGACTCATTCAGGTTCTTTTACAGGGATCAGCAGTTTGTTTCTTTTTACCAATGAGCAATATTCCAGTGGTATGCGTGTGCCACAGTTTGTTTAACTACTCACTTGTTGAAGGACATCTCAGTTGTTTCAATTTTGGATTGGGACAAATAAAGCTTCTGTGAACATTTATGTACAAGCTCTTATGTGAAAATGTCTTAATTTCTCTTGAATAAATGCCCAAGAATGCAACTGCTGGATCGTACAATAAGTCTACTTTTAGTTTTGACAGGAGCAGCCAAAGTATTTTCAAGTCAAAGTATAGCCAGAGTGGCTATACCATTTTACATTCCCCCCACAAGGTATCTGTGATATAGTTTTCCCCATATCCTCACCAGCAATTGATGTTATTACTCTTTTTCATTTTAGCCATTTTGATACGTGGCTCACTGTAGTTTTCCTCATCTTTTAAGACCTAAGTCATGAGTTACCCTTGAAAAGTCCTTTCTAATATCATCTGAAAAAGTTGATTACTCTCTCCTCTGTGCCATCTTTGATACTTCATTTATCATTCTATTTTAATTATTTATTGACATAATCTGAGTCTTCCCCTCTGCTTTGAGCCACACAAAGATAAGAACTGTGCCACATTCATCTTTGTTCCTGCAACATCTGCTACAGTTCTATGCTGGACACACAGAGGGCACTCACTTAATGTGTGGAAAGTGAGGACAAAATGAATGAGGAAACTCCATCCTGTTTTCCACAGTGGCTGCACCAGTCTGCATTCCCACAAACAGTGCACAAGGGCTCCCTTTTCTCTGCATCCTCATCAATACTTGTTTGTTGATTTACTGATGGTAGCCATTCTGGTGGGTGTGAGGCAATATCTCATTGGGGTTTTAATTTGCATTTCTGATGATTAGTGACGTTGAGCATTTTCTCACATGTCTATTGGGCATCTGTATGTCCTCTTTGAAAAAGTGTCTATTCAGGCCCTTTGCCCATTTTTAATTGTATTGTTTGTCTTACTAGGTGTTGAGTTATATAAGTTCTTTATGTATTTTGGAAATTAACCCCTTATCAGACAGTTGCCAGGGGGGAAGGGGCACTGGATGAAAGAAGGGGAAGGGATTAGCCAAAGAATATACATGCGTGACCTGTAGACACTGACAACAGTGAGGAGAAAACTAGAGGAAAGTGGAGAGGGTGGAGGCAGGCGGGCAAAACAAGGGGAGAATGTTGGTAATAATGTAAACAATAAAAATAAAGTAAAAAAGGAATGAATAAGAAAACATTAGTCTTTCTTGCCTCCCCCTGCTCCCCATTATGCCATAAACCTCTCTAGAACAGAGATCATTCCTTCCACTGTGTCTCACAGCAGCAGCTAATAGGGAGCTCTGTACGTGTAGATGTTCAATAAATGTTGGCTAACTATTCAGGTGGCTTGTCATCTCTCTGCACCCAGGAGATAAGTATGTGAGAGAGAGGATAGGGCTGAGTATTCCTGTATTGAATATCATATGTCATTAGTTTTATAATATTCTTATAATCTCCACAATCACTCAATATTTGTCTGCATAGATGAGAAATCAAAACACAACAGTCTTTTGAGTCAAAGAATGGCTCTGCAGCTGAGCACTTTTCAATAGTTTCAAGGCCCTTGTTACATATGAATTTGAGAGATCGGCATTTTATATCCCTGAGTTCTTTTTGCAGTTTCAGAAGGATCTGGGATTTTTCTGTTTTTGCTGCACTGGTATAATTTGACATGTTGACTGTGAAGGGGTTATTAACCTCAGCATTTTTAATCACTTTTTGACTCTGCATTTTCTCAACTCTGAAGTATGTTAATTTGCACATGTTTATATGTCTCTGTGAGAGTTACTCAGGCCCTTGAGTACTGGAATATGTTTTGTCTGGGAACTAGATTGTAAGCCCCTTGAGAGCAGGGACCTTATAACTCCTAGGAATGCATTCTGGACATTGTCAGTGTTCAATTAATGATAATACTGGAAACCAGACTAAGGTCATCTGTCACATTGACAACTTCCTTTTCATTTATAAGGCTTCTGACTTGAAAAAAGCTGTTAGGTTGATTTGATAGCATTGAATGATTCTACCCCAAATTATGCTCATTCTTACCTACTACAGTTTGTTCTCTATACTGTTTTCAGATTTATAATTTTGCAGCAGTTGTTGTATTTCCCTTCCCTATAATACTCTGGTTACATATGAATGAGGGAGGCACTGCATTTCTTAACCCAGAGTCCTTTAGCATAATAAAAATTAAGCTGATAATGTTTGTGCTTTCAAAGCATGTAATGCTCTTCACCAGCCCCCAGTGATAACTAGGTGATAAACTCAAAGTATGTTGACAGTCTTAATTATCAGAAATAATCCCTACTATCTAGTCGATATGTATGTCTTATTTTACCAGATTGTAAAATGGAGTCAATGTGTACACTATGTACTGTGGCTATTGAAGTTAAATTAATAAGAATGTTTCAAGGGAGTCTGAGTTCTAAAACTCAGGACAAATTTGGTCTTTGGTGAGTGGGGAGGTGGATAGAATTTTTTTCATAAGTCAGTTTACTGAGGTATAATTGACGTAGAGCCTGATTCACCCTTTTTAATGGAAAGTTTGATGAGTTTGACAAGTTGGATATTTTTTCCTTCACTATTTCCTGATTCAACTATACCTCCCACTGGCTCCGCCACCACCACCCCTAGACCAAACTGACCTATCATTTTCTGACATTTTTGTATTCTTTCTCTTTTCTACAGTGTGCTAAAGGAGGTCTACATTGCCTTTAATCCCAAAGCAGTGGTCTTACAGCTGGGAGCTGATACAATAGCTGGGGATCCCATGTGCTCCTTTAACATGACTCCAGTGGGAATCGGCAAGTGTCTTAAGTACATCCTTCAGTGGAAATTGGCGACGCTCATTTTGGGAGGAGGTGAGTACAAAGGCAGGTCACCCAGGAGAATTTGTTGACCTTCCTCTACATTGTATTTATTGACACTGAGGAAAACTTGACTTTCTTAGATTACATGATATCACCCTGCCAGTGGTCCAGGAGCCTGAGTCAGTGAATTCTGCTACCTTCACAGTTCAGCATAAGGACACACTTCTGACACACTTCTGCCCAGTTTGCTGTATGTGCCGACTCCCTGGCACTCTGAAGCCAATCGTTCAATTCCTGAAGCAAAGATGGGTTAAAGATGACACCAGATCTTATTAAGAATAGAGGGTGTTAACAGGGGACTTTGATTCATCTTCTCTCAGTGTAGTATTTGGCTCTCAGTTCTAATAATAATCTTAATAGAAACATATCACTAAAATTCTAACCCCACCCAAATATATGTAGCAAATACATGAATTCATTAAGCCTAAACTGAAATCAGGAATGACTTATGCCCCTCACCCTCCTAAAAAAGCATAGATTTGTTACAATAAAGTAAAACTGAGAGATCTAAAGAGTCTATTGGACATTCTTGCCCTCAATATGTACTGATGTTTTATATGACTTAACCAACAGAAGCCTGAATCTGTTCAACAGAAGCATTTACACATCTGTGAAAGGGGACTTTCTCAACCTCAGCTACCTTTGAAGATGCCTTGCTTAGAATCTTCTATCTGTCTGGCATAATCTTTATTTTACTGGATGAATTGATCAATGTGTTAAAATAACATGGTCAAGATAGATTGAGCTTAAAATGTATGTATTATGCAACAGCTAATAGTTTGTTG
Source organism: Desmodus rotundus (assembly GCF_022682495.2). Lineage (NCBI taxonomy): Eukaryota > Metazoa > Chordata > Mammalia > Chiroptera > Phyllostomidae > Desmodus > Desmodus rotundus. The sequence goes on along the minus strand of NC_071400.1, from coordinate 9,156,322 downwards.
TTTTGTCAACCTGTGGTAAAAACCAAAATTAGAGGAGATTGTAGGAAGGCCTTATGAATATGAGTGAGCATTCAGTGCAAATATACAAGCCTGGTCCTTTGGCAGCCTCAAACTCTAGAGGGATCAAAATTAAAGGTGCTTACAAGAGACAACATCTTATAAAAAAGCAGAAAGAACTGTATTAACTTCAACTCAGGGAGAAGATAAAATTGATAAGTACTGTGTGACATATTGCTTTCCTTGATGGCACAAAGGATGGTGATTAAGATACAGGTACAGTTAGACAAGAAGGAAAAACAGCCCTTTTCATAATACATATCTGTGCGAATTCAACTGTTGTTAGCATTTTCAAAGCCTCTTAGCTTTTGCAGCCCAAAGTTTTAGTTTTTGAAATATGCATATTCCTGAAAATGCCATGCATAAATGGAATTTTTGGAAATTATATGGTATGTAGACCAGAGAGAACTTATTACTTAAAACCTGTAGTGACTCTTTTGAAATCAAATAATCACTCCCATAGACAGGGGGAAGTTAAAAATAGTATAGGAAATGTGGAAGGCAAAGAACTTATATGTACGACCCATGGACATGAACTAAGGGGAGGAATGCGGGTGGGAGGGGCTGTGCAGAGTGGACGTGAATAAAGGGGGGAAAATGGGACAACTGTAATAGCATAATCAATAAAATATATTTAAGAATAAAAAAAGAATAAATAAAAACAAATAATCACTCCCAATAAGTCAACCTTAGAAATTCATATTTTCCACATCAGGAGTGTTTAAAATGATACCTGTCCCTCACCGTCTGGCTTATTTCACTTAACATAATGCTCTCCAGTTCCATCCATGCTGTTGCAAAGGGTATGAGGGACAAATACCATATAATCTCACCTTTAACTGGAACATAATAAATAGAAGAAAAAAGCAAACAAAATATAACCAGAGACAATGAAGTTAAGAACAATCTAACAATGGGCAGGGGGGAGTGGGGAGGGGACAGTGAGGAGAGGGGATTACAGGAACTACTATAAAGGACACATGGACCAAATCAAGGGGGAGGGTGGAGGTGGGGGAGGGAGGGGGGTTCAGCTGGGGTGGGGTGGAGGGATGGGGAGAAAAGGCACACAACTGTAATTGAATAACAATAAAAAATTAAAATAAAAAAAAGATACCTGTACTATTTCACTTAAATTTTCAATTGCCAATAACACATAGAGAATTCATGGACTTGACCATGTCCCCAAGCTTCAGTAGACCTATTTGAAGCCTAAAAGACACACTCTAGAAGCCGCAGCATCCCTGACCTTTCAAGTAGAAAACCTTAGGAAAAGGGTGACCATATGTCCCAATTTATATGAATTATCCCAGTGTAATTATTAATAGTGTCCCATTTACTCTTAAAAGTGTACCATTTTGGCCCTAACCTGTGTGGCTCAGTTGGTTGGGCCTCGTCCCATAAAGTGAAAGATTGTGGGTTCGACTCCCGGTCAGGGCACGTACAAGAGGCAACAGACCAATGTTTCTCTCTCGTATCTTTTTCTCCCTCCCTTCCCATCTCTCTATAAATAAATAAATAAATAAATAAAAATTTTAAAGTGTACCATATTTGGATGATAAATTTTATGGTTGCCCTACCTAAAATAGATGAGGTTATATTTTCCTCAGGCTGCACTGAGGTTAGGAAATCATTCCATTTTATCCTTACACTCTTAGAATTTAGCTAAAGGCCAATGTTTTAATGCTTGCATGGCTGAGCACATCTATTCAGAACAAAAATGTGCTGATTATTAGCCAGCATAATATGGCTTCTGGGTGATTGTGACAGGACCTGATGAGATGGGTCAGAGTGTCAGTCAACAGTCCCTTCCTCATCTCATTCTCTTTGATCTCTGCTACTAAGCCTGCATTTTGTGGAGAAGAGGAATGCTGATATTAAAAGAAGGGAGTCTGTTTCTGTTAGCATTTTCCTTTTCTCTTTCCTGGATGTATCCTAGGGCTATATCTGCCAATAGATTTAACATACAAACCATGTCCAGCAGTCATTTTATAAAATTGTTGCAAATTTCATCACAGGACACCAGGTAGGTCACCTCAAGAGGTCCAGGTTCCAGGGATCTCATTCTTGCCAATGACTCTTGATGAAATTGAGGAGCTTAGCATCCTCAGGTGCATATTTGTTCCAAGACAAGGACCTTTTTAATTGTTGGAGGCCTTGAACTTCCCAGTTCCACATGGTGCATGGTCTGACTGGTCCACTAAATTCTGCCTATTAGCTGGCTTAAAAATATAAGGGGATGTTGGGGTGAAATTCTGCAAGTTGTCTTTTTAGCCCTTTTATTAAAACATTTTTCTCTCCTTCCTTACCCCTCTTCCCTCTCCTGCTGTTTTGTGACTGTTCTTTCCTAACTTCACAATTCTTGGTGGAGACAGGAGGCTATAACCTTGCCAACACGGCTCGATGCTGGACATACTTGACCGGGGTCATCCTAGGGAAAACACTATCCTCTGAGATCCCAGATCATGAGGTAAGTAAGGCTCTGACAAGTCCTCTCTTCTTTAAGGGGAAGAGCTGAGTCATTCCACCTAATCAAAATCACGTCCTCACTACTCAATACCGTTTTGTTGAGAGACACTCCAATAACAATAACACACTGTCTTGGCAGAATAGTGGACTCTTGTTCCAAAATATCCAAGACCTTCTGCCTTTTTTACAAGAGATCTCAAAGGCCAACCAACTTTAATTTCTCAATTAATTACAAAGACTGTGGGAAGGGGTCACCTGTTCACACAAAGAACTCTTTGGAATATGTACATATTTTCATCCCCTACCTCAAAAAAGAAGGGGCAGTTTTCTCAATGTATAAGCTGGGTTCTGGTCTATCTTTAAAAAGTCCCATAGCAGCATGTTGCACCTATGTTCTTTGGTGGTAGTCCTGATCTCTAAATTTTCTTTGAGTAATGTAAAATCTAAGAAACACAGACTTACCACAAAGACAGGTCTGGTGTTTTTCCAATGATTAGCGGTAAACAGAAGTTGGGGCAGGACCATCAAAATGTAAACCTTCATTTGAATCCTCACCGTTTTCTTTAATCATATGATGTCGGGTTTATGTTTTCCAAAGCAAAGATAACTCTTCTAGTTCTCTCAAAACAGGTTAGGTTAATAGAAAGCTATCTGGACCCTGTGAGTTGTGCTGATAATCCCTTACCCAAATGTGTATCTCTTCTCTTCCCACCTACGTCCACACCTGGCAGGAAGCACATTGTCACAGGTCAGAATGTGTAGCTGCAGGCCTTAGACTGTGTGACTTTATAATAATGAACCCATATCTGCTTCCCACTTTTCTCAAGCCAATTCCCAAGGTATAGAGATGGTACTTTGGTTATAACATTTTGATTCGTGCCAGATGCAGAAGCTGTGCACTTAGGAGCATTATGTTTTTGAAAGTTACTACTATTTTTTAAAAATTACAAACAACTTAAACTAATTTCCTTCCAATTTTCTTCTCACCACAGATAAGGTATAATATGTACCTCACAAAAAACACTCAGTGTATCTAGAATACAAATAGAAGGCAAACTATAATTTGAGACAGTTTGCTGGTGGCAGGGTTCATAAGAAGTCTTTTTCTTTGACTTGACTTACCTTTATTCAGTATTTGGAAGCTTTATGAAATATAAGAGTAAGTGAACAAATTACATTTGTGAACAAGTATAATAATTGTTATTGCTGTGGGAATATCTCAGATTGCATTCTAATTGAAAGCACTGAGACTTGAAAAACTGATAGAGTTTTGTCAAAAAACAGTTTTAAGCATATACAAGCCTGACTTGAGAATGTGTTTTATTCCTGGGAAACAATGCAAATCCATAGATTCATCTGTCTTAAAAGGTTGATAAAATTTTAGTAACAATGAATATTGCCTCTGGCACGTGGAGAAGCTATGTGCCTCCGTGAGTGTAGGCTTGGCCTTATAGATAGACATGTCCTGTCTTCATACTGACATATTCTGCCAGACTAAATGAGAGCCTAACCCAGTTCTTGGCACATAATAGGCATCTTTGAGGTCTAAATTTTCTCCTTCCCCTTTGCATATTCCTAATGACTTCTTATAACCAGACATTTATGACTTTGTCATTCATAAATTTGTCCAAACCCTTTTTGAATCCCTTCTGTCATATCCTTCTGGTATTAGAGATGTGAGTCATCCAAGAAGGCACATAGAAAAAAATTGAAATGACAGCCTTCCTAGTACAATAAGGTAATATTTTAATAAAATTGCCAAACACAGACTCCACAGTGTGAAGGGACATATAAGTTTTGTGGCACAATACACATTTGCACGCAAATACGCTTGTGGTCCTCTGTAATCATATCAACAAATGGTAGATCAAAAAATATTTATTGAGCACCCATTGTGTGCCAGTCACAATGCTAAGTGTCTTGGAAGATGCAAACACACCAAGGCCTTATCCCCTCCTACCTCAAGCAGCCAGGAAGGTGGGTGGTATAAATGCTGGGGGAATGTGTAGATATACAAATAATTATATTACTGAGCAGAATAAGAACCACAAGACAGGAGGAACAATGGCTATAGAGATGTGCATCAAATATAAACAGGATACAAAGGAGTTTACAAATTACTCTGCCCTCCATGAGCTGAAAATATAATTGAGAAATATAGTCAGTGACAAGGTCAAGACCATGCAGTAGTCAGCCACAGTCTGGCTGACTCCCTCACTGTCTTCACTCTCAGTCTTGGGCTTTTGTTCTTCTGTCATTGGGGTAATTCTCCTCCTCCTCCTACTGCTCCAATGTCTTTCCCCCATCTCTCTACTGTCTTCGTAGATCCAGCTTCAAGTCATATGCCCTTAACAATCCCTTACCTAAATGTACCAAAGCCCTTTCAGCTCTTTCTTCACATTTATTTGTTAAATGTTTCTTAATTCATTTAACAAATATTCATTGGGCCACTACTACTTGTCAGGCCCTATGCAGACCTGGATTCAGGGATACAAAGACTAACAAGATAAACCCAGTGCCCTCAAAAATCTCATCATCTAATAAAGGCAACAGAATAATGTGCTCAAATCCAGGACAGATGAGGAGCAGAGAGGAAATGTTTCATCAAAACTTGGAACTGAATCTTGGAAGCTGATTGGAAGAAGTGGGAAAGGCATTCTAGGCAAAGGGAAACAGATTGGAAAGAACCTGGTGCCTCATTGGACCACTGAGAAGTTTGATATAATAGTAGAACATAGGGTTTATGAGTGAGAATGGGAAGGATAAAGGCTTGAATGCTAATTGGGGCCAGATAATGAAGACCTTTGAATGCTACACTAAAGAGCCTCTCCTTTTTTTCTGTGAAAACAGATGAGTATTGGTTTTTAGAAAGCTCACTTGGTAGAACATGGAAGATAGATTGCAAAGGAAGAGACTTGAGAAAGGCAATCCTACTAAGAAGTTCAAGTACACTCCTGTAATACATATAGTCTGCATCATTATTTGGTCATTCATGTTTTGGTTGTCTGCATTCCCCTTCAATGCCTAGCAGAGTGTTAACCACCCACCTAGTTCGTACTGATTCATTGAATGAACAACTGAATCAGTGAGTGATTGAATAATATTTATCTCAATTCACATTAGAATACTTCTATTTTTAAGATGGAACAATTAGATTCATAATCTAGCCTCTTTTTTTTTCTGGAAACAGTTTCATTCTAGTAGCAACTACCCATCCTTTGCAAGAAGTGGATACCAGCTGAATGAATTAGATATATCCATTGGAAAACCGCTAGATTGGGAAATGAAGGGAAGGAACTTGGGAAGGCAAGCCCAGCACAAATGTTCAATAGAAATGATGAACCCTGGCTAGTGTGGCTCAACGGATTGAGTGCCGGCCTGCGAACCAAATCATCACCAGTTCAATTCCCAGTCAGGGCACATGCCTGGGTTGTGGGCCAGGACCCCAGTCGGGGGCATGCAAGAGGCAACCACACACTGATGTTTCTCTCCCTCTCTTTCTCCTTCCCTCCCCATCTCTCTAAAAATAAATAAATAAAATCTTTAAAAAAAAAAAAAGAAAACAGTGATTAGTGGTGAGATTTCAATCATAACCCTCATGAGATACAAAACTAGTGTTGCCATCAAGCCAGTGGTCCAGGAGTTAGTCCAAGCCCAGGAATTGGGGAGCCAGGTTGGTAAGCCTGGAGTGGAATAAGGAAGTAATTCCAGCTGGAAGAAGCATTGGGCCCAGCTGGGAAAGCAGAGAAGAATGGAACCTGCCCATATGACTGGCCCAGGTATGTCTACCGTAGGGAAAGCCCAAAGGTGACCTGAGGTCCCATTAAAAACACCAGTGCATGGCTAATCTAGCAAATCACCCACTCCATGTGATAAGATTTATGGGCTATTACATATGAGAATGTTCTGTATTCCAGTAATACTATTTGTATCCTACGATTTAAAATAGAGTAAGGCCTCATAGTAATGGACAGCAGGGTGGGGACTGACTGAGGGAGCGGGGATGGGTGGGGCAGGGGAGAGTAAAGGCGAAAAATTGGGATAACTGTCGTTGAACAACAATTAAAAAATAGAGTGAGGCAGTTATATCGCATTGTGCACTCATATATATGTATATGTATACGTATACACAGATATATCAGTTATATGTAATACCTGAATCATCACATAGGTTTATAAACAAAATCTAGTGAACAAAAATATTTCCTTAGCCAGCTACTTTTGATGGACTGTTAGATAAACTATGCCTCATTTATATGAGGGAATATATGTAGCCATTGAAAAGAATCAACTTGATTTATATACAAATATATGCCACTAATGTAAAATAATCTTACAATGCAATCTATAGATTACATTGAATCTATAGCTTGATTTGGGGAGAATGACATTTTAACAATATTTAATCTTTCAATCCATGAATTTGCTCTATCTTTTCATTTACTCAAGTGTTTAATTTCAATTTTTAATTTATACTTTTCAGCAAACAGAGCATGTGCAAATTTTGTTAAATTTATTCCTCAGTATTTTCCCAAGTATTTCATGATTTTGATGTTATTATAAATGGTATTTTTTCTAATTTTTAAAATGTTTTATTGTTGTTCAATTACAGTTGTCTGCATTTTCTCCCCACCCCTCTACCCCACCCCAGCCAAACCCACCTCCCTCCCCTGCTTCCACCCTTCCCCTTGGTTTTGTCCTGTGTCCTTTATAGTAGTTCCTGAAAACCCTTCTCCCCACTATCCCTTCCCCATTCCCCTCTGACAAGTGGTATTTTTAATTTCAATTTCCAGTAATTTGTTGCTAGAATGTAGAAATAGAATTGATTTTTTATAATGATTTTGAATAATGTAACATTGCTAAACTCATTAACACCAGTAGCTTTTTTTGTAGATTCCTTAATTTGTTCTAGGTATACAAACATGTCATCTGTGAATAGAGTTTTACTTATTCTATTATAATTTTCATGACTTTTATTTCTTTTTCTTGCCTTATTATACTGTTTGGGATCTCCAATGCAATGTTGAATAGAAGTGATGAGAATGAACATCCTTGTCTTGTTCCCAATCACAGGGGGAAAGCACTTCATCTTTCATGATGAAGTGTGGAATTGTGATGTTAGCTGTAGGGGGTGTTTTTTTGGTAAATGTTATTTATAAGGTTGAGAAAATTTCGTTCTATTCCTAATTTACTGAGAATTATTCTCACAAATGAGTGTTGGATTTTGCGAAACGCTTTTTCTTCATCTATTGAGATGATCTTATGGTGTCCTTTAATTGTGGCTTTATTTTAATATTAAACTAACCTTGCATTCCTGGGATAAACCCTATTTGGCCATGGTATATTATCCTTTTTATATATTGCTGGATTTAGTTTGCTGAAACTTTGTCAAGAAATTTTGTGTCTGTGTTGGCAAGGGATGTTGACCTGTTGTTTTCTTTCCTTGTCATGTCTTCGTCTGGTTTTACAATCAGGGCAATGCTCATCTTATAAAATGACTTGGGAAGTATCCCTGCCTCCTCTATTTTCTGAAAGACCTCATGTGAAATTGATAATACGTCTTACTTAAATGTTTGATGGAATTCATTTGAGTATGGAGTAAAAACATTTGAGCATGGAGTTTTCTTCATGGGAAGGTTTGAAATGATGAATTCTACTTCTTGAATAGTTATATGGCCATTCAGATTTTCTGTTTCTTCTTGCTTTCATGTTGATAATTTGTCTTCAAGGGATTTGCCAATTCATTCATAATATTCCCTTATCATTCTTTTAATGTCTATAGAGCTTTAGTGATATCCAGTCTTTCATTCCTAGTATTGCTAATTTCTGTCCTTTTTTTGTGATCATTTTAGCTTGTGGTTTATCAGTTTTATTGCACTGTAGTTTTTTTTTTTTCCAAAGATCCAGCTTTTAGTTTCATTGACTTTATTTTTCTCTTTTATTATTGCTGCTCATATCTTTGTTATTTCCTTGTATTGATTTTTAGTTCTTTGTCTAGTTTCTTATGATAGAAACTTAGTTCATTAATTTTAAACATTTTCTCTTTTCTAATATAAATATTTTATGTTATAAATTTTCATCTAAGCACTGCTTGAACTGTATCCCACAAATTTTGATATGTTGTCATTTTTATTCAAAATATTTTCTAATTTTCTTCTTTGATGGGTTATTCAGAAGCATGGGGTTTTAAAAATTAAGTTCCAAATATTTAATGACTTTCCAGATATTTTTCTATTTATATTAATTTTAATTTTCTTGTGCTCAGGTAACATACTTTGCATGAGTTTACTACTTTTATACTTACTGAAATTTGTTTCGTGACCCAGGGGATGATGTGTCTTGGTGAATGTTTCATATGCAATTTGCAAGGAATGCATATTTTGCTGTTATTGGATACCATTTTCTATCATTATTAATTAGGTCAGATAGGTTAAGAATGTTGCTTATGTCTTCTATATCCCTGATTTTCTGTGTGCTTGTTCCATCAATTACTGAGAGAATTGAAATCTCCAACCATAATTTTGGATTTGGCTGTTTTTCTTTTTAGTTGTGTCATTTTGGGTTTCATGTAGTTTTGAAGTTTTGTTATTAGATGTATACATTTTTAGGGTTATTATATGTTCTTGATTATTTGACCCTTTATTATTATGAAATATCCCCTTTATCTCTGGTAATATTCCTTGTTATGAAGTCTACTCTGTTTGATTTTAATATCGTCACAGCTATTTCCATATTATTATTATTTGTGTGGTATATATAACTCTTTCTGTCCTTTTAACCTATTGTATCTTCATATTTAAATGGTTTTTCTTGTAGACAGCATATAGCTGGGTCCTGATTTTTTATACATTTTGATAATCTTTGCCTTTTTGTCAGGGTTTCTAGACCATTGTCCTTTAAGTAAATTATTTATATGTTTATGTTTAAATCCATCTTTTTTTTAAAGATTTTATTTATTTATTTATTTTTAGAGAGAGGGGAAGGGAAGGAGAAAGAGAGGGAGAGAAACATCAATGTGTGGTTGCCTCTCACGTGCCCCCTACCAGTGACCTGACCCACAACCCAGGCACATGCCCTGACTGGGAATTAGAACCAGTGACCCTTTCATTCGCAGGCCGGTGCTCAATTCACTGAACCACACCAGGCAGGGCTAAATCCATCCTTCTATTTGTTTCCTATTTATCCCATGCGTTCGTTGTTCCTTTCTTTTATTTCCTGTTCTCTTTTGAATTAAATAAATATTTTTTAGGATTTAATTTATCTCTTTTATTTGCTTTTTAGCTATAAATTTTTTGGTGGTTGCTCTGGGGTTTAGAGTATACATTGTTAACTTATCATAGTCTCCCTTCAAATACTATTATACTACCTCATGTACAATATATCACTGTTATAACAATGTTCTCCCACTTTTCCCTTTCCTTCCTTTGTGCTATTGTAGTCAGATATTTTTGCTTTTGCATATGTTATAAATTCCATGATATATTTACTGTCTTGCTGTAAAAAATCAATTGTTTTTCTAATTTTTAAAGTATCAATTCATTTAAAATAAGAATAATAAATCCAGTACATGTTTGCACAAATAATGTGTTGTGATAAAAAAATAACGGTATTTTCCAAGGCAAAAAAAAATTTCATGAGAAGAAAACATTGGTATACATTTGTGCACATCCTTAACATCTGGCTATAATACATGACAGTTTATTTCTCATACCTGCTTCTACTGTCAGTGTGTTTTAACGTTTTTGTTAAAGTATATGAAGAAAATACAGCTTCCCATGGATACATAGTTGGAAAAGGATGGAGTATTTTAATAACATTTTCCAATAATTATGGATATTGTTCTTTGATATTCTACTACACAGGATTCTACAAATGATAGTTTCTTAAAGGTTAATGGTGGTGGAATCTGAAACCATATAAATGACCTTTTTACATACTGTTACATTGAAATTCAGTCATCTTATACTTTGAATGGATATTTGACCCATCTTATACATATTGATTTTTTGGAAAATATTGGTTGACTATGTTATGCAAATGTTGCAAATGTTGAAACATTTTATACAATATCAAAAAAATCATATTAACTGATATCACTGTTGATCTCATTGGAACAAAGCTTAAGTTTTGGGAAGCTGTCAAGCTTACAGTGGCAGAATGCTTTTCAAAATTCTAGTTTTCTCTGAAAGACATGAATATTATCAATGGCAACAAATAATGTCAGTGTTTATCCTAAAGTGATAGGCTTACTTCATTTTTGAGAAAATGTCTGCCAAGTACCCAAGTATTTAATCATGTTTTTTTCATCAGTTGTTCTTTCAGGCAAAAATGGTATTCCGTGAAAAGTGGCTACTTAAGCCACAAATTAATCACAGATGTGTTTTTCCTCAAGACAACTACCATAGTATAGTTTATAACAGAAGCAACTTCTGCATATCTCCTATTTTGTCACACAATATTAAATCCAGGATCAAGATTTAATAGTTTTTACTGTTTCACCAAGGACATTCTTAAATAAAATTGGATTTTTTTTTTTACTATGAGTACATGACAGTAAAGAAAAAAATAACTGCTGGTGTACTTTGGTGCTACTGCCTTAATTTGTACCATGGTGCCAGCAGTTTTGCCCGCCATTGCTTTTGGAGCTCCGTGCAAATATAAACCAAGCTGCTCCAGGATAAACCATGAGATTCAAACAAGTTACTCAGCATTTTCAATATTTTAGTACTACTTGTGTTTGTTGCCAACTGTGCACATAAAAAAGTCTTCAAAAATTAGTTAGTGCTGATACCACATGGCTACAAAGCAAAACAGCAAGTCCAGCCACATTGGTAGCCTTGGCTGTTTGTAAATTGAAAGTAGAATTCTGCAAATGAAGTAACAACTAAGTCTTCATGTTTAGAGCTAAATGTGTAAATAAACAAGTTACTTTACCACTGAAAAGAGACAGAGCTGTGAGTTATTTTACTAACTTTTCATCCAGTAAGCATTGAGCAATGTACATTGTCCAAGGCTTTATTGGTCTCGAGGCTATGATGTGCCTTTCTCCAGCCCACGCAGTGCAATAGTATATGCATAAGATGCTTCAGTGACCTTTTCATTTCTAGTTTGAAAAGCTCTAATAATTTGGGGAGTTTTGATAAGCTCATCATGTCCACATTTAAAATATTCAATTTTCCTTTAACTATCAATGAATGGTCTGAAAATGATGCCACCACTTAAATAGCAAATTATTTTGAAACTGTGAAAATATCCTGTGCATAAGACCCTAGAAGGTAAATTAATGACATATATAAAGATAGTTTTAATCATATTTTGTGTCTTACTTACAATTTCACCCTATCTCTTTGATGTAAATGCCTTCCTTCTGTGAGTCAGAGCCCTCACTAGTACTTCAGTTTCATCTTTTTCAGCTTCTTTAAACATAGATGTTGCAGCTCTGGTTTGAGAAAGCAAGTTTTCTGATCTCTTTTTACTAAGACATCAATCAATTCCTATTATGTTTCTATCTAGGTAAAGGTAAAGGTAAAATTCTGGGATTTCAAAAATAATAAAGTCCCAGTGATTAAATCAGGTATAGCTAAGGATACCTTTTCCATGCCCCTATCGTGGCTAGGATGTCCAATTACAGGTCTTGAGGAGGGAACTAAGGAAGCTTAAAGGAAGGGGCAAAGAGCAGATTTAGAGTCCAACCAGGCAAGACATCTCATAGTAGAGGCATCTGCTTAGAGGCCCCAGTAGGGGGCACAGGTAGGCTAGATAGCTGCTTTTACCAGTCAAGAGGTGCAATGATCAGGCTAGAATGCACCAGCTATGTCCAGTTCTGGATCATGGCCCCTGTACCCCCAGCTGGGCTGTGCCACCTTTGACTGGAATACATTGTTCCACTTACTCTGCCACTAGCTTCATAGACTGCCTCACCCCTCCATGGCCTTCCATGGCATTTCTTTGCAGTCAGCCACTAAGGGCTGCTCCCAACCTGACCCTAAATGATCATTTAAAGAAATTAAAAAGCCCTGGCTGGTGTAGCTCAATGGATTCAGTGCTGGCCTGCAAACCAAAAAGTCACTGGTTCAATTCCCAGTCAGGGCACATGCCTGGGTTGTGGGCCAGGTCCCTTCTCGGGGGCACGTGAGAGGCAACCACACATTGATGTTTCTCTCCCTCTCTCTCTCTCCCCCTTACCCTCTCTCTAAAAATAAAGTAAGTTTAAAAAATTAAAAGATGAGTTTAAAAAATCTTTTACATTTACCCATATATTTACCTTTTCCAGCATTTTTCAATCCTTTGTGCAGATCCAGGTTTCCACCTGGTAAAAGTTACATTCTGCCTAAAGAACTTCAGTTAATTTTTCTTATAATGTAGGTCTCCTAGCAACAAATTAAGCTTTGGTTTGAAAAGTATTTTGTGTTAACGGCTGAAGGATATTTTCACTGGGTATAGAGTTCTACGTTGATATTTTTTTCTTCCAGAATTTTAAAGCTGTCATTCCATTGTTTTCTTGCTTGCATATTTCCTCATGAGCAGTTCACTAACAATCTTATCTTTGTTCCTTTGGATAATATGTGCTCCCCACTTTGGGGTGGAGGGCTGCTTTTAACTTTTCTCTTTGTGATTAGCTTTCCGCAGCTTGATTACAGTTTGCCCTGGTGTGGTTTTTGTGTTTATCCTGTTTACAGCTTCTAGGATCTGAAGGTTTATAGTTTTCATTAAATGTGGAAATATTTCAGCTATCATTTCTATCCTTTCTTTTCTCTACTTGTAATTCCAGTTAAACTTATGTTAGACCAGTTTTATTATCCCATAGGTCATTGCAGTGCTTTAAATGGTTTTAGTCTTTTATTTCTCTCTCTGATTCATTTTGAGAGTTTCTATCGCTTTGCTTCCAAGTTCATTGATCTTTTCTTCTGCAGTTTATAACTGCTCTCAATCTTATCCAGTGAGATTTTCCTCTCAAATATTTTATTTTTCATATCTAAAATTTCTATTTTTAAAAATATTTTTCAATAAAATAAAATCTTTTAAGAAAAGATAACCAGGAAAAATCTTCCATTTCTCTGATCATTGTGTTCATGTTTTCTTTACATCCTTCGACATACTGAGCATATTTATAATAGCTGTTTTAGGATTCTTGTCTACTAACAGAGATAATATATATCTGCCATTTCTGAACCTGTTTCTGTTGACTGATTTTTCTTCAGTTTATAGATCCCATTTTTCTGCTTCCTTGTATGTTTAGTTATTTTTAAAATTGAATAACTAACATTGTGAATATTACATTGTTGGGTGCTGGATGTCTTTGTATTAATTTAGACATGATTGTATTTTTTCTGATAAGTTATTCTGGATCAACTTGATCCTTTTAAGGTTCATTTTAAAGCTAATTTAGAGTATGTCTTGAGTAGTATTTACTCTTGGGCTAATTTAGCCTATTTAGAAGGCACTGCCCCTCTGAAGTCTCTATTGATGCCTCACATATTCAGTGAGGTCTCTCTACTTGGGCCCTGAGTGACCTCTAGGAAGTGTCCATCTTATAACTCCTCATTAACTGTTTCCCTGGAAGTTTTTCTAGACTATCTTTGTAAAGTTTTACCCTATACATGTTCAGATTGGTATTCAGCAAAAAACTTAAGGGAATTCTATTATATTTCTAGAACTCTTTTTGGCTTAGCTCCACCCCACAATTTCTTAGTACCTTGGCCTTTCTGAACTCCAGTCTCTGTCTCCTCTATTCAGAGATTGCCAGACTGTTTGGATCCCCCCACCCCTGCACAATGCTCCAGGGATTACCTCCAGGTAGGAACCTGGGGTGATGATACCACTCACCCTATTTGTATTCCTTTTCTCTCAGATCACTCTCTTATACTGCATATTGTCAAATGTCTAAAAATGTGTTTCCTATATTTTATCAGTCTTCCAATTGTTTCTAAAGAGAAAATAATTCCACATCCTCTTTCCCCTCATACAGAAGCAGAAACTCTTTACTTATCTGCTTTTAAATTTTTTCTGCGTACATTTTTTATGGATATTTTTACTGAATATAAAATTCTGCTTAGAATTTTCTTGTCCTCGTTGTCTCCATCATTTCTGATGGAAAGCCAGACTTGTTTTAAATCATTGTTTCCCTCTATACAATATGTTTTTATTTTCCCTCTGGCTGCCTTTACAAACTTATGTTTGCTTTTCAGAACTTAGACCATGAAGTACCTCAGTGTGCTTTTTTTGTATTTATCCTGTTTGGAATTCCCTGAGTTCCTAAATCTGTGAGTTGAAGTTGTGGATATAATTTGGAAAATTATCAACTGGAATTTCTTCACATTCATTTTTGCCCTATTTTTTTCTCTTCTATCTTTTTGGGACTTTAGTTAGATGGACTGACACTGTCTTACAAGTCACTGAAGCTCTCACCAATTTTTCCAATATTTTTTCTCTATAGTTCAATTTGCTTCATTTCCATTGACCTATCTTCAAGTATAGTAATTCTTTCTTCTTTAGTATCAATCTGATATTAATCCTATCCAACAATTTTTTATCCCATCCAATTATTGTTTTAAACTTCTCATTTTGAAATGGTTTTCAGATCCATGATTTCAAAGATGTACAAAGAGATTCCATGTTCTCTTCATTCAGTTTCCCCCCATTGCAACATGTTATGTAACTCTAATACAATATTAAAACCAGGAAATTAACAGTGGTACAATCCACAGACCTCATTCAGATATCACCGGTATTACCCTCACTCATTCATGTGTGTGCATGTGCGTATTTAATCCTATGCAATTTTATCACAGATATAGATTGATATAGCCACTACCACAATGAGGATACCAAACTGTTCTGTCACCACAAAGACCTGTCTTGTGCTACTCTTTTATAATCACACCTGCCCCCTTCTCTTCCCCTACACCATCTCTGATCATTTCAGCCCCTAATCTGTTATCTATATCTATAGTTTTTTACCTAGAATATGTGATATAAATGGAATTAGGCAGTATGTGAGCTTTTGAGATTCACTTTTTGACTCAGCTTAATTACCTTGAGATCTATCCAAGTTGTTCAATGCATCAGCAGTTCATTTGTTGTTGTTGTTGCTGAGTAGTATTCCATGGTATAGGTGTGCCATAGTTTGCTTAACCACTTGTCCATAGAAGAACAT
This sequence comes from Desmodus rotundus, assembly GCF_022682495.2. Lineage (NCBI taxonomy): Eukaryota > Metazoa > Chordata > Mammalia > Chiroptera > Phyllostomidae > Desmodus > Desmodus rotundus. The sequence goes on along the minus strand of NC_071400.1, from coordinate 9,140,643 downwards.
TTGGATAGTTTCCAATTTTTGGCTACTAAAATTAAATATTCATGTACAGCTTTTATGTGGGTATAAATTTTCCTATTTCTGGGATCAATGCCCAGTAATGCAATTGCTGGATGACAGTATAGGTAAGTACAGATTTACTCTTTTAGGAAACCTACTCCTGCTTTCTTTTTGTTACTAGTATAGTAAATAGTATATCCTATCTTTTCATAGTGAATCATTTTTATTTCAGTTCCTCATATTGTTATATTTGAAGTGACTTTCCTGTAGACAAAATATAGTTGCGTTGAGTTTTTTAACGCATTCTGACAATCTCTTTTAATTGGCATGTTTAGTGCCTTTAATTCATATGTTAGGACTTATGTCTGCCTTTTTGTTTGTTTGTTCCCTTTTTTCCCTCCTGCTTTCCTGTGGATTTGTTGGACATTTTTTTATGAATTCCATTTTTATTTATCTATTCCATAGTGTTTTAAATGTGTCACTTTGTATAGATTTTTTTAGTGGTTGCTTTAGATATTTGACCATATATATATAACTTATCGCAGTCCTGTTGGTATCAACATTTTGTCACTTTGAGTGAACCCCAGAAACCTTACCTGCCTTTTTGTATTCTTACCTTTCACTCTAATATAATATCCAGTGTTAAGAGTTTTTGCTTCAACCATCAAACATAATTTTTAAACTTAAAAAGGAATAGAAAAGTCTTCTGTATTTACCCAAATTTTTACTCTTTCTGTTATCCTTTTTCCCTTCTTGATGCTCTAAATTTTCTTCTTTTATTTATTTTTCTGTTTGGAGAAATTCCTTTGACCATTCTTTTGGGGTATGTCTCAAGAAGACAAGTTCTCTTTGTTTTTCTTCTGCCTTCATTTATCTTTCCCTCTTGATTTCTCTTTTACCTTATGGCCTCCATGGTTCCTGATGAGAAATCTACTATCATTCAGATCATTGTTATTGTTCCCATATTGGTGAAAAAGTAAAATGATGCATCATTTCTCTCTACCCGCTTTGAACTAAAAAATTTTTTTTGTTTAATCTTCACCCAAAAATATGTTTATGAGCAAGAGGAAAGGATGGGTGGGGGGAGGGAGAGAGAGAGAGACCTATGTGAGAGAGAAACATTGATTGGTTGCCTCCCGTATGTGCCCCAACTGGGGATCAAACCTGCAACCTAAGCATGTGCCCTGACCAGGGATCAAACTTGCAACCTTTTGGTGTACAGGACAATGCTCTAACCTACTGAGCCACCTGGCCAGGGCTACTTTTAAGGGTTTTTTTTTTTTTTTTGGTCTTTATTTTTCAGATATGTGATTATGGTGTGAGTTGTATGGATTTCTTTGGGTTTTTCCTGTTTGAATTCATTCAGGTTCCTGAATTTGTAGTATTCTCTTTTACCAAATGAGGGGAAGTTTCAGCCATGATTTCTTTAAATATTTTTTTCAATGTCACCTTCTTTATCTTCTCTTTCTGGGACTCTGATGACATAAATGTTTGATCTTGTTATCACACAGGATGCTAAGTATCTGTTCATTATTTTTCAGTCATTTTGGTTTTGTTCACATGGAGTAATTTTTATTCTATATTTCAAATTCACTGATTCTTTTAAAAAAGTACTTACTAGTTGTTTTTTTTTCACTGATTCTTTTCTCTATCATCTCCATTCTTCTATTAAGCCCATTCAGTAAGTGTTTTATTTTGGTTATTATATTGTGCTTTTCAGTTCTAAAATTTCCATTCTTTATGTTTGCTATTTCTTTATTGATAGTTTCTGATTTTCCTATTTGTTCATATCGTGTTTGTAATTGCTTCTTGAAATACTTCTTATGATAGCTGCCTTAATTCTTTCAGATAATTGTAACATATGTGTCATCTTGATGTTACCATCTGTTGTCTTTTCTCATTCAAGTTGAGATGTTTCTGTTTCTTTGTATGATGAGTGAATTTGTATTTTAACCTGGAGATTGGATCTTATATTATGAGATTCTGGCAACTCTGTGCTCTGAACCTCAGGGTAATAAGTCTGTAGATCTCTCCTTGAGCTCTACCACACACCACCCAAAATATGTATAACTATGACACCCAGTGCAGTTCCCTTCTTTTGAAGGTTGAATTCCCTCTACTTTGTGCCTGTTTTTTGGATGCTCTCTAATACCTTCAACTTGTCATGATGGTTAGTCTGATAGAAGCTCTTCTGTCATTATCAAATCCAAAAGTCAGAATTTACTTTTCATTGTATGCCTTTTGACACATACATGTATGCATGACTACTTTAAAAATGTAAATAATTTTTTTAAATTAACACTAAAAATTAATGAACGTATTTATCAGACAGACCTACTTTCATCGACCAGCTCCAAGGAGTTATAAAGAAAGTATATAGTAGACAAGTGGAGCAAATTACTTAACCAGTCTGTGCCCAAATTTCCTTACTATAAAATGAGTTTTACTATAAGGATATCATAAGGATTGAATGCATTGGTCTAGGTAACATGCTTACAAGTAGCTGGAATATATAAATAACATATATACACATATAAGTAATATAAATTAAATTTTAGATATTATTATTAATGTCTGAAATATTGATAAAACTCCTCACAAGCAAAGACCTGATTTTTCTTAGTCCCTCAATGCTGAGAATTTGGTGCCCAGCAAGGGCCTAATAATGTTATTTTTTAAAATGAACATAGTGCTACTATAATGGATGTTATGTAGATTAAGCCTAACAGTCCTTACTGACACTGTGGCTCACAGAACAAAATATTGAAAACACATCTCAATGAGATATTATTGTTTTATGTGAACATATGTGAATATGAGTAATCACAAATACTAGAAATTTTATATTTGAATTTTATATTTAGATAAGGGGACAGTAGCAGGCATTCAGCAAACTATCCTCCTATTATAGAAAGGCTTCATAGAGGTAGGATTTAGAAACTCTTTCCAAAAAGAATATAACATTCATTAAGTACTTTTTGTACCTCATACAAGTATATACATATGCTAGGTCCTTTTAATATAGTATCTCATTTATGTTTCTAAGCAACCCAGGAAGGTAGGCATTCCCCCCATTTACCTATGAGAAAAGTAAGACTCAGAAAGTAATTTGGCCAGGATTAAAATAGCAGAGCCAGTAAATAGCAGCACCAAGATTGAAACTCAAATTTTTCAAATTTCTGGGCTTATCCTTTTGCCCCCTACTTTCAGTGATAAGACCCAGGGCTTTAGTATAAAGAATGCATAGGAAAAAAATAAACATTTGTTAAGCATCTAATACTGCTGGCCACACAATGTGCCACATGCATTATTACATTTTGTTCTAAAAGCATTATTTTATCAAATTCTGCCAATAACCCTATAAAAAGAAAGAAAACTAATATTTGTTGAGTACCTGCTGTGTACCTGACGCTTCGTGGGGTTTGTATAAGTTACCTCCTATGACTTTCTGACAGCCCAGTGAAACCTGTTGTCTCTACAGCTAGGAAGAAACTGAGCTGAGCTTCCACCACACTTGCTTGATTCCCAAGAGAGGACTAAAGAACACCGCTCCAGGACACATATTTCTAAGCACTTTGCAAATCATTCATTCCACAAAACATAACTTTTTGAAGTACAGTCCAGACAACCAAAAATGTCTCCATACCAGCAGCTTTTTAACATTTGGGGTGGTCAAGGACCCTTTTGAAAATCTGATGGCCCCTCCTCCCAGTTAAATGCTGACAGCACTCAGCAATTTCCTAAAGCCCATCAATGGAGTCTTTGTTTAAAACAAACAAACAGAAACCTCTAAAGAACAAAAATAAATCTTAAGAAACAAGAAAGCTTATTAAATCTTCAATTATTGAATTTTACAAATCCTTTAGAACACTAAAATCTATATTTGGATAGTCTATTATGTTTCACAAAGTATGTTTCTCTTTTGGTTCTTTTAGCCTCAGCACTGTTGACTTTCTTGGTGGTATAATTCTTTGTTGTGTGTGTGTGTGGGGCTATCCTATGTTTTATAGGATGCTGAGCAACATCTCTGCCTTCTACTCACTAGATGCCAGTAGCACACTCCCTGCGCCTCTTCCCGTTTTGACAACCAAGAATTTACCCAGAGACTGCTGAGTGTCCCCTGGGGGGAGGGAAAATTGAGAACCACTGGTTTGTAGTAATTGCAGTCGTCACTCCTGAGTCACTCACAGCATAAAGGGCCTAAGAACCAGACTTTTAAAAAGTGTATCCTTTTCTTGCTTGATTAAGGTCTCCCACAATACTTCTAAACTGGGTTGAACAAGATGATTCATCTCAACAATTAAATTGCTAACTGAAGTTGTAAAGATTTTCCTTACATAAGAGACCAAAAAGAAAGTTCATATAGCTCCCCCCACTTTATTAAATGATTGACTTTTCAAGTAATTGCTCATTCAAAGAATATGTATTGAATGCTAATCATGTTGCAGACACTGTACCAAGTGCTGGGGCTACAGTGGTGAACAGTGTATTTAGATGTGTCTTCTGCATCATGGAATGTGCAATCCAGTTAGAAAGACAGACTACAGAACACACAAACAGTGAGTGAAAATAATTCTAAACTGTAATAACTATCACGATGGAAGTACACAGAGTGCTGAGGTAGAGACTAACAAAGGGATTCAGGTGGGGTCTCTAGGAAAAAAAGCCTTTCTGAAGATGTGATGTTTAAGGCTAGAACTTAAAGGGTGAGAAGAAAACACCCAGGTTAAAAACAAAAACAAAAACTAGAGGGCAAGTGTCCCAGGCAGAGTATGCAATCATGTGCAAAGACCCTAAAGTGAGAAAGAGCTTGGTGTGTTCTGGCCACCAAAAGAGGACCACCATAACTAGTGCTAGTGAAGAAAGGGTGAGGAATGTGAGATGGGATGGGCAAGGACCAGATCCTGCAGGGCCCTATAGGCCAAGGGAAGGAGTTGGATCTTATTTTTAATATACTGGGGAGACACTGAAGGCTTTTAACCAGGAGATGTATCATGATTTGATGTACATTTTAAAATCACTCTGGCTTTTGTGTGGAGTAGGGAGGAGGTGGCAAGTATGGAAGCATAGACATGAATAGGAGGCCAGTGCCAGTTGAGAGATGATGGTAGCAGTAGAAATGGAAAGAATGACATATTTTAGAGATAGGATTGACATCATAAGATAATAAATTACATGTAGAGGGTGAGGGAAATGGAGGAATCACGGTTTCTACTGGGACATTTAGGTACATAGTAGTAGGATTTATTGAATTGGGAAAACCAGCTTGGTAAAAAAGAGAGACATTTTGTTTTCCTGGCCAACTAAGCCAGGAAATGTTGTGGATACCTCACTAGTTATTCAGTGAAAAGGGGAGCTATTTAGTTCAACTAAAATTTATTAAGTACCTACTGTATGTTGGGCATGATGCTAAGTGCTAAGGGTACAGAGAAGTAAAAGACATGTCCCTTTGCTCAACAAGGTTACAGCCCAGCAGTGGAAATGAACAGAGACAACTTCAATTGGCTTTGTTAAGTGTTAAGTTAGAGGCATGCACAGGGTCTATAAAGTCATAGAAGAGAGCCAATTAGTCTGACTGGGGCAGGGGTGTGGGGGTCATGGATGGTATCCTGAATAGGATTCCCAAGCCGAGGAATGAGCTGAGTATTATTAGCCAGGCATGTAAGTATGTGAAAACAGAGGAGGTTAAGGAAACAGCAATAGAAAGGCACACAGATATGGAACAGCATGACACTTCTAGGAAATTATAAACAATGCAATATTACTAGAACATAAACCTGAACACAGGGAATGGGAGGAGATGAGAGTGGATACATAATATTGACAAGAGCTAACAATTATTGAGCACTTACGTGCCGGATATAGATATGTCATGAAATTCTCAATTATAATCCTCATGATTATAATACAGGTATGGAAACTGAGACAGAAGAAGATTGGGTACCTTGCCCAAAGTCGCACACTGCCAGGGCTGAAATTCAGACCAGGCTGTTTAACTCCACAGTCCATGCTGTTAACCACAGAATGTTGTACGTGTCATGCTGAAGAACTGAGAATGTACCCACTGGCAGTGACATGATTGGATCTCTGTTTTGATGAGATGACTCAGGATGAGTTTAAGAAAGGCCAGCGAGTGACCTGGCCGGTATGGCTCAGTTGGTTGGGAGTCATCCTTCAGAGCCAAAGGTCACTGGTTCCATTTCTGGTCAGGGCAATGCCCGCATTGTGGGCCTGGTCCCCAGTTGGGGTGCGTGTGAGAGGCAAGCGATCGGTGTTTCTCTCCCTCTCTTTCTCTCTCCTTTCCCCTCTCTCTAAAATAATTACATAAAATCTTTTAAAAAAGAGAGAGAGGCCAGGGTAGAAACTGCCACAATAGATCAGGCAAGTGATGAAAAGAACTTGAAGGAGGGAATGGAGACAAGAAAAAGATTTATGAAATTTTTAGGAGACAGAACTAGCACAACTTGGTGATTAGTTTGATTCTGAGGGTAAAGGAGAAATCTACGGTGTCACCATTTGTTCTGGTTTGGATGAATGGATGACGTCCCTGTATGACAAATATAGGATGAGAAGCACCAAGTGAACCATTTTTCACATTGAGTACTAGCTGCCAATGGAACACCCAAATGGATCTGACCAACACGCAATTGGATATGAGTCTTAAGTTCAGGGGGTAAGTCATGACTGAATATAGACCCGAGTAAAACCGTGAGAGTAAATGAGATTACATGTGGAGAGTGTATAAGAAAGAAACCCTAGGACCAATGAGGGAATCTTAGAGAATTTCAGTTTTAAGGGACCAGCAAACATGAACTCATAAAGGAGACTGAAAAGGTATATCAAGGATAAAGCATTATAGCACAGCAATTAAAATAATGGACTCTGGACCTAGCCTATGTGATTTTATACCTTCAAGCTCTGTCACTTACCAGCTGTGTGACTTTGGGCAACTTACTTCACCTCTCAAAGCCTCAATTGTTGCAGGATTAAATGTACACATAATAGATATAAAGCCCTTAGAATAGTCCCTGATGAACACACTGTATGTATTAGCCAATACTTAGGAAAATACAGAGTAGAATCACTGAAACCAGAAGTTGAAAGTTTAAAAAATGAAGAGAATTCTCAGATGTGTCGGATGCAGCTAAGTCCAATAAGCTGAGAACTTACAAGTATGAATTAGATGTGGCAAAATGGAGGCTATTGGAAGCCTTGATCAGAGGCATTTCAATACAATGGAAGGGGCAGAGGCCAGACGATAGTGGATTAAGTGCTGAATCGAAGGCAAAGAAAATGACTGCAATAGGCAAGGCTAACTCTTTCAGGAAGGTTGTTGTATAAGGAAAAATTGTAAGTGAAAAAAAGAAATATATATTCAATATAAGGATGATCACCTTAGCTTTTTTGTTTACAATAACAAAAACACAAACCTATCCTAAATATCCAAGAGTGAGGGGATGTGAGGTTGATAGCACAGTTGGGGAAAATGGTAAACATTGGAACAGTAATTGAGAATGGGAGAAGGAGCTGAGTAGAGACAAGTTATAGGATAACGAAAAAGCTTGGAAAGTGTGCCTGAAGTTAGAAACCATACATTGGTAGTGCTAGTCTGTCCAGTGGTACAGTTTTCTTCAATGATGACAGAACAGAGAAGGAAAATGGGGGGGGGGTCTGGAATGGTGATTATCCAGGCAGATGGGTAAAAGGACAGAGGTTGAAAGTAATGGTGAAAGAGAATTCCAATCCAATCCTGTTGTCTAGGCTGGACATCAGGCTGAAAGGGAGCAGACAAACCAGGAGGAAATAGGGCTCAGAGCACTGGTATGTCCCTGTAAGGTCAGAAAGCAGAAAGAGGGGTAAAGGCACAAGAGAATTGGTAGGACCAGAACTTGGACTCAGAGTGTCTAAGATATTGGAGGCAGCATGATAGAAAGGGCATAGATTTTGGAATCAGAAAGAGTGGAACTTGAATTATAGCTCTGATATTAAACCTAATAGCTTCCCCTTATCTGTATTTTTGCCTTTCACTGTTTCAATTCCTCATAATCAACTGCAGTCTGAAAATATTAAATGAAAAATTCCAGAAATAAACAATGTATACGTTTTAAATTTTGTACTGTTCTGAATAGCATGATGAAATCTCACACCATCCCTCCTCATCCTGCCCAGGATGTGAATCATCCCTTTGTCCAGAGTATCCACTCTGTATATACTCTCCAACCATTAGTCACTTAGTAGCTGTCTCAGTTATCAGATCAATTGTCACAGTAGCACAGTGCTTGTGTTCAAGCAACCCTTATTTTACTTAATAATGCTATATTTGCATAATTTTTACAGTGCATTGTTACTTGTTCAATTTTACTATTAGTTATTGTTGTTAATCTCTTACTGTGCCTAATCTATAAATTAATCTTTATCACAGGAAATATGTGTTGGAAGAAGCATAGTATATATAGGGTTCGGTACTATCTGTGGTTTCAGGCATCCACTGGAGGTCTTGAACTATAGTCCCATGGTGGATAAGGGAGAACTACTGTAGTTATATTGATGCCAGGCAGTACCTGGGGAGGCCAAGGGAGGCCTCAGCCTGATCCAGGTTCTTGTCATGAAACAAGAAGGAATTCAAGAGTGTGACAGAAAGATTTACCAAAGCACAGTAAATTTATTAAAGTAATAGTATGCACTCAAGAAGTGACAGCAGGCAACCTGGGAGAATGAGAAGTGCCAACGGGTTCTGGGTAGAAAGTTTTTATCACTGTTGGCAAGAGGGAATAGGGTGGTCCTCTGCTTCTGACATTGGTGGGGTGACTGCCAACATGGCTTGTCCTTGTCTCTCCTCTCTTGATAGGGATTTTTTTTTTGTCTTCCCAATTAGAGGAGGACAATTGGGGAGGGAGAAGCGGGGGAACAGGTGGTCAGTGAAGGTCATGTCTGTGATGTCCCAGCCAAGACAGAGAAGGGGAGGGCTAGAGCTTGGGGCCTTCATTCCCTATTCTAACTCTCCTGCCTCATAAATCCCCACTGAGAGATTTTGATCCCATAATCATATAGGAAGATAAAGGGTTGGTGGTCAGTCTTCTGTAGTTGCTTCAGGATGACAGTAGGCATAGACCCTGTCTAGCCTGGGATTGAAAATCTCTTTCTATCTGACCTAGGACCCAAGCTCTATATCCCCTGGATGTTAAGATATAGGCTGGAATCCTTGGGGTGTCATCATCTTTATATGAAACTGTTGTAACCTAGAACATAGAAACTTAAAGAGAAGATTAAAAGGCATGGACCAAATAATAAAAGGAAGAAAATAGTTATTAATGGACCAAAGAGTAGAAAAAGCCAGGTAGAAGAAGGGAGAGCTTATTGTACCTGTCCTGGACTGAAGACAATATTTAAATTGTTTCTGGATCTCTGTGTCAAAATATATGTCAGAGGTTAGGAAGGGCTTCCTATGTAATACAGCAAAAGGGCTTAGTTCCAGGTTTGATTTGGGAGCTCCTCTGTACCTTAGGAGGGCTATGGGCAGGAGCTCGAACCATGTATCTGATGTCCCCTGGCATAATTTTACTAAGATTTTCTTTACGGTATGTTTAGCCTTTTCTACCTTTCCTGAAGACTGAGGCCTCCATGAGCTATGCAAATGATAGTTAATGTCTAGAACTTGGACTATCCGTTGGGTAATTTTGACCATAAAGGAAGGGCTATCGTCACTTTGGAGGCTTTGAGTCAGTCCAGACCTTGTTATGATCTCTTTAAGGAGGGCCTAAAGGCAGAGTTGAAGGTGCCTGAGGGAGTGTCCCAGGGGAATCTTCCTGGTCTCTGGCTTTTGTGTTCCTGTGGATTATCTATTGGGCTTGATGGAGGCACTAACAGGAGAGGATCGTCTAGGATGTCTAAAAGGCCCTGGGGAGGGCTAGAAGAAGGGAAATAGACATAGAAGATCTTACGGGAGCCTCGTTTCTGTGGCTCTTAGTATAGGGCCATGAGGACTTGTGTATAAGGGATTTTTGTCAATTTTTTCCTTGGTATTTATAGAAGAGATCTAATTGAAGAATAGTATTGTAATTTAAGGTCCCATTTTTAGGCCATGTTTCCCCATTCCCTAACTTATATTGGGGCTATACCATACTACAAAAAAATAATTTTTTGTGTCTTAAACAGTCTAATTTGAAGTCCTTCCAGTTAGCTAGAATGCAGCCTAGGCGAGTCCTCAGGAATAGACAAGCAGTTTCCCATAATGCCTGGAGAAAGAAAAGGGGTGTGCTAGTGAGGGTTAGGCATCCCACCTAGTCCTCCAACTAGCAGGTAGGCTAGGAGGGTTTGAACTTAAGGAGCCAGGCATCCGCCATGCCCTTAAGTCCAGTCAACCTATCCCGGCCATCTGCAGGGTGAACCAGTATGGTTCCTCCTACCATGGGCCCATGGCTCCCCAGCCAGTGGGATCTGTCCAAGCATAAGGGAGCTGCTAGGGGAAGGGAGGCCCTCAGAGGGAGCAGGTTCATGATGGCCCAGGTGCTACCCCCTCCTTTTGGGCCCATAAAGGCCATGGCCAATTATTAAGTCTGGGATGCTGAAGGAAGGCCACAATAGTCATGAGGCCATAGAATAGTCTGTAAGAGTTTCAGTTTGCACTTGGACCAGGTAAAACTGAGTCATATGGAGATTCTGAAGAAAGTACGGACATCTGGTTCCTAGATAAAAAGGAGAAAATTTGATAAAAGCTGTTTTTTATGAAAGGCAGAGATGAAACAAGGCAAATCAATGTAGGCAAACTGACCAGCAACTGCAGGCAAGCAACTTACTCCTCTGGGGTGTGGGTCTGAGGCTCTTGGTAATATATGGGGGGGTTCTTGAGAGGGAGTCTGAGAGAGACACAGAGACAGACAGAGATACCCAGCTGGGAGTTTCTGGAGAAACGATCAGGGAGAGAGCCTCAAACTGCAGCTCTCTGGCGGCAAGTCTCACAGAGTGCATTTGTAAAAGAAAGAGACCCTCTTGTTTGGCTAACACACAGTATAATTCTGGTCTATTAAGCACTAACTTTGCCAGAGAAGTGTGTATTGCCCCCAGAGAGTCTGTGGTGTCCTTGATTGACTTGTGTTGTTAGTTCCCATAGCCCCATATGAAGCCTCACAGTAAGCAAGTCCTTGCTAGGCACCTCAAAGACAATGGGACACGGGGTATCTAGCTAACAGGCACCTGCCTGAATCCCTCTTGTTTACCACACTTAATTCAAATTAGGCTAAGGGGAACATTTTAAGATCTTTTTTTGTGAAGCAGGTTTCTCTGCCTGAATCTCTTGAGCAGGAAAGGGGGAGGGTCAAAGGGAGGTGTCTTTTTTTCCCAATAGCTTAGCATCAATATCCCAAAAAATCAGTTTCAAGGTGGCAGAACTTTGGTCCCTTTAGTCATGCCTTTTAAATAATAAAGTTTTACATTCCAGAAGCAAAGTTGGTAGATTGTTCTATATTGCATGATTCAATTATTTAGTCCTGAAAATAAGTCAGTTTGGTTAACTTGTTGAGTCTCATTTTAAGGATTGTGTAAACAAGCAACCAGGTATTTAATAAGGGGTATGTCTATAAAAACAGATGAAGAAACAAAGGTTAATGTAAATTATAAACTAGTTTCTCAGTCTGTAAGACTGTCAGTCGAGATGATTTCTAGATTGAAGGCTCAAAGTTTTTTTTTTTTGTTTTTTTCCTGGAATGAAAGCAAGCAGTGACACTTTGATACATTTTCCTTATCTGCAGGTTGAATGTCTCTGGTGATGTCATCAGGTCCTTAGGTAAATTCTGCATGGTTTACACAGCATAGTCACTGAGGTGTATAAACTGTTGTAGCGATTTCTCAAGTTTATATCAAGTCTTTTGGCTGCAATTTGCACTTTCAAAGCTCAGAGAAAAAAGTTTTAGTTCTCAATAATTCAAGTCAAAGGATGGGAGAAAAATAAAACATCACTTTGGAGGATTGTAGCCCAATATTTAAGGAAACTAGAAACAATCAGGATCCAGTCCAGTTAATAGGTGAAAAATAAAATTTGGAAGCCAACTAACTGAATAGAGTCTGATATCCACAACTGTATATTATAGATTCTATAGAAATACAATTTCTCTCCCTAAAATCACCCTCATTTTAAATCAAAGACAGATAAATCAAGATTATTTACTGTATTAAGTCTATTTTCAATTTGGCCTGATACTTCCATAAACACAAGAATACCAACTGATTTTATAGGCTCTCTTTAATCTGCTTTGCTGGAATCTCATAAGGAACCTCCAGATTGAAGCTTAATTAGCCTCTCAGGGCAAAGACGTCAAGCCACATAGTTGCCATCAGGCTTTTCCTGCATTGTTCATGGGTTTGGGTAAATCCCTGAAGTTCTTGAGGGCACCAAAAATGTCTTGAGGTTCTTTCTTAAACATCTTCCAGGAAAACAACCTGTGTACCTTACCTAGAAAGACTGTCATAAACCATATAAATAAGGAAAGTAACAGGCTGTTTTTCCAAGGAGATTTTATCGGCTTCCAAAGTCAACCTTAATTCCTTAAAACTTTCTGGTGACATCCAGAGTCTATTCATGTCTTTCTCAAACATGACATGCCACTCAAAGTCTAGGTTAATAAAACCACTGTCCAGCTATGCCCCGTTACAAAGAGAACAGATTCTCATTGAATTCATACAAATAACTATAATGTGAAAATTAAATAATAATCATTCATTAAGAGTTTCTGAATTCTGGAGGGATCAGGTAGGGAGAAAAATGTAAATGCTTCAATATTACTTACAAAGATATAATTAGCCAAATTGCTCTAAGGAAAAAAATAGCAAGTTTCCTTATATCTAGAAAACAAAAAAATTAGCAATTTTTTCAACAAAAAGTTGCAAATATTATAATTATCTTCAATTTATTCAGTCCCATAATCAAATTATATCTTCATTATTTGTGAATATTTCCATAAATCCAGTTGTTCCATAGAATTCTATTAATCTTCATCCAGTCAAAGGTATGATCTGAAAATTTATTCTCAGAAATATGTAATTTAGAATGTCAGAGTCCTTTCCATGGATCTTTCTGAAGATGTAACATTTGCAAATGCCTCAGAGTTTTAAAAGTACCAGTTTTTTCTTAAATTACCTTAGCCTTGTTTACAGTTGTAATTACCCAGCAGGAAGACCAGTCCAGACTCTCTATGAAAGTTTCAAAGGCTATGAATGAGCAGTAGAAACAAAGAAAGCCTCAGCTTCAATTCAAGGAATTACGTGCGTCAGAAGGCTAAGTGGTGAACAACGTTGTGAATATCCATTCCCCAAAAGAAGGGAAAGAAATATGAAAAGAAAGTGTGCTTGTAGAAAGCCAAAGCAAACAGGACAGTTCCATTTGGTTGCTAGGGGTGATCAGTCCCCTAGCTCACTGTGGTGCCCTTTTTTCTGGGAGCCACTAGGAACACTCCTGTGAATGTGCTTACTTACCCTGTGCCCTGAGACAAGACCTACCAATGGTCAGGATGATGGCTAGACCCTCTGATGTTGGATTTACTCCATTCAGACATGGGACTTAACTCCACACTGACAATAGTGACAGGAAAAGCAACCAAAATAGAGGAATGTAAAGAACTCCTGGCTGGCTCACCAAAAACTGATGCTGAGTGGCACCTGGGGAGGCCAAGGGAGGCCTCGACCTCATCCAGGTTCTTAGAATGTATCCGCATGGTGGATAAGGGAGAACTATGGTAGTTATATTGATGCCAGGTGGTACCAAGGGAGGCCTCAACCTGATCCAGGTTCTTGTCATGGAACAAGAAGGAATTCAAGACTGTGACAGAAGGATTTAGCAAAGCACAGTAAATTTATTAAAGTGATAGTACACACTTGAGAAGTGAGAGCCAGAATCCTTGCGAATGAGACATGCTGATTGGGTCTGGGTAGAAGGTTTTTATTAAATGTGGGCAAGGGGGGATAGGGTGGTTCTCTGCTTCTGATGCTGGTGGGGTTACTGCCCACATGACTTGTCCTTGTCTCTCCTCTCTCGATAGGGATTTCTTTTGGTCTCCCAATTAGAGGTAATTGGGGAGGAGGAAGTGGGGGAAACAGGTGGTCACTGAAGGTCGTGTCTATGATGTTCCAGCCAAATTGGAGAAGGGATGGGGTAGAGCTTAAGGACTTGGTTCCCTATTCCAATTTTCTTGCCTCAGTATGACTTTAGGCAAACGCCTTGAAATGTCTAAATTTCAGTTTCTAACCACACCTATCTTACAGAGAAGGTAGCACATGGTCACAGTTCAATAAATGTTAACCCTCTTCTTTCTCACCTAGCATTTATTGAGCATTCATTATAAAACATTATTTTCCGGGAACACCAAAATAAAGGTCTATTTACTTCCTTTTAGGGACTCATGGTTTAGCAGAAGTGACACAAATACAAAGAGGTAAATAACACATTGTAAACAGATAAATTACAGTTCTAGTTGCTAAGTACAATAATAGCAGTGTGACCACAGTGCTATGAGAACTCAGTGAAGGTGTGACTAATAGTGCCTAATGGAGTGAGGGAAGGCTTCCCTAGAAAGCTATTCACATCCCATGTTTTAGTTCTAATGTTAATTGAAAGAGAGTAGCAGAAAATGGGGAGATAACACTTTAATGGGGAACAAAAAGAAGCTTTTGCTTTTATTTTCCTAGACAGTATTCCAAGGGGCATCAGGTTCGAGGCAAGGTATTTGTTTAGGGAAAATGACCTGTGCAAGTCTGTTAACTGAGAAGTATGTGATGAAGCGGGAGACATCTAAGGCAGGGGTGTCAAACTCATTTTCACTGGGGGCCACATCAGCCTTGCAGTTGCCTTCAAAAGGCCAAATGTAATTTCAACTCCTTAACAGTTAAGGAGTAGTTATATTTATACAGTCCTAAAATTATTTTGGCCCTTTGAAGGCAACCGTGAGGCTGATGTGGCCCCCAGTGAAAATGAGTTTGACACCCCTGTTCTAAGGTGATTGAGAAGTGGAATAGTCAAGAATTCAAGGTTCCAGAGGAAGCAAAATCTGGAGCCCAAGTTAGAGGCTTGCTCTTGGACAAGATACAAACTTACCCTTTCTCTAAAATGAAGGGAAAGAAAAACAAGTTAAAGTAGACATAAATAATTACATCTAAAGAGAGGAAAGAAGTCAATTTCTGGAAATTGCATTCTATCTGCAATTTTTCTTGGTTTTTATAAATCAAGGATATTTCCTTAACATGTTCACAACAAACACCTACAACTGATGGTGAAATGGAAGTAACAGAAAGACAGAGCCCCCAAGCCCTCCCATCTGTACCTGGAAAAGTGGGGTGCTGACAACTGCAGGAGAGGACTCTGACAGGGAGCAGCAACCCCCTCTCTTTTGCTTTCACCTTCAGTCCTTAACTGGTTACTACATGAAACTCTATTGTCCATTCTAATATTCTTTTGCTCCAGTCCACACATGTGAACACCACACAAAACCATTTTCCAACCTGAATTTTGCCCACTTCTGAGTAGAATTAGCAGCCCATGCATCAGCTCTGCTGGTTTAATGGACCCATGATTTGGCTGCATCATGCTCTCTCCTGACCTTTGCAGCTAGTGACTCCCCTTTTCTGGGATAATATTCCACAGTTACTTCTCACTTTGGACCTCCAGGAAGTAGACCTGAAACGAGGCTTGCTGACAGTGATATGGTGCTTTGCTGCCTAGCCCCACTAAGAACATAGTAGGGGTTAGACCCAGGAATTTTATCAGCTGCTTTATGCCTAGTACCTCTTCAAATTGCACCAGTTAATAAAACCAGAGGATATAATTAAAACTCTGCTTTGAAGAGACCTTCAATTAATCGCTGTTCTAAGCACATGCCAAGGGAACAAAATATCTGTACAAATTGTAACCGGACTTCTTATTCTTTTACTATCAACATGGAAAATGTCTACATTTCCTGCTAGATCACACATTGGCCTTGTAAACTTTAGAACATTTTTGTAACCAGGAAAAAAATTCCAAGGGAGGAAGAGTATCCCTGTAAGGAGATAGTGTTTCTTCTGAGGTGATGAAGAAAGCAAGGACAAGGCCTTGAAAGGTGAAGAAACTGCTTCTTTAAAGGGGAATAGCAGATCTCCCTGAAAAGATGACAAAAAAGGAAACTAACATTTATGGAGCACCTACTATATGCCAGGTACTATGCCAGATGCTCTCACAGGCCTTTTTCATTTAACACTCACAACAACCTTGTGAGGTATTTATCAAAACTCTGGAAAACAGTCATAAACTCACAGCAACCAAGCAAATACCAAATTAAGGGAAAGCCAAGTTAAAAATGGTAAGAAACCACAGTGAGTTACCACTTTGTATCTATTAAGATGGCTATTATTTTTTTAATGGAAAATAACAAGAGTTGGTGAGGATGTGGAGAAATTGAAACTTTTGTGCATTGCTGGTGGGGAATGTAAAATTGTGCAGGTGCTGTGGAAAACAGCTCGACAGTTCCCCAAAAAGTTAGACATAGAATTACCACATTATCCAACAATTCCACTCATAGGTATATACTCAAAAGAATTAAAAACAGATAATTTTATAGCAGTATTATTACATTATTATTCAAAAAGTCAAAAGATATAAACAACACAAATATACATCAAAAGATGAACAGATATACAAAATATACTATATGCATGGAATAGGTACCATGGACTGCCAGAAAGATAAACAAGTAGGTCCTAGAGCAAATTAAACCTAAAATATTGCTGAAAACTACGACATTGTTGGAAGGAAAATGATAAAACAACATGTTCTATTTTGGGTACATAGTGAGAACTCTGGGCTCTGTGGAAAAGACAGTGTTTCACTGAGTTTCTGTATTGTTATTCTTTGTTTCAATTTTATTTATTTCTACTCTCATTTCCTTCTACTTGCTTTGTGTTTACTTTGCTCTCTTTTTATATTGTGTTAAAGTGGTGACTTAAATTATTCATTACAGACTATTTTCTTTAAAAAAGAAACTGTGGTCCAACTATATGCTGTCTATGAGAAACTCACTTTAGATCCAAAGACACAAGTAGTGAAAAGATAGAAAAATATTCCATGTGAATGTAACCAGAAAGAGCTGAAGTAGCTGTATTAATAACAGACAAAATAGACTTTGAGTCAAAAACTCTTACAAGAGACAAAGAAAGACAGTATATATTGGTAAAAGGATCAATCAGGAATGTATAATTATAAACCTATATGCACCACAGAACAGAATCCCAAGATATAGAAAGCAAACATTTACAGAATTAAAAAGAGAAATAGACAGTTCTACTATAATGGTCAGAGACTTCAATACGCCATTTTTAATAATGGATAGACCATGTAGACATAAGAACAATAGGGAAATAGAGGACTTGAGCAACATTATAAACCAATGAAAGCAAACATATATAATTTATATAAATATAAAAATATTTATATAAATATAAAAAACATTTATATATATAAATATATATAAAACATTCCCCAGGATATGTTGTATGTTAGGTCACAAAGAAGTTTCAACAAATTTAAGATTGAAGCCATACAAACTGTCTGCTCCAACTGCAATGGGATAAGCTAAAAAATAACAGGAGAAAAACGGAAGAGTTCAAACATGTGTGGGAATTAAGCTACACACTCTTAAAACAACCAATTGATCAAAGAAGAAAACACAATGGAAAACAGAAAATAATACTTTGCACCAAATGAAAATGAAAACACATCACACAAAAGCTTATTAGATGCAGCAACAGCCGTTACACCATAGGTAAATTTATACCTGTAAATCTCTACATTAAAAAGAAAAAAGGCCTCAAATCAATAACCTACCTTTACACCTTGAAGTACTAGAAAAAAGAGATACTAAATCTAAAACTAAGAGAAAGAAGGAAATAATAAGGACAAGAACAGATATAAATGAAATAGAAAATAGAAAAACAATGCAGAGGATCAGTAGACCAGAAGTTGGTTCTTTGAAAACAGCAACAAAATTGAGAAGCTTTTAGTTAGCTAATAAAGAAAAAAAGAGAGAAAATGAAAATAATTAAAATCAGAAATAAAAGTGGAGACATTACTACTAACCTTACAGAAATAAAAATGGATTATAAGAGAATACAATTAATAGTGATAATGATAACAAATTAAATATCCTAGGTGACATAGACAAATTCCTAGAAATAAATTACCTAAACTGAAGCAAAAAATAAAAAACCATCTCAACAGATCTATAACAAGAAATTGAGTTAGTAATGAAAAACTTCCCAACAGAGAAAAGTAAAGGGCCAATGGCTTCACTGGTGAATTCTACAAAGCATTTAAAGAATTAACAATTCCTCTTAAACTCTCCCAGATAATTGAACGAGATGGAAAACTTCCAAACTATGAAGCCAGCATTACCCTGACACCAAAGCCAGATTAAAACATCACAAGAAAATTGCAGCCAAATATATCTTATGATTATAGATGCAAAAAATCTTTTTAAAAAACTAGCAAACTGAATCCAACTGCATATTAAAGTGATTATACACTGTGGCCAAGTGGAATTTATCCCAGGTATTCAAAGATGGTTCAACCTAAGGAAATCTATCAATATAATACAGCACATTAATTTAATGAAAGAGAAAAGCCACATAATTATATCAACTGATGTAGACAACTCATTTGACAAAATCCAACACCCTTGTATGATAAAAAGCATTCAGAAAGCTAGGAAACAAGGGACACTTCCTCATCATGAAAAAGGGCATTAATGAAAACCCCCAGCTAACATCAGAGTTGATGGTAAAAGACTGAAAGGCCCCCCAAATCAGGAACAAGATGCCCACTTTCACCAATGCTACTCTACATTGTACTATAATTTCCAGCCAGAGCAATTAGACAAGATAAAAAATGGAAATAAAAGGCATAAAAATTGGAAAATACATGATACAACTCTCCCTATTCACAGATGACATGATCCTCCATATAGAAAATCCCAAATAATTCATATGAAATTTACTAGAACTAGTAAACGAATTCAGCAATTTTGCAGGGTACAATATCCACACATAAAATCACATGTGTTTTTATACCCTAGCGATGAACAATCCAAAAGAAATTTTTAAAAACAATTCTATTTACAATAGCATCCAAGAGAATAAAAGACCCAGAAATAAATTTCACTAAGGAGGTGAAAGACTGGTACACTGAAAACTACATAATATTTGCTGAAAGAAATTAAAGTAGACCTAAATAAGTAGGCATCCTGGGTTCATGGATTAGAAGAATTAATATTGTTAATATGTCAATACTACCCAAATTAGCCTATGGATACAATACAATCCCTATCAAAATCTCAACAACCTTTTCTGCAGAAATGAAAAGATCAATTCTCAAATTCATATGGAATTTCAAGAGGCCCCAAATAACCAAGACAATCTTGAAAAGGAACTGAGTTAAAGGGCTCACACTTCTCAATTTCAAAACTTACTGCAAAGCTATAGTAATCAATACAATGTGGTATTAGCGTAAGGACAGCTATATAGACCAATGGTATAGAGTTGGAAGTCCAGAAATAAACTGACATTTCTATGGTCAATTCATTTCCTATAAAAGTGCCAGGTCCATTTGTGGGGAAAGAATTGTCTCTTCAACAATTTGTGCTGGGACAACTGAATATCCACATTCAAGACAAGGAGTTGGACCCCTACCTCACACCATATACAATAATTAACTCAAAATAGATCACAAATCTAAATATAAGATCTAAAATCATAAACTCAGAATAAAATGTAAAAGAGAAGTTTTCATGACCTTGGATTTGGCAGGGAATTCTTAGATATGGCAACAAAAGAAAAAAATTAATTTGACATAATCAAAATTTTAAACTTTTGTGTATCAAAGGACATTATCAAGAAAGTAAAAAGGCAATGTACAGAATTAAAGAAGACATTTGCAAATCATATCTGATTAGGATTTAATATCCATAATATATAAAGAAGTCCTACAACTGAAAGGGAAGACAACAGTTTTTAAATTGGCAAAGGAATTAAATAGACATTTCTGCAAAGAAGACATACAAATGGCCAACATGCACATGAAAAGATGCTCAACATCACTGATCATTAGGGAAATTCCAGTCAAAACCACAGTGAGGTTTGGCTGGGGTGAGGGGGGTGAGGAGAAAATGCAGACAACTGTAATTGAACAACAATAAATAAATAAATAAAGTTTCATTCCAGTAAAAAAAAAAAAAACCCACAGTAAGATATCACCTCACACCTACTAGGATAGCTATAATTTAAAAAATACTTAAAATAAAAGTGTTAATCAGGATGTGGAACTCTTGTATATTGATGCTGGGAACCCAAAATGACACAGCCACTGTGGCAAATAGTTTGGTGGTTACTCAAACAGTTAAGTATACAATTGTCGTATGACCCAACAATTTCACTTTAAGTTATACACTCAAAAGAACTGAAAGCAGGGTCTCAAACAGGTACACATATACCAGTGTTTGTTATAACATTACTCACAGCAGCCAAAAGGTGAACCAATCCAAATGTCCATTACCAGAGGAATGCACAAACAAAATCTGGTGTATACATGCCATGAAATACTATTCAGCCATAAAAAGAAATGAAGTTCTGACCCATGCTATGACATGGATGAACCTTGAAAACATTATATTAAGTGAAATAAGCCAGACACAACAGGACAAACAATGTATAATTTCACTTACGTGAAATGTCTACAACAGGCAAATTCATAGAGACAGAAAATAGGTTAGAATTTACCAATGAATGCGGGAAGAGGGACTAGGGAGTTACTGCTTAATGGATACAGAATTTCTGTTTGGGGTGATGGAAAAGTTTTGCAAATAGATAGTGGTAATGTTTGTACAATATTGTAAATACACATAATGCCACTGAATTTTATACTTAAGTGGTTGCAATGGCATATTTTTGTTTTAATTTTATCACATTGATATAAGAATTAAAAAGTAAAGATAGAGCATATCATAAACCATGAAGGAAACCTCACTAAACTTAAAAAGAACTGAAATCATACAAGGTGTATTCTCTGACCAAAATGGAATAAAAAAAGAAATCAGTATAAGAAGGATAATTGGATAATCTCCAAATACTTGGAAACTAAACAACACACTTCTGAATAGCCCATATGTCAAAGAGAAAACATCAAAGGAAAAATTTTTAAAAAGTAAGTAAAATCTTTTTAAAAAAAATTACATTAAACTGAATTAAAGTGAAAATATAACATATTGAAATTTGTGGGACACAGCTAAGTCAGTGCTGAGAGGAAATTTATAGTGCTAAAAATTCAATTTAAGAAAGAAAATAGTCTTCAAGCAGTAATTTAAGTCACCACCTGACCAAAGTAGAAAAGAGAGCAAAGGAAACCCAAGGTAAGTAGAAGGAAGGAAATAAGAAAGAGCAGAAATTAACGAAATTGAAAAAAAAATAATAATATAGAAACTCAATGAAACAAAAAGGTAGTCCTCTGAAAACATTAGTGAAATTGACAAGTTTCTAGGAGGACTGACAAAGAGAAGACAAGTTACCAGTATCAGGAATGGGACAGATTATCACCACGGACCCTGAAGACATCAAAACAATAATAGCAGAATATATCTAACAACTTTACACACATAAACTTGACAACCTAAATGAAATGAACTACTTCCTCAAAAACCACAAACTTCTGTAATTCACCATATATGAGATTAATTGAATAGCCTGTAACTACTAAGGAAACTGAAGTTGGAATTTTAAAATTACCAAAAAAGAACTCTCCAGTCCCAAATTTTTTCACTGAGAATTCTGCCAAACATTTAGAGAAGAATTCACACCAACTTTATACAGTCTTTCCAGAAAATAGAAGAGGATGAGACACTTCCTAACTTATGTCATTAAATCAGTGCTATCCTGATACCAAAACCAGACAAAAAAAAAAGTACAAAAAAAAGAACACTACTAACCAGTATCTCTGTGTCTTTCATATATGGAAGACATAGCAGGCAGCATATCAGGAGCATACAAAACAGAAAAGAAAAAATAAAACTGTCCATATTTGGACATGCTGTGATTGTCCACATAGAAAATCCCAAGGAATCTATAAAAACTTCATAGAACTAACAAATGAGTTCAAGAAATCTCAGGATACAAGAGCAACATACAAAAATCAATTGTATTCCTATGTATTATTCATGAACACATGGAAACCAAAATCAAAACTACAATGCCATTTAAATTCAGTAAAATAAATGAGATACTTAGGTGTGAATCTAACAAAATATGTACAAGACTTACATGCTGAAACTGCAAAACACTGATGAAAGAAATCAAACATGTAAATACATGCACTGATATACAGTGTTCATGGA
The DNA here is from genome assembly GCF_022682495.2 of Desmodus rotundus. Classification (NCBI taxonomy): domain Eukaryota; kingdom Metazoa; phylum Chordata; class Mammalia; order Chiroptera; family Phyllostomidae; genus Desmodus; species Desmodus rotundus. The sequence continues at coordinate 9,118,252 of NC_071400.1, read as the reverse complement.
TTAGAAGATTCAACATAGTCAATACATCGATTCTCTCCAAATTTATGCACAGGCTTAATACAATTTCTATCAAAATTCTAGCATGTTTTTGAAGATATAGTCAAGATAATCATAAAATTTATATTAAAAAATAAAGGAACTGGAATAGCTAAAACAATTTTGTAAAAGAAGGATAAAGTAGGAGGAATCACTCTACCAATTTTAAGACAATATATAGCTACAGTAATCAAAACTGTGGTACTGGCAAATGAATAGACACATCAAAAGAATTGAATTCCTGGCTGGTGTGGCTCAGTGGATTGAGTGCCGGCCTGTGAACCAAAGGGTCACCAGTTTGATTCCCAGTCAGGGCACATTTCTGGCTTGTGGGCCAGGTCCCCAGTTGCAGGCATGTGCGAGAGGCAACCCGTTGATGTCTCTCTCACACAATGTTTCTCTCCCTCTCTTTCTTCCTCCCTTCCCATCTCTCTAAAAATAAATAAATAAAATATTTTAAAAAGAGAGAACTGCCCTGGCTGGTGTGGCTCAGTGGATTGAGTGTGAATTGAGTGCTGGCCTGGGAACCAAAGGGTCACTGGTTCAATTCCCAGTCAGGGCACATGTCTGGGTTGCAGGCCAGGTCCCCAATAGGGGGCATGTGAGAGGCAACCACACATTGATGTTTCTCTCCCTCTCTTTCTCTCTCCCTTCCCCTCGCTAAAAATAAATAAATAAAATCTTTTTAAAAAGAGAGGGAACTGAATAGAGATCCCAGAAATACACACACACACGCAAATACAGCCAACTGATTTTTGGCTAAGGTCCAAACATAATTCAATGAAGGAAAGACAGCCTTTTCAGTAAATAGTACTGAAGCAGTTGGACATCCATCAGCAAACTGGCAAATTTAGTTTAAGAAGGAAAAATGTATTGCACTTTTTGCAGCTTTTCTGTAGATCTGAACGTTTTAAAACCAGAAAATTGGGAAGAGACATATAAAATATACTGTAATTACATTAATTTATAGTGGAAGATATACCTGTCAGGTAATGACAATGGTCTTACCTACTCTAAGGGCATTTCCTTCCTAGGAAACTGAATTAGTAAGTCAGGTTGCTTGATGAGCATGGAATCAGAGTCAAGGAAGTGGAATAGTAAAGGCTGTGCATAGAGAAGACTTTCATAATTGAGTCTACATCCTTCGGGAATACAATGCATGTGTCTGTCACCAGTGGTCTACTGAGCTCCCTCTGCTCTCCAGCTGCCACACAAATGGACACATTTTTCTCCCTCACCCCTCCCTGCCCCTGGGCAAGTGAGTAATGGAGGGTGCTGGACAACCAGTACCATATCTTTACTATCTAATTCCTCTTTTTCAAATAACTCAAACACTGCCTTTCTGTAACACATAATTCTTCAGTTTACAGTAAAGCTGATTAGATTGCAACTTCTCTTCTCATACATTCCAGTCCTGCAGGTATGCCCTGATCACCTTGATTATACTTGGATATTTCCCAAGTCTCCATCAACAACACATCTACAACCACGTATTTGTTTTTTCATTCTCAGAGCCATTCTAAGTCTATCTCCAAATTCCCAGGTCACCTTACTACAGCCCAGGCCCTGACTACATTTATTTGTTTAGTTTCATTTATTTTGACAAGGCCTTATCACAGGCACATTTTTTCAGTGTATTGACAATGCTACTCTTCCTTTGGTGCCTTTGCCACTGCTCTACAAATGTACTTTTATAAGCAGTACGAGCTAAAGAAGGCATAATAGATAAAATGATAAAATTAGATAATATATATGAAAGTGCTTTGAAATTTAAAAGCACTGAACAAATGTAACAGAAGATTATTGCTGTAATTTCATAGGTAAAGCCAGCGGCTGCTTCAGGCCAGATCTCATAGAAAAACAGCACTGGAGCAGACTCTGGCCAGTGTGCTCTGCAGTTCTGCCATTTCCCATTTCTCTCCATTTTCAATCCCATTATGGGATGATGAGTCTCTGGGGAGTGAATCCACGCTGCCAAAGCCACAGAGATCGATTTATAAAGCAGACCTCAAGGTGTTCATTTATAATAAGCAATATATTAGAGCAATATATTAGACAAGACAAGGCTTTTATCATCTGCATAAGGCCGTCCTGGCTGGTGGGTTGTCCCAGTCAAGAGACCGGTTATAAACCAGAAAGCTGCTTGGTGAACACTTAATTAGAACAAAAGGAATTGGATATTCTCCAGAGGTTTTTTTTTTTTTAATTAAACCTAGGTACCTGAGAAATTGCCCTCCTCCGTACTAGAAATAGTTCTTTCTGCAGAAGCAAAGAAGCCATTGTCCAGAAATAGACAGCCTTCTCCACGGTTATTCCTGGAGACGCACTGACAGATTTTCTTTCCTCCACCCATCTCACTTTGTGAGCCGTCTAAAGCATCTGTCTCTACAGCATTACCTCAAAACAGTCATGTTATAATTTCCCATGTTACAGTTTATCTTAACATTAGTAACATTTTAGGGCGATCATTTCTTGACACCTTAATATCTCCATTTCCCAATACACAGTGGGTTACCACGGCAGGCAGGCCCCATTGCTCACGATTTCAAAATTTGCTCATCCAACAGTGCCACAAAGAAACTTATGCTTCATTTCTTAACTTTATTCATCCAGTCTCCCATTCTCAGAAACAGCCAAAGCGCACTTCAGCACCTTTAGGATTGCACCAAAAGCCTGCCTGTTGCTCTAATGCAAAAGGGTGGAGGTTACCTGAGGCAAAAAAGGAACACATGGAGGTCTGTCTGTACTCAGCACCAACTGTTTGGGAACCAGAAATCTAGGCTGCTAAAGTTTGAAGGACAGTGAGAAACCTGAAGCTTAGAAAAGGTAAATGATTCAATAAAATACTACATAATACATGAAAGTACCTAGCACAGGGCCTGACCCGTAGTGGGTCCTCAATTATAGTTTCTAAAAAGAAACGAGCAAATTGGCCATGGTCTCCGAAATAGTGAGTGGCAGGGTCCAAACTCCAGCACCTACTTGTTTCCCCTCTATTGCAGTGCATCAAAAGTCATCTTTTGAAAAATGTTGTTTTCCATCCTGCTTTTCAGAAGTACAGGGTCTGGCACACATAATGCCCCTTTTTTATTACAAAATCATAAGCATGTCATTCTGTAACATAATACTGTCACACTCAAGCACACCAAATGACATTTTAGGCAAAATGTTCAAAGTAAAACTATAAATCACTACAGCCATATTATCACCCTACCAACCACCCTCAAGCAGGCCTTACTTCTGCCAGACCATGTGTTTTGTGGGGAAGGGCAGAAGGGACTGCCTGTGCTCTTAGTTCATGGTGGACTGGAACTTGTTGACTTCAGGGTTGGACTCACTTTCCTTGAAGCCTTCCTGAGCCCCCAGAGCCCTTGGATTAAATTCTGCCTTTTATCATGATTTATACTTCCTTCTCTCCTATTTCTGGTTTCTTGAGCATACACTCTTGAAGTGTACACTTACTCATCTGTACAGCTCCCACAGTGAGGATCCAGCGTAGAGCCTGGAACATGGTAAATGCTCAGCAATTTCTGGTGAATTGAACTGAACTCCACTGGTCCCAGCTTATGTAATTCTCCGTGATTTGGTGCCTGAGCCTCTGTCTCTCCTCTCCAATTCCTTTTAATAGTTTATACTACAAGCTGGGTGAAACTAGATATGCTATTCTCAAATTTCAGTGGAACTCTTTTCAAAATCTCTTTTCCTCCCTTTTTCTTCACTACCCCATTTTTGGTGAACTCTGCTTTCATCACCCCTTTTATTCATTCATTCATTTATTCACTCACAAGTGTTCATTGACCTCTCACTATGTGTTAGACAGTGTACATACAACAGCTAAGTAAATAGAGCAGCCTTACCTTTTAGAACTGTAATCTCCTGGGAGATCAGCAGTAAACAAATAATAAAATAATTACAGGCTGTGGTAAGTGCTAAGAGGAAAATAAACAGATAATCCTGAGATCACTGACTGACCTCTGAAGGGATCAAATCTAGGTCTAAAGTACTAAAAATGTAAAGAATCCTGTTAGACAAAGAGCTGCATTCCAGAGAATAGCATGTGCAAAAGGAGGAAGGAGCTGGATGTGCTTAAGGAAAAGCAAAAAGGTCATGTGCCTGGAGTGTATTGAGTGAGGGGAAAGTAGGGTAGGATGAGGTCAGAGAGGCAGGCAAGAGCCACGCCATGTGGGAGCCATGTGGGGAGCCTTTTAGGCCGTGGTAAGGAGTGTGATCTGACTGCAAGTGCACTGGGAGCCAAAGAGTTTTTAAGCAGAGCAGTAACATAATTAAATTGACATTTTTAAAAGATGAGGCTGACTGTTGTGTGGAGACCAGATAGCGTGGGGGCAAGAGATGGTACAGAGACCACTGTCAAGACTAATACAGTGGTCCAGGTGAGAACGGCTGGGGCCTGGATGAGGGAGGAGGCAATGAACATGAAGAGAGCGGTTCAAGAGACATTCTTGAGGTAGAATTGACAGGATTTGCTAATAATTTAAATGTTGAACCTGTTTGTTTTACTGTTTAGGAAGGTAAGGCACAAAGAAGCCAAGGTGATAGGGAACTATTTTTGTACTATTACTGCTCCCTGATTTCCTAACCCCTGGTCTCATGTTCTCTCTCTGCATCTAGTCTGTCTTTCAGAGTCTTCAGCAATTCTCCCCACCTTTGTGTCTTTCCCATATGGAATCATTCACCAAACCTAGCCCCATCATTCTCTGACCTCCCTAAACTCCCACCTATGCTTGCCATGCCCAGTCTGCTCTGGATTATTCTGACTGCCTTCTGGCTGGCCTCGCTGTCTCCTGCCAGCCTTGCAGTGCAGGTCATTTTTCATGGCTTCACTTCAACTGTGTCTAATAACTCTCCAGCAATTCCCTACTCATTCAAATGAAAATCCAGACTTTGGGCAGTGGCTTCACAGTGCTTTCCCAACTAGCTCCACCCAGCCCTTCCTGTTTGCTCTTGTCTCCAACTAGAACCCAGCCCACACCTTCAATTTTAGCCTTTTTGTGGCTACCCCTCCCACCTCTGAAGTTTTAGGCCAGCTGTTTTGTATATATGAAATTTGGTCTCTTCTGTTGTTTCTTGACGAGCACAATCAGATATTTTTCTTGAATCTTTTCAGTCATTCAGTCTTTATTTTGCAAAATAAGAATTGAATGCCTCCTTTGGGCTGGGCACTACTAGCTACTAGGGTTGAAAAAAATCAATAGGAGATGGTCCCTGCCCTTGAGGAGGTTACAGTCTGATGGGGCAGACAGATAATCAAATTATCACAGTGCATTGTGTTAAGGACAAGAGGAACTGTAGATATAGAATGCTGGAGGTACACATAAGAATAGCAACAAACACTATTGAGGGAAATGGGAAAGGGTACACAGAGAAAACGACATCTGAATTGACTAGAAGGGTGTATAAGTATTTTTCCAGTTGGAGAATTTGAGTAAAAGGATTCCTAGAAGAAGGAACCTCTTGTTACGTGATGATTATAATAAGAGCTATCATGTATTGGTTTTCAGGTACCTGTGCACTTGTGATAGGGCAGAATATCCTTGGATTACAGTAAAAGATTCAGTATGGTTAGGGTAGAGAGCACGTAGAGAAGCATATTGGAAAATGAGGCTACAAGGAGAGATTGGGATGAGATTCTACAAGCAGTAGGAGCCAGTAAAGGTTTTTTTTTAATTGATTGATTTCAAAGAGAGGAAGGAAGAGAGAGAGAGAGAGAGAAAGGGAGAGATCAACTGGCTGCCTCCCATACACACCCCAACACCCCAACAGGGGATCAAACCTGTAACCTAGGCATGTACCCTGACTGGGAATCAAACCAGCAACCTCTCAGTTCAGAGAACACCACCAGTACACTAGCAGAGGTTTTTAAAAGAGGGAGTGACATGATCAGTTTGGGCACTATGGTAGCTGCAGTGAAGTTGGTAGACAGGTTATTGAACCATGGAGGAATTTACAGTGGTCGCACGAGAGATGAGAGGTTGAACCAAAGGGAAGGTAGAGGGAACAGAGAAAACGACATATGTGAAGTAAAACTGACAGGGTTGGGGGAAGCAGAATCAGGAGATAACTCCAAGATTTCTAATGGGATACTATTAATTGGGACAGGGAACAGAATAGTAGGAAAGGTCAGAAGATCGTGAGTTTATTTAGGGCATTTTCGGTTTGAGCCACTAATAAAGTAGAAAAGTACAGGAAACAAATGTAAAAGTGTGGTGCTCAGAAGAGAGTCAGCTCACCACTCACAGCATCTAGAAATCCATCCATTCTCTAATAGCTATCACTCTCCCTATGTATTCTGAGTGTTTTGCTAATTACACACTTGTCTCCCCTAAAAATCAGGGTCTTCCTCAACATCCACCTTAAGTCCTTGTAGTGGCCTATAAGGCCCTACATGATCTGGCCTCTGTTGCTTTTCTGACCTCATATACTACTACTCTGTCCTCCACCACACTGGCCTACTTACTGTTCTGGGGAAGTACCAGGCACACTCCAACTTTACTATTTTGCACTCGGTATTCCCTCTGCTTAGATGCTCGCCCGCCCCATGTTCACATAATTCTTTCATGTCTTTCAAACCTTTGCTCAGTTGCCACTTTGGCAATGAGACTTACCCTGACCACCATATTTAATACTGCAGCTGCAAACACCCTTTTTCTATTTTTCTTTATTGCCCATAGCAATAATCATTGAACATGCTGTATAATTTACTTTATTATGTTTATTATTTATCAACTGTGCCCCTCCTCTGGAATATAAGCTTCTGAGGGCAGGGATTTTTTCTCCTTTATTCACTCATGTATGTGGGGCACCTAAAAGAGTGCTTCAGGCATGATAAGCATTCAGTAGATATCCTTATTTGTCATATAAATGATGAGAATATAGGTTTCTGCATCATTCTCCCTCTTAAAATTTTCTGTTTGCCATGTATCATTTGTACCCTCAGAGCCAAACAGAAATATAGGAAGGTGGGAAATAGGAGATATAAGAATGATAACTTGGTGCCATTGGGCAGCCAGCCACACATTTCTGGTATATTAAAATAAGGCCTTTCTTAACTAGCCCCTTTCATAGTTTTTACTGCTGCCATAACAAATTACCACAAAGTTAGTGGCTTAAAGCAACAAACATTTATTTCCGTATGGTTCTGGAGATAAGAAGTCTCAAATGGGTCACAGGACTACATTCCTTCTGCAGGCTCTGGGGAAGAATCTATTTCCTTGACTTTTCCAGCTTCTACAGGCCTCCAGCATTCCTTGGCTCATGGCCTCTAATCTTCAAAGTGCATCACTGCAACCACTGCCTCTGTCCCCATATCACATCTGACTTTATCTTCCCTGCTTCCCTTATGAGAAACCTGGTGATTGCATTGCACCCAGCCAAAGAATCCAGGATAATCTCCTCATCTCAAGATCCTTAACTTATAATCATATCTGCAAAGTCCCTTTTGCCATGTAAGGTAGTATATTCATAGGTTCTGGGAATTAGGATGTGGACATCCTCAGGAAGCATACTGACTAAAGACACAGACAAACAAGAATTTGTTGAGTGATGTAATCTAGCTCTAAAGTCACCATACACCTTGGGAACATACATAGATTCAAATATTCTAGAGCAGCGCTATCCAATAAAACATTCTGTGATGATGGGAATATTCTTTATCTGCGCTGCCCAATACAGTAGCCACTGGGCAATGTGGTTCTTTTTTTTTTTATTGTTGTCCAAGTATAGTTGTCTGCATTTCCTCCCACCCGAGCCATCCCCACCTCCCTCCCCTGATCCTACCCCCTTGGTTTTGTCCATGTGTCCTTTATACATGTTCCTGAAAACCGTTTCTACTTTCCCCCCCATTATCCCTTCCATGAATGTGCCTGATCTCAGAAGCTAGGCAGGGTCTGGCCTGGTTAGTACTTAGATGGGAGGAACTGAAATTTTTATTTTTGAAATTGTTTTTTTATTTTAAATTTAAATTTAATAGCCACGTGTGGCTAGTAGTTGCTGTATTAGACAGCACGGGCCTAGAATTGGGGCAAAGGGACAGGCACTAAGGAAAACTTTTTGTCTTGGTCTTAGCTTTGGGTGAAATTAAAAACAAAAAAAAAACCTTCCTGAGATTCTGAGGTACCTGGGTTTCGTGACTGAATGTACGTTATGCGAATGGCTCAAAAAGCCTCAAGCCAAGAATGTTCATTTAAAGTAGACCTATGGGCATGCTGCCTCAAGCAACTGGGAAAATCAAATGGAAATCTTCCATGGGAGCACATAACCTCATTCCCAAGGCTGATGGAAATCCCAGAGACTCCTGACAAACATTACTTCACAATCAAAAGTCACAGTTTATGCAAGAAAACCAATTACCAACAGGGAGACATCAACAGGAAAAAACAAAGATAAAACATAACCAGACCCACAACGATTTTAGATATTGAAGGTATCATATGCAGAATATAAAGAAATAAAAGAATATAGAGCAAAGAGCAAGAGACTACCAAAAATGGTGTCAGGTTTTTCCCTAGCCAGCTGGCTCACTTGGTTGTAGAGTTGTCCTGTGCGGCAAAGGGTTGAGGGTTTGATCCCCAGTCTGGGCACTCATGGGAGACAATGATTTGATGTTTCCCTCCCACATTGATGTGTCTCTCCATCTCATATATTCTCTCTCTCTCTCTCTCTCTCTCTCTCTCTCTCTCTCTCCCTCTCTCACTGATTTTTTTCTCTTCTCCCCCTTCATCTCTCTCTAAAATCAAACATATCCTTGAGGAAGGTTTTAAAAAAAATGACCTGCTAGATTTGAAAAAACTAAATAGAATACCTATAAATGAAAAAATAATTGACATTAAAAACCTCAATGAAGGTTCATGCATCAGTTGAAGAAAAATTAGGAAACTGGAAAATAGATCTGAAAAACCACACAAAATACAGCATAGAGATATAAAGAAATGAAAAATATGAGTGATTAAGATGTGTGGGGCCATTTAGATCATTTTAAGAGCTTTAGTTTTAACTATGAGGAAACAATGGAAGCCATTATAGAGTTTTGAGCAGAGTGGAGATATAATCTGACTTACATTTAATGTGATCCCTCTGGCCATGTTAGAATAGTCTTTAGAAGGATAAAAGTGGAAGCTGGAAAATTAGTTGTTGCTGTTTCAAAAATCCATGTAGAAGATGAAGGTGGATCAAAGACTTGCAGGATGGTGGCATAAGAAGCTCTGTAGACCCACTACACAGCAAAACAACAATATAATGGGTGATGATTATTTTCAAAACCCAAAGTCTCTGGGTGTTTTTATAAGGGCACACAGCAAATGGAGAAACATTCATTCAAGAAAACCTGCTAAATTTCAAACATAACAGTAAGAGTCTCTGGCATTTGAAGAACGACTTGCTCTCTTACCAAAACTACCCCTCCCCAAATGTGCTTTACAGAATCTTACCCCAAACTCAGTATGGGCAGAGGCAGCCAAGAAGATGGAGGCTCCTTCTCCCAGCAGTTCCCAGTCTATGGCTGTGCTTTCACTTAGGAAGGGGCAGGCTGCTGAAATTTCAAATGTCTCCTAGCTCTGTGTTGCAGAAGCTCAATTCTAAGCAGGCATGGCCAAGAGGACCAGGCCTGTTTACTTCCACCCCCCCACACACACTCATATGGCAGAATCTGTACCCTAAGCACAGAAGGCTGAGAAGAGTGAGGCCCTGATTGCTCCCAGCCCAGCTCACTCATAGGGCACATGTCCCACACCAGGCAGGGCAATCCTAGAGGACCAGAGGCTGCCACTATTTTCCAGTGCTCATTGAGAGGCAGGGTGTCACTAAGGGGAAAAAGCCAGTTTCTCTCCAGAGCTACAGAGCAGTGACAAGGGTATTTTGTTGAAGCGAGAAAGGTCAACCATAAAGACAAAGGACTCCCAGCTCTGCCTGAAGGGAGTAACTTTATTTGGAATGAGGGGTGGAGAATTTCATGCCTAAGGGCACAATAAACAAAAAAAAAATTTAAATTTTTATGGACAGGCATTAAGAGATTGATAGCTCCATGATACAAGCAAAGCAGCCTGGTGATAAGAACTTTAATAGAACAGAGAGACAGCAAAAAAAGAGGCCTCCTGGTATTGCAGTCTACTCTGGAAGATAAAAAAAAGTTGTGTACATGTGCTAGGCTGCTCCCACTCAGGAACAATCAAAGTAGGTCATGGGGCAGACTTAAAAGCATTCCCTTCGCTGCACACAGACCCATCAACACAGGGCAAAAGCTTCACCATCACAAGGGGCTTTAAAATACAACTTTTGACCTAACTCTGATGGCACAATAAGCTACCATGACCCAGGGGTGACTCCTAGGAATCCAGGCTTAAAAAAAATAACATCACACTCATCCCTGGTAGTCCCCAAAAGCTGAACTCTCAGGAGCCATAAGAGAGGAAACCTCTAAACTGCTAATCCGTGGTCAAAGAAGAGGCAAAAATTATAAACTACCTGAACAGCCTCCAAACCACAAACATATCCAATAATAAAGGTTAAAAAGTATGACTAGCTTAGAAAGACTTAAGCACAATCTTGACAATAAGTGGCTTGTACCAACCCAAGGGTAACCCCTAGGTAGTCAAGCTAAAAGATAAAAACAAGGGCAACAACCTGAACAGGGACATCAGAAGCTTCACACTATAGGGAGGATAGACTCCCCAAAGTTCATTCAAGTTATTCAAATAACCAAGCAATTCACTACCACCACCCTTGGGGTGGGGTGGGGAATCAGTATCCTGGAGTTACTACCATGCATTACCAAAAATGTTCAGGTTTCAACATAAAATATGAATTATGCCAACCCCCCCCCCCAGAAAAGTGTGACCCATGCACAGAAAAAAAAAGACAAGCAAAAGAAAATGTCTTTGAAGAAACTCAGACAGTGGACTGAGCAAAGATTTCAAAGCAGTTCTATGTAGAGTCAAAGAACTAAGGGTAACCATGATTAAAGAAGTAAAGGAAGGTATGATGATAATATCTCAACAAATGTAGGTGATCAATAAACAGATGGAAATTATAAATTATATAAAAGAACCAAATGGATATTCTGAAGTTGAAAAGTACAATAACAAATGAAATATTTGCTACAGAGGGCTCTACAGTGGTTTCAAGTTGGTACAAGAGATGCAATCTGAGGAACAGAGAGAAAAAAATGAAGAAAGATGAACAGAGAGTCAGAAAAATATGGGGCATAACTAAGTACATCAACATATGCATAATGGGGATACTACCAAAGAGGAGAACACAAAAAGTACAGAAAAAGATACTCAAACAAATAATTGCTGAAAACCTCTCATATTTGATGAGAAATATTAACCTACACACTCAAGAAATTCAATTAATTCTAAGTAAGGTAAACACAGAGATTATACCCAGAGACATCATACTAAAATGTTGAACAACAAAGAGATAACTTTGAAAGCATGAAGAGAAAAAAGACTCATCAGATATAATGGGACCCCAATAAACCCCAATAAAATTAACAGCTGACTTCATCAGAAACAATGGAGGCAAGAAGACAGCAGGAAAATACAGTCAAACTAATGAAAGTTAAAAAAAACAAGAATCATTTATCTAGCAAAAATGAAGGTGAAATAAAGACATTTCTAGATGGAAAATAATGAGGGAATTTATTGCTAGCACCCTCTCCTCTCTTAACTTATTTAAAAAACAATCCCATAAAACAACATGAGTGTGATTGTATTGTTAGGACTGTAATATATAGAAATACAATATATTTGGCAATAACAGCACGAAGGGGTAGAATCGGAACAAAGGATTGGAATAAATAAAAGATAGTAGATAGTAACTCAAATCCACAGAAAGTAAAAGTACCAGAAGAGTAAAAACTATAATAATAAAACAAATACTATAAATATACATTTGCTCTCCTTTCTTTTATCAGCCTTTTTAAGACATAAAATTATATAAAGTAATAATTACAACAATGTGTTGTTGGATTTGTAACATATATAGATGTATATGCATGTATAACAATATCAAAAGATGGGGAGGCAATTAAGCTACATAAACTGTCTATATTTCACTGGAACTAAGTCAGTATAAATCTGAAGTATATTCTGCATACTGAGATATATATTATAAGCCCTAGAGAATCTACTACATAACTCAAAAATAATTTTATTTATTTTTTTTTAGATTTTATTTAGTCATTTTTAGACAGAGGGGAAGAGAAGGAGAAAGAGAGGGAGAGAAATATCAGTGTGTGATTGCTTCTTGAGTGCCCTGTACTGGGGACCTGGCCCACAACCCAGGCATGTGCCCTGACTGGGAATTGAACTGGCTACTGTTTGGTTCACAGCCTGTGCTCAATCCACTGAGCCACACCAGCCAGGGCTAACTCAAAAATAATTTTAAAATCATGAAAAGAATTAAAACACATAAGAAAATACCCAGTTAATACAAAAAAGGTAACAAAAAAAAAGACACAACGTATAGAAAGCAAAAGGCAAAATGCCAATGTAAATCCAAACATAAAATGTGAATGAGTTAACCAATCCAATCCAAGGACCAATATTGTCAGACTGAATTTTTAAAAAGACAAGATCCAACAATATGCTATCTACAGGAGGCACACTTTTCATTCAAAGATACAAATAGATTGAAAGTGAGAGAATGGAAAATGATACACAGGCATACATTAGAGAGGTATCCATGTTTGGCTCCAGACCAATGTAATAAAGCCAATATTGCAATAAAGTATGTGTCACATAATTTTTTTAGTTTCCCAGTGTATAGAAAAGTTATGTTTACACTATACTACAATCTATTAAGTATGCAATAGCATGATGTCTAAAAAACAATGTGCATATCTCAATTAAAAAATACTTTGTTGCTAAAAATTGCTAACCACCAGTTGAGCCACCATTATGCCATGATCTTTTTGCTGGTGGATGGTCTTACCTTCAATTTGTAAAACATGCAATATCTGAGAAGCACAATAAAGTGAAACACATTAAAACCAAGGTGTGCCTATACCATGCAAACAGCAACCATAAAAAAGCTGGAGTGGCTAAACTAATATAAAAAATAGACTTTATAACAAAAAACATTACTAGACATGAAGAGGGACTTTTCATAATGATAAAAGAGTAAATCTGTCAGGGAAACACAACAACTATATATATATAATCTAACAACAGACCCCAAAATACATGAAGCAGTAATTGACAGAATGGACAGAGTGGAAAGGAGAAAGAAATACACAATAATAATTTGATAATTCAATACCCATCTTGAATAATGGTTAGAATGACTAGGCAAAAGATCAAGGGAATAGAAGACTTGAACAAAAATAAACTAGACCTGACATACATCTTTGGAACACTGCACTGAAAAACAGCAGAATACATATTCTTCTCAATTGCACATGGAACAATGTCCAGAATAGACCGTAGGCTAGTCCATAAAGCATAGAAGAAAGAAAATCATACAAAGTGTGTTTTCTGATCATAATGAAATGAAAGTAGAAATCAATAACATAAGAAAATTTGGGAAATTCACAATTATGTGCAGATTAAACACACACTCCTAAATAATCAATGGGTCAAAGAAGTCACAAGGGAAATTAGAAAATACTTTGAGATGAATGAAAATTAAGAAACAACATACCAAAACTTATGGGATGCAGCTAAAGCAATGAATGTTCAAAGGGAAATTTGTAGCTATAAATGCCTATGTTGAAAAGAAAAATCTCAAATCAATAACCTAACCTTTCACTTACGGAATCCAAAAAAGAAGAGCAAATTAAACTCAAAGCAAGTGGAAGGAAGGAAATAGCAAAGATTAGAATAGGTATAAATGATATAGTGATTTTAAAAATAGAGAAAAATCAATGAAACCAAAAATTGTTCTTTGAAAATACCAATAAAATTGATGAACTTTTAGCTAAATAGACAAAGAAAAAATGAGACAAAACTCAAATTCCTAAATCAGAAATGAAAGTGGAGGCATTACTGACAAGTTTACAGAAATATATAGGATTATATTTCAACTCAACAGCAAAAAAATAAAAATAAAAAAATAAAAACCCAACCAAAAACCAAGCAATCTGATTTTTCAAAATGGGCAGAGGGCCTGAACAGACACTTCTCCAAAGACACCTGCAGATGACCCACAGATATATGAAGAAATGCTCAATGTCACTAGTCTTCAGAGAAACGCAAATTAAAACCACAATGAGCCCTGACTGGTATGGCTCATTGAGTTGGGCATCGGCCAGAAACTGAGATGTCACTGGTTTGATTCCTACTCAGGGCACATGCCTGGGTTGTGTCCTAAGTCCCTGGCTGGGGGCATGTGGGTGGTAACCTATTGATGTTTTTCTGTCACATAGATGTTTCTCTCCCTCTCTTTCTCCCTCCCTTCCCCTCTCTCTAAATATAAATAAATGAAGTATTTTTTAAAAACTACAATGAGACATCACCTCACACCTGTCAGAAGGGATATCATCAATAAATCAATAAGGGTTGGCAAGGGTGCAGAGAAAAGGGAACCCATGTACACTGTTGATAGGAATGTAAATTGGTACAGTCACTGTGGAAAACAGTACAGAAGTTCCTCAAAAAAACTAAGACTAGAACTACCCTATAATCCAGCAATTCTACTTCTGGGTATTTTTCTGAAGAAAAAAAACTAATTCAAAAAGATGTATATACCACCCCCACATTCATTGCAGTATTATTTTCAATAGTCAAGATGTGGAAACAACCTAAGTGTCCATTGGTGGGTAAATGGATAAAAATGTGAGGTACACAATGGAATAATACTGAACCATGAAAAAATGAAACTTGCCACTTGCAACAATATGGATGGACCTTGAGGGCATTATGCTAAGTGAGATAAGTCAGAAAGAAAAAGACAAATATCATATGATCTCACTTACATATGAAATCTAACAAAAACAAGTTCATAGATACAGAGAACAGATTGGCAGTTGCCAGGAGAGGGATGTGGGGTATAGGTGAGAGGGGTGAAGACAGTTAAAAGGTACAAACTTCTAGTTATAAAATAAATAAGTCATGGGATGTAATCTACAGCATGGCAACTATAGTTAATAATACTGTATTACGCATTTGAAAGTTACTGAGAGTAGGAGAACCAAGATGGTGGCGTAGGTAGACACACTGCGCCTCCTCGCACAACCAGAACTGAGAATCGAACAGCAAGGGGGACCGACACCAAGGAAATAGAAAATAAACATTCATCCAGACTGGTAGGAGGGGCGGAGACGGGCACCGGGGTGGAGAGGACTCGCGTGGCTGTGGCGGGACTGAGACTGGCGGAGTGTGGGAGAAATGGCGCAGGCAGTCTGAGCACTAGCAGACCCTGCGGCCCCACATTTGCACAGATAAACCCAGAGGGCCGGACTCAGAGTGGCGGAGAGTGGGGCAGGCAGAGTGGCGGGTAGCACCCTGCTGCACCACATTCGCCCACAGATAAACTGGACGAACGGCGGGGAGTGAAGCAGACTGCGCAACCCAGGGCTCCAGCTCGGGGAAATAAAGCCTCAAACCTCTGATTGAAAGCACCCCTGGGGGATGGGGCGGCAGCAGGAGAGACTCCCAGCCTCACAGGAGAGGTCGTTGGAGAGACCCACAGGGGCCTAGAGTGTGCACAGGCCCACTTACTCGGGAACCAGCACCAGAGTGGCCCAGTTTGATTGTGGGTATCGGAGTGAAAGATTGAAATCCGGAGGAGAGTGAGGCAGGCGCCATTGCTCCCTCTCGGCCCCTCCCCCACGTACAGCGTCACAGCGCTGCGACCAGCATTACCCCGCCCTGGTGAACACCTAAGGCTCCGCCCCTTTAAGTAACAGACGCGCCAAGACAAACAAACAAACAAAATGGCCCAAATGACAGAACACTTCAAAGCTCCTGAAAAAATACAACTAAGCGACGAAGAGATAGCCAACCTATCGGATGCACAGTTCAAAGCACTGGTTATCAATATGCTCACAGACTTGGTTGAATCTGTTCAAAAAACAGATGAAAAAATGAAGCCTATGCTAAGAGAAACAAAGGAAAATGTACAGGGAACCAATAGTGATGAGAAGGAAACTGGGACTCAAATCAATGGTATGGACCAGAAGGAAGAAACAAACATCCAACCAGAAAAGAATGAAGAAACAAGAACTTGGAAAAATGAGGAGAGGCTTAGGAACCTCCAGGACACCTTGAAATGTTCCAACATCTGAATTATATGGGTGCCAGAAGGAGAAGAGGAAGAACAAAAAATTGAAAACTTATTTGAACAAATAATGAAGGAGAACTTCCCCGATCTGTCAAAGGAAATAGACTTCCGGGAAGTCCAGGAAGCTCAGAGAGTCCCAAAGAAGCTGGACCCAAGGAGGAACACACCAAGGCACATCCTAATTCCATTACCCAAGATTAAACGCAAGGACCTACATCCAAGATTACTGTATCCAGCAAAGCTATCATTTAGAATGGAAGGGAAGATCAAGTGCTTCTCAGATAAGGTCAAGTTAAAGAAGCTCATCATCACCAAGCCCTTATTATATGAAATGTTAAAGGGAGTTACCTAAGAAAAAGAAGATCAAAAATAGGAACAGTAAAAATGACAGCAAACTCACAGTTATTAACGACCACACATAAAACAAAAACGAGAGCAAACTAGGCAAACAACTAGAACATGAGGGTTGTCAATAAGGGAGTGGGAGGGGGAGAGGGGGGTAAAGGTACAGAGAATAAGTAGCATAGATGATAGGTGGAAAATAGACAGGGGGAGGGTAAAAATAGTGTAGGAAATGTAGAAGCCAAAGAACTTATAAGTATGACCCATGGACATGAACTATGGGGGGGGAATGTGGGAGGGAGGGGGGTGGGCAGGATGGAGTGGAGTGTGGGGGGGAATGAGACAACTGTAATAGCATAATCAATAAATATATTAAAAAAAAAGTTACTGAGAGTAGATCTTAAAAGTCCTCATCACCAGAAAAAACATGTAACTATGTAAAAATAAAAGGATTGTAAGAGGAATGCCATGAACAGTTGTATGCCCACAAATTTCATAACCTAGATGAAATGTGAAAATTCCTAAAAAGGCACAAACTACTAACACTCAAGGCTCTTGAAGAAATGCAAAATCTGCATAGACCTGTAACAATGAAACAAATTGGATTAGTAATCCAAAATCTACCACCAAAGAAATGTCCAGGACTGGATGGTTTCACTGGTGACTTCTATGAAACTTTTAAAGAAGAATCAAAAGCAGTCCTTACAAACTCTTCCAAAAAATAGAAAAGGAAAGACTTTTGCATCAAAAACCTAAATGTAGGTGCTGAAACTGTAAAATTCAGAAGAAAACATTGGTGTAAATCTTTCTGATCTTTTATTAGGCAATGGTGTCTTATGTACAACACCAAAAACATAAACAACAAAAGAAAAATAGATACATTGGACTTCATCAAAATTAATTTTTTCTGCTACAGGAGATATCTTCAAGTAAATGGAAAGACAACCCACAGAATGGGAGAGAACATTTGCAAATTATGTATCTGATGTGGCCCTTGTACCTAGAATATATAAAGAACTCTTACAACTCAATAGTAGAAGGCAAATAACAATTTAAAAATAGGCACAGGATCTGAATAAACTTTTCTCCAAAGAAGATACACAAATGGCTAACGAGGACATGAAAAGATATTCAACAACATTAGTTCTTACAAACTGCAAATCACAAGCACGATGAAATACCACTTCATACCGAGTAGGATGGCTACAGTCAAAATGCAGATAATAACAAGTGGTGACAAAGATGGATGTGGACAAATGGAACCTCATACACTACCAGTGGGAAACAGGCTGGGAGTTCCTCAAAAGTTTAAACCTTATTACTCAGCAATTCCATTCCTAGATATATACTCAATGAAAACATATGCCCACATAAAAACTGGTACACAAATATTCATGGCAGCATTATTCATATTAGCCAAAAATCGGAGATAACTTGAGTGTCCATCAACTGATCAATGTATAAATAAAAAGCAGTATAACCATATAGTGGAATATTATTGGCAATAAAGAGGAATGAAGTACCTGATATACAGACCACATGTTGGATTCCATGTTTCCATTCATGTTAAATGTCCAGAATACACAAATTTATACAGACAGAAAGTTGATTAGTTGGTCATCTAGGATAAGACGAGGTGAGGGGATAAAGTGGGACTGCCCATGAATAATAGTTTCTTTGAGGGGAATAAAAATATTATAAAATTAGATTGTGGTGATGGTCACACAACCCTGTGACTATACTAAAAGACATTAAATTATACATAATGAATGGGTGAATTGTATGATATGTAGATTATATTTCAATAAAGATGTGTTTCCCAAAATAATGGTGGCTTGGACTATTGTGGTATCCATGTAGATTGTGAGAAGTGATGTGAATTTGTGTATATTTTGAAGGTAGAGTGAGGAGGATTTTATGACATATTGGGAATGGCATGAGAGAAAGCAAGGACTTAAAGATTTTGTTCTAAGCAACTGCAATGATGGAGTGAGCAACTGAGATAGAGAAGAGTGTTGGGGTGCAGTTTTCAATAGTGAATGAAACAGTTCCGTTTGGACCAGCTGAGTTGGAGATATCAATCTCATAGGGAAATGATATATGATAATTCCAGACAGTGAGTTGAACTAGCATTGAAAAATTGGTTGTTAACATATGGAGAGAATTTAAAACCATGAAAATGGATGAGATGACCAAAGGAGTGTAGATAGCTAGAGAAGAGATCTAATAACTGGCCCCAGGACAGTCCAACATTAAAATGTTGGGGAAATGAGAGGAAGAACCCGCAAAGAAAAGACTAACCAGTGTGGGAAGAGGAAAATCAAAAGTGTGTGCTATCCTGGAAACCAAGTGAAGAAAGTGTTTTGAGGACTAGAGAGTGACCAACCATGTCATTTGCTGCTGAAAAGCCAAGTGAAGTGGGCACTAAGATAGGACCATTGCACTTAGCACCCATGCAGCCCCGGGTGACCTTGCCAAGAGCAGTGTTAGTGGAGATGAATGGGCAAGTCTGATTGGGGTACATTTTTAAAAGAATGTAAGGAGGTTAAGTCTCATTTCTATATACCAGCAACAAGAATCAAAAATGCAAGTTCTAAAATATACCATAGGAATACAAATATGAAGTATCTATGAAGAAAATCTAACAAACGTGCTAGAGATCCTTTGTGGAGGAAATGATAAAACTTTGTGGAAGGAGAGCTATGTTTCATTGACAGGTTAGGGTTACTTGATATTGTAAAGATATTTTTTTTACTTGAATCCGTCCTACTGAGTGTAATTCCAATCAACATTCCAGCAGGGTTTTTCATGGAATTTGACAATTCAGTTCTAAAATGTATGAACAGCAATAAGGTAGAAAAACTTACTGTCTCAGATACCAAGCTTACCATACTGCTTATGGTACTTAAAAGAGTATAATGTTAGCACAGAGGTTTGACAAATGGGACAATGGAGCAGAATAGAAAATTCAAAAATGAAACTATACCTATTTGGAAATTTGGTGTATGACAGGTAGCATTGCAGATCAGTGGGGAAAAGTATTACCTTTTTAATAAGAGGTTTTGGACCATGGCTGGTGTAGCTCAGTGGATTGAACCAAAAGATCACTGGTTCAATTCCCAGTCGGGGCACATGACTGGGTTGCAGGCCAGGTCCCCAATGGGGTCCATGAGAGAGGCAACCACACATTGATGTTTCTCTCCCACTTTTTCTCTCCCTTCCCTTCTCTCTAAATAAATAAATAAAATCTTTAAAGAAATAACCGATTTTGGGGGAATTGGTTATCTAGAAAGAAATAATAAAATTAGTTTCCTGCCTCATGTCACACACAAAAATCAATTCTAGGTATGTTAAAGACTTTAAACTTTTAGAAGAACACATAGTTCAGAAGTTCTCAACTGGTAATATCTCCACCCAGGGAACATCTGAAAATGCATTGCAGTGTTTGGGGCTGTTAGAATGACAGGAACAGAGCTAAAGGTATTTGGTACTTAGGGCCCAGGGATGCTAAGCATCCTGCAGTGTGAGAGCCAGCCCCACATAAAGTATAATTGTCCTGCTCTAAACGACAGTAGCCTCTCCACTCACAAAGAAACACTGACATAAGAGAATTCCTCTGTGATCTTGGGATAAGGGAAGACTTTTTTTAAAGAAATGTAAAAAGCACCAACCATAAAGGAAAAGAGTAATAAATTCAATTACATGAAAGTGAAGTACCTCTGTTTACAAAAAAACACCATAAGGTGAAAAGACAAGCCATAAAGTGGATGGATATAGTTAGCACCGAGAACGGAGATATGTATTGGTGTTTGCAATATACAAACTTTATATGCCAATACATAAAGAAAAACTCAGGAGAAAAATGGACAAAATATATAAACAAGCGTTTCACAGAAGAGGAAATCTGAATGCCAAGAGTCAGGAAAAGATGTTCAACCTCATTAGTGATCAGGGAAATGCAAATTAAAACCACAATGAATGACAAAACACAACACAAAATTCCACTTTAATCCACCATATTAAAAAGAAATAATTTATATTAAACAATACTAAGTGTTGTTAGTGAAGATGTGGGGCAGTTGCACTTTTGGCAGGAGTGTATATTGGTCAACAGATTTGGGAAATAATTTGGCAATATGCAACAAATTTGAACATGTGTATACAGTATAACTCATTGATTCCACTCCTAGAAACAAACCTTAAAGAAACTTGGGCAAGTGTACTATAAGGAAAGTTTATAGCAACATGGTTCAAAAGAGAAAAAAAAAACAAACCCTAACACTAGAAACAAGAGATGTTCAACAGTAGCGTGTCTCTATTGTGGGAGACTTACACCAGGGGTGTCCGCCTGCGGCCTGCAGGCTGCATGCATCCCAGGATGGCTGTGAATGCAGCCCAACACAAAATCGTAAATATACTTAAAACATTATGAGATTTTTTTTGTGATTACATGTCACAGTGTATTTATTGTGTGGCCCAATACGACTCTTCTTCCAGTGTGGCCCAGAGATGCCGAAAGGTTGTGTAAGTCTTACACAATGGAATACTAGGCAGCAATGAAAATGAATGAACCACTGCTGTCAATAACAATGTAAAAGGTTCTCAGACACAATTTTGACTATAGACAAATTGCAGAAATGTTCCCTATGACACCAATATTTAAAATGGAAAACCAAGGAAAACTAGAGTATATTGTTAGGGGTACTCATATACGTAAGGTAGATCAAGAAAGCAAGGGGGTGACTTTTTAAAGTTCATGATGCTGGGTACCTCTGGAAGAAAGGCAGGCAGTGGGCTAGAGAGAAGCATGCAGGGAGCTGCAATGGGCTACTCATGTACCATTACGGCAGATAGAAGGTGGGCTCATGGCTGTTGAGCCCACCACTATTATTGTGCTTCACAACTTACATATGTATTTTTCATGTGGAAATGACCTACAGATGTAATTTACATATGTTCAGCGTTTTGTGTATATCAGCTGCATCATTTCTGGAAATAAAGAATGAAGAAGAATTCTCTCCTTCATTCTCCATGTCTCCTCAGGCTTAGTACCTGCAGAAGAGACAAACACTCTCTTTTAAGCAGCTGCATCTGTTCACAGCAGCAGTGTTGCTTTTGGAGGCACAATTCTCCCTGATCTCCTCATCCTGCAGGCCATCAAGCGGAAGGCAGGCTGCAAATGGCACAATGGCTCTCCTCCAGCTAGGTCAGGAGCACAGGAGAAGCACTCCCTCTCTTCTGGTCAAGGGTGTGCTCAGTCACTGGGTCTGCCGACATTGTCATGGGGCAGCAATTGAAATAGCCAGGAGAACACACAGACTGCCACAGAGGGTGCATTTAGGGTTCTGAGAACGTGGGCAGGAAGCACTGAGATAGTACAAGAGAGATGGGATAGCTTTCCAATGGCATCCTCATAGCTCCTGCAATCCTAGACAATTCACTCCCCTTCTCCAGGCCCAAATTCCCCTCTCCCCTTCAGGGTATAACTAGGAGGGCATGATGCACTTTAAAGTCACTTCCAGCAGGAACATTCAACTATTGAAATTCTAAGTCCACTCTAGGGAAAAACAGTTTGCATATTTACTCCTAGTCTCCAGGTCGATGAATAATTAAGGCCCTGTCTATTGATCAGAGCTATTGAAAGTATCACTGAGTTGGTTTTCTGGTAGTGTGGAAAATAAGCCCGCATGCATCTACAAATGGCCATTCTTGAGTAAGCAATTACCATTTACACAATTAGCTTTGAGAATATAAATAGACATAGAAGCAAAACTGTCCCAAGCCTTTGCAACCTGTCCTCCCTCCTCCAGACTGCCTTTGATTACAACAGTTTTTATCTCTTTGGATGTAAACTTCCTTAGGCGTTCTGCCTCATGTGCCATTTTGAGACAGAGAAAAAAACCCTGTGTTTTCTCAAGTTGGATTTGTACTTAACAGCACTTTCCAGAACTACTATCTGTACCAGAAGAGACTTATATGAGCAAAATGAGCTTTGTCATCTGGGATGTGAACTAAGGGTTAAATTAAAGAGACAGCTGTCTACACAACAGGCTAAAATGAAGGGAAGGCTCAGCAGCATTTGTGCCAGCTGCTTCTCACTTTTAGTCCTGCCCACTGTTTGTCTCCCTTCCACCCCTCCGTCCAGGGGTGCTGAGCTGTAAACCTCCCTGAGCTCCTGGGAAGTTTCAAGTGGTGATTTGGGGCTAAAATAATGTAACTCCCTCCTGTCTAACTTCCCCTGTAGAGAAGATGTTTAAGCCTCAAAACTGGAGCTGCAGAGGAAATCTAAAATGTATAAGCCACTCTTTTATCACTTGCAGATAATCACCCTCTCCTTCTTCAACATCTTCTAGGCTTGTTTAAAGCAGTCTTTTCCTCTTAGAACTTTTTCTTTCCCTTAAACTATAGTTTTGTTTTGTTTCTGTTAGCAGCACTTTTGAGGAACTTTTTCTGAAAGAAAGAGAGGCCATGAGTTACTCTGGGTGAGTCACTGTTCTTTAGTCAATGCCGGTGAGAATCTCAAAGATTAACAATTGCCAACGGTGGCTGCAATCCAGTGCACAAACGCTCACATAATTCACCCCCCCTTCCATTTTAGGGTGAAAATAATCAGGGACAAGAAGAGAAGGGGATTTATGAGAATAAATAAGATACTGTCTTACAGCCAAAGCAACATTCAGATTCTCAGCTGGCAGAGGAATTCTTGAGCCTGATCTGTAGTGAAAGCATGAGCAAACCGCTGAATGGAATGCAAAGAGAACCCTTGGCTTAATCTCTGTTCCAGTCAGTCTACAGAAGAGTCTCAGAGCAGTACTATTCCTGGAAGGTGAAGTGCTTACCCATACGCCGCCCCACCCCCAGCATGAGAAATCCAGGCCTCCATGACTGTGCCAGCACCCTGGCTCTTATTTCTGCAGTCCAGTTGCTTGGGTGAAATGGGAGTGTACACTGCCTATGAAAGGACCACTCTGAAAGCGATTTATAAACTGTAAAGTACTAAGGGACATCAGGTGGCCCTGTCACTCACCATTTTTGTTGTATCCTTCACTCCTTCAGTTGTCTTTTCTCATTATTGGACGAAAACCACAGAAATTTGTGGTGAGAGGTCAGGCCCTGCATATAATCAATCATGCCCAAGTCTCAAGGCACAGAAGCATAAATTGGCCTTAATTCTGGATTTCCCAGTCTACACATGGAGAGCATTTGCCAGTCAGCAGCCTCACAAAGATGTCATAGAATGGTCAAGAAATGACCCTAAGAAAGCTTTTGATTGGGGGGTAGTTTTAAAGCCTTTTTGAAGAAAAAAAAACCTCTCCATTTCAACATGCTATCATTACTTCTGCATTAAAGTAAAAACCCGGCTGTTCATATAGCTTTTGGTTTCAATGTCAAGTATCTGATGACTCCTCAAATCTGGGCTCTGAAGTGAGGGGAGGGCAGTCGGGGCAGAGTTGCTGTGCCCAGAGTGACTGGACGGTCAGATCAAAGAGCCAAGCCCCATCCACTTTGTAGGCTGGGGCATCCTTTGGCTGTATTCAAGGACTTCCATCTCTAGCGAGCACCTCGCCCACGCTCTACATGTAACAAACAAAGGACCTTGAAATTTGCGATAAAATGAAATTTAGAAAATAAAAGAACTTCATCGTTCCATTTACCCATCTGCCCATTGCTTATTTTGAGTGTGTACTTAACAGTACTTTCCAGAACAGAGTAATCCCTACGTAGAGACAAAGATGGCTCTAATACCAGGGCATGGGGTGGGGGGGGGAGGAATGTTGCATTCCTTCCCTCCCCATCCTCCTTTTCCCAGAGCTCATCCAGCTGACAGGTGCCAGAAGGGAAGAAATGTTAGCAAATGTTAGTTTCCAGCCCCAAAGAAGCTGTCACAAAAGGGAGACGGAACAAGGCAGCTCATAAAATCCTTCAACTAAGGGATGTAGCGAGACCTATCTAATTACACAAGATTAGAAACAGTTTAACTCGTTGAGAATGTGCTACATGTGAAATGGAACAAAATGACACCTCTGGCACCCTGTAATGATACTGTATTGGGAGGAAAGCACAAAGGGTTTGTTCACGCTATCAGTAACACCAGTTTTTCTCATCCCACATTTTCGACACATCTGGTTTTAATATGGTGGTTTAAGTGAAGCAAGTTAACTTTTCACCCACTGTTCAGGCCCTCGTTTTCTTTCTTCACTGTACATTTCCATTTGGGTTGGCATTGTCCTTCTCTCACACCTCCCCAAGCTAACAAAGGTAAAAGGGGATTCTGTTGAGAAACTTTGCTTATCTCTGGGCTCTTGATTATTTGTTCAAATAGCACTAACAATGATTCGAAAGCAAGAGTAGTCTTTGTTCCAGCTAAATCCAACAGATTTTAGCTCTGTCCTCTGCCTAATGTGTTAAACTACCTACAATGAATGAGAACTCCCTACGTAATCAATGAGTCACTAAGCATCCTGATTTTCACAAATTACAGAATGATCACCTCAGCTACTCTTAACTAGAATCCTCAGGGAATCTGGTATCTGTCTAACGGGTTTCTAGCTAACACAAGAGTAATTGACTATTATGTGCCTGTGTTGGCAAAAACAAGGCATTTGGTGATTATATACTGAAGGTTTACAAGATAGGTCTATTTCCCATGAAAGTAGAACTTTCAAACTACAAAATGAGTTTTCTTTTACACATCCCTTGTCAGAACAGGTTTTACTCCCCCACGACCAGAGAAAGATAGTAGAATTTTGCAAATGCCTATGGTTAAAAACCAAAGTTTAGATTTTGTTAGTGTTTCGATAACAAAAATATTAATAATGTTTACTTTTTTTTTTACCTTCTTTCGATTTGTGCCTTACAGGACTCTGCAAACAGCCAATTTTGTAACTGTAAGCTAACAGGGATGGTCTACTGTGATTATAAGTACAATTTTAATTGTGTTTGATCTTGAATTTTTTTAAGATTTTACTTATTTTAGAGAGGGGAAGGGAGGGAGAAAGAGAGGCAGAGAAACATTGATGTGTGAGAGATACAACAACAGATCGGTTGCCTCTCACAGTCCCCAACTAGGGACCTGGCCCACAACCCAGGCATGTGCCCTGGCTGGGATTTGAACCAGCGACCTTTGGATTTGCAGACTGGTGCTGAATCCACTGATCCACACCAGCCAGGGCTTGATCTTAAATGTTTTAAGGACCTTTTTCTGTGTTCTGAATTCTCTCTGGACTACAGATTGTAGTTGGAAAGAGAGGTACATGAACCATATCCAGCTCCTCTGAAAGATTCAAAGTGTTCCAGGTGACTTCTGATGTATTTTTCTTCTGTCTGAAAGCCATCCAGCGGGGAACTTCTGTAGCAAATGCCTTACCCCCAAGAAGTGACTAATAATGGGGCATTTCATGCTCCTTGGCAAGCCAGTGGGAGTGACGATTTAGAGCACATGTACCATTCAGTGCCTGCAGCGTCACAAGGATGTCTGTGGAGGGCTAGTGCCTCCTGGGTGGAACCATGAATAGGGCTGCCAAGAATTGCTATCTATAGCCTTGACCTAAGAGAAGCACCATTTTCACTACATGCCAAATCAGCAAACCTTCATTAAGAACGTACTATATGCAAAGCCTTGTTAGGCTTCTATAATATTTTCTGTAATTTATTAATAGATTTATTTTTCAAAGTGGTCATCAATCACTAACTGACTACCGCTATACACAGGCATAGTGCTGGGGATACCAAGATAAATCAGAGGTGTGCCCTGACTTATGGAGCTCAGAGTACAGTGTGAGAAAGGAAAAAAATGCCAAGGGGTGTGAGAGTAGAGTTTCCTTGCAAAGAGCTCTGTGAGTGTAGATAAAGGAATGATTAATTCTCTCAGGAGGGATCAAAAGGGCTCACACAGGAGATGATATTTGAGCTATATCCTAAAGGATGGGTAGGATTTCACCAGGCAGACAGAAGATGGGGAAAGAGAATTCCAAGCAGAGGGAACAGCATGTGCAAAAGCTGGTTAAAGTACAGTGGATAGTTCTTTTTAGCATTACTTGAGATGGAAAATAAAAGTTATAGTAATATTGAATTTGGATTTTTTTTTCTCATGATTACACTGCCATTTTTAAATATAAGACATGATATTTTAAGGCAATGACAAGAAAAGGCCTGACAGATTTGAAAATTCTTATTAAGCTGTGATGCTTATCAAACGTCTTGAACATAGCAGGCCCTCAATAAATGCTTGCTGAATGATGAGTCTCGTATCTCCTTCCATTTATAAATTACTACTCTATCAAGGATCAGCTTACAAAGCAAAACTCCTGCCTGTGACTTAGGAATGGATGTTCACAGTTCTGCTCTCTGTCACCCTAGCCTCCTGTACTCTGGAGAAGTACGTCACTGCCACTGGACCTTAACTGTGTTTAGGAGAAGCAGGGAAAACTGCCCTTGGTTTGCATCCTCAGTAACACAGGTTTCTACTTGGAAGGCCTCTATATAATTGAAATCCACACATAGTGCCATTTGAACAGGACAGTCCTCATATTGCTAACATGGGGCTGGTGTCCTAGGAACTTTAGTGCTACTGCCTAATATGGATGGGTGTAGGTCACATTTTAAATACTGTAGTAGAACCTAAACATGATTGATCCAACACTTTATATGGCAATAATAAAGATATGGTTGTCTGCGCTGAACAGCCTCGATAGTGTAATGTGGTATTGCCTGTTCTTTTCTTGTTAAGAAAGAGAAGATAAATTTTTATTGTTTTTATAAATTATGCAATAACCTTTAGGCTAGTGATAAATTTTTGCCTTGAAAATCACTAGGGGCTAGATGTCAGAAAATGCGGTTAGACATAAACCATTTGCAAATTATATGCGAGCACACTTGGATTCCTTTTATTGGGTGTCTGGATCCAGTCCTTGGGAAAATTCCCACCAGGGAATCTTGTTTCATTGTGAATCTCTTTCGTATCAGAAATAAACTTCTTCAGGTTTCAAACCTCAGCACTTATGTCGCTGGCTCTTTCGGGCCTAATCTATGCATAGCTACACCTTTCTAGAGGCCACACCACCAGGCCACAGAATGCACTCTTTCAGCCCCTGCACTGCACTGGGTAAATTGTTTCCACAAATGGTTATTGAGTATCTCCTACATTCAGGCATAGTGCTGGGTTCTAAGAATACAAAAGTAAACAAGACAGCTATATCCTGCCCCCACAGCATCCTCAGCCTAGCGAAAGGGCTTATGATCTCTTTTGGGTCATGGTCCCTTCTGAAAATTTGATTCAAACTGCCTTTACATTACTTAAATATTAGGGTGGCAGTTTCCTGTTTCTCCCCAAAAGGCAAGAACTTTTGTCTCTGATGAGCAGAGTCTTGTAAAATCCAATGCAGGAGGTTATTTTTTCTGAACATTAAACTTTATCCTCTTTGGGAGCCTGTAGCAAGGTAGAAAGAATATGGGTTTTTGAGCCAAACAGTCTGGGACTCTGATCCTTTAACTAACAGTGGGACTTTGGCTACTTTACCTGGTCTCATCAGCTCAGTTTCCTCATCCCTAAAACAGTGATCAGCATACGCACTTTGCAGGATGGCTCTGAAGACTGAATCAGTAGATGTGTACGAAGCACTTCACACAAGATCCATGCTTCATTCAATGTTAGTAAGTGAGAAAACAAGATTTTAAGCCTAGGGCGTTTTGACTCAAAATCCTAGTCTCTGCTTCATCACAAAGGCTCTGAAAATAATGGAGTATATTTAAGCCTCACAAAAACTCTGTCAGGGAAAGAAGCAACACCACAGCTGAAGAAACAAATGAGATAGAAAGGGAGAAATATGCTAATTTTTAGAGACACTTAGGACATCTGTGGCAAAGCCGACACCAACTCCAGAGTCTCAGCATCCTTTTCTGGATGTGAACGCTTAGCATTTCCCTGTGTACTTGCATCGATTTTTTCCACAAGCATTTATTGACTACCACTGTGTGCCCAACTTGATTGTAGGTATTTCTGGTGATTTAAAAGACATGATCCATGCCTTCTATGGGAGAGCTGGTGGGGAGACATAAGCTGTACCCAACAGAAAAAAAGATACAAGACACTGCATAACCAAGGACTAATACTGTAGTCAAAACTAAGTGCATTAATCAACTGGGACTGCCTAGACTGGGTAGCCTAACAGAGATTCAACAGAGATTCATTTTCTCACAGTTCTGAAGGCCAGAAGTCCAAGATCAAGGTGGTCAGCATGGTCAGTTTCTGGTGAAGGTACTCTTCCTGGCTTGTAGATGGTTGGTTGTCTTCTCTCTGTATCTTTACATTGTGGGGAGAGAGAAAAAGAGAGAGCAAGCTCTGTGGTGTCTCTTAGAAAGGTATTAATCTTATGTGAGGGCCTCACTTTTATGGCTTCATATAAATCTAATTATCTGCCAAAGACCCCATCTCCAAATAGATTCACACTAGGGGTTGGGGCTTCAACATATGAATTGGGGGGCACAATTCCATCAACAGCACTAATAACCTTCACAATCATGAGGGATGACTTCTCTTGGCTGAATTTAAAAATTTACTAACACTACTAACATTTTAAAATCCTAATACATAGGTATAGTCATGAAGGCTTTTCATTTTGGAAACAAGTTGTAAATTGTATTCTAGTCACCATAGTGTCACTGCTATGGTTAACTACATCAGCTCTTTCCTAGACCATTGCAAGTCTTATTCCCTCATTCATTCATTCAGCAAGTACAAGTATTGTGTGCTTACTCTGCGCCACACACTGCACGAATCACACCCTAAAGTGCTTACGTGTTAGCTGGGGGACAACACTGAACAAATTAGCAAATTAATAATTTAAATCCAACTGAGATGAGGTCTGCCTAGTAGAAGTAGGGAAGTTGAAAGCATATGACATGGAAACAGTGCCCTAACCTGGCGAAGCATCAGGGAGCCTTCAGTGAAATCAAAGTTGAGTTCTGAAGGCCAAGTGGAGGCAACTAGTCGGAGTGCCTGGAAGAAGAGCTGGCTTGGCAGAGGATGCATCCCATGTGAAGGCCCCTGGTGAGAATAGAGCAGTGCTCCTTTACATAACTGAAGGCGAGAACAGTAAGTGGGAGCTGGGAAATCCAGGGATAGGACGTAAGGTTGGACAGGTAGTCAAGGGCCCAGAAATTACAGTACCTTTAATTACTAAGCCATGGTGAGGACTTAGACTTCTGAGTCTAAGTAATGGGTAGCTATGGAAGGGAAGACCAAGCTCTAGCTGCTCTGACTACCATAACAAAATAGCACAGGCTGGGTGGCTTAAACAACAGGAATGTATTTTCTTGACATTCTGGAGGGTAGTTGTCCCCGGTCAAGATTCATCAGGGTCAATTCCTGGTTAACAGCTCTCTTCCTGGCCTGCAGACAGCCACTTTCTTGCTGTGTCCTCACATGGCCTTTCCTCAGTAGTACATGTGCACGGTGGGGCTAGCAAGGTCTGATGTCTCTTCTAATAAGGACACTAATCCTGTGGGATCAGGGCCCTACCCTTATGACCTTAGTGAATCTTAATTATTTCCTTATTCTAAATACATTCCCATTGGGAGTTAGGGATTCAACAGATGAATTTGAGAGGGACATAATTCAATCCATAGCATTGTGTGTGTTGAATCGCTCTAGCATTTGTGTAGAAAATAGAATACAGAGGTGTAGTAGCGGAACTAGGGTGGCCACTTAGGAGGCTGTTGTGGTAGTCTAGATTCCAAATGCATTTGGTAAGTAGAGCTAACAAGGCTTGTTACTGGGTTAGATGTAGGGTTAAGAGAAAGGGAAGTGTCATGGAAGACCTTCAAGTTCTCTCTTGGGCAACTAAATGAATGGTCGATTGATTGATAATGGGAACACTGCAGGAGATAGTGTGGGTTAGAGGTAAAGGCATCAGTACAAGTCAACTGGTCTCTCTCCCTCCAGTTCTTCCATCCATAATCCATCTTCAGATAAGTTATTTTTGAGCAATGCAACTTTAATCACGTTATCCCCCTGCATCAAATACACACACACACCAAAAAAACACCTCCCAGAGCTTAGAGGTCCAAAAGTCTTAGAAGAGTACACAGCATCATTCTAGACTGGACCCTAATCAGTTTTTTCCTACTATACCTATCCTTCCTCTGTCCTGAACCATGGTTTAGGCATGCTTTTGACCAAGATATGCCTTCTACCAGGGATGTTCTTTCTTCCTCATGGCTTCCTGATGAAATCTTACTCTTCCTTCAAGCTCCAGCTCCCATGTCATCTGCTGATGAAGTCCTCCCTATCCACTCCCCCCTTCTTTCTCTGAGATCCTATAGTATGTGATATATAGTTATCTGACATTGTATCATACTGCATTGTAATTCATTTACTCATCTCCCCAACTAAACTAAATGCAAGGGTAAATGCTGTGTCTGCTACTTGTGTCCATCTCCAATTCCTACACAATGCCTGGAGACAGACAGGAGGTACTCAGATATAATGATAGTGATAATAATATCAAACATTCATAGACTGATTACTACGTGCCCAGCACCATTCAAAGTGTTTTAGATATATTTACTCATCTGTATTCTTAATAATTCTATTATCTCCATTTCACAGATGGCTTGCCCAACTTGTCACAATGAGTAAGTGGCAAAGCCAGGATTCAGACCCAGGCAGGCTGGCTCTGGGGTCTGAGCCCTTCACCACTGTACTACTGCACAGGATTCCAGTGGTTTTTGTTGCTCAAATGATTGGCTCTTGCTCTTCAGACTCTCCTTCCAGCAGGGCAGTATTCATCTCTTCCCTCCCCACTGTTTCCTTGTCTGTAATTTACTTAGAGCCTGGGAGCTGCTTTCATGATGACACCAGGAGGCAGGGGGATTCCAGAGGCTACAGCAGAAAGAGACGTATAGAAACACCCCCTGCCTCCTCCATCATTCACTTTTGTCCTACAACCCCATTCCCCAGGCACTAGATACATGCTTCCTTCTGCCTTAGGAAAAAAACAGAAGATTTCCCTCCCTCCTTCCAGTTTCATTTTTCTACCCTACTTGGCTGCCAGCTCCTCCCTGCTCAACCTTTCGTAGCCTAGGAACTAGGCTTAGCTAATTCCTGGAAACGCCAGTTCACACACAGGCTCAAATTGAGTGTGTGCCCTACAATACCCCGAACTGTGCCTGTCTCATTTTGTTCCACCTGGTGTTTTGTTTCTGAGGGAGACTGGAGTTTTCGATTTTGAGTCCCTCTCAGCCAGCTCAGCTCCAGAGCGGGCCCCTCACCACCACCCCTAGACTAATATAGCAAACACAAAGAGAAGGTGGCAGGTAGGGTAAAAACTGCACAATTATGTTCATTCTTCCACCTTGCATTTTCTCAGCACTTAGAAATCTGGTTTTGTGCTGTTTTATTTAGATTTTGAGAATTTTTTGAAGGGTACAATGATATAGGGCAAAAACCATGGTTCCTGGAATCAGATACACTAACCACTTACTGTGTGACCCAGGGAAGTTATTTAACCTTTCTGTGCCTCAACTTCCTCATCTGTAAAATGGAGCTAAGGTGGTACCTATTTGATTGGGTATTTGTAAGGATTTAATGAGTTAACCCATGTGAAACACTTAGAACTATATTGTACATAATAAGTGCTCAGTGACCATTAGCTGATATTATTTTTTAGTACAGTATAGTAGCAGCCAAAAATATAACAAATGCACATACTCCCACCATTCAGAATTGAAATTGGTTAAGATTTTTTCTTAGCTTTATGTTTTTCTTAAAAATAAATTATTATAGTAAGTTTAATATCCTGTGTCCCTCATAACCAGTCCCATCCTGCTCCCAAAGGCATCATCATGAATTTGATGTGTATCTTTCCAGTCCATTTTCACAGTAATCAAAAACAAGATTTGGTGTGGGGAGGGGGATGGGTTGTTTTTTTTTTTAATTTACGAAACGATACCATGGTGTAGATAATCATTTTGCAACCTGCTTTTTTCATTCAATGTTGTTTTTGAGGTCTGTCCACTTACATTTAGTTCAGTCCATTCAACTGCTCTATGGTATCTCTTTATATGGATAGTCTATGTTTTATTTATCCATTTACATCTGTATGGACATTTGAATCAGTCCTCATTTTTGCTACTGAATTCAGACAATTGCAATGAGCATTCTGTACTTGTCTCCTTGGGCACATGTGCAAGTTGCTGTGGAGCACAGAGATGCAAATGGCATCGCTGGGTCTTAGGATCTATCCATTTTCAATTTTTTTCTAGATGCTGCAGATGAGCAGAGGCAGTAGAGTACAGTGAGGAAGAACATGACCTGGGTCCAATAGATCTAGGCTCACATCCCAGTTCTAATACTTCCTCAGCTGCATGACTCTGAGCAATTCTTTGTGCTGCAGTTTGCGTATCTGTAAAATGAGAATAGTCCATACCTCTTAGGTTTGTTGTGTGCATTAAGTGGGATCAGGCATTTAAGGTGCTTTAGTGACTAAAATATGATAAGCTATTTTGTTTTTTTACTATGTTTTATCACCCATTTCTCCCTCAAATATGAGAGTAAAACTTTTGTAAAATAGAAATATATGTGAATAGAAAACATTCTGCAAGGACATTCATCAAAATGTTAACTGGTGTTAGAAATATGAGTGATCTTTTTTCTTCATCTAAAAAAAATCCTCCACATTTTCTACAAATGAAATGTATAACCTTTGTCATTAGAAAACAAAATCACAGTAATTACAATTTTTAGTGAAAAGGAGCATAACAAAATTGAGAGTTTTTTTTTTTTAATTTCCCTTCAGGTGAGCAGGGATACTGCAAGAGCAGTGGATGAGGTCTTAAATAGTTTTCCTTCTGCACAGCAAACAACAACAACAACACAAAGTCACTCTCCTGAATGGGAGAAGATATTTGCAAATGATACTTCCATTTAGGAATTAATACCCAAAATATAAAAAGATCCATATGTCTCAACAACAACAACAACAACAACAATAACAACAACAATCTGATTCACTAATGGCAAAGGAGCCCTGGCCAGCGTGGCTCAGTTGGTTGGAGTGTCACCCACAGACCAAAAGGTTTCGGGTTCAATTCCTGGTCAGGACACTTGCCTGGGTTGTGGTTCAATCCTGGCTGGGGTGCCTACAGGAGGCAACCGGTTGATGTCGCTCTCATCACATCGCTGTCTCTCTCTCTCTCTCTCCCTTTCTCCCTTCCTCCTCCCTTCTTCTCTCTCTAAAAGCAATGAAAAAATGTCCTTGGGTGAAATTAAAAAATAAAAGTTTGAAAAAGAGGGCAGATGATCTGAAAAGACATTTTTTCCAAGGAAGAAATGCAGATGACAAATAGGCACACACCCCTATGATTATAGCAGTATTATTTACAGTAGCCAAGTGCTGGAAGCAACCTAAGTGCCCATCAGCAAATGAGTGGATCAAAAATCTGTGATACATTTACACAATGGAAATCTATGCAGCAGAGAGAAAGAAGGAGCCCCTATCCTTTGCAACAGCATGGATGGAACTGGAGAGCATTATGCTAAGTGAAATAAGCCAGGCAGTGAGGGACAAATACCATATGATCTCACCTTTAACTGGAACATAATCAACAAAAGAAAAAAGCAAACAGAATATAATGAGAGACATTGAAATTTAGAACAATCTGACAGTAACCAGAGGGCAGGGGGGAGGGAACAATGGGGGGAAGGGTTTTCAGGAACTACTATAAAGGACACATGGACAAAACCAAGGGGAAGGGTGGAAGCAAGGGAGGGAGGTGGGTTTGGCTGAGGTTGGGGGGGAGTTGTGGGGTGAAAATGCAGACAACTGTAATTGAACAACTGTAATTGAATTAAATGATTTAAATAAATAAATAAATAAATACAAAAAAAAGAAAAGGACAAAAACTATGTGATTTTCATCCATATGTGGAATATAAAAAAAAGAAGTAACAAACGAACTAACAAACAAAACAAAAACAAACTCATAGATATAGACAATGGAATGGTGGTTAGCAGAGGGGAAGGAGGGAGGAGGAGGGTGAAGTGCATAAAAGGGATCAAATATATGGTAACTGATGGAAACCATGCTTTTGGTGGCAAACACACAATAGATTATACAGATATCGAATGATACTGTTGTACACCTGAAATTTATATAATGTTATTAGCCAAAGTTTCTTCAGTGAAAAATATTTTTTTAAAATAAACAAGAAGAAGTAGCTTTATAAAAGTTTAGAAACCATCTCAATGCTTACCTGCAGAGAATTGGTTAAATATAGTATATTGTGAAAGGATTTCCAAGATAATCTGGTTAAATTAAAAATGCACACAAGGCAAGTGTGTAAAGCATGTTATCATGCGGTGTTAAAATTACTGGTAAGGGAACTGGGTGACCAGGGCATGGCAGTTTCATCCTTTCCCTAAATATTCTTTTCTGCCTTTTGGATTTTGTGCTGTATGCATCTTTTACTTTCTCAGACTTTTTAAATAAAATACTTTTACTATACCTTAGGCTGGAATTTAATGTTTTTTGCAGTTATTGTCGCTGTCTCCTCAACTGCTTCAATCTAGCTTCCTAAGTTAGAAAAAAGAGGCTAGAACAAGGCTCTTACTTGCCCAGGCATCTGGCTGGAGAACCTCAACTCACACCAGCTATGCTGCTGCCCTACCCCCAATGCAAAAAATGGTTGAAAGTAAACCAGGCACAGAAGAACAGAAAGCGGTTCTAGGAGAGCACAGCAACCTGGAGTGGGGTGCATGTGTGTGTCTGTCTGTGCACAACTACAAACAATATGTGAAAAATGTAAAGTAGAGAATGGTAAGAGATGTAGTTTGAGAGGTGTGTTGGGGCCAGGCTATGAAGCCATGTTTTAGGAGTCAGGCAGAGTAGCTTAGACCATCCAAACTGTGGTATAAATAAAGGGTTTACACTAAGGGAGTGAAAAGATCCAATTTGCATTTTTGAGAGTTTCTGTGGGCTGCTATACAAAGGATGACTTTGAGAGATAGGAAAAGCCACTCAGAAGCTGTTAAGAAATGAAGGCCTGGGCTTCTGGTCAAGGTGGAGGCGTAGGTAGGCCTTGCCTCATTGCACAACCATAAGAAGGAACACAACTAACTTAAAAATGAAAAACAGCCAGAACTGCCAGAAAATCACCCAGAAAAACACCCAGAACTGTACAGAAGTCTGACAACCAAGGATTTAAAGAAGCTGTATTCATCCAGATGGGTAGGAGAGGTGGAGACAGGGTGTCTGGGCAGAGAGGACTCAGTATGGCAGAGGTGAGCTGGGGCAGAGAGGCAGAGATGCAGCCAGGCAGCGAGGCAGCCTGTGGAAGGGCAGCTTCATGTTCATGTGTGGTAGATAAAAATCAGGGGGACATCTTGTGAGCAATAGAATCCAGCCCCAGGCCAGACTGCACAGCCCAGGGCAAGTGCCAGGAAAAGAAAGCCTCTTAACATCTGGCTGTAAACCCATTAGGGGTTGGGGTGGAGGAAGACCCTGCCAGAGAGCCCAGAACATACACAAACCCACCCACCCTGGGAACCAAAACCAGGACAGCAGCTGAAAGGGTGCCAGTCGCACACGGGAAGTGGGTGAAGTCACTAGAGATAGGATAAGGGCCAGGCAAGCCCTGAGAAGTCATCCAGCTGCAGCATTGTCCTCTCTTTGACCAACCCCCCACAGGGAGACATGGTTGCCCCACCCTGGTGAATACCCAAGTGTCCACCCCGTACAACTTAACAGGTGTGCTAAAATGGAATCAAAGTGGCTCTACCTAGTACACACACACACAGGGAGGCTGCCAAAATCAGGAGACAAAGAAATATGACCCAAATGAAAGAACAGAACACAACCCTAGAAAAAAAACTAAGCAATGCAGAGATAGCCAACCTATCAGACACAGAGTTCAAAACACTGGTGATCAGAATGTTCAAAAATCTTATTGAACATGGCAAAATCATAAGGGAAGAAATGAAGGCTCTACTAAGGGAAATAAAGAAAAATCCACAGGAAACCAACAGAGAAGGGAAGGAAACTGGAATTCAAATCAATGATTTGGAACATAAGGAAGAAAGAAACACTCAGCCAGAACAAAATGAAGAAACAAGAATTCAAAAAAATAAGGAGAGTTTAAGAAGATTCTGTGACATCTCCAAAAGGGCCAATATCCAAATCATAGGGGTGCCAGAAGAAGAGGAAGAGCAAGAAATTGAGAACTTATTTGAAAAAATAATGAAAGAAAACTTCCCTCATTTGCCAAAGGATATAGACATACAAGTCCAGGAAGCACAGAGAGTCCCAAACAAGTTGGACTCAAAGAGGGCTATACCAACACACATCATAATTAAAATGCCAAACGTTAAAGATAAAGAGAGAATCTTAAAAGCAGCAAGAAAAAGCAGAGAGTTACGTACAAAGGAGTGACCATAAGACTGTCAGCTGATTTCTCAAAAGAAACTTTGCACGCAAGGGACTGGCAAGAAGTATTCAAAGTGATGAAAAGCACGACAAGAACCACCTAGATTACTCTATCCAGCAAAGCTATCATTTAGAATGGGAGGGCAGATAATGTGCTTCCCAGACAAGAAGAAGCTAAAGGAGTTCATCATCACCAAGCCTTTATTATATGAAATGTTAAAGGGACTTATTTAGGAAAAAGAAGATCAAAACTATGAACATTAAAATTACAACAAACTCACAGCTATCAACAACTGAATGTAAAAAAACAAACTAAGCAAACAACTTAGAATAGGAATAAAATCATAGATGTGGAGATCATTTGGAGGGTAATCAGCTGGGAAGGGAGAAGAGGGAGAATGCAGGAAAAGGTACTGGGATTTAGAAGCATAATTGGGTAGGTACAGAATAGACAGGGAGAGGTTAAGAACAGTATGGGCAATGGAGAAGACAAAGAACTTATATGCATGACCCATGGACATGAACTAAGGGGGAGGACTGCTGGAAGGAAGGGGGGAACAGGGTGGAGGGGGGCAAAGGGGGAAAAATTGAGACAACTGTAATTATAATCAATAAAATATACTTTAAAAAAAAGAAATGAAGGCCTGAATTAAAAGTGTGAGGTAGGACTTGAATCCAGGCCTGCCTGATTCCAAAGATCAAATGCTATTTCTCCATACAACACACTGCCTGAAGAAATGAACAATTGAATTCTGTTGCACCAGCTCTCTGCACACTAATACGGGAGGTATTACCAGCATCTTCATTTACATTAAGACGAAAAGGAAAAGGCCACCTCTTAATAAATCCTGTGGATTCACAAAAGCAATTCCATTTAAAGGAGGAAACCTCAAAATATATGCTGTCACCTTCCTGATCTGGATATTTTCATTAGGTACTCTTACTTACAACATCATGGGGGAACAGGAAGTTTGCATCCTTCCTTGTTCTTTAAATATTTTGCTTTACTATTATTATAAATTATCCAGTACACTTTACACTTCAGGTGTTGAAACTTTTAAATTAGAAGCGTACCGTCCATGAATTCTTAATTTCAAAAAAAAGGAATGTAAATAACACTAACATTGTCACTAACATATTTTGATCTTTAATTACTCATAAGGCAATTCAAGAATCCAGGGTGTCCCCAGATCAATGTTAAGAATATCATTGTCATATGCTCCTAATAAAAAGGGTAGGGTTTATTCAGGCTGTATCTATCCTCAGGTTCTTATACACAGCAGACATTCAATGAATGAATTGGATCAATGAATGAACGATAGAGGATGTATAGCAGTAGACGGGATAGACCCTTCTGATCCTATACTTTTCCCAGTAGCAGCTTGAATGCCTATTTATTTATTTCTCTTATAAATAGAATACAGAATACCAAGGCTGAGAAGATTGATCTATAGGAGCTTTTGTGGGGGAAGATGAAAGAAAACATTTAATGATCCTTAATTTTTTGGAAACAACTTTATCAAGATATACATAACTTATCTTGATAATTTAGACAATTTATCAAGAATAATAAAGAGAATTTATCAAGATAATTCTCAACTATATAATTCACCCACTTAAAGTGCACCACTCAGTGCTATTTAGTATACTCACAACGTTGTACAATCATTACCACTATCTAATTCCAGGACATTTTTGTACCCCAAAAGAAATTGTATACCCACTAGTAGTCAATCTCATTCTTCTCCCTCCACCCCCACCAATCCTAGTGACAACTAATCTACTTTTGTATATATAGATTTGCCAATATAGAATAGGCAAATCTATATTTGGACATTTCATATGAATGGAATTCTACAATATATGGTCTTTCCTCACTGGCTTCTTTTACTTAGCATAATGTTGTCATCGTTCATCACATTGTAGCATCTATCAGTACCTCCTTTCTTTTTATAGGAGCTTTCTGAGTCAATAATTTGTGGTTTAGGTTATCGCAGCATTTCCTACATTTTGGACAACTAAAGGAATTCATCTGAAACTGAAGAGAAGCCAGCATGAATACAACCCAGAATGAATGAGATTACATCCATCCTCATATTTGGCAGTGGCATAGTTGTGCCGAGCCAAAGATCTGTCTTAATAAGATGGTGAGCCCAAGTTATGTATTGTGACCTCCTGCTGGCACTGGTCTAGTCTAGGAAGGGCTCATGGGTGCTGGTGGGATGAGGCAAGCACCTCATAGTTTGTGTTTCTGGCTTGGGCAGAGCTTGGGTGCAATTCCTCATCTTCAGACATCTGAGAAAAGTATGTCGGGGATCTCTTGGTTCCATTTGTTCTGTTTGCCAGTAGGCAGAGTACACTGCACTGTGCAGACAGGTTAGACAGTTTATTGTAGGCTGATGAAAGCAAATTAAAAAACCATCAGCTTGGTGGGAAACTAGCTCAGAATCCAATCCAAATGTCAGATGAAATATTTACACAGCCAGGAGATAAACCAAGGGAAACAGTGTGCCCTTTGTGTGTGCCTCTGAGTGTGCAGGCACACACAGAGCTGCTGACCATTTGTCAACTTCCAAGATTTATTCTGCTGCTTCTGGCAAGGGACAGCCTAATGATTTAATAGCTTGTCAACACCTACACAGAGAAACAAGGACTGGCACTTCCTCGTTTTTTATTTTCTTTGCTTTAAATAGGAATTCCTATTCTAAGTCACTGGAACCTGGAAATCAGACTGTCAGGTTTTTCTTGACTTGAGTGCACAGTTCCTGAATTTGAGCATGATGAATGTTATAACTTTCCTGTTATACAAACACAGGGTTGCTACCCTTTCAGAAGAACCCTTTGAGTTCATGTCCTAAAGCCTGAGTGTTTGCTTCAGGCCGTTGCTGTGAGCCAATTTCAAATGGAGTGAAACTGTTTTGTTTCTGTCCCACGAACCTCTTGAGTTGAATGCCTGTTTGATCAATCCAGTGCCTAGTTGCCACATTTACATTTGCGATGGAAAAGTGATTTAGTGTATTTAATGGGGAAGAAGACTGGACTTCTTGTGCCGAGTAGTATTCTCCAGGCATCCTTTGGCAGTTGTACGTTTCCTGAAAGCAGCAACCATGTCCTCTTCAGCTCAGCAAACTCTACAGTGCCTAGTACAGCATCCAGCACACAGTCACCTTACTTGACTGGTTTTCAGACAATTCAACCATGATCTAGTGATTAGAATAGAATGACAACTTAACCAGAGGGCTACACTTTATATTAGAATAATACTTATGGTATACTGGGCCTTTATCCCAGATAGAGGTAGTATAGTGAAGTGGCATAGAGCTTTACTTTTCAAACTTCGATATACATGTTATATTATATAGGGCTTGTTAAATGCAAATGCTGATTCAATAAGTCTAATTGGAGCCTGAGATTGTGCCTTTCTTGCAGGCTCCCTGTGACACAATACTGCCATTCCAATGACCACAGTTTGAGTAGGATCTATAGCTATGTTGTCCAATATGGTAGCCACTAGCACTTGGAATTTGGCTAGTCCAAATGAGATGTGTTATACGTGTAAGCTACACATTAGAATATAAAGACTTAGTAAGAAAAAGGTAAAATATCTTATTAATAATTTTATATTGATTACATGTTCAAATGATAAAATTTTGAATAATTAGGTTAAATAAAATACTGGGGTGAGCAAAAGTAGGTTTACAGTTGTAATAAATAAATAAATATTGTATACAAATAAATAACAATACACTAATTAAAAAATAAGAATACAAGAATAAACTCTGTTACGCATACTCACAACTGTAAACCTACTTTTGCCCACCCCTGAATATTCTTAAAATTAACTTTGCCTGTTTCTTTTTACATTTTTGTGTTTGTTTTTACTATCTTCCCTCTGCTATACTTAACATCCCCATGTCTATTTTAGAACTACCAATTTGTACCTCTCAATCCTTCCACCTTTTTCACTCACTCCGCCCACCCACCCACCTCCCATCTGACAAGCATCACTTGGTTCTCCATATCTATGAGCTTCTTTTTGTTTTGTTTGTTCATTTATTTTGTTTTTTAGACTCTACCTATAAGTAAAATCATATAGTATTTGTCTTTTCCTGTTTGACTTCTTTCATTTAACATAATACCCTCTAGGTCCATCCATGCTGTTGCAAACAACAAGATTTCATTCTTTTTTATGGCCAAGTCATATTCTAGTGTATATATGTATCATACCCTCCTTATCCAATTGTCTCTTGATGGACACTTAGGTTGCTTCCATATCCTGGCTATTGTAAATAATTCTGCAATGAACATATTGGTACATATATCTTTTCAAATTTGTTTTTTATATTTCTTTGGATAAATACCCACAAGTGGAATTGCTGGGTCATAAGGTAATTACATTATTAATTATTTGGGGAACCTGCATAATGTTTTCCATAGGGGATACAACAATTTATAATCCCACCAAGCACGCATGAGAGTTGCCTTTTCTCTACATCCTCATCAAAACTTGTTATTGGTTGATTTATTGATGATAGCCGTTCTGACACATGTGAGGTGATATCTCATTGTGGTTTTAATTTCCATATTTCTCTGATGATAAGTTACATTGAGAATCTTTTCATATGTCTATTGGCCATCTGTATGTCCTCTTTGGAGAAATGTCCATTCAGGTCTTCTGCCCATTTTTTTTTTCAACCTAACTTTTTTAAAAAAATATATTTAT
The DNA here is from genome assembly GCF_022682495.2 of Desmodus rotundus. Classification (NCBI taxonomy): domain Eukaryota; kingdom Metazoa; phylum Chordata; class Mammalia; order Chiroptera; family Phyllostomidae; genus Desmodus; species Desmodus rotundus. The sequence goes on along the minus strand of NC_071400.1, from coordinate 9,076,495 downwards.
TGATTATGCTATTACAGTTGTCCCATTTCCCACCCCCCTCACTCCACTCTATCCTGCCCACCCCCTCCCTCCCACATTCCCCCCCTATAGTTCATGTCCATGGGTCATACTTATAAGTTCTTTGCCTTCTACATTTCCTACATTATTCTTACCCTCCCCCTGTCTATTTTCCACCTATCATCTATGCTACTTCTTCTCTGTACCTTTACCCCCCTCTCCCCCTCCCACTCCCCTATTGACAACCCTCCATGTGATCTCCATCTCTATGGTTCTGTTCCTGTTCTAGTTGTTTGCCTAGTTTGCTCTTGTTTTTGTTTTAGGCGTGGTCATTAATAACTGTGAGTTTGCTGTTATCTTTACTGTTCCTATTTTTGATCTTCTTTTTCTTAGATAAGTCCCTTTAACATTTCATATAATAAGGGCTTGGTGATGATGAACTTCTTTAACTTGACCTTATCTGAGAAGCACTTGATCTTCCCTTCCATTCTAAATGATAGCTTTGCTGGATACAGTAATCTTGGATGTAGGTCCTTGCCTTTCATGACTTGGAATACTTCTTGCCAGCCCCTTCTTGCCTGTAAGGTCTCTTTGGAGAGATCAGCTGACAGTCTTATGGGAAGTCCTTTGTAGGTAACTGTCTCCTTTTCTCTTGCTGCTTCTAAGATTCTCTCCTGTTTAATCTTAGGTAATGTAATTATGCTGTGCCTTGGTGTGTTCCTCCTTGGGTCCAGCTTCTTTGGGACTCTCTGAGCTTCCTGGACTTCCCAGAAGTCTATTTCTTTTGCCAGATTGGGGAACTTCTCCTTCATTATTTGTTCAAATAAGTTTTCAAGTTTTTGTTCTTCCTCTTCTCCTTCTGGCACCCCTAGAATTCGGATGTTGGAACGTTTCAAGATGTCCTGGAGGTTCCTATGCCTCTCCTCATTTTTCCGAGTTCTTGTTTCTTCATTCTTTTCTGGTTGGATGTTTCTTTCTTCCTTCTGGTCCACACCGTTGATCTGAGTCCCAGTTTCCTTCGCATCACTATTGGTTCCCTGTACATTTTCCTTTGTTTCTCTTAGCATAGGCTTCATGTTTTCATCTGGTTTTCGAATAGATTCAACCAATTCTGTGAGCATCTTGATAACCAGTGTTTTGAACTGTGCATCCGATAGGTTGGCTATCTCTTCCTCACTTAGTTGTATTTTTTCTGGAGCTTTGAAGTGTTCTGTCATTTGGGCCATTTTTTTTTTTTTTTTTTTTTTTGGTCTTGGCACATCTGTTACTTTAAGGGGCGGAGCCTTAGGTGTTCCCCAGGGCGGGGTAACACTGGTCGCTGGGCTGTGACACTGTACGTGGGGGAGGGGCCGAGAGGGAGCAATGGCGCCCGCTCCCCTCTCCACCGGATTTCAATCTTTCACTCCGCTACCTACAATCAAACTGGGCCCCTCTGGTGCTGGTTCACGAGTGGGTGGGTTTGTGCACGCCCTAGGCCCCTGTGGGTCTCTCCAACGACCTCTCCTGTGAGGCTGGGAGTCTCTCCTGCTGCCGCCCCAACCCCCAGGGGCGTTTTCAATCAGAGGTTTGAGGCTTCAATTCCCCGCGCTGGAGCCCTGGGTTGCGCGATCTGCTTTGTTCCCCGCTGTTTGTCCGGTTTATCTGTGCACGAATATGGGGCCACAGGGTGACACCCACCGTTCTGCCTGCCCCGCTCTCCACCACTCTGAGTCCGGCCCTCTCGGTTCATCTGTGAGCGAATGTGGGGCCGCAGGGTCTGCCGGTGGTCAGACTGCCTGCCCCGTTCGTCCCACACTCCGCCAGTCTCAGTCCCACCACGGGCCACGAGAGTCCTCTCCGCCCCGGCTGCCCGTCTCCGCCCCTCCTACCGGTCTGGATGAATGTTTATTTTTTATTTCCTTGGTGTCGGACTTCCTTGCCGTTCGATTTTCTGTCAGTTCTGGTTGTGCGAGGAGGCGCAGTGTGTCTACCTACGCCGCCATCTTGGTTCTCTCCTGCCCATTTTTTTAATTGGATTCTCTGGGGGGTTTTTGGTGTTGAGTTGTATGCATTCCTTATACATTTGGATATTAACCTCTTATCCAATACATCATGGGCGAATATCTTCTCGCATTCAAAAGGTTGTCTTTTCTTTGGTTGATGGTTTCCTTTCCTGTGCAAAAACTTTTTAGTTTGATGTAGTTCCATTTTTTAAAAAATAATTTTTAATGTATTGATTTTAGAAACAGGGAGGGATGGGGAGATAGAAAACATTGATTTGTTGTTCCACTTATTTGTGCACTCATTGGTTGATTCTTGTATGTGCCCTGGCCAGGGATTGAACCCACAACCTTGGCATATCAGGATGATGCTCTAACCAACTGAGCTACCCAGCCATTTGTTTATTCTTTCTTTTGTTACCCTTGCCCTAAGAGATATATCAGAAAAAAATATTGCTAAGAGAAATGTCAGAGATTTTACTTCCTATGTTTTCATCTAAAATAGTTTTATGGTTCCTGTCTTACATTTAAGTCTTTAATCTATTTTGAGTTTATTCTTGTGTATGGCATAAGAAAATGATCTAGTATCACTTTTGTGCATATATCTGTCCAGTTTTCCAACGCCATTTATTGAATAGATTGTTTTTACCCCATTTTGTATTCTTTGCCTTTTTTTGTCATAGATTAAGTGACCAAAAAGGTGAGGATTTATCTCTGGGCTCTGTGTTCTGTTCCACTGATCTGTCTGTTTTTATTCTAGTACCATGCCATTTTGATTACTATAACCTTGTACCTTAGTTTTTATTATGTTGATTGATTTTTATTGAGAGAGAAAGGAAGAGAGAGACAGAGGTAGAGAAACATTGATGTGAAAGAGAAACATCAGTCAGTTGCCTCTCACACATGCCTCTACCGGAGACTGAATCCACAACCTAGGCATGTGCCCTGACCAGAAATCAAACCTGTGATCTTTCGGTTTATTGAACGATGCTCCAACCAACTGAGCCACATTGGCCAGGGCTATAGTATAGTTTTATATCAGGTAGCACAATACCTCCAACTTTGTTCTCTCTCAAGACTGCTGTGGCCATTTGGGGTCTTTTCTGGGTTCCATATAAATTTTAGAATTATATGTTCTAGTTCTCTGAAAATGCCATTTTTTTTTTTGGTAGGAATTGGATTGAGTCTATAGATTGCTTTGCACATTATGAACATTTTAATGATATTAATTCTTCCTATCTGCCAACACAGTATATTCTTCCATTTATATGTATCTTCTTCAATTTTTTCTTCAATGTTTTATAATTTTTTGAGTACAGGTATTTTTTTTTAATTGTATTTATTCTCAGAGAGAGGGAAAGGGAGAAAGTGAGAGAGAAATATAGATCAGTTGCTTCTTGCACATGCCCCAACTGGGACTGGGCCCACAAACCAGGAATGTGCTCTGACTGGGAATCAAACTGGTGACCTTTTGCTTTGTGAGATGACACCCACCCCAGTGAGCCACACCAGTGAGGGCTTGAGTACAGGTCTTTTACCTCCTTAGTTACATTTATTCTTAGGCATTTTATTTTATTTTTTTGATGCAATTGTAAGAGGGATTGTTTTCTTAATTTCTCTGTATATTAGTTCACTGTTGGATGTTTTCTGCTACCTTTTCCTCCAAATCAATTATTCATTCCTCTGCTTTATCTAATCTGATGTTGATTCCTTCAAGTGCATTCTTTATTTCAGTTATTGTATTCTTCATTTTTGACTGGTTCTTAGTTTTATTTGTATGTCGTTTTATATCCTTACTATCTCTTTTTTGAAGTTTTCACTAAGTTCTTTGAGTAATCTTATAATCAGTGTTCTGAACTCTGTATCTGGTAGATTGCTTACCTACATTTCATTTGGTTCTTTTTCTGGAGTTCTGTCCTTTCATCTGTGACATGTTTTTTGGTCACCTCATTTTGGATGCTTCTCTGTGTCTGTTCTTATGTATTAGGTAGATCTGCTGCATCTCCCAGGCTTGGCCAGGTGGCCTTAGTTGAAAGAGTCCTTAACAAACCAGTGGCACAGGCTCCATGATCACCTGAGCCAGGTTCTCCAGTAGTGTCCTTTGCATGCATTGTGGGTGTCCTCCTGTTGTCATTTAGCCTTGATTGCTATGGACACATCATTGGGTGGGATTGACTGTCAATCTGGCTGACTCTGAGTATTGGCCACCACAGTGTACATGCCTGTGTGAAGGGGCTGACCTCACAGAGTGTAATATGCCCCAGTGTCCTCTGGTGCCTGCTGAGACCACCTTTTGGCTGTGCCACCTGTGGAGCTAATTGGGTGGTTCTCTGTTGTGGTCTGAAACTGGCCACTGAGTATGTTTATCTTGGGGCCTCTTGGGAGAGGCTCTGGTGCAGACCAAGGTCAACTACTGCCTGTGATCAACCTGGTGCTCCATAGTAGGAGCTACAAAGCAGTTGTGCTGGGCCTGGAGGCATGTGAGAGAGGCCACTCTGGGAACCGAGGCTGGCTGCCACCAATACTGGGCCTGGGGCCACTTAGAAAGAGGCACAAGGCATGCTCCCACCTGCCACCACCTAACAGCTACCAATAAGGTTCAACCACTGAAAGAGCCATGGGCAGTATGCAAGTTGGGTGAGGCAGGGTAGGGTGACTGATGTTCACCAGGTTAATGCAGACTGAGATTTGGCTGTGTGAAGTTAGGACTCAACATGGCAAATATGGCACCCACCTGCTGCTTGTGTGGGAGGAGGGCTCAACACAGGAAGAATGATAGCTGTCCCTCCAGCTTTTGCCCTGAAGCCACACAACTCAGTTACTGATTTTATGTCTCTCCCCTCAATCCCTGCCAGACATTGTCCCTTTGCAGAAGCCCAGAGTGAGAGCCTGTGAACAAGGGAGTCTGTGCATAGACCCTTTAAGAGGATGTCTGGGTTTCCAGCAGGCTGCCATCTCACCAGGACAGATGGAATCTGCTGATTTTTATAGCCAGATATTGTGGAGCTCCTCTTTTTGGCATTGGTGCAGTGCTCTGGGCTGGGTAGCTCATTGTGGGACTGGAGATCCCTTGCTCCTCAGGGTGGACCTCCAAAGCTGAGATATCCATCCTGATTCTCAACCACCACATGTGGGTCACCTTGTTTTGCATCTCTGCCCCTCCTATCAGTTTTGACATGGCTTCTTCTTTATATCCTTAGTTATAGGACTTCTGTTCAGCTAGCCTTCACATAGTTCTCCAGGTTGATTGTTCTATAATTCCGTTGTAATTCTGATGTGGTCCTGGGAGAAGTCAAGCACAGTATTTACCTACTCTGCCATCTTGACTGGAATTCTCCTCTTTTACTTTTAATATGACTACTCAAAAAATGTTTAATTTTATATGTGGCTCACATTATATTTCTAACTATCACTAGTCTAGAGCAGCAGTCAAAAACTTTTTCAGTAAAGGTCCAGGCAATAAATATTTTAGGCCTTTCAGGTCTTCTAGTCACTGTAGCACTATGCAGAAAAGCAGCCATAGACAATACACAAATGAATGAGCATGGTCGGGTTTCAATAAAACTTTGTCAAAACAAGTAGAGACAGTGGCCTTCAAAACCAACAGACCATAGTCATAGTGAAAACCAGTGACCTAGCAGCCACCCAAGAGGGCTGAACAGTGTTGGAACTCTTTCAAGACCTCATTCCTAGAGAATTATTATTTGACCTTTCTGGTGGTTTCCTGGAAGACCCCACTCACAAGATTTTCTTTATTACATCTGATTCAAGAGCTCATTCCACGTAAAATTTTTTTCTAGGACATTTGTCAAAAGTAAGTAGAAGCAAATGATTAATTTCACAGCTACCTGAGGAAGTAGGTAACAGTTGGGGCAAATATTAGGCTAACCAAAATACTTAAAAAGCAAATCTAGGGAATGAGATGTCCATAGAGTCTTTCAAAATCTCCAACATTTTCCTGGGAATCTAGAAGGGCACATGTATGCAAAGGGCTGTGTACATGCTCATGGATGACCTGAGAAAGACCTCAGCTCTCAACTTTGGATGATGTTCAGGCTTCACACAAATGAAGTGCTAAGCCAGGGTTAACAACTGCCTGGCTGAACATTGAAGGTGTGCCCCAACATGCACACAGAATCTCTTGGCAAAGACTGGGAGACTTGCTGGTTCCAGGCATTTAAGAACATCTCTGTCCAACCATTAGCTGACCACTAAGTAGAGATTTTAGTGGCCACACATGACAAAGAATACCAACTTTAAAGAAGTAAGGGTCTACTTAAACATGTATAAAGGACCCATGGTAATGGACAACAGGGTGGGGATTGATTGAGGAGCAGGGTGGTGAGGCAGGGGAGAGCAAAGGGGGGAAAATTGAGACAACTGTAACTGAACAACAATTAAAAAAAAGAAAAGTCACTAAACCAATAAACACCACCAGCAACAACAGTTACCAAATTATAAAATTTAAAATGTTCACTTTTTAACAAAAATTATAAGACATACAAAGAATCAAGAGAGTATAGTTAATACACTGGAAAACAATAATCAACATAAATTGTCTCCCAGAATGTCTAGACATTGGACTTACTAGATAAAACCTTAAACCAGTTATTTAAGTATGTACAAAATATTTTTTTAAACTATGAGAATAATTTCTTACCAAATGAAAAATATAAAGTGAAAAATATTAAATAAAATTAAAAAGAAATTTTAGAATAGAAAAGCACAATAATTAAAATGAAAAATTCACTAGACAAGCTCAACTAGATTTGAGCAGGCAGAAAAAAGAACCAGCAAACTTGAAAACAGTTCAACTGATATTAGCCAGTCTGAGGAGCAGAAAGTAAACATAATGAAGAAAAATGAACAGTGCTTCAGACTATCAAGTTTATCAACATACACATAGTGGGAGTCCCAGAAGGAGAGGAAAAATGAATATTTGATAAAATAATGGCCAGAGCTTACCAAATTTGCTGAAATACATTGATCTATATATCCAAGAAGCTCAACAAACTCAAATTCAGATTCCCACTGAGATACATCATAAACTCTTTATATATATAACACTATTTTTTAGAACTAATTATTTTTTTAAGAGAGGCTGAGCAAAAGGAGAGAATGGGTATATTTAATATCTACTTATAACTTCAGAAAACTGAAATATTATGAAGATAACCATAAAGAAATTATATAGCATAATTTAAAAAGTTCACTGATGGGCATCAAATGTGTGTATAAAACCACTTTTTACAAACCAAATACCTTGAAAACCTAATACAACCTTGAAGTTAATCCATACGGGGAAATTTTCACTAAGAATAGCTAGGGAGACAAACCAACTTTTATTGTATTATAAAAACCATACAAGAATATTTTAATAAAAAATGTTTTTTACATAAAAAGGGGGGCACAATCATGCTAAAACAACAACAAATACTTTTTATAAACACAAAGCACTGAAGTAATATTAATATCACTGTAGACACTACAATTAAGCAAAGTCCACTAGCCCTCTCTGTTGAATATTCACATTAATAAATGAAAACGATATTTAGAATATTTTCCTACATACTTCCTACTTGGTGAGAAGTTAAAGTACTTAAAGTATTAAATGCAGTCATCTCAATACTACTCTTGTAAACTGCAAAACAATTAAAAATATGTTTTCCCCAAACTTCATACAAAATAAGTGACTTTTTTAAAGATAAAACTTAAGACATCTAAGTCTCAACATGTTGAAACCTTGAATTGGCTGTGCCTTCCCCTTAACTACCTTGCAGAATTCCAGTGAGAAACTTTGGAATGTCTCTTACTAATTCCTTCATCTCCTATATTCAATCTGTCCCAAAGTCAAAATAGTTATTCTTTCTAGCTGTATTCTGAATTCATCTCCTTCTTCTCCGTATCCTTGCTAACTTCAGCTGCAAATAAAGCTACCACATTTATGTTCCTAAACATTATACCCATACTGTATTCTGCTTCTTTTAAAAAATGGCTTTCTACAATATAAGCTTTAAGTCCCAGCCTAACCTTGCTGTTTTTCCATGTTCTGCATACTCTTATTTTCCACTTCCATTCCATCTTCCAAATGCAAATGCTGTTTCAGATTGATTTGTTTCCCAAATTATTTCCCACTTCCATGTGTTGGTCAATGAAGTTTGCCACTGTAGTGGGTTGAATAGTGGCCCTAAAGATATGTCCACCTTCTAATCCCTGGGATCTGTGAATATTAATTTCTATGGCTAAAGAGTGAGTATTAGCATTATATGGCAAAAGATATAATAAAATTTAGAATCTTGAAAGGAGGAACTTATTCTGGATTATCCATGTGTGCCCTAAATCCAATGATAAGTGTCTTTGGAAGAAAGAGGCAGGAGATTTAACACAAAGGAAATTGGAATTATGCTGCCACAAACCAAGGAGTTAGAAAAATTGCCAGCAACAGCAAAAACTAGAAGAGGCAAGAAATAGATTCTCCTTTAGAGTCTTGGCAGGGAGTATGGTCATGATGACATCTTTATTTCAGACTTAGGGTGTTCAGAACTGTGAGAGAATTGCTGTTGTTTTAAGACACCCGGTTTGTGGTAATTTGTTACAGCAGCCTTAGAAGACTAATAAGGCCCCACCAATGCCCTCGGTAGCATGCAATGCTATTTGATAGCACTCTACCCTCAATAAAACTCCTTTCAAAATTGTAGTCAGTCCTTCCTGCAGCTGTTTTATCAGCTGAGTTTATGTAATATTCTAAATCCTTTGTTGTCCTTTCAATAATCTCACAGCACTTCACCAGGAGTAGATTTCATCTCAGAAACTACTTTCTTTGCTCATCAATAAGAAGCTACTCCTCATCCATTAAAGTTTTATCATGGGATTGCAACAATTCAATCATATCTTCAGCCTCCACTTCTAAATCTAGTTCTCTTGCTATTTCCATCACATCTGCAGTTACTTCCTCCACTGAAGTCTTGAATCCCTCAAAGTCATCCATGAGGTTTGGAATCAACTTCTTCCAACTCCTGTTAATGTTGATATTTTGACTTCTTCCCATGAATCACAAACGTTAATGGTATGTAAAATGGTGAATCCTTTCCATAAACTTATCAATTTATTTTGCCTAGATCCATCAAAGGAATCACTATCTATGGCAGCTATAGCCTTATGAAATATATGTCTTAAATTATAAGACTTGAAAATTAAAATTACTCCTTGGTCTATGGACTTCAGAATGGATGTTGTGTTGGCAGGCATGAAAACAACATTGATCTTATTGTACATCTCCATCAGAGCTCTTGGGTGACCAGGTACATAGTCAGTGAGCAGTAATTTTTCAAAGGAACCTCTTTTTCTGAGCAGTAGGTCTCAACACTGGGCTTAAAATATTGAATGAACCATGTTATAAACAGATGTTCTGTCATCTGGGCATTGTTGTTCTATTTTTAGAGCACAGGCAGAGTAGATTTAGCATAATTCTTAAGGGCCCTAGGATTTTCAGAATGGTAAATGAGCCTTGGCTTCAACTTAAAGTCACCAGCTACATTAGGCCCTAACCAGAGAGTCAGCCTGTCCTTTGAAGCTTTGAAGCCAGGCACTGACTTCTCCTCTCAAGCAATGAAAGTCCTAGATGGCACCTTCTTCCAATATATGACTATTTCATATACATTGAAAATATGTTTAGTATAGCCACCTCTTAGCTAGATCTTCTGAATAACTTGCTGCAGCTTCTACATTAGCACTTGCTGCTTTACTTTGCCCTTTTATATTATGGAAATGGCTTATTTCATTAAACCTCATAAATCAACCTCTGCTAGGTTCAAATTTTTCTTCTGCAACTTCATCACCTCTCTCAGCCTTCATAGAATTGAAGAGAGTTAGGGCCTAGGTCTGGATTAGACTTCAGCTTAAGGGAATGCTGTGGCTGGTTTGATTTTCTAGCCAGACCACTAAAATGTTCTTCATATTAACAATAAGGCTGTTTCACTTTTTTATCATTTGTATTGACTGGAGTAGCACTTGAAATTTCCTTCAAGAACTTTCCCTTTGCATTCACAACTTGACTAACTATTTGGTGCAAGAGGCCTAGCTTTCAGCCTGCCTCAGCTTTCAGCATTGTCTTCCTCACTGAGCTTAATCATTTTTAGCTGTGGATTTAAAATGAGAGACATGTGCCTACTCCTTTCTCTTGAATACTTAGAGGCCATTGTAGGGTTATTAATTGGCCTAGTTTCAATGTTGTTTTGTCTCAAGGAATAGGGAGGACAAGGAGAGAGATGGCAGAATGGCTGGTTGGTGGAGCAGTCAGAACATACATATTTATTGATTAATTCCATCATCATCTGTGGGTACAGTTCATGGTGCCCAAAATAATTACAATAGTAATATCAAAGATAACTTATGACAGATCACCATAACAAATATAATAATAATTTAAAAGTTTGAAACACTGTGAGAACTAACAAAATGTAACACCATGACACAAAGTGAGCAAACGCTGTTGGGAAAATGGCACCTATAGTGTTGCTCAACACAACCACAAATCTTCAATTTATTTTTAAAACAGCAATATCCATGAAGCACAATAAAGCAAAATGCAATAAAACACAGTATACCCATGATAAAAATTAGAGTAAAAATAAGTAGATAAGAGAAAATAATAAAACCAAAAGTTGATTTTTTAAAAAATCAACAAATTAACAAACTTTTAGATAGGCTGACCAAGAGGGGAAAAAAGAAAGAAGACTCAAAGTACTAAAATCATAAATGAGAGTGAGGAACCATTACTACCAACCTTTCAGAAATAAAAAGGAGTATAAGGGAATATTATGAACAACTGTATATCAACAAATAATGTAACTGAGATGTAATGGACATATTCCTAGAAAGACAAACACTACAGAAACTGAGTCAAGAAAAAAAATAGAAAATCTAAATAAACCTGGAACAGTAGAAGAGATTGAAGTAATAATTCTTTTTCAAAATCCCACAAAGAAAACCCCAGGCACTTGTGGTTTTGCTGGTTAATTCTACCAAACATTTATAGACTTAACACTATCCTTCATTAAAAAAAAACAAAAAACAGAAGAATGAGTAACACTTTCCCATGCATTCTATGCAGCCAGAATTACCCTGATACCAAAGCTAAACAAAAAATATCGCAAGAAAAAAACCTACAGATGAATATATCTTATGAATATGGATGCAAAAATCCTCAAAATATACTAGCAAACCAAGGCCAACAATATATAAAAAGAATCATACACCATGACCCATTAGAATTTATCTCAGGAATGAAAAGTCACTGTAGCACCTGCAAAGCAATTAATGAAATACAGCATGTGAAAGAATCAAAACCAAAAACATAATAATCTCAGCAGACACAGACAAATCACTTGGCAAAATCCTATACACTTGCATCATAAAAACACAACAAATAAGGAATACAGGGGAACTTCTTCAACCTGATAAAGGGCATCTATCAATAATCTCTGTCTAATATCATACTAAAAGGTAAAAAGACTGAAAGCTTTACTCCTAAGATCAGGAAGAGGACAAGGATGTCCACTCTTGCCCCTTCCGTTCAACATTGTGCTGGAAGTTCTAGCCAGGGCAATTGGAGAAAAATAAATAAAAAGCACCCAGATGGGAAAGGAAAAAGTAAAGCTGTGGCTATTTGTAGATGATATGATTTTGTATATAGAGATTGTTAAGGTATACACAAAAAATTATTAGAGCTAAAGAATGAGTTCATAGGGCCAAAACCGAAAAACACTGATAACACCAAATTGTGACAAGGATGTGGAGCAACAGGAACTCTCAGCCATTGCTGATGGCAATGTATAATGGTACAGCCACACTGGAAGACAGTTTGGCAGTTTCTTACAAAATTAAACATACTCTTACCATATGGTCCAGTAAATACTCCTTGGTATTTACCCAAAGTAGTTGAAAACTTATTTAGAATTAGTTTTATTCATAATTGCCAAAACCTGGAATCCACCAAGATGTCCTTTAGTAGGTGAGCAGATAAACAAACTGTGTTACATCCAGACAATGGAATATTAGCACTAAAAAGCTGTCAAAACATGAAAAGACTTGAAGGAACCTACATATTACTAAGTGAAAGATGCAGTCTTCAAAGGCTACATACTATATGGCTCCAACTATATGACATTCTGGAAAAGGCAAAACTATGGAAACAATAAAAAGATCAGGGGTTGAGGATGGGAGAAGAGGTTGTTGGGGAGGGAACACAGCCTATTTAGGGTAGTGAAAATACTCTATGATACCATAATAATGAATATATGTCATTATTTATGTGTCAAAACCTATAGAACATACACCAAGTGTGAACCCTAGAATAAACTACGGACTTTGGGTGATAATGATGTGTCAATGTAGGTTCATCAGTTGTTACAAATGTACCACTCTGCTGGGGGATAATGATAATGAGAGAAGTTATGCATGTGTGGATGCAGCTGGCTTATGGGAAATCTCTGTACCTTGCTCTTAATTTTACTGTGAACCTAAAACTGCTCTAAAAAAAAATAACTTTAAAAAAATGAGTTCAGGAAGTTCACTGGATATAAGATCAATATTCAAAAATCAACTATGTCATCATACATTAGCACAAAACAATCCAAAATGTAATTAAGAAAATTCCTATTAAGTAGCATCAAAAAGAATAAAATACTGATAAATATATTGAACAGACTGAGTATAAGACTTGTACACTGGAAATACCAGGACAGTGTTGAAAGAAATTAAAGGCCTATATGTATAGAAAGACATCTGTGTTCATGGATTGGAAGACTTAATATTCTTAAGATGACAATGCTCCCAAAATTGACCTGCCAATTCAACATAATCCCTATCAAAAGCCCAGCTAGTTTTTCCTTTTTAGAAAAAGAAATTGACAAACTGATCCTAAAATTCATATGGAAACGCAGGGATCCAGAATATCCAAAACAATCTTGAGAAATGTTAGAAAACTCACACTTCCTGATTTCAAAACTTACTCTAGATCTACAATAGTCTAGACAGTAGTACTAGCATACAGTGGGACATATAGACCAATGGAACAGAAAAGACAGTCCAGAAATAAACACATACATATATGGCCAATTGATTTTTTATGAGTGCCAAGACTATTCCATGGAAAATGAATAGTCCTTTTAACAAATGCTGTGAGGCCAATTGGATTTCCACATGCAAAAGATTGAAGTTGTACCCTTGCCTCACACCATATATAAAAATTATCTCAAAATAGATCAAAGACCTAAATGTAAGAGCTAAAATACTAAACTCTTAGAAGAAACATAGGTGTAAATCTTCATAACCCTAGATTCATTTCTTTGATATGACCCCACATAGCCAAGCTACCACAGAAAAAACAGAGAGTGCTCTTACCACAAAAATAACATAAATTGGACTTCATCAAAATTAAATACCTTTGTGCTTCAAAGAACACTATCAAGAAAGTGAAAAGACAACCCACAGAATGGGAGAAAATATTTGCAAATCATATATCTGATAAGGGACTTAAACCCGAATACATTTTAAAACTCTTGCAACTCAATAATAACAAGCAAAATCACCCAATTTACAAATGGGTGAAAGAATGTGAATTGGTATTTCTCCAAAGAGATATACAAATGGCCAATTAAAAAATAAGGAATTGTTCGTCACAAGTCATTAGGGAAAAGCAAATCAGAACCACTATGAAATATAACTTCATTCTTACTAGGATGGCTATAATCAAAAGATAGACAATAGCAAGTGTTGGCAAAGATGTGGAAAAAATAGAACTCCATACATTGCTGGTGGGAATATAAAACAGTGTAGCCGCTTTGAAAAAGTCTGGAAGTTCTTCAGAAAGTTAAACACATGACCCAGAAATTCCACTCCTAGGTATATAACCTCATATTTTCACACAAAAACTTGTACACAAAATTTTATAGCAGCATTATTCATAATAGCCAAAAAGTAGAAACAACCCAAATGTTCATCAATTGATAAATGGATAAACAAAAAGTGGTATATCTGTACACTGGAATATTATTCAGCCATAAAAAGGAATAAAGTACTGATACAAGCTACAACATGGATGTACCTTGGAAACATGCTCAGTGAAAGAAGCCAGACAAAAAGACTACACGTTATATCATTCCTTTATATTAAATGTGTAGAATAGGCAGATCTATAAATACAGAAAGATTATCTGTTAGGGGCTGGCAAGGGGAATGAATGCTTAGTGGGTATGGGGTTATTTTCTAAAGTGATGAAAATATTCTGGAATTAGATAGTAGTGATGGTTAGACACCTTGTAGATATACTACATGTGAATATCTGAATTGTGTACATTAAAATGGTGAAATATATCTTCAAGGGAAAAGAAAGACAGAGGGACAGATTTGGCCCATGGGCAATAGTTTGACAATCCCTGATCTAAAGCAACGGTTTTTGGAATCACACAGCCCAGAAATAGAATCCTAATTTTCAATTTGTGAGCTTTGTGACCTTGAAAAAGTTACTTAATAGCTTTAAGCCACATTTTTCTTCTTTATATAATGTAGCTATATACAGTACCTCTCTATACAGTGTGAGGATAAAGTTAGGTCAAATACAGGGTGGGAGGAAAGGTAGGTTTACAGTTGTTCATATGGAAAATAATACAATAACTAAAAATAATAATAGAAGAATAAGCTGTTTCACATACTCACAACTGTAAACTTGTGTTTACCCCACCCTGATAAGCTCTATGAAAGCACTCTTTCCCCAGGGCCTAGAATTGGCTTGGGATCGATATACATGAATGAATAAGTAAAACATTTAGAACAGTCACTGGCTCACAGTAATAAATAATAATAGCAAATCTTTATATAGCATTTTACTATATGCCAGGAACTATTCTAAATGTTTTGCAAGACTTCAGCACATTTTAATACATAGCATTATCATTATTTCCATTTTCCAGATGAGAAAACCGAGGCACAGATAATGTAAGCAACCTGCCCAATATCACACAGCTGGGAAAATTAAAGTCCAGGTGGTCTGGCTCCAGAGTCCATGCAATAAAAGCAGAGTGTGAATATGGTTATTATTGTCATCATCATAGAGTTTAATACATATGCAAGTATACTGATCCCATTTCTCCCTTTGGTATCTGAGCACATATTAGCACCTCTATTTCCCTGATATTCAATTTAAGGTGAGGATGTTTCCCAAGTGTCCAGTATTCTGCTAGGGAGCATATTCAGTCTTTTATCCATCCATTCATTCATGTCTTCATTAAGCATGTATAAGGATTCTTACTATATCCCAGGCCCTGTGCTGTATAGATATAAGAAGACATACTCTCTATCCCCAAAGAGCTCAAAGTCTAGTAGGGAAGAGAATTACAATCCAGATGATAAGTACTGTAGTAGAGATTCATGCAAGGCTGCCGTGAAAGCAGAGAAGACCCAGGGGATAGTGTGGAGGTGGAAAGAATAAAGAACCTGTGAAAGCTTCACAGAGGAAGTGGTACCTAGAGAGGAGTGTGGATTAATCAGGTGTAGGTGGGGACAATTAAGTAAAAAATGAGGTTGAAGTGTATATATAGACTTAGAGGCCCAGGAGCCCTTGGTGAAACCCAAGTGCAGAGTCTAATATCACCATATGCCAGGCTGCAGGGGCAGAACTGGAAAAGGGCCTACGTACCATGCAAGTGTGGTTCTGAGACACTACCCAGCATTCCATATCCACCTTATCCTACATTATTTTTCTTTGCAATGTTTATCACCATCTGACATATACCCTTGCTCTTTATTTACTGTCTGTCTCCTCCCATTAGAATGTGAGCTCCCTGAAACCTGGGACTTTGTTTTGTTCGCTGCTCTATCTCCTCTGCCTACCACATGCACACATTTGTATTCCCTGGCTCTAGTAGGCACTCAATAAATATTCTTAAATAAATGAATGAGTGAAATCAAATGAAGGAACTAATGTCCTGAGAGCTCTAGGAAAGACAGAGAGCATTAAGATACAGGCCTAACCTCCAGGAGCTAACAGGCTAGTAGATCAAACACGTGGGCATGAGCACCTATTACATTGTGTCTCTCTTCTTTCACTTCCTGCCTTCTTTCCCAGAACATTCTGACTATCTTCACACACATTTCTTCACCCCATCCAAGGCTTTGCACGCCCCGGCGGTGGCCCATGCTCCTACCCACACTTGCCTATTCTCCTGGCTCTGCCCATACAAAATCCCATTCCTGATAGTTCCTGCGTCAGCTACATGTTAGCATGATCAAACTAATTTTCACTAATGTATGAATCACTGCCAGAACAGTCTAAGGTATGTTTTCTTTAATTTTTTGTTATGGAAATTTCAAACCATATACACAGCAGAGAGAAGAGTGTAATGAACCCCCATATACCCAGTTTCAACAATTATCAACATTCTGCCATTCTTATTTTTCTATTCCCCATTTTTTTTATTGAAGTATTTTAAAGCAACCCCTCGGTGCCATACCATTCCACAGTTCCTGGGCTATAAATATTTCTCCATATTTTATTAAGTATGAAACATACTTTATTAAGTATGTTTCTCCAACAGGTAAGGACCTTTCCTTAACCACAATACCAATTTGAAACTTAACAAAATTATTAATTCCTTAACATCATCTACTACCAGTCACTGTTAAGTTTTACCCAGTTGTCTCACAGATATCTTTCTGCAGAGATTTGTTCAAATAAGGATCCAAACATGGTTCACACATTAGGCATATACTTTATAGGTTTAAGGCCCCTTGGCAGAATTTCAGGCCTTGTGGAAAAGTGGGGGCTAATCAGCCCAAAGCCCTTCTGAACATCCCAGATTCCCTAGGAACCTCAGGGTGAAGAAAGGAGATAGCCATCAAAGTCCCTCATCAGATCTTTTTTCTGTACCCCCAGAAGAGATAGAGGTATTGTTGCCTCGGGGTAGGGTGGGGAGGGGAGAAGGAGAACCAGAGAAATGCCTTGCAACAAGCTCAGTTCAGATACCTCCAGTTGGCACCCCCATCTTGCCTGACCTTAGAAATATTTGGTTCTGTGTAAAAGTAATTGTAATTGCAGTCATTCCTGGGAGCTGCTTACCATTATGCCTAATTACGGTACAGCACAATAATCATTATGTGTATCATTAAAGATGTGTCAGATTGACTTTGTCATGAGTTTTATTTGATTTCAATACAAAACTGTTCCAGTACACACAACCTTCAGAGTTTGTTGCTCCTGGTCCCTACCAGGGAGCAGGAGGCCAGCTGTCAGCAAGTCAGCAGCTGAGCATCCCATCCCATCCCATCCTGTCCCCTCCCTACCATCCCATCCCATCCCGTCCCGTCCTGTCCACTTCTGTGTGCACCGACTCTGCTGCAGCCTAGGCCGGAGGTGCCCACCCACCTGTCCTTCCTCTGCACAGGCTGCACATCTGGGCTTGAGGGAGAGTGATTCACACTTACAAACAGAAACAAGCAAAATGGCAAAACCCTACAGGCTCTGCCAGTATCAACTGCTGCTTCCCTCGTCCCCAGGGATCTCAGTCAAGCTTCTTATTGACTCAATCCCTGCAACATCTTTATTATTCTTCCCATTTGGGAGATGGGGAATGTGAGAAGAGCCAACGTGTCCACAGTCATCGAGTTCACCATTAGAAGAACCAGAAGGAGAACCAGAGGCTGTGGCTGGTAAGCCAGAGCTTCTTTGAGAACCGAGCTAGGGCAGGCTCCGTCCGTTAGGCATTCATCTCTAGCAATGGATAGATTTTCAATTTTGAAACAAACATAAACAGTGCTGTCTCTGCTGCTGGGCAACTTCCTGAGAAGCAAGCATGTGAGAGATTAGGGGTGGGACTGGAGAGCAGCACTTCCCCAACTCATATTTGCAAGTTGTGGAAACGAAGTCAATAGCCTAGACCAGGAGGCTGCCCAGGCCTTGCTTCATCAGTACATTGTCAGGCAGCCTCTGCCAGCAAGTTTCTTGCTGCTTGCCAGCACTGGAGCAGTTGCTAATCAGGTAAACCGGTGTGGGAGAAGCATGAATAACATATCAAATCATTGCCTAATGAGCCTTCCCTTTGGGTCCTGTGAAGATCCAATAAATGAGTTTGGTGCATATATGCACCAGTGCTCATCCATTCAGCCAGCCTTGAGTGAGGGCCGTCTTTCTGACCTGCTCTGTGCTAAGTAAAGCTACCATGTGGTTCTTCATTCTGAGAGCTGCACTTACAGCCTATTGGGGAAGCAGGGCATGTAAACAGATGTGGCAAAGCAGGCAAGGGGGCTGCAAAGGGCTTTGTGAAGGCACAGAGGAGGTAACAAGAAACTCTGCCTTTGGAGAGTCAGCTAAGACATCAAAGAGGTTACATTGGAGCTGGGCCTTGAAAGGTGAGTAGGAATGACCTAGGCTGAGATGGGAGGCCTGGGCTTTCTCAGCAAAGGGAATGGTGAGCGGAAAGGCAGGGAGGTGTGACACAGCACCGAGGCACCCAGGATCCTTTTGCAGATGTAGGGTAAACAAATGTCCATTAAGGTACCTTGAGGCCTTAACAATTTAAGGTCAGACTTTCCGGTGAACCATCACTCCATTTTACTGAGTTCCATTCTTTGCTTCAATGGGCTGTTTTTGTGCCAGCCTTTTGGCCTTTTTGCAGTTCCTCTGCACTTACCTGAAAAGCTGATGCATTTGAATCTGTTCATTTGAAAGTGTACACCAGTCGCATTAGCCCACTGAATGGCTTAGCTATACATTGTAGGTTTCTTAGAGCAGTAAAAGGAAACCTTTTTCCCCTAGAGTCAAGCCTAAGGGAGCAGAGCCTGCTGTGGGGAGGAATGGCACAAAACCTCTGAGGACACCTGGACTCCATGTGCCAGACCTTTGCTGCCCCGTGTCCTCAACCAAATGGTCTGTTTGTTTAGCTGCTAACTGCTGACTTCATTAGAGGAACATTAAAACTCAGTTGGTTTGAGTGTGGCAAGGTAATGAATCATCCTTGGATGGACTCTAAAGAAACTATTACGGGACGAGCCTCAGTGTACCATTACTAATCTGCTGATGAGGTTCGACCCCATCTAGAGCATTAAAGACACCCAACAACCACAGGCTAGAGTTTTTGTAATGGAAGTGAACCCCGTCCATATGTCTAGCCTCCAGAGCTTTACACAAAATTGCTTCCTCTGATCCTTATATACAACACTTGAAAGTTAGCAGAGTGAGGGGTTTGTGTCCCCATTCAACAAGTGCAGAGACTGAACCTTCAAGGGTTAAGTGATTCCAAGTCATTCCAAAGTTATTGAAAACCAAGCCTCTGATTATAGTGCTGGGAGCTTTCCTATTGCCCTGAGCTTCCTGCCGTTGAGCCAGCCATTCCCCTGGGACAGGGTGGGTGTAGCCAGAGGCAGCGCTCACAAATTTCAGGACAGCACACAGTCTTCAGGCTCCTCACGCTGTTTACAGCGCACCGACATTAAGAAAAACCTCCAGGTGTTTGCCATGTTAGCACCAAACTAGTACAGTAGATAAAGAGTGATAAAGAGCAACCTGGGGAAGCAAATACACCTCCAAGATGTTAGTCTTTCACTCCCTTCTTACTTGCAGGATCAGGTTCAACCTGCATAAATCTATTTTAGTGTATTTTAATTGCTTGTAAACCAAGTGTTTCCTGGACATGCCAGTGACCATGAATAATTAGAATCATTTTAATGACTGGATTTTCAAAAGCAAATGGGAAAGCAGACAAAAAGGGGCTGCTCAGAAGGGAAAGTGATTTGTTAAAGCCTGAGTGGGAGCGTTGTCTCAGCCTTCTCTAGTTTTGTTCTGTTTTTTTCATGATGTCACTAGAGCCACCTGTTTTTCAGCTACTCTGGCTGCCCTTCACTTTTTTTTTTAAAGATTTTATTTATTTGGGGGGAGAGGGGAAGGGAGGGAGAAAGAGAGGGAGAGAAACATCAATGTGAGAAACATCGATCGGTTTCCTCATCTGTGCACCCCAACCAGGGACTGAACCCAAAACCCAGGCATGTGCCCCGACCGGGGATGGAACCAGCAACCTTTCACTTTGCAGGTCGATGCCCAACCCACTGAGCCACTCTGATCAGGGCCCTGCATTTTTTATGTATCTCTCATGTTAAGTAATGCCAGCTGCTGACAACAACCAGGCTGAACTGGCCACATGTCAGAGTCAGTCATTCACTCAACAAAGATGTATGGAGTGCCTACTACGTGCCAGGACTGTCCCAAATCTCAAGGATAAAGAAAAGAATAAGGCCCAGTTCCCAACCTTAAGGAGGATACTGCCTACTGGGGGAGTCAGGCACATAAACAATTACACTACAATGTGATGGGTGCTAGAATAAACAGGTCGACACCAAACAGTGGGAATGTAAAGGATTAAACTTCCTCCATCTGGGGGAGTTGAGGCCACTGCAGCAAAGAAGCAACATTTAGCATGGGCTCAGAGGAGTTGACCAGATAAAGAGGAACAGGAAGAGATACTATAATTCAGTGTGGCTACAGTTTGGAGGCCATAGCCGGGGCCATGGTGTGAGATAAGACTGGAGAAGTTGGCTGGGCCAGACTGTGAAGGTCTTCGCATGTCTTGCTTTAGAGTTTGAGCTTGGTCCTACAGCCACTGGAGAGCCAACCACAGCTTTTAAGCAGAGGGAATGACATGATCCGATGTGAATATGTGGAAGAAAGCTCAGGGAGGGAGAGGGACAGGGAAATCAGTTACAGGTTGACTCAGCACAGCTGTACAATGTCTTCCTTCTAGACTCCAGGAGCTCCTTGCCTGCATGTCTATCACAGCACTTAACACAGAGCATTCCAATTAGTGTTTGCACAGCTGTCTCCCCACCCACTCCTTGAGGGCAGGGGCTGTTTCATTCATCTCTTCATGCCTGGAGACTGGCACACAGGAATGTTCAGTATCAAGTGAATGTTGGTATCAACATTTGAATCAATAGGTTCTAAGCAAGTACAACTTAGATTTGCCCCAAGTAACCACTCTGCTGGCTATATCAGAGATAAATCCTACTCATATGGAGGATCAAGCCCACCCACGACTTTTCCCCTGCCTCCGCCCAGCCCATCAATGTACCCATCACAAAGGAAGGATAGGATGTGCTACTTAGGGAAGATGAGAACGTTGTTTATGGAGCTGTGCTGGTATAACTTGACCCAGTACTGTGTTCTTTCTCATAAATTAATTTTTGATGACTTGTTTAAAATATATTGTTATTGTCCTCATTTTGCTCTTTCTGCCTTTCTTACCTTCCCTCCCTTCCTACTTAAATTGTATTTATCATTCAAGGCTGGTTCAGTTGCTCCCCATCTCCTCCATGTACCCTTATCCGTTAGCCAGCCCCCACACGGAGAAGAATTCCCACTTCAGTTTCCATAGCTCAAGAGAAATGACTCACCTCTAGCATTCATCTTATCACAGTTATTCCTGTACCTGTCTGCCTTCTTTATTAGACTGCAAGCTCCCAAGGCCAGGGATCATCTTCTTCATTATGGTCTCCCCAGCACCTGCCACCTACATTCTGCCCCAAAAGGTAACCAGTGAGTTTTCAAGTAATACCCAAAGCATACAGGGTGGGGCAAAAGTAGGTTTACCATTGTTTGTAGGGAAAAATAATACATTAATAAATAATTATATAAGAATAAACTCTGTGTTTCATGTTCTCACAACTATAAACCTACTTCTCCCCTACCTTGTACTGTTTGCTGTCCAGCTGTCCCCTGAGAAATAATGCCAGTCTTGGGAGTACCCTATGCCTTTCTCTGTCTATTGCACACAAGTAAGTAAGTAAAGTAATGTTTTTCTTCATCTGACAAATGGCAAGGAAAAACTTACTGCTCATCAAGCAATGGGAATGCTCATCAATCTCACAGACATAGAGATCCCCTAATCTCTATTTCCTAGTCCCATATCACTTCATGTATTTTGAAAGCACACAATCCACTGACCCATTCAGTCAATAGGTTCAAATCTTTGCTGAAGAGCTTACTGTACAATGGGACTCACCTATGGTGCTGAGTGAACCAAAAAAAGAAGATGAACATTCTTTTTGAAAAGAGTTACACTGAATTAGCTCTACTTGGAACACATTAAGCATCAAGTTCCAAGAATTCAAGTTTTCCACGTAGAAATGTCCAGCAGACAATTAAAAATGCAAGTCAGAGGCTGGCGATAAACACTGGACCCAGAGATGTAGGATCTGTAAATAGAAGTGATTAAAACAACAGCGGAGTATGAACTAATTCAGAGAGAGAGAAAGAGAGAGACAGAGAGAGAGAGAGAGAGAGAGAGAGCTGAGAGTACACCCTAGAGGCACCCACATTTAAGACAGGTGAAGGAAGAGGGTTCTGGGAAGGATCCTGTGAAGCGTCCTGAGAAGGAGCAGGGAGAGGAGTGGTGGTAAGAAAGAAGACAGTGCCACACATGAGGGGGCACTTGGTGATGTGTGCTGGAAACAGCTCAAATAGGGTGAGTGATAACTGAAAAGAGGACATTAGGTTGGGCAGTTAAGAGGCCACTCACAGTTTCCTAAAGCAGGAATAGCACAGGGGACTACATTCCTCCCCAGGCCCCTCCCCGCCACAGTGTACTCCCATGGACTAACATGACAAACTGATCATGGCACATTCTCACTGAACCTAGACAAGCTTCAGAATCCTTCTCAACAGAGGAGGCCCCGAGCAGCTACTACCAATCCACCAGAGTTGCCAGCAAGTTGAAATCTCTTTGCCATCCTTCTTCTGGAAAACAGTTCAGGGGAAGTGTGAGGAAGAAAGAAGCCAGACAGCAGTGGGTTGAAGTGTCTGAGAAATGAAAAGGTCAAGGTGGTGAAGAAAAGAGATCTTAAGAAATGTAGTGGTGAGGGAAAAGAGAGAAGCAGTTGCTTGGACTAGTATAGGCTCAAGCCAGGGCAGCACTCACTAATCCTCCAGCAGAACCATTTTCAAGGTCATCTCAGTACTTGCCCAGCAGCAAGATAGGGGAAGCAAAACCCCTATACTCTCCCTTCCTCCATCCTCACCCTTTGCTTAAGGAAAAATTTGATGTTAAAAAAAAACAGCTCATTTCCAAAATGTTCATTTGATTAACAGAGATATATAGTATAACCAGAGTTGGTCCTGCACATATTTATGACAGAGGAATCCTCTCTAATAGAAATGTGAGGATCAGCAGTGCTGTGGAGAAGGTTTGATGGTCTTGGCAATGGCTCTTCCCCCAAACTCCTAAAACCACGTACCGAAAGAAAACCTTGGCCTGAAGGGAGACCCCTAGTGAAGTGGTGATCACCGTACCCTGGTGTCTTCTGTCTCCTCCTCCTCCGTACCTTCCTTCCCTCACCAATTTACTGCCCCCCCCCCATTTTATTTCCTCTCCTTTCTATCCACCTCTGTCCCCTGCCTCTCTTTCCCACCACTTCTAATTTCTCCTTCCCTCCTCCTGTCTTCCATTTTTCTTAGTCTCTTTCATTTAGATCCTTCTCTTCTTGATCCCTCTGCCCTCTTTCTGGCTTTAAGGTTTACAGATACAGGGTAAGCTCTTTGGAATTCACCCTCATTCAGTCTTAAATGGCATTTGTAAAGAAATCCAGTTTTGCTACTGTCCATTGCATACAAAACTCCTGTTTCTTTGTAGAGTTGATAAAGCACAAGAAACAGTAATGATGATAATGATGATAACATTTACCAAGCAATTACTATGCACCAGATACTGCTTTTAAGTGCTCACTTATTGTCACAACAACTCTAAATAAAAGTACATCCCATTACTATTCCTATTTTCCTAACAAGAAAACCAAGGCACAGAACAGTTAAATAATTTGCCTAAGGTCACAGAGCTAGCAAAGGGTGGAGCAAAGATTTGGGGCTCATGCTCTACAACTCCAGAAATGTCACTCTTTAACCACTAGGCTTATTGCTGCATGGTGTCATAGAAAGTCCACTGGGCTGAAAGTGCAAAGCCTTGGGTTAAACTTCATATCTGCTGCTTTAGCGCTATCATCTTGGACAAATCACCTCACTTGTCTAGTGCCCCACACGTGTGAAGGCATTTTTCTGTACTTTAGCCAATACCACACAGTTAGGCTTGGATTCATTTTTCTGCCATTCTTGTAATGATATCATCCATCTCTAGTTAGATTTTCATATGCTTGAGAGCAGTCATCCAACCTTATTCTTTTTGTACTCAGCTCCCCCCGCCACACACACACACTCAGGGCCTAGAATAATGCTCAGCACCCTAATAGAACACGTGTGTGTGTGCATGTGTATGCACATGCACACACACAATACATATGCAAATTACTGTGCATTGGCTAATATAGGAACCTTACTGAATACACAATACACTAAAGGGCTATATACGTTTCTTCAAAGAGCCTCTATGTACTTTAGCTATTGGAATAAGACTAGTTAATATCAGCCATGTTATTTGCTTAAATATAATTGATGCTCAAATAAGCTAACATTTCTTTGGTTTACCTGATTATTTTGCTTGATAAACATTTTTCTATACCAATAGTTAAAATGCCATTAAAACATCTAAATAATAAAACTATTTCCATGCCCTATCCATTCATTCACTCATTCAGCCAAACCAGTTCTTGGCACTGGTAAATGAGCCTCACCAAGAAGCAGTTTTTAAGTCCCAACTCGGTGTTCATGATGAGGAGCACAGGTGGGATACAGATATACGTAGATGGGGCGCCCGGTTTTTATCCTCATGTCTACCTCCTTGTGTAATACTCCAATAGCCCGTATGTCCCAGACTCAGTCGTGCCCTGGGCAGCCCTAACTGTACAAGCAGTTACCTTTAGCGTGCCACTTCCTTATAGTTCAGTCCAACAACTAATGGGGTTATTATTTTTGTTTGTGTTGTAAAGCCATGGCAATAAAATTTACTCCCGATAATACCACCACAATTTTGTGTCCTTAAAATGTACCATAAATTATATTTATAGTAACCAAATTTCCTGTAAACAGAAATGGGCTTTTTTTCCAGGGAAAAGAGGGCTTTTTTTTTGTTTCCATCATGGTTGGGCCCAGGTTCTTTGGTGGAGTAATTGGTGATATAGGAAATGTGGACAAGCATTGTACAAAAGCATGTTATGGTTCAAAGTGCTGGTGCTATGTTATTCCGGTTGTAATGAGTTCTATTCATAGGGTGATACAGGACATGAAATGCTCTTCCTGGTCAGGCCCCACATCCTAGTCACCAGCACAACCTCCCCAACTGAAGACAGAGCAAAGCCTTGGGGGTCTGTAAGAGAGATGGGCACTGACCTTGGCCTTACCCCAACAGAATAAGCCTAATTTTTAGGAAAGGTAAACCTTGAATAAACAATAAAGATTCAAGAGTGACTTGGAATATCACGAAAAGGGAACTGGCTAGAAGCAGTGTCATTGTATCCTGTACTAGGAGAGAAGGACACTAGTTTAGCCACAGGAACATATTGCCAGCATGTCACATACATTCCTTTAAGTATCTTTCTCATGCTGAATCTCATCCCTAAGACTCTATGAAATTTCCCTTTACTGTTCTTTCTTCCTGTCTGGTTGCTCTTTTTGTTTTTGCCTATTTGCTGGATCTTTGTAACCCGCTACAACCTTAGTCCTTGGCCATGACCTCACTTCTACACACTCTTATCACATCTCCAGCTGCATACTAGACATGGTGACTCACATGCATTGTTGTCATTTCAAACCCAACTAAACCCAAGCCCATCACCTTTGCCTGGCCAGACTAGCTCTCCCTGCTAATTCACCCCAGCTCTGTCAGTGGCACTGTGATTCTCCCACTTACCCACACTCAAAATCTGGGAGCCAACTTTGACTTCTCCCTTGTCTCTTTCCTCCACAGCCAACCAGTTACCAAAGTCCTGATGAGACTACCTTCACAACGTGTCTGCCCATTCTCTCCATCCCCACAGCAATCACCCTCTTCTAAGCCCTTGTTATCTCCCCCCTTGAATGACTGCAGTAGCCTCCACACTGGATACCAGCCTTTGTGTGCTACTCCCAGGTTTCCTAAGGCACAGCTCCAGTCCTGATGCTGCCTCAGTGCCTGTCACATCAAGTCCTGTCTCCTCAACCTAGGATTCAAGGCTTCCCATGCTCTCCTTTGCCACTTTTGGCCAACTTAGAGTAATTGCTGGTCCCCAGACTTGTCCTGCATTCTCGTGCCTGCACTGACTACCCCTACCCGACCCCAAGTTTGCTCATTTGCAATCACCCCATCTTTTGAGACCCTAATTCTTCATACTAAGTATGAATCTCCTCAGAATCCCAAAGGCATTTTATTTCATTCATTCAACAAACATGAACTGAGCACCTATTACTTTCCAGGCCCTATGCTAGGAGCTATAGGTAATATAAATATGAATAAATATGTATTCTCCCCTTGTGGCACTCTGGCTAAGGGACCAGGAAGACAGACATAACTAACTCTAACTCCTTAGCAGGCTGCCTCTGACTCCCATCCTATGGGCTCTTCTCTTTAGCCAACAAATATACTTAAAACGCTCCCATCTTAAAATACCCACCTTACCCCAGCCCCATCCCTGTATCAACCGCCTACAAAAAAGAGTGTATACTTACCATCATTCTCACCTTCACCTCCTCCCATCCAACTCTTCAGCCCACTCCAGTCAGGCCTTGTCCACACCTTCCACTGACTTTGCTGTGGCAAAGGTCTCCTTCCCGGGACAAATCAGAAGAATGCCCTCCTCTTACTTAACCTCTCTACAATATCTCAAATTGTCACCAGCACTGTCTCTACTCCCTCTGCCCACCTCTGAAATATTGGCTGTTTCCCATGATTCCTTCCTTGCCTCTCTCCTTATTCTGTACTGAGCCTCCTCTGCCACCCAAGGGGCAATTCCTTTATGTCATTGATAATTCTTGCATCTTTAACATATATCCTGTATCTTCAGCCCAACCCCTCCTAAATTCCAGGCTACTCTATCAGGGTCCTGACCCTCCACATGCTCCTACTAAACCCCCGTCACACACAAGCACCCCACTACAAACCCTTGTCCCCTGCCTGTATTCCTCATCCCATTAATGCACCTCCTACACAGTCAGATATCCTTGACTCTCTTTTCTCCCACACTTCCCACATCCAATTCATTGTTTAATCCTATTGATGCTATTTTTTTAAAGGTTTTTCATCTCTCCATTCCTCCCAAAGCTATTGTAGTTCAGGCCCTGTTACCACTCATTGTGGGTCTAGGACCAGCCTTCTCACTGATCTCCCTACTTCCATTCCTCACCTCAAATTCTATTCCATTCTGCACCCTGTAGCCAGTGAGTCTTCTGAAGTACACAGCTGACTTTTCATTCCCTCATTTGCAAGCTCCCCCAAGTTTCCATTTACTTATTGCACACATAATTATTTACCACCTACTAGGTACAAGCACGATTTGGGGAATTGGCAATAAAGCAGAGGGCAAAACAATGATCTGCCCTCATGGACCTTCTAGTCTGGGATAAGGCCAAATGCCCTACTCAGTATGGGGAGCAGCAGCACCTACTGCGAAACTCATGCCTGCCTCCCCAGCCTTGTGTCCTAATTCTCCTTATGCCCTACCTTTGAGCCATAGCAAATTAATTTCAAGGCCTTAAATGTGCTGTTCTGTTCTACACTCCCTGCCCTTGCCCAGCCTGTCTTGGAAATGCCTGCCTCCCACCCACCACACACCCTTTACATTCCCCCCACCTACACAATCACTTTCTTTGAGGTAGTTTAGAGGCTGCTCTAGGTAGTGGTGATCTTCACAAAAACAAGGTTCAAATCTCAGCTGCACATATGGTAGCTGTATGACTTCTGTAAGTTATCTGACTGTTCGGTGCTTCAGATCCTCATGTTCAAATGGAAATATTATAGTACCTCCATAAGAGTTGATTGTGAAAATTAAGGAAGTCAATTCATAAAAAGTGCTGAGATACTTTAGGTGCCTGATGCATAATAACACTTTAATAAATGTTAACTGTTATTACTTTTATCTTTAGTATTATTATTATTAAATCTCTTATCACACTATTCTATAGTAATTCCTCCTACTAAACATATCTTACCATCTTTGTACCTGATAAGTAACCTAGTGAGGCACATAGTAGGTACTAAATAAATGTTGGCGAAAAGATAAATGTATTGACTGATCCAGGTTTGTGGTTTGGTTTCCTCTGACCAAGTAGGATCATGAAGGAATAACAGCAACCTGAAAGCTTCTTCTGCACACCTTTGTGACCAAATGTCTAAATGTATGCTGTTGGAACTGCATGAGTAAGAGCTGGAGAGGAGTGAGCAAGAAAGGCATGTTGAGCTAGACCAAACTGAGCAAGAACTGGGCAATTTTCATTTCTTTATTAATTGACTTTTGGGTCAAGAAGGCATCAACTACCCTAAAGTAGCTGTTACCTTCAACTCGTATCCCTCAACCCCACCTCATACTTCCCCCTTTCTACTACCATGTTCCCCTCAATCATGTATAAACTGAAGCCCAGAGAGCAAAAGGAGTGACGAGGGAAAAGGGGGATGGGATGGAGAAGGGAGCTAGATCAAAGCTAGCATTTCCACTGGAAGGCCACCAACCTCTTTCATCCCCTGCTCCACCTGTCTGGTAATGGGATTGCTGCTTGCCCATTTCCTTTCCTCTTTAGGGCTGGAGGGCAATTTCAGGGTGGGGCCTCAAGCTATTTCTAGTGCTGGCCAAATCCCTCCACCCTAACATCTCTTTTGCCTTATGTGATCAGATTTCCTTTTCACCTCTCCAGTAAGTAACAAGTGGCAGGAGCACAGAGCAGGAAACTGTGAGAGAAGTCAGCTTCTCCACCGGGCCTGCGCAGAGCTAATGGTTTAAACAAGTGGGGAGGACCCTGGGGCTGCTGGACTTTGTCTGGCAGGAAGAATAGACTCTTCTGCATTGCAGCTCCAAATGCTTGGCCACAGGGGATAGGTGAGGCACTGGTTTTAGCAAGGGCCTTTTGCCCCAGGAGAAGGGAATTCACAGTACTGAAGTTCTAAGAAGTGCCTATTATCTCAGTGATTCCTAACAACCCAACCAGGTCAGAACTTATCATCTGTCTAGTAGCAATGACGAAACAGAGATTAAGAAACTCCCCTGAGACACGCAGCTAAACCCTGGTATGAAAATCCAGCCCTGCCTTGACTCTAAAGCCAGGGCTCTTTCCACCTCATCATGCTGCCTCAAGAGTCTAGAAAAGCTGTTAATGCTATGAGTTGGCTCTTTGCATTATTCCACATAATTAACTCAACAGCCAGCTAAACCTTTTGTGTATTACTTTAATTCAACATAATTTTAAAATAAAGGTTTAAAGAGAAACTTTAATGATTGGAGTTCAACTCTACAGGCTATGCAAAGAGAATGTGACAGAAGGTTCTGCCTTTGCAGAGTTTATAGGCCAATGGAAAAGACTTAACAAGTGCAAAAATAAAAGCATAACATAACACAGAAACAGGTAAATGCCATGGGAGGGCCAGAGAGAGGGATAAGGTACCATCTTTGCCTTACATAGAGCCTCTGCCTTCCTAGTGCCTGTCACTCCCCACAGCCCCAAGCAGAACCGCCCAAGGCTGGGACCAGCCAACTGCAATGTGGAACTAGATCACAAAACTGGAACTTTCTTAAATCATTCGTGTCCCCTAGCCAAAGAATAGTGCAAATAAGCTTGACCTGGGAATGATATTTGCCAAAGGTGGGGAGATATTGAGGAACCCAGTGGCTATTACCTGCAGCCAGCCTGCATCAGCAAAGAATGGGTTATTTATTGGTTAAAGCCAGGTGCTAATGCAACCAAGACAAGAGGTTCAATCCCAAGCAAGGTGAGTTCTGTTATATGGCAGTTCTGGCCCCAGCTGACCATCTTGTAACTGCGTGCTCTTGGTCAAAGAGGGGGCTAAAGTAGGAGAGTGCCAGTAACCATGTAGTGGATACTCACAATGAGGATGTATTTTTCCAAACATTCAGCCCCAGACAGACAGCTCCCCTCATGTCTTGCTGACAGGATCAGCAGTGTTCCTTTCATAGATGGAGGCAGCGGTTCCCTCCTCCTATACTTCAACAAGGCCCCCTGCCTCTGATTCTCAGAGCACTGTGATGCCCGCACTTTGGGTCTCCCAGAGTGGCTGCTTCATTACAGCTGCCGTTCCTCTATTGCTCTCTCTAAACCCGTCTTTCCATACCCGTGAAATGAGTATACTACTTGACACCCTCTGGAGGAGAGGCCACCTGTTTGAAGCCTTCTCTTCCAGAGCCAAGCCATGAGGTCCCCAGGCTTAGAGTGAGGGGCCCTCCTTGGTTAAAAATACAAGCCTCTCAAGTTTCTTTGATCATAACGGGGGGTTAGTTTCTGGATGTGTCACCAGGTAATCCCTCCTGTCTGTTTCACATATGGGTTTGGTAGAGACGACCTCTACTCAAGGCCTCTTCTATCTCTAGAACTTGGGACCTCAGGCATCAGAGGGTAGTAACTTCAGGAGCAAGGAACTAGGCCTCTCTCTTCATTCTAGACCAGAGCCCCCAAAAGGGGGCATTATAAGCAATGGCACATTATAAGTCTTGGACATTTTTCTTTTAATTTAAATGTGTAGAGTTTTCTGTCATGGATATGCATCAGATTACTCCCATGGATTAGACAAAGAGGCTGTTAGAATCCCCAGAGATTGTTCCACAACCTCTCCCACAGTGCCAGATGTACATCCAGACTCTTAACAAGGATAATTTGGTGGCAACGACAATAACCCTGGATTATTTTTTAGAGGCTCTTTGAATGACATCAAATTCATGACACATATCAAGGTCCCTTTTTTTTTTCTCATGCCCTTTGTACCACTTTTTTTCTGTGGAATTTGAATTTCCCTGGCTTACTTATGGCCTAACAATATCACTATTGAAAGCACATAATGTTAAGGACCATATGCTCTCTCTCCAGAGAGTGTGCACAAATACTATTTCTGTTAAAAACTAAACAGAAATAGCAGCTTTGCATATTTCCCATTCAAAGACTTACCCCAATTGAATGATTCCCTTTGTCATTGAGTGTTTTCCCCAAGCAGGCCCCAATAGAGAAACTGAATCAGATATTGTGACTTACCAAAGGTCACAAGGAGTCATCTAGTGAGCTAGAAATAGAATCCAAAAACCTTTATTTTGATTCCCTGAATTTAAAAACAAATAAACTCTACTACAGAGAAAGAAAAACTGAAGTAGGGAAACTAGGCTTGTTTGACATTCCTGGGTCAGGGAATTCAAAACAGCCAGAACTAACAGGCAGCTGCCATGGTCTCTGAGGACCAACAACATGGATAAGACCTGGGCCCTCTCTGCCTTCAAGGAGCTGATAATCCAGTGTTGGGAGATCGGGTCACTGGTGAAAAATCTCTATCCAAAGCAGAATGTGCTTGTGAACAGCTAGAGGAACCCAGAGAAGGTCTTGTCCATCTTCATAGCCCCCCACAGCAGCTGGCACAGTGAACCGCATAGGCTAGGCAGGCAAGCACTGTCCATTCGTTAAACATGGGCCATAAGAGAAGTACTAATGGAACGCTCTGGGAATCGGTGGGGAATGAAGGACAGCTTTGTGAAGAAGGTGACATTTGAGCTGCGCCTGGAAGGATGGGGCAAGGTTTTTTTTTTATAGGCAGCAGGGATTGGGGGAGGGCCTTTGTAGGCCCCAGGAAAGAGCGATGGCAAAGATCCTAAGGGGACAGGACAAAACGTGGTATGATTTGAGAGAGCTCAGAGCAGGCCAGTGTGGCTGGAGAAGAGCCCTGGAGAGGCAGGAAGAGCTAAGGCTAGAGAAAAAAGTTGAGACCTGAGCAGAGAGAACCTTGAACAACGAGCTAAAGAATTTAGCAGTAGACTGTCGCTGGAGGTGTTAAACAAGGGGAACAGCACCACCAGGACAGGGCTTCCTGCTGCATTCTCCTGCCCTGCCCACCTGGGCCTCCCTGGCCTTGTCAATAGTGGTGGGTTTCTTTTGATTGTACTGTTTGTATGTGGTTTGGTTTGCAGGTTTTCTGTGGTTGAGTTTGTTTTTTTGGCCTTTCCCTTTTCCTTACAGTTTTTCACAGCATATGGTCCTGATTATGTGCTGGAAATCACGCCAAGCTGCCGTCCAGACCGCAATGAGCCCCACCGAGTCCAGCAAATCCTCAACTACATCAAAGGTGAGCACCACCCCTTGAGTCCTGCCCTCCTCATTCCACCCAGCTTAAGGTGGCCCATCAGTGGGGCTTCCCCAAATACCATTTGTCTTTTGGTGGCTAATTGTTTCACTGATTTGGAAGAGAAACCTCTTCTTGGCCTGTTAGATTGTGGTTGGGATTCTACACTGGCCACTCTGGTTGGGATTGTCATTTGGCCAGCTAATGTCACCTTCAGGGGCACAAAAGGTTCAGCTTTAGGCACCTCCAGTGGAAAACAAGTTCTAAAAATGGACCCTGGAACCCTTTTTTCTTTCAAAAGAGCATCAGTAAAACCCTCTTGAGATGAGGTAAGTTCAAGTCAATTCAGACTTTCAGGGTGGGGTTGGGGGTTGCTCACAAACATTCTGTTCCAGTGGGCTCCTTGGTCCATGAGAGCCTTGAGAGACTATGGGCCTACAATGCTTAGTCAGGGATTCGGATGCCCCTGGCATAGGTTCCCCAGTCTTACCCAGAGCACTAGAGACAGGGCTGTGGCCCTTTCCTTCCCATCTCTAAGGCTGGCCTACAATTATTCCAGCCTCTGGACAGAGGGAAAATGGCAGTCATCAGGTTACTGCCCTCTTGATCACACTGTCCACTAGCTGTTTGGGGATGTTGCCCTCAGCTTTCCAGTAGAGTCCCCCTCTCAACCCCAGCCGCCGCTTCACAACTCAACTCACTTTACCATTGTTAAAGTAGTTTCGGCATCCACTTTCTTGTTTAATTAAATTTGTATATATTTGTGAATATTTTCTGGATCCTAATTATTTGCAGAATTGAGAAGTCAAGGGTGTCATATTACTCATCTCAGAAGAGTGAAATCTTCATGTTTATTCATATAACAGCCAAGAAGAATGAACCAGTTCTCCTACCTTTGAGTCTCTCATTGGAAAAGAATCCAGCACGAAAGGATTCTGTGCCAGAGTTAGTCTGAGGGGACACGTTGTGTCCTGAGGTCTTTGCCCAGGGCTATATTAAGGCCCTGTCCTCTGATGGAGCTCAGTCTGACAACAGCCAAGTCCATAGGCAGGAACTCCATGTCTTAGGCTTCTTTGGTTAAAAAAAAAATATTCTAAGCTCATAAGTCATAGGCTCACAAGGTTATGCTTACAGCAATGTTTATTGCCTCTCTAAGGTTCCATAGCCCTTACCCTTTCCCTGACCATATAGTTTCAGGCCACCTCCCTCTGGTCTCTCAATGACTACTACCCTGCAGGTCCTCACTCCCTAACCAAATCTTCTTACCCTGTCCAGCCTGTCAAGCCTTTAAAACTCTTCTATTCCTGGCCCTTCTCTAGTCCTTCTCACTGTGATGCAGCCCTAATTAACACTAGCACTCCCACCCTAGTTTCCTCCTGCCCCTCTCAGACCCAGGACACATTTCCTGTTTCCTTTGTGACTGTACCTGGACCAACTTCTCTTACCCCTCGAGTCCTTCAACCTTACCATTTTCCCCACATCCAGGCTCTAAATCCTGGTAGAGCACATACAAAGCAATAGAAACAGAAATTAAACAAGCCTCTGCAGCTACTTGCTCACATCTACGTATGTGCAGATATCTGCATGCCCTCATGCTTTCCTGCACATGTACCCAGACACATATCTCCAGAGAGTGGTGACATCTTGCTATTGAGGAAAATGGAAATGACAAGTGAGAGAAGACATAAGGAAGGTAATTCAAAGGGAAGAGAACTAGGAAAGGTAAGAAACCCAAAAGAGGAATACATTTTTTAAATATTTGAGGTAAAAGTCTAGTTTGAGGGTTGGTGAAAAAAATGATAGAAAATCTTAGAAGACATGGAAGTTACACAGAAGTCAAGATTTGTAAAAGGTTCTAACAAATTAAAACAATATTCTGATTGTAATACAATGAAATGAAAGTGGGAGAAAATGTATGAACCAGGAAATGGGTCCGCAAAAGCAACTGGATACAGACAAGATAGAAAGACATGTTTAGCAGCATTTTCTGTGAAAAAGTCAGGGATTTTAGTCAACACAGAGCTCAGTGTGAGTCATCAGGACAAGGTGGCTCACAAAGCTGGTACCAATGATTCTGATACATTATCAACCTCACTTTAAAAGGGTCCTAGGCAAATAGGAGCTTGTTCTAGGAGGTCAGTTGGAATGGGAAGAGGACTAGAGTCCAGGTTGCAAAAGGTCTGGTTGAAGAAGCCAGGGCTTCTCGAGAAAAGAATACTTCTTGAGCAAAGAAAAAGAATGTGGTCTCTACTTCATATCTTTGAGAGGCTGTCATAGACCAGAGGGTGTAGACAGAGTCGATGTGGTCACATGGCACAGAGCTAGGACTCATGGGTCGATATTACAGAAAGGCAGATTTTCATTTAGTAGAAGTAAGAAATTTCTAATTATTAGAGCTGTCTGAAGTGTAACTGCCCAGAAAGGAATGAAGTCTCTG
This sequence comes from Desmodus rotundus, assembly GCF_022682495.2. Lineage (NCBI taxonomy): Eukaryota > Metazoa > Chordata > Mammalia > Chiroptera > Phyllostomidae > Desmodus > Desmodus rotundus. Next base: position 9,041,862 of record NC_071400.1, on the reverse strand, counting down.
TCACTGGGGACTTACAGGTAGAGACTGGACAGTCATTTGCTATCAAATAGTAGAAGGGCTCCTGCACTGGGGGAGGGTGATTGTACTAGATTATTGTTAAAGCTCCTTCCAACCCTAAGATTCTAGGATGCTGTTCATTAAAATGAGAAAAAAATTAAAAAACAATTAAAAATATGATGAGAGTGCACAGATTCATAAATGAGTCACAGTGGTTGTTATAGGGAAGAATTGATTAGGAGAAGGAAAGAAACTAAATGGCTGAGAGTGGGCAGGGAAGAACCAGAGAGGGTGGGCAGCAAGTAGAGAGGGTATAACAAATTAGGAAGGCATCTTCAGATTTTCCACTTAGCCATCTCTTGCATATTGACAAGGCCTTGTGTTCTAGCCATGCAAATGAACAGAGCACACAAGTCCAGAACCAAAAAGAAATTCATCTCAACCTAGAAGAAATTAGGGTAGAAAGAAGTCCAAATGTTGCTAAAAATGGCCAGGATAACCTGCTGTTCTGAGACCGTGCCCCTCCAGCCTTGTGACGCATGCTGCCATCAGATAGTGTGTTGCCATGACAATGGTCAGTGTCGAAAGGCTGCTGAATTTTCTACATTCTGAAAGATTTTCCTGAACCTGCCTACAAGATTGTCGTTTATTCTTGCATATAAAAACCTCAGCCACGCTGGCATTTCTCCCCGCCTCCCTTTCCCTTCCCCCATTAAAAACAAAGGTTGGGGGACACAGGCACAGATTGATTTGGGGAGGTGGGATGGCGATGAGGAAGTGGATAAAGCTCCACCCTATGGGAGGCAATTTAGCCAGTGTGTACAGTTGAATTTGTTCAGCCTTTGAGCTTGTTTTTTTTCCTCTTTCTCACCACATCCCTTAGAAGCACAGAAGATGGGATTTTGAACCTATTGGACATTAAACCAGAGGTGGTTCATCTTACAGAGATGCATTCCACATGCTACAGGATGACTGGAGGGACAGGCAGATTTAGACTTCATCTTATCCCATCTTTTCAGCCCATTAATCTATCCGAGAGGGGAAAAAAGACAAAAATAAAGACATGGAGAATAAATTCAAACTTTCAGATTTATACAGAGAAAAGCCGTGTTTTGCTCCCACAAATTGCTCTTCTCATGCCAATGAATCTTGAAGATAATATGTGTCATTGTTCACAGGAAGTGTGGGTCAGAGTGGATCACTCAGCCTAGCTCATGACCGCTGCTGTAAAATCATCTTTGCCGCATCTTCATGTGCTCAAACTTGTTTACCTTTCCTCTGGTTGACGTACTCCGGAGGGGTTGGCTCACAGCGAGCCTTCTAGAGTTGGAACTGTGCTGATGTGATCAGTCTCCAGAAGGAGGTGGCTAGTTCCCCAAGACTGAGTAGCTCTGCATGGGGAAACGGGGGTAAAGGTTTTCTAGTCCCTGTTACTGATAACATTTGAATCAAGTAAAGGTCCTTAGGGGGACAAAAGCTTCATGTTCCAGTCCAGGCCCAACCCTCTGGGGGTGAGGGCAGGGAAGGGTGGGTGAGTTGTGCATATGTATGTGTTGGAATTATAAGGTTTCTACACTTGCTCTGAGTTCCCAGACTGTACCCTTGGTGTGCTTGTGATAGAAAAGGAAACAAATGGGGCCCAGAAGCAAGGAGGAGCATGGTAGGGAGTGGGGACAAGAGACCTTGTGCACATCCGCCCTTTCTGACCCTTAGTGAAGGTGGCTTAGTATGGCAGCCACTCCAGTACAAGGTTGGGGAGATGGGCCACCAAACTAATGTGGGTGTAGGGAGAGACAATATAGGTGAAATAACAAGAATAATAGCTACTATTTGTCTTACAGATGAGGAAACTGAGGCTCAGAGCAGATAAGTGAGCTGCCCAAGGTCACCTTTATTAATTCATTCAGCAAGTAATTACTAAGCACCTACTATATGCCATACACTGTGCTAATAGGTGATGGAGTGAACATTTGAACCCAGATCTCTCTGAATGGGGGCTTTGGAGTCAGGCTGTTTGCCCTTTCTGGTGCCCCTCCTCCCTTCACAGTGTTGCCCTGCCAACTCTACTCATCAGCCCCCATCGGCTTTTTTCTAATCACCTTAATAAACCCTTCCCACCCTGCACTACACACCTGGCTCCTTCCGTGTGGATGACCCATAGCACCTGAAATCTGATGTCTCCCTGGAAATAGGGGAAAGATAGCCCTGGGTAACACTTGAAATCATGGCCTTTCACCTAGGACTTCGAGCCCTCCCTAACTCCCCACCCCTGCCATGCCTCCATCATCCCACCATACTGTAATTGAACCTTCCAACTCCATTTTTATCTGAGAAATAAAAGAGAAGGACAGAAGGTGGAAGAAGTCAGCCACCCAGCTCCTGCTGCCTGAAGTGTGCTGTGGTCACCAGCCCATCTGCTATTTATAGCTCCTCAGCCTCAAGCTGAGACCCTTTGCACATCTGCTTGTAATATTCTCAAGAGAACCATTGTGCTGAGTGTGAGCAGCATCTCCTCTGGCATCCTGAAGTCTGGGACTAACATTCTTCTAGGGACTAACAATTGGGGCATCTGGTCTGGGCATGTCCAAGGTCTGCTGGAGCCCCAAGTTTGAGGTAGAGGTAGTACTCCTGCCCAGTGGGACTCAAAACCATAGAAACTCAGCTTACTTCCATACTTTTTTGCTTCAAGAGAAGGCGTGAGGATAAGTTGAAAGGCAGGGTTGGTCCCAAGACAGTCTGACCATTTGCTTCAAGCTTTTAGAAGAAACTTGGAGCAGTATTGGGAGGATACTTTGAGCCAATTGTATGACTTTAGATGAGGATCTCTGTGATGTCCTTCCCTCATCTCTCCTTGCCATCCCCTGTCCTTTCTTTATTCCACTCCAGCCTGGTATGAATCCTTTCCAGTCTACCACCAGCCTGTGCTTCTCCACTGACCAAGTTCCTCTCTCTTGCTTTATCAGAATATAATAATTGGATAGGTTTGTTATTGTTGTCATTCTTGTTGTTGTTGTTGTTAAACAAAATGATAAGTTATAAAAATATCATGCTGAACATTTTATAAATTCTAAAATAAAAATGGACTCTGCTACCTCACATTACAATAACTTAGTGGTTTTTAACAAACCATGAAAACCCTTGGCAAGTTACTTATGAAGACATCAAATATCTATCTAAATCCAGGAGGTAGGAACTACCATATTGAAAGCCTACTGTGCGACACTTTGTGCTAGATCCTTAACATAGATAATCTCATTTAATCCTCACAATTACCTTATGAGGTAGGAAAATTGTGCCTGAAGATGTAGTGTAACATGCCCATAGTCACATAACAAGTAAGTGGTGACCTTGGGATTTGAATCCAGGCCTGATGCCCCTCTTCTCCTTGGCAGTATTGCTCACTCAAGTCTACTCATCATCCTTTGTCTGCTTTTTCTAATTTCCCCTTAGTAAACCCTTCCCACCCTGCAGTGCCTCCCAAAGTGAGGTTGCAAACCAGTTTAATTCTAAGAAGTATTATTGTGTCTCCACTTTCAAGCCTAGCTAAATCAATCAATGAATATTCTTTGGCATGTCTCATGTGCTTGGCGCCATGGGAAATATGAGAGGAGTTTAAGACGTGGTCCCTGCTTCTGATAAACAGCTGAGAAGTCTAGGTGAGGATTTGATGCGGGAAGTGCGGGAGTACTACATTAGAGAGACTGCTTTCAGAAGACTGGAAGGATTTGGATAGATAGGACTGAGGAAATGCTCAGAAGCAAAGGAAACTTAGATGGGGGTGTCAGGGGCAGATTGCAGGTTTCCTTGAATTTCGGCTGAATAGTCCATATCAGATACAGGAAAGTGGGACCCATTCTAGGTTCTGCAATTAGGATATGACTTGATGCAGTGATATTTGGATGGATCGTGGTGGTATTCCAAGAGTGAGCCTGCAAGGGCCTGAACAAGAATGGTGGTGGTAGAATATTTCCTGTCCTATTCCTCCAGAATGGCTGAGAGCTGGTAGGACTAGAGTATCAACAACACTTGGAGGTAAGTCAAGGAGAACAGAAGTAAAAATGATTCTGAGTTTTCTAGCCTGGCTACCAACTGGGACGGGAAGCTGTTGGGGTAGGGGGTTAGTTTTACAGAAACATATACTTGATGTGTTCTGTTTTGATATGTTGAATTAGAGGTATGATACAATATCTTGGTACATCTACATGGGAGAATTTCTTGCAGCCAATTAAAAAGAACTGTTTAAGGATAGTTGGTGGACATAAGAATATGTTCATGATAATAATGTTAAGTCAAAAAATACAAGATACAAAATGATTTAATACCATATATTCTCAATTTTGTAAAATATACATAATCTGTGTTTGTGTGTGAGTGTGTGGATATGCACAGAAAAACACTGGAAAAAAATAAACCTAAAATGCTAACAGTAGTTATCTTTGGTGGTAGAATTGGAATTATGGGTAATTTTTTACTTGTTCTTTGTTTTTTTTCTCTATTTTTCAAAATTTCTACCATGAACATGTATTCCTTTTATAGTCAGATCAAAACAATACATATTTAAGAAGAACACAATACATTTTTATAAGACCTTCTGTCCCAATTTTTTGTTTATAAAATCTGGTCATTACACCTACAAACAGCTGGAAAAATAAGGGACTGGAGAGTGCATATTTTACACATCTCAGATGCTATTGCCTTTGTTAGGTACTTCTAGTAATTCTAGGGTGCTTCCATTTGACTTGCAAAGCAGATCTTCCTTTGACTCAAAATGTAAAGCCTCTTCTGTCCAGTAGCAGGGCAGAAAATCCAGATAGCTCCATTGGTCCACCTCCCTTTCCAAAATTCTCTTCACTCCAAAGTAACTGTCTCAGTCTCAGTCTCAGTCTTTCTGAGTTTTCTCTTCTACCCCATTGATCTGTGTATCTATCCCTCCCCACAATCTTGATTACTGTAGGTATATAATAAATCTTAAAATCAGGCATAGTGGTTCTTCTTTTTCAAAATTGTTCTGGCTATACTAGTTCCTTTGCCTTTTTATATAAGCTTTAAAATAATCTTTTTTATATCTAGAAAAAAATCTTAGTGTAATTTTGTTAAGAATTGTGTTAACCCTGTATATTGATTTGGGGAGAATTAATAACTTGATTGTGTTGAGTGTTCCAATCCATGAACATGGTATGTCTTTCCATTTACTTTCTTTGATTTCTTTCATAAGCATTTTATAATTTTCAACCTACAGATTCTGAGCAGGCTTTATACCTAAGTTTTTCTTTTGTCTTTTTTTAAAAAAGATTTTATTTATTTATTTTTTTAGAGAGAGGGGAAGGGAGGGAAAAAAAAAGAGGGAGAGAAACATCAATGTGTGTTTGCCTCTCACACACCCCCACTGGGGACCTGGCCTGCAACCCATGCATGTGCCCTGACTGGGAATTGAACCAGTGACCCTTTGGTTCACAGCCCAGCATTCAATCCACTGAGCCACACCAGCCAGGGTCAGGACTTTTCTTTTTTGGAGTCAGTGTATTTTTCACTTTGGTTTCCATGTGTTCATTGCTAGGATATAGAAATGCAGTTTTTGTATATTGTGCCTCTATCCTGTACAGACCTTGCTGAACTCACTGATTTGTTCTAGGTTTTCTTGTAGATCCTTTAGGATTTGCTACATAGATCACCATTCATCTGCAAATAGAGAGAGTTTCATTTCTTCCTTTCTAATCTGTAGTAGAATAGAAAGGATTGAAGTGTAGAAACCCTACCTACCTTTAAGTCCCTTTCCTCTCCCCCATTTATAATATAATTGTCATAAATATTTCCAATACATATATTAAGAAATATATCAGACAGCATTTTGATTTTTGCTTCACTCATCAAAAATGATTTAGAAAACTCAAAAGAAGAAAAATGTATTATATTTAACCACAGTTTTATTCTTTCTATTGTTCTTTCTTCCTTCCTAATGTTCCAAGATTCCTTGTTTTGTCATTTACTTTCCATTTCAAAAACTTCTTTTAGTTATTCTTTTAGGGTAGGTCTGGCAGCAACAAATTCTCTGTTTTCCTTCCTCTGAGAATATTTGTATTTCCCCTTCATTCCTGAAGGATATTTTCATTGGGTATAGAATTGTGGGTTTACAGTTCTTTTCTTTTAGCACCTGAAAAATGTTGTACCACATCCTCTGGCCTCCATAATTTCTGATGAGAAAAACACTATCATTTGAATTATCTTTCCTTTATAGTTAAGTCTTTGTTTCTGGCTTGCTACTTTCTAGATTTTCTCTTTTTCTTTAGTTTTGAGGAACTTGATTGTGATAGGCCTTGGTGTGGATTTCTTTGGGTTTATACAGTTTGAATTTCAGTAGGTAGGTATGTGTCTTTTGCCAAGTCTGGGAAATCTTTAGCCATTATTTCTTTAAATACTTTTTCAGTCCACTCTCTCTTTTTCTTCTAGGGCTTTGGTGACATGAGTATTAGATTTTTTATCATAGTCCCACAATTGTCCCCAAGGTTCTGCTCATTTTTAAAAAAATTTTATTGTTATTCAGTTACAGTTGTATGCCTTTTCTCTCCATCCCTGCACCCCACCCCAGCCAAACCCACCTCCCTCCCCCACCTCCACCCTCCCCCTTGATTTTGTCCATGTGTCCTCATTTTTTTCAGACTATTTTTTATCTTTTGTTCAAACTGGATAGTTTCTATTATTTTATATTCCAGCTTACTGATTCTTTTTCTGCCCCCTCCATGCTGCTATTGAGCCCATCTGTTCAGTTTTTTACTTCACTCAATATATTTTTCAGTTCTAAAATTTCCATTTAGTTTTCTTTATTTCTTCTATTTCTTTGTTGAGACTTCTTACCTTTTTCATTTGTTTCAGGTATGTTCATTCTTGCTCATTGATGTATGTTTATGATGGCTGCTTTAAACTTCTTGTCAGATATTTCCAGTATCTACATCATCTCTATGCTGGCATCTGGTGATTGTGTTTTTCTCATTCAAGTCGAGGGTTTCCTGTTCTTGGTATGAGTGCTTTTCTATTGTATCCTGAATATTACGTATACTTTTATGAAACCCTACATCTTATTTAAATCTGTCTTAGCAGGCTTCCTCTGACACCACATAGGCAGGGGAATGGGGCATCACCCCATTACCTCTAGGTGGGGATTAAAGTCTAGGTTCCCCATTCAGCTGCCATTGACAGTCTGGGGAGTGGATACCACAATACTGTTGGGCAGGAGTAAAAATTCAGGATCCCCACTAGACCTTCACTGATATCAACCTGGCCAGGAATGGGAGTGACACCTTGTTATTGCTCCCCATGTGGCCCCTACTGGCACAGCGTTGGATGGTCATCCTTGCCATGGCACAAGGAATAAACACCTGGCTTTCCACACTGCCTTCTCTGACACCACCATGGTGGGGTGGTAAGGGAGCCTGGTTACTGCTAGGCCAATTTTTTAATTTTAATATTTCATTCATTCAACCAATATGTATTTGGAGTTAATATCTGCCAGGCCCTATGCTAGCCACCAGTGATAAAGATATAAATAAAACAGGTAAAGGCCTTCCCATCATGGAACTCAAATTCTAGTGGGAGAGATAGACAATGAGCAAATAAGTAAATATTTAATGTTGGCTACTGAAACATTCAGAATGGGTGCTATTTTAGATTGGATGGTCAGTAAAGGCCTCCCTGAGGAAGTGACATTTGGGAGTAGAACTTAATGAATTAAGGAAAGAGCTTTGCAAAAATTGAGGTGAAGAACATTCTAGATGTAAGGAAAAAGCAGAATCAAAGACACCAAGGCAGGAATAAATTTGGTGTGTTTAATATATATGTTTTAATGTGAATTAGAAATATAACTATCTCATCAAACTCTTTTTGATTTCACAGATATTGTAAGATGGGGTTAAGTTAAAAAAAAGAGTCAGCAGGAGAGAGATAAGTAGTCTATGAATATGGTGACATTTTTGACAGTATTGGAATTTGGGAAACAAATCTGTCTCTGAGGTAGATAATGGCGTGACCCCCATTTAACAGATGAGAGAACTGAGGCTTAAAGAAGGTTGATTAGCTTGTGCCAAGTCACCCAGCAAGTAAGTGAGGGAGCTGGGGTTCCACACAAGAAACTGAAGATCATACTCAAAGTTTAGAAGAGGAAATATGGAATTTTTCTTCTGCCTGATGGAACTGCTGCTTGTTTCATACAACAAACCAAGAACTTTGAAGAACAGTTGGAGGCTCTAATGTGTTTATTAATTAAGCACTTTTTTTTTCTGTTTGCCCAAAGTACATGCCTAAAGCAATTATATCGTTTATTCCCCTCCAGCCTTTAGCTCTATTATCAAGGGGCTAAAGAGAGGTTGGAACTTATTAGAGAAAATAAGGTAAACCACTCTGGGTTCTGGAATACCTAACTGTTGACAATTCTCTCAGTCTACCTGGAGGCCCTTTAACCAACTGAGACTCAGGTGCTGTCTTTAGCACAGCAGCCAAATCCAGCAGCGCTGAGAGGCTTTTTATGCCAGAATAGGCAGGCCCAGCCTTTCTGGCCTTGCTGCCAAGGGGCAGCCTTTGCAGGATTCTTGCCACAAAGTTCCAGAGGAAGCTCTGTAGACATCCCATCCTGTGCACTCCTCTGCTGTACCTGGACAGGGACATCCCCAATCCAGAGTCAGGCCAGTAAAGAGCCCTCAAGTGTTTTGAGAAAGGGAAGCATCTTTGTAGGCTCCTGGTTTCCAACATCCTTCTGCTTCTTTGCAGCTTCAAGCATATTTTGGAGGGAGATTTCATAAAGATTTCTAAATTGAGTTAGAATTTCAAGTCTATTGTGACATGCAAATTAGTCCTGCTTGCCCATTGGCAGCAATGCAGCTGAAGTGCCTAGAGACAGGCCGTAAAATGAAAACATCAAAGTGATTAAATGTGCCCGAAGAGCATAATTGAGTGCATGAATAAGAGAAAATAAAACAAATTGATTTTCTCCTGTGCCAGAAAAACAGAATAATTGAGAACAAAATAATAGACTTTGAAGTAATCAAAGTGAGGAATGCACCATAGTGACATAGAAACAGCCAGTTGTGGGAGAGATTTATTGTGTTTCTGTTATCATTTTTACAACTTTAATTTCATTAGCTAATAAATACAAATCAATTGAAAAATCAGTCAACCAGAAAGGAGGCAGTCCCAAGCCAAGATTTTTATTCACATCTCTAAAACAGGCTGAGGTGGTTATCCTTAATCTATTTTCATAGGCACACATATCCCCCGTGAGCTGGAAAACAAGTTCTGGGAGGCCTCTGTCCTTTGGAGAGATGATACTCTGTTCTGCCAGTCACTTTCCACATATAGGTTTACAGATTCAACTTTCAAAAGGGTTGCTTATATACTCTTCCAAGATTTCCAACAGACAGAATTGCCTGCATGTGGCATTTTGGTTTACAAAGAAGATGTTTTCGTGGCACTGACCAGCACCTATGGTCTGGCACTGGTGGTGGTGGCAGCTACAGCAACAAGAGCAGGAGCACCTGCCACTCTCACAATATGGCTGAACATTTATGGCTCACTGCTTCTATCATTGTCCCCCACTGCCTCCTGCACACATACACACACACACATGATACTGAACTCTAATCTAAACCAAGAGGGCCAAACAAAAGTATGCTACCCCTTTGGTTTCTGGCCTGGAAGCCATGATGCTGGGGTGGTTTAGAGGAGGGAGCTAGGCCTGGAGACCTCATGCTGACTTGGAGCACTGGGGACTCCAAGCTATGCCGGGACCAGGTGCTGGAAGATCACAGAGCAAACATGAGACCACTACAGAACTATTTTTATGGCTCCTCCAGGGAAAGAATCCCTCCACCCCACTCCTCAGCTGTTCGTGGCTGGGCTCAATGGCCCTTCACTTCAGGATCTGCAGTGATGGCTGATTTGACTCGAATGGCAGTTTTTCCTTTCACAGGCCCTCGAGCTACCCTGGCAGCTGTTGGCATTTCCAGATGTTCATGACACACCCTACCTTCAGGGCTCCACAGTTAGCAGCTATGCCTTTGGCTCCAGTAAAGGTCTTTGGGACCACTGGGACTGTAAACCAGAGTGTGCAGAAGGAGTTGGCATTGCTAAGACTGGCAGTCCTTGCTGGCTCAATCAGGATGGCATGGTTAATAGATTGCGCCTGCCAGGCAATTGTCCTGAGAATTTATCTTCCAGGAAGCACCTAGAAGCTGAAGGGAGTGTCTGCGACCTTCTAGTGGCATCCAAGACCTAATCATCATGTGCCTCGAGGTGAATAGGGAAGGTTAGCATTTAGCTCCTTTGCGCAAGAGAGCAAGAGTTTGTCTCCAGTTCAGGCCTAAAATCCCAGCTTCCATTTCCCACTGGTGTTTGGGTGGAGCAAAATGGAGCAAATGGCTTTCACAACTCTAAAGCATTATACAGATGTAAGGCTGTATTATTCTTCCTGCCACTGCTATTCCCATTATCCTGGATTTCCCAGCCCAGTATTTTTGTCTGAAAAAGAAATGTGGTGAAAGCACATGGACCAAAGAACGTGGAGCTGTAACTCCAAAATGCCTGGGAGGCATTGCCTAGAAGATAAAACATTTGGAGGCTGAGCTCCATAGGTTGGCTGGCTGGCTGGCTGGCAGGCAAACAGCCCACTTCTGTGATGTCACCTCAGTTACTTGTGCCTATCCTTCCACATGGATCCAGCAGATTCAGGCCCAGGAGGGAAGAAAAAGTGAATCATAGGCTATTTTAGAAATTGCTTCGATTCCATTTGAGGTTGCAATAGTCCCTTGCAAGCTAAGACCAGAGCACCCTAACCATCAGGGGAACATCCTTTACATGCTGATATCCTGTAAATGCCAGAAGCCTGGTGGGATTAATCCATAGCCTCAGGTTCTAATTCAGGTCAGAGGCAGACAAGTGGTAATTGGTGGTTATACTTAATTGTCATTGAAAGGCTTTCTGATGACAGGAGGGATCTACATTCCAAGACAAGCAATGCAGTTGACAATTAAGAGCTAAAATTAAATCAGCCATCCATATCAGCACATGCCTCATAGAAATCTTTTGTTCTGCCATCACTCCCCAGTAGAGAATGAGACCCTCCAGCTTGGTTGTGATGGGGCAGCAGCTGTGAAACTTGCTCTAGCCCGCAATCACACTAGATGACCCTCCTCTCCATCTTAAAAAGCCATTCAGAGGTTCCCCATGGCCTCTAGGATAAGACCATGGCTTTCTAGGCCTGTCTTGATGATCTGGCCTATAGCCAACTCTCCAGCTCTTTAGCCGCCACCTCCCCCAACCCTCATCCTGTGCTCTGGCCACAAAAAGTTTGCAGTTACCTTTACACATCCTGCTCTGTTCCTACTTCCTGGAACATTCTGTCCCTCTTTGCTCTTCAAGATGCCACCTCCTCTGTAAAGCCTTCCACATCCTCTCTTTGTATACCCTTGGCACTCTGTACAGACTGGTATTTTATTGCAACATTGCTATGGACTATGATGTGTTTGTCTCCATTTGTGCCTTCCTCACTAGACTGAGAACTCCTTGAGGGAAGAACGGTGTCTTGTTCTCTTTCATGATCCCAGAACCCAGCACTGAGCCCAATCCATTGTAGGCATCAGTGGTAAAGGCTTGTGAAATGAATGATCAGAGATAGGGACCAGATTGGGCTGAGTGAGCTGGATGACCGAAGATGAGTGGGGTGGTGGGTGTGCACCATCCAAGATTCTCAGATACTAGAGGCTGTAGAGGCTGATGGTGGCAGAGCAGCCTGAGCAGGAACAGTCCAACAGCAATCCCTACAATGACTTTTTCCCCAAAATGTGCCCCATGTTCCTCTATATGAGAGACAATTTGAGGTGGCACAAAGACATTTTTCATTTTAATAGTCATATTTATTTTAATGTATGTTTTAAAATGTAATTAAGCACATCAGGCATTATTATTAGTATTAATTATTATTTAGGATAGATAAAGCCAAAATATGTATTATTGTTACTACTAATACAGATGTTAAGTAGGTACAATGACATTTCTGAAAGGGGTGCTCATATGATGGAAGCTTTAGAAACACTTTTCAGCAGTCCTAAATTCATTTCCCTGTTCCTCTGTGGTGCCACGCATCCACCAAGTATCCTAGGGTCACCTCCAGCATTCCTCTAAACTGCTAGGACACTGACTGTTTTCAGAACTCATTTGCCACTTAGCCAGGTGGCATGGATGCTCCTTTTGAAAGCGTATGTTGGCTCACCCCAACCATATTTATAAGGGCCTTAAGAGCAATGACCAAGCTTTAAGCCTCTATGGACTGAATGGGAAAGCACTTTATCAGCTGCCCCGATAACTCTACAGATGTTCATTATTTAGCCCTTATTATGTGCCAGACACTGTTAAGAGTGCTAACAACAGAGTGATGGACAAGATGGACAAGGTCCCTGCCCTCAGAGAGCTTGTGTCAGGAGACAGTTAACAAGCAAATAAACACACAAGATGTTTTCACTGTGCCAAGTGCATTGAAGAACATAAAATAAGATGATGTGGCAGAAAATGAGTGAGTGGGGGTGGCTGCTTAGATTTGGAAGTCATAAGGCCTCTCACAGGTGACTTTTGAACTGAGGCTGAATGATGAGAAGAGTAAGAAATGGGGATAATCAGGGACAGAGCATTCCAGGTGGAAGGAACAGCAAGTGCAAAGAAGGGGGAAGCCCTAAGAAGGAAAAATGACTCGTGACCCATCCCTCTATATTAACTTTCTCTTGTTTCTTTCCTTCTTCTTATAGACAGTTGTTAAAGGAATAGAATTTCCCTGTTTTTCTCCACATTCTTAATAAGAGATACTAGAAGTCAAAGTGAAAACTGAATTAGACCACAAGTCTCTTATTCCTACTAGTACTGTTCTTTGAGATGGTTTTACACTGTGTCAGTTGTTTTCCAGAAGTTGGGGTGGCTTTATATTGATACATCCCTATGCCTTTTGACTTCTTTTGGCATTCTCTTGTGCTCTGAAAAACTGAGGTAGCATTTTTAGATCTACAAAAATAACTAATTAAATATTTTACCAAAACAATCACAACTTGCTACTTTAAAAAATCTACAATTTACACACCTTCCTGCTTTCCCTTTTGAGAGTATTATGTAACCCTAAACAAATGTTCGTCAACAGCAAAATTATTTAATGAAAATGTCAGTGTGTTGTAGCTTCATGTGTAGATTTTGAAATCTAAGTTAAACTTTTTTGAGTTATATGAATTATTTACAGTCTAGCAAACATATTTCTCAGCTACCAACAGAACAGTGCTAAGTGTTAGGCATTCTGATCAGCAGCCTTCAGCTCAGATTCTAGTTCTATTGAAGGTTAACATTCTTCTATTTTTTTTTTTGTATCTTTTGTAATCATGCCAGTTGCTGGTGTATTAATGACAGTTATTCATAAAAATAAATGGAATTAAAGGAAAAAAAAAGAAAAATGACTCATGTGTTCCAGCAACACAAAGATGCTCCATGTGGCTAGAATAGAGTGAGTAAAGAGGATTGTGGCAGGAGACTGGAGACAGGAGCCAGAGCCTGCAGGGCTTGGCAGCTAAGTAATTTGGATTTTATTATAGGTGTGATTGGAAGCCATGGAGGGTTTTGAGCACAAGAGTGGTGTGGTCTGACCCAAGTTTTAACAAAATACTCTGGCTGCTACAGGATGGTCATGTAAGGGGAGATAGTGGTTTGGAGTAAGGTTATAGCAGTGAAGGATGGAAGGAAGTGGGTGGATTTGGAGTATATTGTGAAGGTAAAATTCACAGGACTTGCCAATGGATTGAAAGGGAGGTGGTAAATGGAGGAGGAAATGAGGCTGACGCTTAGTCCATGTCATGAAGATAAAAAACACAAGGGAACTGTTCTGTATCTGTGCTGTCTGATATGGTCACCACATGTGGTCATTTAGATTTAAGTCAATTAAAATTCCATAAAATGTAAAATCCAGTTTCTCAGTTGCACATTTCAAGTACTCAATAGCCACATGTAAGTAGTGGCTAACATATTAGGCAGCATAGACACAGAACATTTCTATCACCAAAGAAATTTTTATTGAACAATGATGCTCTGCATTTAAAAAAATAAACATGACAGGAATAAGAAGACAAGCCACAGACTGAGCGAAATATTTGCAAAACATATATCCAATAAAAGCCTGGTATCCAAAATATACAAAGTACTCTTAAAAGTCAACAATAAGAAAACAAACAACTTGATTAAAAAATGGGCCAAAAATTTTAACAGAGACCTCACCAAAGAAGATATACAGGTAGCAAATAAGTGTATGAAAATTTGCTCACTGTCATGTCACTATGGAATTACAAATTAAAACAATGGGAGACCACTACACCCCTATTGGAATAGCTAAAACCAAAACACCAACAACACCAAATGCTGGCATAGATGCAGAGCAACAGGAACTATCATTCATTGCTGGTGGGAATGCAAAAAGGTGCAGCCACTTTGGAAGACACTTAGGCAGTTTCTTACAAAGCTGAACATAGTTTTAACATATGACCCAGCAATTGTGCTCCTTGCTATTTACTCAAGTAAGTGGAAAACTCACACCCACACAAAAGCCTGCACACAAATATTTATAGCAGCTTTATTCATAATTGCCAAAGGTTGGTTGCAACCAATATGTCCTTCATTAGGTGAAAGGATAAACAAACTGGTACATCCAGACAATGGAATATTTTTCAGACCTAAAAAGAAATGAGTTATCAAGCTACAAAAAGATGTGGTAGAAACTTAAATGAGTATTGCTAAGTGAAGGGAGCCATTGTGGAAAGACTACATGATGTATGATTCCAACCATATGACATTCTGGAAAATGCAAAATTACAGAGATACTGTCTTTTTACTAAAAGACTGGTGATTGCCAGGACTTTGGGGGAAAGAAGAGAGAGATGAATAGAGGGAGCACAGATATTTTTAAGGCACTAAAACTATTCTGTATAATACTGTAATGGTGGATACATAACATTATACACTTGTCAAAACTCATAGAGTCGTACAACACCAAGAGTGAACCCTAACGTAAACTATGGACTTATTAATAAAATATTGGTATTCATTCATCAACTGTAACAAATGTACCACACTAATGCAAGATGTTAATAATAGGGGAAACTGCCTACCAGGGGAGGAGGGAGGCAGCGGCAGTTCAAGAGCTCTCTGTACTTTCTGCCCAGTTTTTCTGTAAACTTAAAACTGCTCTAAAAGTAAAGTCTATTAATTAAAAAAGATTGCAGAGAGTGCTTACCAGCGCCTAGTACCTGGCAAAGAATAAATACTCCATAAATGTTTATTGAATAAACGGATGAACAAATGAGTCAGTCAGTTGATGAATCAGTAGAATCTAGGCCTCCTCAGTCCCAATTCAGTACTCCCTCTTATACAACAGAGGTAGAGTGATGATATAATTTATTGTCCGAACCAGGATTTTCAGAGTGAAATGGGGTGCCATAGATGTAGGTCAGAACCATCCCAGAGATCACAAACTGGGAGCCCATGAGCCACATCTTGCCTCCAAAACTGTTTTGTTTGGCCTCATATACTGATGTCCCACACATTTACAAATTTAAATCAATCAATGGTCCACATTTAACACTGTGGAAACTCTACATTAAAATGTGAATTTCTGACTTCTCTTGGAAAGTGGAAAGATCTGGGCCCACATTCCTGCACAAGCATGAATAGCTAGAGCTGAGTAGCAGCTACCCCCTTTGTTGAGCATGTACCTTCCCGTTTGCCACAGACCCCACCACTCCTTTTTGCATCTCTTACTCTAGGCCAAGTATGAGTTTCCATTTATCATCTCGCTGACACTGTTTTGGTTTTGTTCTCTTTTGTAATAGAGCTACGAAAAAGGGGAACTATTTCTTATACTCGTGTCACAATTCAAACTAGGAAAAAGAAGGAAAAGGATCAAGAGGGCTCCCTGTATTTTGCCCCGGTCTGCTTTACTCAGATCCAATACGTTCTTGGCCTCTACAGGCATTTGAGTTTACCATTTCTGGTCTATACACTGTGTATCCTGAGGCCCCAGACATGCTGGCCTTTAGAATTTTCTCAGGCTGCCACCCACTGCTGGAAAAGCTAGATGTGAGGGGAAAACAATGGGAATTATTTAAGCTTGCATTTTTATTGTTACCCAAACTCAGTATTGCTCATCATCAACTTTTGGTGGAAATTATTTGTTGTTTTTTCTTAATTGCCTCCAAATGTAACCGGAGAGTGAGACAGAGCAGCAGAGAATACAGCACCCACCTTTCCTTTCTGTAAACATGTGTTGCTAGAACACTTGGACATGGAGTTTTGTTTATCCATGCATGTACTCATTCATCAGGCTCTGGCTTTACTCACAGATGGAAAGACCCTAGCTTCAGCATCAGAATCCCCTGTAGGTTTTCCTCGGCAGAGGCAACAACACAACCAAAGACCCACGTTGAGGTAGGAAAGTATAGATAAGGCACAGTTAAGGTAAGGTGTTGGACTTCATTCATAGGTAGTTGGGAGCTGCTGAAGTTTTGTGGGGTTTTCTGGAAGCAGGGCAGGCATGTGGTCACAGCTATAGAACTGAGTAGGGAACAGCTCCAGAGGCAGAAGTACCAGTTAAGAGGTTGTTGTAGTGGCCTGAGTGATGGGAAATACAAGAAAGTTGAAGACAGTGGAACAGAAAGGAGAGGACAGATTTGAGAAGCATATTGAGGACAGGCTTGGCAACTCATAACATGTGGAGGGGGCTTGAACTGAGACATGAAGAATCAAACTTTACCCAGAGATTGTTAGCTTAGAGGTTTAAAACACCAAAAGCATAACCCCCAAAGATTAAGTTTTGCTTTGCAAGAGCTATGAGAATAAAAAGGCAAGTTACATACTGAGATAAAATATTTGCACATCATATTCAAACAACAGATTTGTATCTAGAATGTATAAAGAAATCTCCAAAATTAATCAGTAAAAAAAAATCCAGTTATCAGAAGACATAAAGAGGATGTAAGACAGCAAATAAGCACATGGAAAGATATTCAACATCATTTGCCATTTAAAAAATGCAGATTGAGACCACAATGAGAGATCCTGACACACTTATCGGAATGTCCAAAATAAAGGTAGTGACACCACCAAATGCTGACAAGAATGCTAAGAAAATAGATCACTCATATACTGCTGGTGGGAATGCAAAATGGTATAGCCACTCTGACAAACAGTTGGGCAGTTTCTTATAAAACTAAACATGCAATGCCCACACAACCCAGCAACTACACTCGTGGGCATTCATCCCAGAGAAATGAAAACCGTGTTCACACAAAAACGTGTACATGAATGTTGATAGCTGCTTTATGTGTGAGTGCCAAAACCTGGAAGCAACCCAGATGTCCTTCAATGGCTGAATGGTTAAACCGTGTTACAGCCATACCATGGAATGCTACTATGCAACAAAAAAGAACAAACAGCCCTGGCTGGTGTGGCTCAGTGGATTGAGCACCAGCCTGCAAACTGAGGAGTCGGGGGTTTGGTTCCAGTTTGGGGCACATGCCTGGGTTGCAGGCCAGGTCCCCAGTTGCGGGTGTGTGAGAAGCAACCAATCGATGTTTCTCTTGCACATCAGTGTTTCTTTCCCTCTCTTTCTCCCTCCCTGCCCTTCTCCCTGAAAATAAGTAAATAAAATCTTTAAAAATACGTAAGTAAAAAAAAAGAGAGAAGAAACAATGCACACAACTTGGATGGATCTTAAGGGTAGTACGCTGAGTGAAAAAGCCAATCTCAAGGTTTGGAAGGGGTGGGAGGGGTACTGTAACAAGGTACCATGAGAGAGATCTTTGTGGGGATGGAATATTTCTGAATCTGCTTGGGGTGGGAGTTACATGTACATGTGATAAAAAATGTATAGAACTATATACATTTACTCACACACAAAAGAGTACATGTAGAACTGGTGAAATCTGTTACTAGTGCCAATGTCAGTTTTCCAGTTTTCATATTAAATAATAATTATGTAAGATTTTGCCACTTGGAGAAATTTGATGAAGGGTACTTCCTGTAAATCTATAAGAATTAAAAAATTAAAAAGTTAAGTACCCCCCAAAATTTGCATGAAACTCAAAAGCATTATGCCACATGCAAGAAGCCAGTCTGATAAGGATATAGAATAGGTCAGTGGTTGCCATGAATTTATACACATGTTAAAAATCATAGAATTGAACATACAAAAAAGTCTATTGTACTGTATGTTAACAAAATTAAAATTAAAACCAGATAGGTAATGAATGCTAATTTGTTTTTTCTTTCCTTCCTTCCTTTCTTTTATTCATCCATTTATGCAGTCATTTATTGAGCATATACTTTGTGTAAGGCAATGTGCTAAGCTTTGGAGATCAACTGGAAGCAAGACAGCTCAGGTCTCTGCCCTCATGGGGCATTCTTCTTGTTTCAGAGGAGAAATGGTCAATAGGGATGGGAGCCCAGTGTTTCTGCTTGGGGAAAGGGGCAAGGAGAACACTGCAGAAGGACCAAGTGAGGAAACTTTCCATTTTGAGAGTCCATTCACTTGTCCCTCAAAGACTGAGGCCTGAGGGCAGGGAAAAGCCCCCAATTCATATTCCAGAGATATTCACAAGAGAAAATACTAGGAGGGTTGTGTCCCGTTAAGGTGCGAAGAAAGGTTGGGAGTAGAGGAAGATTTCATGCAGTTAGTGAAGTATAAACTCCAAATAGTGTTGCCTGAATGTGTGTGTGTCTTAAAAAAATAATTTGTTTAGCTCATGACTCTGTATATTGGCAACTGGGCTGAGCTCAGCTGGGTGGTTCTTCTGCTGGTTTGGGCTGGGTTCACCCAGCACTGCAGTCAGTTTACTGTGAAAGGCCTCTCTCACATGTCTGATGGGTGACTGGTGGTTGCTGGGGTAACTGGGTCATATGTCTTTTACCATCCAGTAGGCTAGCCTGAGCTTGCTGGTTCATATGTTGGGGTCTCTGGGTTCCCTAAAACAGCAAGAGGACAAGTCCCAACATGCAAGTGCTTTTTTAACAGCTTTATTGAGGTGTAATTCACATATGTTACCTGAATTTGAATTTTGTTTTCTCTCCTGTTTGCAGGGAATCTGAAGCATGTGGTCTAGTTGACAAAAAGAGATCAGGTTTCCAGAGCCGAAGAGCAGTGCCTATAATGAAGACAGTGTGTTTATGTGAGCAGTGTGTGGAATTTGTGACTGCAGGGGAAATTTGGAAGAAATTACTTCCTGAAAATTTCCAAGGGGCACCAAGTGGCAGCTGGCCTCCTGGGGTGAGACAGGCAGGCACCCTAGAGGCTCAACTAGGCCTAGGGGGAGAGGGAGATTTCCAACATTTAAAGTGTTTATTTTTTAAAAAACACACAAATGCTGTTTTAATCTTTGAAAATTATTTTTAAGCAAATTTGGGAGGGGGTATTTTTATTTTCTTAAAGGAGACAGACCAGAAGCTGGAGGAAAGCATGGAGGTTTAGTCGGCAGTTTGTGGGGTAGGAGGGAGCAGAGAGGTAGGTTTGGGCCTTAGGACCTCCAGCTGGAGCCTTGGTGAAGGAGAATGGCAGTAGATTGGGAGATGGGAAGAAGTCCGCCTCTGTTGTTGTTAGGATTACTGATCTATTTTGTTTTTAATAAAATCTTTGAAAACCTACCTCATTGTCCCATTGTCCTCACTGTAAATTACGGCTGACAGCACACACAGTTTGAAACATTTCCTCTCCATGAAGTGTCAAGAACAACCCTGTTGCTTCCATGTTCTACTCTGGTCCAGTCTAGGAAGCTGACTCTGAGTGCTGGGCCCCACCGAGGAACTGTTGCATCCCCACTAAGTCCTGGGGACAGAAGACTGAGCTCTGTCCTGTGCTAGGGCCCATCTAGGGCTCACAGGAATACAGGCGCTGCCACCATGGAGAAGGTCTTGCTGACACCCAGGGAGAACCTATCCCTGCCTGAGGAGTGACTGAGGGATGGGAAAGGCAGGTGGCATGTCAGATCAAAGAGGGGCATTTTGATGAATAGATAGAACACTTCCCTGTCAAATGGTGAAAATAGGTTACAGTTATGATGCATTGGTATCACTGTAACCTCAGCAAGAAGGCAAGATGGCAAAATGATGGAAGTAATGAGAGAGAGATGAAGACTGGAATAGGAGAAAAGGACACAGCCCCATCCTGGCTCTCGAGGAACTCCCAGACAAGGCAAAAGAGGAAGGAAAGGACCAGATTCCAAAATGTTTTACATTCAGTTACCAACCTGAATACAGAGCTGTGTGAGAGCAGTGAAGAGTGAGCGAGTTGCCCTGCCTAGGCTGCATCCCAAAGAGATTCAAAGGGGAAGATATTTGAGCCAAGCCTTATAGGGTGACTTGTATTTCTGCAGGCCTCTGGGGTTTGGGTGTGGGGGCATTCCCCTAAAGTAGTGGGAAAGCCTTGAATGTGTCCCAGGATGGGAATAGCCAAGATTTTATTAAACAGCATTGGGGCACCTGGTCAGCTAGGAATACCAGTCACTTCAAATGCCCACTATTCTAATTATATACTGTAGGCTTAAGGGCAGTTTCACTTATACCAAAAAGAATGGTGGTTAAAAAAACAGAAGAGGAAGTAGATGCTGAATGGGGCAGTAGGGGTAGGGGGAGGAGGCCAAGGAAGGGAAATGAGATCTCTGAATTCCCAGCTGACAAGACACCACCCACCAAGGTGTGTCATCTCAAAGGCTCTCTTATCCCAAAGCTTTACAGGGGACCCACGCCCAAAGTTACCACCCAAATTCCTGTGAATATCTCAGCCCTGAGGGTCAACCACCTGCTAAAGTGGTGAATATTTAGTGCTCCATTTTCCTTTCAAGCAAAATGGACCTGAGCAACAAGAAGCCCTTTTCTACTGGCCAGCCAATGCCACCTTCTTCTGACCACAGCTGGCACTGCAGAAAGCCTCCAACTCTGGCCCCAGGGTGTTTAAAAAGATTTTATTTATTTATTTTTAGAGAGGGGAGGGGAGGGAGAAAGAGAGGGAGAGAAACATCAATTGGTTGCCAGAGAGAAACATCATCGATCAGTTGCCTCTCATACACACCCTGTCTGGGATCAAACCCACAACCCAAGCATGTACCCTGACCAGGAATCGAATTGGGGACCTTTTGCTTCAAGGACGCCCAACCAAGCCACATGGATCAGGGCTGGCTGCAGCATTTCAGAAGCTGGACCTGTTCCTAAGAGAAGACACCATGTCATTGACCTTCAGGACACCTTTTCATTAGATTCTTGTTGGGGGGAAAATGGGCTACAAAAATCCCATAGATAGAAGAACTAAGGATAATTTTAAATTCTTAAAAATTAAAATCAAAATACTTAAAGGTAGGCATGGCATTCATGAATCACGGAAGACAGACTAAGAGTTGCCCTGATCGTCTAAACTCATCAAATTGTACACATGAAATATGTGCAGCTCTCAGTAGATCAATTATACCTCACTAAAGCTGTAAAAAAAGAACTGCTCTGGTACGAGTTATCCCAAGTTCCCAGGAGGAAAAAAAGGCTAAAAAGAAATACACCAAAATATTGACTGAAGTGGGCTTCTGTGAGGGAGGAAGGTATAGGTATGGTTTAATTTTTGTTCTACTTTTCAATATTTCACAAAATTTCTCTAGTAAACATGATCTAGTTTTACAATAGGAAAAATAAATCAATAAGCTTATTAAAAATTGATCTGCACAAAAATTTATAGATCAAAGTGAACTCAACATACCTACTGAGGAAGAAGAGTTTGTGCTCACGCCCTGGGTCTGTTCTAACCAGCCAGGTGTTTCTGAGCTGGTGAGGAAGAGCGGTCTATCTGGGCAGCTCCTGATTTCCAACTCATTGGGCTGGAGACAGTCTTCTTAGATAAGGTGGTTAGAAGACGGGCAACTTTGTACCCAATGTGAGCCTGTCTTCCCTTCAGGAGACAGATGCCTTTGTGCCAGCAAGGACCAACCACAATAACCATTTTACAAATGTGCCCCATTTTACAAATCGCTTTCATTTATAGTATGTTACTATCCACCCTGCTGGGTGGGTATTATCATCCCCACTTCAGAGATCAGCAAACTGAGGCTACAAACTGTGAAGTAACTTGCCAAGTTTTAAGTGGCAGAGCCAGGAAGCAAACCCAGCTGGAACTGTGAGTTCCCTTACTTTTTCCACTGCCCCAAATCTAGTGCCACTAAAATATTTTTAAACTGTGACTTTGGAGTAAACAACTTTCTTATTGCTTCCAAAGTCCAAGCTGGACCAAGCCACACGCTGCTCCCAGGACCTCACCACAAAACAACATTAATTAGTTGCGTGCTTTTCAGCAAGTTATTCAACCTTTCTGGGTCTGTTTCCTTGCCCATAAAGTGAGGTGAATAGTTCTTGCACTTCATGGGCTATTGTGAGTGCCTGATAAATTAGCACAGATGGAAGGACTTTGAAAAGAGTCTAAAGTATTTTGAGCAGGAGAGGCTGCCATGAACATGGGCCTGGAAAGGCTGACCTCTGAGGAAAGCCCAATGCCCCCAGGAGACCCCTGGCCTCCATTATCTCCAAGGCCTGCATGGGGGCCAGAGAGATGAGAGAGAGAGAAAAGTTTAGACTGTGTCTGCGACTCAAGGGTTAATAAAATAACAATTAAATATATATGTGTGTGTGTGTATGTGTGTATATACACACACATATATATATTGAATATGCCTATATTTGTCTAAAACATCTTTGGAAAGATACACACATGAAAGTGGGGCACCTCAGTTGCCTCTAGGCAGGGGAACCAGGTGGCAGGTGGTAGGGGAGTAAGAGAGACTTGCACTATGTTCCTTTTTGTACCTTTTGATTTTTGAACCATGTGAATGTATTACCTGGTCCAAAAAAAGTAAATAAATAAATTTTTAAAAGCCAACGGAAAAATCCCAAGCCAGTTTCCCTTTGGGGGAATGGATCTGCCTCAGCTGCATTCATTGTGAGCTGTCACAGAGAGAGCAGTATATTTCCAATTCTGTATTTAAAAGACTCTTTCTAAGGCAGAAAGACTTCTTTATAAGAAAATCAAATATTGTCATTCAACAAAAAAGGAAGAAGGAGGAAGAGGAGGACAGGGAGGAGGAAGAGAATGAAGGAAAGCAAACAGCCTTCTAGACTAGGAAGGTTTTGACATCTCTAAACCCCTACATAGAAATTTACAGCAGCTCCTTCCCTGCCTTTGCCAAGAACAAGTCCCTAACCTCTTGCTCAGTGCTGGGCCCCAAGCTGACCAGCAGAGCCTTGGCGTGCATGCCACATAGGTACGTGGGCTTCAGACTGCCTGGGTTTAATTCCCCTCCCTGTCACTCACTAGCTATGTGATGTTGGCCAAGTAACTTTCTCTGAGCCTTGGTTTCATCTATCAAATGGGAAGAATATCTGTACCCACCTCATGGGGTATTTTTGAAGAATCAAAGAGATAATGAAGGAAGGCACATATTAGATATCAGTATTAGACACTGTTCCTGCCCAAATGTGAACCCAGTCTGGGCCGGGAATCTTCCTGAGGTTCCCTGGCTTCAGGAACTAGGGACCTGGTATGTAAATTCATGTGATTGTGCATTTGTACATTCTTCTGGGGCAAGGAGCCAAAACTATTATGAAATTTTCACCACTCAAAAGTGGTTTTTATGATCCCCAAAAGGATGAGATCTACAGATGCAGAAGTAAATACAGACATAAATAGAGCCTGTTAAGACAGGGACCCTTCACTTTAGGCTCTTGGCACATACAGGTCTTTCTGCTTGGGAGGCCCAGGTCTTCCCCAGACTGGCTCCTTCTCATTCAGTTTTCAGCCACAATGTCACTACCTTGGTAAAATACCCTGGCCATCCCATCTAACAGTAACCACCTTGCCCCCTCTGTTCCAAATTATCATTTATTTTTATACCATTTATCATTATCTTATTCATATTTTATTGATTCCTACACACACACACACGCACACACACTCAAGGAGTGTGGGAGCTTTGGCAGTTTGATTGCTGTACCTCTAGTGCCTGGCATGATACCTATGGAATGGAGGAACGATGTACTAAGACAAAGCAATGTCTTATATTCTGGGTATTATGGGACACAGAGGAGGGACAGGCCATCTAGACTGGGGCAATCATCAAGGCTACAAGCAGTCAATGACACTTAAGCTGATCTTGAGCCAGGTGACAGGGTCAGGCATTCCAGGCAAAGGCACATGAAATTCAGGGAAGTAACAAGCAGTTTGATGTTGCTGGAACACAGAATACTTCTCTTAGATAATATTCAAGCAAAGCAACTGTAAAAGAGATATTTTTAAGACAATAAGGGAAATTTGAACATGGGCTAGGTGATGTTAAGAAATTATTGAAATAGTGAAGGGATTAAGAGAAAACCTCATAGACACAGACAACAGCATGGTGATTACCGGAGGGAAGGGGGGTGGGGGAGGTAGAATAGGGTAAAGGGGGGTAAATGGTGATGGAAGGAGACTTGACTTGGGGTGGTGAACACAATACAGTATCAGAGGGTGTGTTATGGAGTTGTATACTTGAAACCTATACAATTTTATTAACCAATGTCATCCCAATGAATTCAATAAAAATATTTTTTAAAAGAAATTATTGATAATTTTGTTAAGTACAATAACTGTATGGTAGTTATATATTTAAGTCCTCAACTGTTAGAGATAAAAAGTGAAGGATCTACAGATGAAATAATATATCTGAAGTTTATTTTAAAATACTCCAGAGAGGGGAATATGTATGTGTGTGACAGCAGGTGGTGGGTGGAGATAAATGAAACAAAGTTTGAAAAATTTTTATCATTATTGAAGTTGGTTTGATGGACACATGGAGGTTGAATATACTATTCTCTCTGCTTTTGTGTATTTTTAAATTTCCATAATAAAAAATTGAGAGATATATTACTGAGCGAGAGGAATTAAAATAACAGGGGGCAGACCACAAAGGGCCTCCTGTGCCAGGAGGAGAAGGCTGAACTTGATCTTCCAGGTAAGGGAGACATCAAAGTGTTTTAAAGATTTTATTTATTTATTTTTAGAGAGAGGGGAAGGAAGGGAGAAAGAGAGGGAGAGAAATATCGATGTGTGGGAGATACATGCCCCCAGCTGGGGACCCAGCCTGCAACCCAGGCATGTGCCCTAACTGGGAATTGAACCAGGGACCTGTCAGTTCACAGGCCGGCACTCAGTTCACTGAGCCACACCAGCCAGGACACTATCAAAGCATTTTAAACCAAAGAGTGGTCTGATAACATTTACATCTTTAAAAGACTGCTCAAGCTGATAGGACAACAGAAAGGAGCTCGCAGAGACCCAGCTCCAAAATGGCTGCCTATGGGAAACCTCTGTTTACCTCAGAAGCCCAGGGCCTTTCCTCCCATAGCCCAGAGTGCCTTTCTTTTTACCACTTACTTGGAAAGAGAGAGAGAGAGATTAATGGAACTACCTTTTTTTATATATGCAATATAATAAATACAGTGTATATGCAATACAGATCATGGTTTCCTCACAACCTTACACCTCCATAACAACCACTATTAGCAGTTTGGTGTTTATCTTTCCAGACTTGTTTTTTCATTTATTCCATAAATATATATTGAGCACCTACTATGTACCATACAGTGTGTCAGGCTCTGGGATTACATCTGTGGACAAAGGAGACAATAATCCCTGTCTCCATAGAGCTGGCATTATGCATATGTGACCATTTGACTTTTACATGAATGCAATCATACTGTTTGGCAACCTGTTTTATCTTACTTTATTATATGTCATGGACAGCTTTCCATGCCAATCCACAAAGAACTATTTATTCAGCTTTTATTATGACACATTTCAGGCATACCAAAAAGATGGTGTACCTCATCCCTTAAAGTGGTCACATTATATGGATGCTCCATAATTTGTTTAACCAGTACCTTAATACTAAACATTTAGAATTTTCTCATTTTTCTTTAAAAATAAAAACACAACAACAACAAATATACTGGAGCTAATAAATTCAGCAAGGTTGCAGGGTAGAAGTTTAACAAACAAAAATCGGTTGTGTTTCTATATCACTGAACAATCTGAAAAGGAAATTAGGAAACAATTCTATTTACAATAACATCTGAAAGTATAAAATACTTAGGAATAAACTTAACCAAGGAGGTGAAAGACTTGTATACTGAAAACTACAAAATATTGCTGAAAGAAACTGAAGAAGACACAAATAAATGGAAAGACATTTGTGTTCACGGATTGGAAAACTTAATTTTGCTACAGTGTCAATACTACTCAGACTAATTCAAAGATTCGATGCAATCTCAATGACTTTTTCGCAGAAATAGAAAAATCCGTCCTGAAATTCACATGGAATCTCAAGGGACCTCAATAGCCAAATCTTGATAAAAGAAGAATGAAGTTGCAGGTTTCACACTTCCTAATTTCAAAGCTTACTACAAAGGTACAGTAATAAAAATAGCATGTTATTGATATAAGTATAGACATATAGATCAGTGGAATGGAAATGAGAGCCCAGAAATAAACCCATATATCTGCGGCCTATTGATTTTGGACAAAGGTGTCAAGTCCATATAACGGGTAAAGAATAGTCTCTTCAACAGAGGGTACTGGGGCAACTGGATTTCCACATGCAAAGGAATAAAGTTGGACCCCTTCTTCATACCATATACAAGAATCAACTTAAAATGGATCATACACTTAAATGTAAGAGCTGAAACCATAACACTCTTAGAAGAAAACATAGGGGTAAATCATCTTGACCTCGGGTTTGGCAATGGATGCTTAGATATGACACCAAATGCAGAAGCAACAAAAGGAAAAATAGATAAATTGGACTTCACCAAAATTAAAAACTTTTATGCTGCAAAGCAATTATCAAGAAAGTGAGAAGACAACCCACAGAATGGGTGAAAATATTTGCAAAGCATATGTGTAAGAAAGATCTAGTAGCCAGAGTATGTGTGTCTATATATATATTTTTTCAACAAGAAACACACAACCCTGTTTTAAAGTGGGCAAAGAAGTTAATTAAACATTTCTCCAAAGAAGGTATAGAAATAGACAACAAGTTCATGAAAAGATGGTCAACATCATTAGTCATTAGGGAAATTCAAATCAAAAGCACAATGAGTTGCCAGTTTATTCCTATTTGGATGGCAATAGTCATAATAATAATAATCAGAAAATAACAAGAGTCTACAAGGATGGGGAGATATTGGAACCCTCATATATCACTGGTGGGAATGTTAAATGGTACAGCCATTCGGAAAACAATGTGGCTGTTCCTCAACAAGTTAAACATAGAATTACCATATAACCCACCAATTCCAGTCCTAAGTATATACCCCAAAAGAATTAAAAACAAGGCCCTGGCCAGGTAGCTCAGTTAGTTAGAGCATTGTCCCAATACACCAACATTGTGAGTTCTATCCCTGGTCAGGGCACATACAAGAATTAACCAATGAACACATAACTAAGTGAACAACAAATAGATGTTTCTCTTTCTCTCTCTGAAATCAATAAATAAAATATTTTTAAAAGGAATTGAAAACAGATGTTCAAATATGTGTACATGAATGTTCATAGCAGCCTTATTCACAATGGCCAAAAGGTGGAAACAACTCAGATGTCCATTAATGGATGAATGGATAAACAAATTGTGGTATATGCACACAATGGAATATTACTTAGCCTTAAAAAATAATGAAGTTCTGATACCTGTTACAGTTCTCAAAAACATCACATTGGGTGAAAGAAGCCAGACACCAAAAGTCACCTAGTGTATGGTTCCATTTATATGAAACATCCAGAATAAACAAAACCATTAAGACAGAAAGCAGATTGGTGGTTGCCAGGGCCTGGGCAGGGGGAAAATGAGGAGTAACTATTCAATGGGTACAGATTTTATTTTGAGATAATGAAACTGTTTTGAAACTAGGTAGAGGTGGTGGTCACACTACATTGTGAATGTACCAAGTGCCACCGATTTGTTTACTTGAAAATGGTCAATTTTATGTTATGTGAACTTTGCCTCAAAAAAATCATTGCAACTAAGATCCTCTTACTTAAACCCTTACACATTTGTTGTGTTATCTCCTTATGATAATTTGTTGAAGTGGAACTGCTGGATCAAAGAGCATGAGCATTAAAAACAAACAAAACCAATGACAGATTTTGATCCCCAGAGGTCATCCCAGTCACAGCCCCACTAACACTGGGTGACTGTGGCTGCTCCTACCCCTCCCTGGAACTTCATCTTTGCTCATCTAAGAGGTAAAAATAGCTCTTTCTTTGAATTTTTGTTTCTAACTTT
The DNA here is from genome assembly GCF_022682495.2 of Desmodus rotundus. Lineage (NCBI taxonomy): Eukaryota > Metazoa > Chordata > Mammalia > Chiroptera > Phyllostomidae > Desmodus > Desmodus rotundus. Next base: position 9,013,471 of record NC_071400.1, on the reverse strand, counting down.
ATTAGTAACATTGGACATGTTATTATATGCTTAATAGTAAATTATTATTTAACTATCTATGATACTTGAGACCTTTCCCACCTCTTCATGTCAGCACTCCTGACCACACCGGGTAAGGCCTCAGTCAGTGTTGTGAGGAACTAAAGGAAAAGCAGTGACCAGAAGCTCCTCCTGGTTCCCCCAGGGGCCCAGGCTAAGTCTAACATATCTTCCTCCAAAGTTACTTAAATGCCTTTTGACACGTGCTGTGGGGAAGCATACTGTGTGTGGCATGGACGACATGGGTTTGCACTAGTTAGAAACAGAGATGAAGGCAGAATAAAAATGAGAATGAGGTGGAACTGGGGAGTGGGAATAATGTTACATGTGTATGTGAGTGGAGAGAAACAGAAAAGAAACCACTAAAATCACAGCTGTAGACCATGGGGGTGGGGCAGGAGCACTGACCATTTCTCAAGGCTGACTCCGATCGTCTCTGGCTTGCTCCTCTGCCAGGTTGGTGGCACCACTCACTGCCCTGCAGTTTTGCTGCCAGGCTGGGCTGCCTCCTCCAAAGTTGTTGTCAGCTCCATGGCATGATCAGGGGTTACCAGCCCAGAAGGCTGGAGGGAGGGAAAACTACCATCCTTCCAATCCTACTCACTCTGTCCATGAGTTACTGGGCTCGCCCCTACCACCCTCCATCTGGTTTTCACTCATATCTTTTTCTCCTCTGAGGAATATGCTGCAGAATCTGTTACACATTCCACACCTAAGCCCACTTGTCTAATCTCTTCCCCACCTCACCTCTGACTCCCCTGAAATTTCTCTCTCCCACATCCAGAAACCAGACTCTCTGGCTCAGCCATTCCTTCATTCTAGAGATATTTACTGATGGTCTGCTATGTGCCAGGCAGTGTACTCATCATGAAGGATACAGAAATAAACAAAGTAGAAAAATCTCTACACTCACAGAGTGTGCATTCCAGCTGTAGAGACAGATAATATAATACAGCAAGTGGTGATCAGTGCTGTGCAGAAAAATCAAGGCAGGTAGATGTCGACAGTGACAGGGTTGCTACTTTAGGTAAGGTGTTCAGGGAAGGCCCATTTGAGGAGGTAACATTGAGCAAAGACATGAATGCCGTGGCATGGTAAATCATGTGACTATTCAGGAGGGAGTTTTGGGCAGAGGAAACAGCAAATGCAAAGAGCCACAGACAGGAACCACCTTGTCACATCCAAGAAACAGCAGGGCCCCTGTGCCTGAAGCTGAGGGAATGAAGAAGAGAGGGGTAAGAAAAGAATGTGGAGAAGTAGGAGGGACCATGTCATATAGGACTTTGACTTTTGCTTTGAGTGGGATGGAAAGCCATTGAGGCTCCTGAGCAGAGAAGGACAAGATCCCTCTTGCTGACTTCTGGTCAAGATGGAGGCGTAGGTAGACACACTTCATTTCTTTGCACAACCATAAGAAAGATCACAGCTAACCTCAAAACAAAAAACACCCAAAAATGCCAGAAAATTGAACTGTATGAAAGTCTGACAACCAAGGATTTGAAGAAGCCATATTCATTCAGACGGGTAGGAGGGATGGAGACGGGGAGCCAGGGCAGAGAAGATGCAGCATGGCAGTGGTAAGGCAGTGGCAGTGAGGCAGTCCCACATTTCACATATGGTGGATAAAATCAGGAGGGATACTTTGGGGATGAGCAATCCCAGCCCCAGGCCAAACAGTGCAGCCCAGGGTTACACTGCTGGAAATAAAGCTTCATTACTTCTGGCTACAAAAACTAGTGGGGGTTGGGGCAGCAGAAGAAACTGCTGGTCTCTTGGAAAAGGCCATTTAAAGGGCCTGTACAGTCCTAGAATGAACGCAAACCCACCCACCCTGGGAACCACCACTGGGGCAGCAACTACAGGGACACCAGTATGGGAAGGGGGTAACATGACTGGAAACAGGGCAAGTGCTGAGCAAGCCTCAGTGGCATTGTCCCCTCTCCAACCCCTACCCCACATACAGAGCCACAAAGCAGTGAAGTAGGTTGCTTCACCATGGTAAATACCTAAGGCGCTGCTCCCATACAACTTAAAAGGTGAGCTAAGACAGGGAATCAAAGCAGTTTTACCTAATAAACAGAAACAAATACAGGGAGGCTGCCAAATTGAGGAGACAAAGAAAGATGACCCAAATGAAAGAACAGAACAAAACCCCAGAAAAAGACTAAGCAAATGGAGATAGCCAATCTATCAGATGCAGAGCTCAAAACACCGGTGATAAGGTTGCTTAGAGATCTCACTGAGTATGGTAACAACATAAAGGAAGAAATTAAGGCTACACTAAATGAAATAAAGAAAAATCCACAGGGAACCAACAGTGAAGGGAAGGAAGCCGGGATTCAAATCAATGATTTGGAACATAAGGAATAAATAATCAATCAACCAGAACAGAATAAGGAAATAATTCAAAAAATGAAGAGAGTTTAAGAAGACTCTGGGACATCTCCAAAAGGGCCAACATGTGAATCATAGGGATGCTAGAGGAGAAAAGGAAGGCAAGAAATTGAAAACCTATTTGAAAAAATAATGAAAGAAAAGTTCCCTAATTTGGCTAAGGAAATAGACATACAAGTCCAGGAAGCACAAAAAGTTCCAAACAAATTGTACCCAAAGAGGACTTCACCATGACACATCGTACGTAAAATGCCAAAGGTTAAAGATAAAGAGAGAATCTTAAAAGCAGCAAGAAAAAAGCAGAGAGTTACATACAAAGGAGTTCCCATAAGACCGTCAGCTGATTTCTCAAAAGAAACTTTGCACGCAAGAAGGGACTGGCAGGAAGTACTCAAAGTGATGAAAAGCAAGACAAGAACAACCGGGATGACTCTGTCCAGCAAAGCTATCATTTAAGATGGAAGGACAGATAAAGTGCTTCCCAGGCAAGGTAAAGCTAAAGGCGTTCACCCTCACCAAGTCCTTATTCTATGAAATGTTAAAAGGACTTATCTAAGAAATAGAAGATGAAAACTATGAACAGTAAAATGACAACAAACTTACAACTATCAGCAACTGAATGTAAAACACAAAAGCAAACTAAGCAAACAACTAGAACAGGAACAGAATCACAGAAATGGAGATCACATGGAGGGTTACCAGCAGGGAGTTGGAGGGGGGACAATGGGGGAAAGGTACAGGGAATAAGAAGCATAAATGGTAGGTACAAAATACACAGGGGGAGGTTAAGAACAGTATAGGAAATGGAGAAGCCAAAGAACTTATATGTATGACCCATGGACATGAACTAAGGGGGAGGGGATATACAGAGGGAAGGGGGGGGGTATCAGGTGGAAGGAGTCAAAGAGGGACAAATTGGGACAACTGTAATAATAATCAATAAAATATACTTTAAAAAATCCCTCTTGCTGCTATGTGGAGAACAGACTGTAGAGGACAGGGCACAGGGGAGCAAAGTGACCAGTCAGAGGGCTGCAACAGTGATCTAGGTAAGACATGACAGTCTCTTGGACCAGCGTGGTGGCTGCAGAAGTGGTGAGAAATGGTTTGGATCCTAGATGTATTTTAAAGAACGAGCTGACAGATTTTGCTGATCAGTTGGACACAGGATGAGAGAGAAAAAGGAAGATGAAGGCAAGGTTTTTGGCCTGAGAAAATGGGTGAGCAGAAGTGTCATTTACTGAACTTGGAAAGCTGGGGCAGGATGGGAGACAGGGGACAGGTGCCTTATTTGTGCCAAGTTCAGGAAAGAGGACTGCAATCTCTCCTGGAACCTTAGGGCTCAGCTAGATTGCTTGCTGGTGGGGGTGGAGGGTGCATGGAGAAGGTCGAGGCAATGAGCATATTTTACTGGGTAAGAAATTAACAAACTGTACCAGGTTTCATGTATATCTGCCCACTTAACCTTCAGTGAGCACAATATCAAAGCTGAATTTCATAATGCAGCATTCAAGTCTGGCTCCCGTGACCTCAGCAATTTGATCCTGTTCTATTCTCCTAGTTCCCATCAATGCCTTTGCACGTACTGTTCCCAATACCTGGTGAATGCTGGCCTTTACCTCAAAAGTCACTTCCTCCTATCTCCCACACTTGACTTTATTAATATTTGCTCTTCCATCTCTCCCATCCCCATCTGAGGTCTTGGTGACTACAGCAGGGCCAAGCAGGAGCTCAGCTCACATTTGTGGCCTGAAGGAACAACTGTGTAGGAATAACAGCCAGCCCTGGTGAGCCCACCCCAGTGGGTCGGGAGGCCCGACTTCCCATACAGTCATATGTGACAATGAGGAAAACAGGGCCAAGAAGGTGAAGTCAGGCTTGGAACTGGACTCAGATTGGAAGGCTGACTCCATCCCCCAAGCAGCAGAGAACAGGGGTCAGAGAAGAGTAATTACTCACATGTGTACAGCACTTGAGAGTTTATGGCCACAGACATTATCTCATTCAACCCTGGCACAACCTCATAAGGTAAGTATTCTCATTTTCCCCACTTCACATCGAAGGAAACTGAGGCTCAATGAGCTAAAAGTCACTTGTCCAAGGTCACACAGCTAGGAAGTGGCAGCTTCAGGACTTGAACCACAGTGGATCTGAAGGCAGATCCTCATGCTCTTGATATCAGACTAGGCCAATGCCTCCAGCTGGCTGGACAGCCATTTTCCTCTCTCTACCTATCACTGCTGTGTTCCAGCTGACGGTAGCAAGAACTAGTATTTACCCATCCGCTCAGACAAGGGAAGGCAGGGGCCAGAAAGCAGGGGATTCAAACATGGCAGGGAAGCATCCATATTCAAAATTCCAAAGGTAACACTTGGGCGAGGTCTGAAGAAAAAGCCTGGAAAATGCAGAGGCTGTGGGAATCTTCCTCCTTCAGGAGTTCTCCAAAGGCAAGCCTCACTGGGCCTGTTGAGGGTCTTCCCAGCCCTGTAAGGGAGGGCAGTTCCCTCCTACCCACTCCCAGACCAAAGCCCCCTAAGGAAGTCTCTTGCGGGGGTCATGCCTTCTTTTCAGGTGGGTGCTGAGTCCTCTCGCCTGTCAGTCCAGTTCCCCTGTTTCACCGACTCACACTTCCACTGCTTAGTGCTGCTTCCAGATGGCTGGTCACATATGCCTTCACCCCACTTTGGGCCGTTTTCTTTATCATTTGATTTCTTTTCCTTGCCTTGTTTTCTTCCTGGGCACACACACTTTCTCTCTCTTGCTCATGCTCTCATTCTTTCTCACGCTCTCATTTGTTCTTTCTTTCTCTCCCCATTGAATACATTTCTTTCTGCTCAGTCTGTCTCTTTTCCCCTGACTCTAACCAGGTATTGCTATACAGTACTAGCTTCCTCCTCTGTGACAGTGAGAGGTCAGATGAGGCCATCTCTCCAGTCCCCACCAGCTCGGACAGTGAGCTTTGAGACAGGCAAGACCCTTGGAGGGGAAGGGTAGCTAGAGAGTGGGAAAGAGAATCCACCAGGACTGGACTCAAATTTCAATGTCCTCACTTGCTAACTATGTGACCCCAGCAAGGTGACCTTGCCTCACCTCCCTGAGCTTCCTTCCTTTGTCTGTAAAATGGGATTGATAATAATAGCGACAACCTCACCTGAGGGCGGACAGGGTGTGAGAATTGATCTTGTTCATAATCAATAGAAGAAAAAAGCAAACAAAATACAACCAGAGACATTGAGGTTGGGAACAGTCTAGCAGTGGCCAGGGGGGAGTGGGGTGGGGACAGTGGGAAGAGGGGATTGCAGGAACTATTATAAAGGACACATGGACAAAATCAGGGGGGATGGTGGAGGTGGGGGAGGGAGGTGGGTTCAGCTGGGTTGGGGTGGAGGGAAGGGGAGAAAAGGCATACAACTGTAATTGAATAACAATAAAAATTAAAAAAAAAAGAATTGATCTTGTTCATGAATGGGAAAGGCTTTTAGGGACTATAAGGGGCAGGTCCCAGCAATTGTTACTTAGGAGGCAGTGAGGCCTGCTGGTCACTAGCAAAGGCTCTGGGACCAGTCTGCCTGGTTTGAATCCTCAGCCTAAAACATACAGGGTGTAGATCATTGGCAAGCTGTCTAACATCTGTATGCCTCAATTTCCCTATTGGCAAAAGAAGGATGAGGTAATAATAGTACTGCTGGTCCTCAAATAACATCATCTCATTCTACATCGTTTGTTATAGCCTTGATGAGATGCCATTGGAACTTAACTCTTGTTTACATCAATTAGCCTACGGTAAAATTGGTTTGCTTATACATCATTTCGCTTACAGTCCAAGAACCTACTGATGACATTAAGTGACTTACTATACTGACCTAACACAGGTTTTTATGGGGATTAGATGAGAAAGATGAGAGAGCGAGTATGGAGTACTGAGAACAGTGAGAGTCTGTAACCTAGTAAGTGCTCAGGAAATGTTACAATTGATGTTTTTAATCAAGAGTTAGGAGGAATAAAACTCTCCTTAGGTGGCTGGTGTTCTGAGTGGTACAGGGCCACTGCAGGAACCTAACCTGTGTGTGTTGATCCAGACTCATCTCTTTGCAGGATCTCCAAGTACGCTTCGGCAGGCTGTGCCCCGAATGGGAAGGGGTGTGGGGGCACTGAAATTCAGCTTGTGTTCCTCTTGCAAAGCCCTGTGCCCTGGGGTGAGGGTTGTGTAAATTCCAGAGGGAGCAGCACCTGTTTCTGATTGGCCCTCAGGCGCCTTCTTGTGATTAGCACAAGGAGAATGTGCTACTAGCTGAGGGGCATTGTTCTCGAGTCAAAGCAGGAGGGGGACCTGGGGTAACCGATCTGAGGTCCTCTCTTCATGGCTGACAGCAGAGTCTGCAGCCTGACCCCCCTGACCCCTGAGGTACTCTAGATCCTCATTCTATCTCCAGCTGTGATAGCTGAGGCCCAGAGGGACAAGTCTCTGGAATCTGGAGAAATAATTTCAGCCCACCAGGTAGTACATGCAAAATAAATCCTAACCATGTTCACACAGCCATGTTTGTGTGAGCTGACCGCAGACACAGAGTTAAGGGCCAAGAGAGGCAATAGGGGCTACTGGTCCAAGCGGGGAGACTTATCCATGCCAGCCAGGGCTCTGATTAGTGGAATACTGGGGTCCATGCATAGATGATGAGTGACAGTTTGAATGTTCAGATGCCATGGGTTGGGAAGCTAGGAGGATAGGACCCTAGAGCCCAAGAGAGGTGAGTGCAGGGAAATGCTCCCAGCACAGAGGTGAGATCAGGGGCCAAGGGGCTGCCACATGACCTTAGGATTGAGGTAAGGAGAGCAATTTCAGCCTGACGCTGCAGCAAGGCCAGACTAAAATGGCTTCACCTTTTTAAGAACAAAGTAAGCTGAAAGACACTGCGCTGGCCTCAGATGACAGGTGGCCGAAAAGAGAGAGCAAATAAGACCCCAAAGGCCTGTGATCTAGAAGAAATGAAACTAAGGGAGGCCTGGTGTGCTTAAGGCCTAGCCAAAATGTATTTAGTAAAGTAAAAGCCGAAAGATTTATATGATCTGAAGAGAAACCAGAGTATATGTATTTAGCAAAGTGAGATGAGGCCCTTGTCATTCCCTGGCATGGGCAAATTTATGGACTGAGACCCTCTCACACAACCCTTTAGGGTTTGAAGCATGTGCCCATCACCGTGCTGGGCTGGAGGGGCCGGGGAAGGGACAGAAAGGGAGAGCTGTGGTGGAAAACCAGTGTCCTGTCCTGGGCTCTGAGGTGAAAGCCCCTCTCTGTGTTGGTGGAGAGGGGCAGGGAAAAGTTCCCCACAGTTTGGCCAAAAGTCATCCTGCCTATTGCTCTTTTTGACACAACCTCACACTTTCTTTCCAGTCCTATATTCCTGGCTGTGTGCAAGCTATTTCCACTTGGATGTTCTGCCAATAGCTTAAACTAAACATGCTTAAAGCAGAGTTTCTCTTCCCCCACAAAGCCTCACACCTTCCCAAGGCCTCCAGCTTCACTGCTGACACCCGAACAGCCCAGGACCTCGCCAGGCTGGCTGCTTCTTTCTCCCCTACCCCATTACCTCTCACCCTCCCTGCCTTTGAACCCTTTGCTCTTCCCTGGGTACTACTTTTCAGAGTCACCTTTGTCGTACCCAGGCTGCAGCCCTCTCCCACCCTGTACCTCATCCCTGGAGATTCCTGCCACAGCCCCTAAATGGGTTCCTGACTCAGTGTCTCTCCCTCAGCCTGGGCCACACATTCATCCTGGCCACATACATTGACCATTTACTGCAGTGGCTATGGTGGAGCATCCATTCTACAAGAACAAACAGCATAGACACAGATAACAGAGGAACGAGGAGCCTACTGGGGAGAGTGAGTCAGACCTGGCTGTGAATCCCAGATCTGCTACTTACTAACTGTGTGATCTTGTGCTTGTTATTTCACCTTTCTGTGCCTCATTGCCCTTGTCTCTAAAACGGGGTTGACAGTGTTGACTTCTCAGGGTTCTTGTGAAGTTGAATGCTCAAAGGGAGCACAGAGAAGTGGCACACATTAGAATGACATCCCCCAAAAGCTGCAGTGGGCAAAGCCATGCAGGCTGTCCCCAAGCACGTGAAAGGCTGGGTGGCCAGAGCTGTTTGTATATTTGTGGTTTTATCATTATGTATAAAAACAGGAAATCAAGTAGGGAATCAATTCAACTGGACCCAGTTCTTGGCCCTTTCCAAACTTCCCCCACCCCCTTGTGTAAACAGGAAACCAAGGCCACAATCTACGAAGCTGACTGGAATGCCCAAGGATGCCCTGATATCTCTCATTCTCTTCTCAGTTTTCTGTTTCTCAAGGCCCTTTCCCAAGCGCTAATCTTGTCCCCTCTCTTCTTCGTCTTTCCTTTTCAGTCCTCCTCTTTTTTTTTTTTTTTTTTTTTAACACAGGAGCAGAAGCTAGTGCCTGTCCAAGCCCGCTGGCCTGGGGCAGAGGAATGTGGCCGCTCCCTGGGCACTGGGTGGCCAGGCCCAGGCGCTCACTCAGGCTGGCAGGCGAGGAGCTGGGGAGGCTCCGGCACCTTGTTCCGAGGGGCTGGAAAGCACTACAGACGTTAGCTCATCACTCCCTGGCAGAGGCCCACCAGTCTGCTATTCTCCCTAGCATCTTCCAGATGGGGAAATGGAGGCACAACCACATTCGGTGTGGTTGCAGACTTGCAAGATCCCAAGAGGCCTTCTGGGCAGGGTCTCCAGATGAAGTGAGGGGAAAAGGCCATCTGGACTTCCCCAAACATAGTTGCACTGTATGGGGCAAGGAAGAATATGGGAAAGAGCTGTGGTCCAGACTGCAGTATCTGAAGGGGGCACCAGGGAAGAACAGAAGGGTGCTTGGCAAGGATGCACCATCTCCTCCCAAGCCCCCACACATGAAGGGGCCCCCCAAACAGCTGCAGCTTTGTTCAGTAGCCTATTAGAATGACTCACCACTCTTCCCTGAAATGTTTGCCTCACCCATTACCTCTGGAGTAAGAGGCAGCCTAGATCAAGTCTGCATGACCAGACACCAAAGAGTTAATTCTGATTAGGTTGCCTGGATTATTATGTTTTCCTCCCCATGCTTTTCTGTTATTTCCAAATTCTGTGCAGGGAACAGTTATGACATTTATAACCAAACAAAATGTTAACTATTTTTAATTATTAAAAAGAAGAAGCAACTGGAATATGGTGATGAGCCCTGGGCTTGCAGTGAGGAGCCCAGGTCAAGCCCACTCTCTCAGTTGCCATTGTGTTACTTAGGACAAGTGACTTCACCTCTTTGAATCCTGGTTTTCTATAAAATGGGCACAACCCCACAGGGTTAGCATAAGATTGAAAGAGATAACGTATGTGAAAATGCTTTTAAAAAATATTTATGGAACTCTTCAAACATATACACAAGTAAACACAATGAAGAAGGCCATGTATGCATCTCATTTTATCTATATTCCCACCCACTTAACCCTGCCCCCACTGGAATGTTTTAAAGCAAATCCTAGACATGCTCTTTTTCCCATAAATACTTCCTTATTGAACTGATTTTTACATTTTCACAATTTAAAAAATAATACATGATGACTGTAAAAAAAAACCTTGGAAAATGAAGAAATCTTGTATAAAGGAGAAAACAAGACACCCCCACCTTCCAGAGACAACTGTGTTTTGGAGTGGCCTATTATTTATTCCATGCACATATAGATACACACATATACACATAAGAGGGATCCTACTGTATATGCCATTCATAGGTATCATTTTATTTTAATTATAAAAGTAATAAAATCATATTATGGAAAATTACCCATAATCCTTTACCACCGAATATAAAAACTTAATATTTGCATATATCTTCTTCCCATTTTTTTCAATTTATATACATACTTTTAACACAAGTGGGATCATACTGATTATCCACTTTCCAAAATCTGAATCTGTTTTTTAATTGTAAGAAAATAATATAATCATGTTGCACATAAATAAAGAAAAGGAAAAGAAAAATAGCACCATAATCTCACTATTCAATTATAATCACTGTTATCATTTTGGTGTATTTACTTCCAATATTTCTTCTTCGCACATAAAATTTCAACAAAAGTGGAGGCATACTGTTTATGCAATTCATTAACTATAAACTTACATTTAATTATAAGAATAATATTGTATGCCATGGAGAAAAGAGAAAAAAATCACTCATAATCCTACCACCCCACCAAATATGTTGCTGGTGTTTTCCTGACCACCGCTTCATTACCCATATTCATACAGGGCTGGAAAGGTACCATTTAATATTCTACTCTTTGTGCCCTTTGCAACTTGGCATCATCATATTTATGCAACTTTGTACCCAGAGTTTTTTTAGTTTAATATTTTGTAGTGAACATTTTCCCATAAATGAGTTTTGGAAATAGGTTGGTTTGGGGGTTTTTTGTTGTTTTTTTTTGAAGTGTCAAGGTCTCAAGGGACACTTCCTCACCATGGACATTTATGTTTTTTATAATTTTTCAACAATTTTATTTATTTATTTTTAGAGGGGAAGGGAGGGAGAGAAACATCCATGTGTGGTTGCCTCTCATGTGCCCCCCAACTGGGGGCTGGGCCCACAACCCAGACATGTGCCCTGACTGGGAATTGAACCGACGACCCTTTGGTTTACAGGGGGGCACTCAATCCACTGAGCCATACCAGCCAGGGCTCACCATGGACATTTAGATTGCTTTCTATTTTTCACTATTATAAACAATTCTGCTCCAAACATTCTTGAAGAAAGACTTATGCTTTTTAACTTTTCAACACACATAGTGACTATATGTTTCTGGAGACTATCCTGGATGTTTATGGCTGTCCGGAAAAAAAGTGATCATCTTGGATTCGTCCCTAATTTACTCCTGTCATGTGGCTTAGACAGCCCTTGGTTCTGGAGGGCGGGATTTTGAGAATAAATCTGCATTTTCCTCTCCCTCCCCTTCCTGAGTTTATAGGCCTCCTTCACCTCCTCTGAGGCTGTTTTTTTTTTTTTTTTTTTTTTTTTTTTTTAATTAATCGTTCAGCAAGTATTACTGAATCTGAAGTGCCTGAGCTGAGGCAGGGCTAGGAGGCGAAAGAAGAAGAATCAGAAGGCAAAAAAAAAAAAAAAAAACCCCAGCACTTTTTGACCACTTACTACACAGCAGACACCAAACAGGCTATGCTTTTTCCTTCAATCCTTACAATAACTCCACAGAGTTGGTACCATTATTCCCCATTTAGCAGATGGGAAAACTAAGGTCCTAACAATGAAGCCATGTGGCCTAACATCACACACACAGCTAGTAAATAGCAAAGTAGGGATTTAAACCCAGGCAGATTGACCCCTGAACCTGTACTCTGGACACAGCCTAGATGCTTCCTTACCCTCCCAGGCAGCCAAGTGTAGGGAAGAGGGTAAGGACTTTGCAGCCAGTTTAACCCGATTCAAACACCCGCCTCCTGGCTGTGTGAACTTGGACAAATCTCTGGGACGGCGTTTCGCCTTTGGTAAATCCTGCTTCACAGGTGGGTATTAAATGAGATGATGGATGGGAACATGCCAAGCCCAATGCGGGCGCACAGAAAGTTCTTGCCGGGTGATCATCCTCCTCCTCTACTTTGCTACGCGAGCTCGAAGTCTAGTTGCCAAGTTGGAGAGAAGAGTTCAGCGGAGAGCTCTGAGCTCGGCTGGGGCTGACTAGGAAGTCAAAGATCTGGGGCTTATTTGCAGAGAAATGCAAATATCTCCTTTGCGCTCTCCCAGCCTCTGCAACTAACCTCCTCTCCCATCTCCCCCAAAAGAAAGGGGTGGCTTTTGTGCTCCAGAGCCGAGCCCTTTGAAGCCCCTCTTTCCTGCTCCCCGGGAGGTGGACAGTAGAGATGGCAGGAAGTCACCAGTGGGAAGACCCTTTCTGGCATGTGGGCACAGAAATGGGGCGGGGGGCGCTCTTTTTTCTGCCCTTCAATGGTCCGGATGGGGGAGGGGATGGCTGTTGAGCAACTGCTCCGGAGACACTCCAGAAGCCCAGATGAACATATGCCTCTTTCTAACAATTGGCCTGGGAACCATCCAATAGATGGAGGGCGGATTAGCCACCTCCCGGATCCGGAGCCTGCAACGAAGCCGCTGCTGCCGGTTCTAGATCTGCTCCCCAGCCAGGGCTGAGGGAGAGGATAGGTCGGAGGTCCAAAGTAGCAACGCACAATTTGAAAACCTAGGGTCCCTCGCCTCAGGCAAACACAGAGATGGCTTGAGGGTGTATTTTATAGGCAAACTCTGTAGGGTTTTATGGTCCCGAAATATCCCGCCTTTTATCATAGGGAAACTGGGTAACAACCCACGATCTTTGGGTAAAGTGAGAAAGTGCAGCAATGTTGTGCGTGTTACTGGGTTTTGTGTTGGGGTTGGGTGAGAGGAAGGAACGGAGACGCGCAAGGCTGGGGAATGAGTTTACCTGGGGTCCAGAGAACTCGCCCTAGCTTCCTCCAGGCGTCAAAGAAGGGCCTTGACCTGTCCCTCTGTTTGCTGTCCATCTTTCTGTCAGTAAGCAGTTCAGTCCGTCAGCAAACAGAACTTTGTTCGAAGAGCAAATGCAAGGCACTTGGGGATTAAAGAAAGGAAAGAAGAGAAAAGGGGGGGGTGGGAAAAGAACTTTAGGTCTTCAAACCCAGTAAGAAGACGGAACGCATACATAATGAATATGCCTTGGTGATATCCCCCCCCTTTTTTCATAACAATGAGACCTTTTTTTTAAAGAGCATGTTTTATAAGCAGTGTAAACTAAGTAGTTGTTGCTCAGAGGGGCCAAAAAAGGGAGTGTGGTAGAGGGGTAATCTTGGTGGCCTTCCTGTAAGAGTTGAGATGGAGCTTCTTGGCTACAAGGAACACGAAATGAGATGGAGAAGGCTGGACCTCTTTTCTGTGAGGATTTGTAAGATAACATCCAAACATAGGAATGGTGTGCTCCAAATGCAAAATATTCTTGCTAGATGTGAAGGATTGTATAGTCATAATAAAATAACCTGGCATCTTGGGAAGGCAGGAGGAATCCCTGCGAGCCCAGGGACAAGCTGTTCATTCCCTGCTCCCTGGTCTTGACTTTCGGTGTACCCCTTGAGGTGGTCCGGGAGGGCAGTATATTTCTGTGTCGCATCCTGCCAGCCTCAGTCTACCCTGGATAACCACGAGAGAAAATACCTGAAACCCAACCCGGCTCAGGCCTTCGAGGGAAGCCACCGCTGCCGGCACATAGGCCCTCAATGAGGTTCTGCCTGAAATCTGGCGACTTTAAGGGGAAAGGGGACCCCAGTCTCGTCCCTTCGACAATGGAGATAGTGCAGCCCTAAGGGGCAGACAGGCTCCAGAAAGCCCTAGAGTGCCCCCTCCCTGGCACCGTCCCTAGTGCGCCCCCTGGTCGAAGTCACTCCCTGAGTCTATAGCTCTCCCCTCAACCCCTCTTGAAGCCCTCTCAGGCCGTACGCTAGATTTAGGTCAGAAAACATACACTAACAGCTTTCTTTCACCTCAGCGAAATTACTAAGTGGAATTTATTGGGCAAGTCCATGCAGGGCAGTAGGGAGAGACTACGTCCCAGATCCGGGGTCCCGCCAGTTTTAGAAGCACAGGCGTCGGACGGGGGCTCAGGGTTCGGGGTGCCAATGGCCTGGGCTCGCCAGCCCCATCCCGAGAGCTGTGGCCCGTCGCCGGCGCTGTCGGACCCTGAGGGGCCACTCGGACTCCGTTCCCCAGCCGGCCCTTCGCTTTCACACGGTCCGCGGCGACTGCACCAGCTCGAGCGCCTTTTAAAGGGCCACACACGCTAGCCGCCGCTATAAAAATGTTCCCAGCGGCACAGCTGCAGAAGGGATACGGGTGAGCTGCCGGAGAGGAAGCTCACTCGCCTCCCAGCAGTCAGTCCGCAGCCCGCAGACTGAGGTTCATTCCTGACGAGGAGGGAGAAGGCTAAGGAAGGCACAGCACCGGCTCTGGCCTTGGGTAAGTATCCAGTTCAGATTTTGCCACCAACTCGCCCACGAGCCAGGACATGTGCTAATAATGCCCTAAGCCGGTTATAAAGACGTGGAAATTGAGGGGGAGAGGGAAAAAAGGGGGGAAAAGGGTCTGTCCTTCCTGGGATTCCTTGCCGAAGCCAGCCTGCTGCCGTGTGCGTGTGCGTCAGGGCTCTCGGGGCGGCAATGGGGGCTTGAGAGCCGGGTCCCCCGCGCCGGGAAGAAAGCGCGGCGGCCACCACCGCTACCACCCCGGAGTCAGGCGCCGAAGCCGCGGGCGGGCGGGCGGGCGCGGGCTGGGGCCGCTTGGCGCGGCACGGTGCGGCGCGGTGGCGGGGCGGCGGTGCGGGCTTTTCCCAGGCGCCCCAGGGTCGGGTGGCACTGAGCGCGACCGGTTCGCGGCGGCGGCGGCGGCGGTGGCGTGCGTGCGTGCCAGGGGCTGGGGGCTCTGCCATTTCGCCCGCGGCTCACGGGGCTCCGCGCTTCCCTCTCCAGGGCAGGCAGCTTCGCTGAGGTAAGCCGGGCCGCCCGGTAGGGCGCTGGGCTGGGCGGAGGGACCGGGGACTCCAGTGGAGCGGGCTTGGGGAGCGGGCGGCGGCCGCGCGGGCCGGGGGGCTCTGGGGGAGTTGTTTTCTGTTTGAAAGCTGCTCTGCTGGGGGTGGAGGGGCCACCGCCCGCCTGCCCGCCAGTGAGCCGGTTCGCTCTCCAGCGCTCCCGCCTCCCGGCCAGCCGCGCCAGGCGCCCGCTGCTCCCGGGGAGACGGCAGTACCTTTTCTCCCCGCGCCCGCGCTTTCTCCAGCTTCGCTTCCACGGACTTTGCTAATCTCCCGGACCGCATCTGGACGCTCCGGCTCTGGGGCTGCACAAAGCTCAGGTTTCCTTTGGGGGCTGGAGGCAAGAGGGGCTTTTCGGGCCGCGTTGAGGGGAATTGCGGGATGGAAGTTAGCGATTTGGGCAACTTGCCTCTACTATCTAGTTGACCTCTACTCCCCCCCCCCCCACACGCACGCCCACATAGGCACGCACACCCGCGCGCACACACCCCTCTCCTTATAAAAACCAGCGCAGCTGAGCCCGGCCGCTCTTAGAGTCGCTGCCTCGAGGAGCGCTGGACTTGGAGTCGGAGAGACCTGCCTGCGAATTCCGGCTCCGCCACTTCCTAGCGCTGTGACCTTGGGCAAGTTACCGAACCTCTCGGAGCCTGTCTCATTCTTCTGGTAGCGGGGTTAGAGCACTGACCACAGGCGGCCTGGCTAAGGCGTAGGCTCAGCCTGCGGCCGCGTCGCGTTCTCAGCGGGCTCTCTGTAAGTGTTGGTGAGGCTCAGGAGTGGCCGCCGCTGGAGCCTGAGTGCGCCCCCGAGCGCGGGCACACCGCGGGGCCAAGACCCCGCTCTCCTGCCCGCTAGTCCGTGCGGTCTCTACGATCGGTTACTGACACAGCACTTGCGGGAACGGACGCTCTCAGCCCTGATGGCCTGGGTGCTCGCGCTAACAGTGCAGGGATGCTCCAGGCCGCCCCCAGCGCCGGCGGCTTCACCTGGGATACGGCAAGGAGGGCAGCCGAGCTGTCCGCAAACAACGGGCCTTTAGTTTTCAGGTGGCGAAACAGACTAGTCTGGGTTAGAGCGCGTCTGAGCCAAGCCGCAGTAGTGTTGGATTTTTAAATTTCTCCTGAGAAAATAGCAGTCGAGATGGAGCCGTCCGGTTGGTGGTATTCTAACTTTTGGTTCTCCAACAGGTCAACGAGGAGGCCCCCTTACCTGCCTCTCCCTTCTTTCTTCTTCTTCTCCCCTCCCCATCCCCATTTAGGCGGGAGGGGGCCGCCAGGCCACGGGAAGGTCTGAGGAGAAGGTTGGGCGGGAACTGGTAGCCAGCCCGCGAGGTACCAGTGTGTGAGGAGGCACTTGTTGCTCTGGGTTGCCCAGTCGCCTCTCGCAGCCGTATCACAGTGCTCAGCTCTTGGCTTGGAGAGCAGGCTGGGACGTTTCCGAGCTGCCAACTTTTGCCTTCCAACGGGCTGGGTGGCGGAGTGGAGACAGAAAATCGGGCAAGTAAGGGCAGGGATTCTGATCGAAATGCGATTGCCTCTTCAGACGGATTCAACAACACTGAGCGCCCACCGTGCACAGACCCAGGCGGGGCTTAGCCAGGTGTAGGGGCAGAGAGCAGTGATGGGAGGCAACAGATCTGAGTGGAAACAGGGCCCCGTTTATGGGGGTCTCCCAGCCTGAAAGGGGGACGTATGGGTTGTTGGTTTTTTTTAAAAAAAGGTCTTCCCCAGGAGCTGATATTAAAACATAGATTACTTTTTTCTGGTGCTCTTTTGTTTTTTCCTATTTCTCTTTTCCCTCCCCTTTTTGTTATTGTTGTTTCTTCTTTTGTACATTCGGGTGCCTGGCGGCACAAAGAAGGAAGGCTGCATAGGAACGGGGAAAGATGGGCAGAGCCCCTCAACATTTTTCTTAGGACATGAAAACTGCTTGATAGTGAAGGTGCTGGGCTCTGGAAGACACATGGATTAGACTTCGTGTCTCGTGATCACTGGCTTGAAATGTTACCCGCTTACCTCAGAGAAGAAACAGGGCTCCAACCAAGCAGTGGTGCTGACCACCCAGAAACATATTTTTTGTCATGTTTTGTTCCCCACTTGTTCCTTTCTCTGTTTTTCTTGCCTCACTCTCCTACAAATAAGTGCTGCGAAGACGATAAACAGAGGTAGTAAGTGGCCACTTTCTAGAAGAGTCTGAACAGATTCTTAATGACCACTGGAGGAGGGAGTTGTCAAGGAGAATTCTAGCCTTGTTGGAAAGATTAGAGATGCTTTTTAAGGTGCTGAAGATTCTTTGGGGCAAACTGTACTTATAAATATGAAATTCGACATCTCTAATTCATCACAAAGGCTAGAATATATGAGGCTTTAAAGAAACAAGCTGCTAGGAAAATAACTTGAGAGTTTTCGGGTGAGGACATTTTTTATTTTCTGATTTGGGGGGATTCTTTCCCCCACATCCCCTCATCCTTTGGCAGTTGAGCTAAGGAATTATTTCTTTGGAAACCATTTGAATTATTCTAGGTATAATTCTGTGGTCAGGTGAGGCCTGCGGGCATTAAGAGTGTTAGATTCTGCTCCCAGAACCACTGCTACTTGATAGGAAAGCCATTGAATCTCTGTGCCTGTTTCCCTCCAGGAAGAATTATTCCCATCTGTCACTATAGATGGGTGTGGCTGGGCTCAGACCACTTTGCCCCGGGCTATCTTGGGGAGGAGGCTTGAGGCAGGGAGGAAATGGAGACATTCCTCAAGGCTCTCTTGGCCCATTCAGAGCCCCCTGCAACCTTGATCTGCCTGGCTTTTCTAAGACTCACACCTGCATGAGGGCTTTGGAGCTCCAAGGCATTTGCCTTGGACACTTATTCCTTCCCTGGGCTGCAGCCTCCTGCTTTCTAGATCTTCCTTGCCCTGACTCCTTCCCAGTTTCTCCCAGTCCCAGTGGAGGCTGCAGCTCTTAAGCCCAGAAGCCAGTGGCCCGTGGAGACAGTGTGCTACTTACTCAGGGATGTTTCTGGCTTCAGAATCAGGAACAGTACCCATCCCACCCCCCCCCCCACACACACACTTGGGGCTCTGAAATCACTAGCACAAGGAAACAGTCATCGTGTACCCTCTTAGTGATGTGGGTAGCTGGCTACCTGGGCAGCACCTGGCTGAAGCAAGCAACTTTCCTACTTTGGGCAAACAAAATTCCAGCTTAAGCTTCTCCTTTGCTCAAGTGGTCTCTGGTCTTGTGTCTAACCCTGTTACCATCCTTGCCTTGTAGCTGTGTGGAATTGCTCTGTTTGGGGCCTTGTTAGTGCTTTCTTGGCCAATGAGGCCTTTGCCCTTACAGTCTTCTCCCTCACGTTACAGCACAACAGCTCCAGCTGGCAGCATCACCTCCCAGCAGTTTATCCAACTTCTGCTGTGAAATGCCAACGATGTCGAGACCTGCACTTGATGTCAAAGGTGGCACCTCACCTGCGAAGGAGGTAACTTTTGCCATTTTACAGAGACTCTGAGACATGGAACGATGAGCTGGTCTGGGGCCATGCTGTAGACCCTTCTAGGTGTGGTATCTAGTGTCCTTTAGCAGGGAGGAGACAACGGGGCTTTCTCTGGGGAAAATGAGGAAAGTTTCTGCCTAAATGTGGTCAAATCAAACCCACTTGGATTGTTGAAAGATGGCAGGGAAAGGAGCAGAGAAATAGAATTGGAAAAAGACAACACCATTGAAAAGATTAACGTGAGACTGAGAAGAGGGACATTCGCCCGCGTTAGAATGATGAGATGAAGGGAGGGAGATGAAAGCAGCAAACCCACTAAGGATGGCAGCAAAAGAATCCTGGGACCGAGAGCCAACTTTCCAGGGGGTGTTCTTGCTACTTCCCTACCACTATCCCCAAATGATGTGCATGTAGGAGCTTTCGGAGCCTGGTACTATGCTTTGCCTTTCTCTGTCTTCTAGGATGCCAACCAAGAGATGAACTCTCTGGCCTACGCTGCTAACCTGGGGGTGAAAGATCGCAAAGCAGTAGCCACTCTGCACTACCCCGGGGGAGCCTCGAATGGAACCAAGGCCAATGGGGCCCCCCCTAGTTCCTCGGGATCCCCACCTCCAATGGGTTCTCCTACCACCACCCCTCCTGCTAAACCCCCACCCTTCAACCTGCAACCTGCCCCTCACCTGCTGGCTAGTATGCAGCTGCAGAAACTTAATAACCAATATCATGGGGCGGCGGCTGCCACTCCAGACCAACCTGAGGAGGCAGAGCCCCAACAAAACTGGGGCCCTGGGGCTCAGGCGGGAGGGGCGGAAGCACTCTCTCCTCCTGCCGGTGCCCAGAGTCCTGCTATCATTGATTCTGACCCGGTGGATGAGGAGGTGCTGATGTCACTGGTGGTGGAACTGGGATTGGACCGGGCCAATGAGCTTCCGGAGCTGTGGCTGGGGCAGAATGAATTTGACTTCACTGCAGACTTTCCATCTGGCTGCTGATGCCCACTGTCCCTAAAGATGGAAGAATAAAGCCACCAATTCTGATGTAAATAAAAATAAAAGTTACTTAGATTAGCAACGGCATAATTGGAGGTGTTTCTCATTAATGTCTAAAAGTGCATGGCATGGCCTGATGTCCTTTCAGCAATTCTGAAACCCGTGGTGGGGTTGTGGGTGGGGAGCTGAGTGGGAGCTGGGTGGGATGGGAGGAATGGGGGAGCCTGGAGGGGACTACTCACCCAATTCCTGCTGCCACCGCCACCACCATTATCTCTTCAGGAGCCCAAGTACTTTGCCTCATTGTCCTAAGACTCCAGGAACATTATTGTATTCAAGGTTGAATACAGTGGCCGCTTGGGGGCATTCTCAGAAGAAAGACTGATTCAGACCCTCCCTCAGCCTCTTCTCAACTTGCACATTCAAGTCTAAAGAGTTGCCTTAGCTACAGGGCACACAGTTCACCAACCCTAAAAGCCACCTCCACCCACTCTACCCCCAATCTAATTGACCCATTAAGGCTACCCCTTTACTCTTTTGCCTTTGACTTATATAGAATCCTATGACCTGGGAGCTCCGATTTCTCTGGAAAATTACAGAAGTTACAGACTCCCACTAGCATCTTGGTGCCTTCTTCCAGTCCCTCGCAGTTGCTCAACTCCTCCCTCCAAACCTGGTCTGAGTGTCTCCTGACTCTGGCCTCCCAGGCCCACCCTGCATGGGGACAGCCTGTTTATTAGGGCTGTCCTCTCCATCTTAGAGATATGAATCAGGCCTGGGCTTGAGTTCAGTGTTTGGGGATATAGTCTTTGCCCTTAGATTAACTGCTGAGGAGGCAGTGACTTCAGAAGCATGCCAAATGACAAGACAGTAGCACTGTAATGGGATCCTGCCTTGGGGATGGCGCGGGGCCGATTCAACCCCATCCTCATGTTGACACAACCCAAAGGTCTCTTCTACCCACATCTCAGACTCCTAGAGAAATTCTTCCTTGGACATTGTGAAAATTACTTCAATCAGCCCAGGACGAGCATGAGGACTGTCCTCCAGCAAGCACTTTCAAAGCTGGCAGAGGCAGTGCACTGGATTCAGCACCCCCTGAGCACCTGTTCTGGGCCAGGCACTCTGCTAGGCATGGGAGCACAAATTACATAAAGTTTGCACCTTTGAGGGGTTCCCCACCTAGAAGGAGAAAGACAAGCTCCAACAAATTACAAACACAGTATTGCCTATAACACTTGGGGAAGGCGCTATTTGATACCAGGAAAGGAAACAGCTCCATCTGCCTGGGAAATCTGGGGAAGGCTTCCTGGTACTAAACTGGTTGGTGTGTTTGTTTTTAATATCTCACAAGTAGTAAGTACATGACACAATCTCTTTGTGAAAAGTAGAAACCTTAGAGATAAGGTTATACCCTTTGACCAACTCTGTCCCTCAATCTTGATCACCTCTGGCCCTGCACAGAGGTGGCAACTGTTTGTCTGTTTGTGGTGTATCCTCGGTGGCCTTGCTCTGTGCCTTTACACAAACAATAGGATTTTTAAATAAGACTAGAGCCAGCCAAGGAAAGAATGAGTAGCGGGATAAACTGTTACGCAGGCCACAGGTTCATGAAGGGGGCTGTGGTGGCTAAAAAACAGAATTTTCCTCTTCTTCTAGGCCAAGTGAGGAGCATGCCTTTATCCTTAGTGCCACCAGCCCTGTAGCTTGTAGAGAATCTCTGGAAGTTTGTAAAAAAGAAAAGAATTAACCAACTTTGATTTTTAGGATGATTCCACTGAAGGTGGATGGTTAGATTTATCTAAGTCTGCAAACAGGAAGATATGGGGTTCTGAGGGACTGGTGAGGCAGGGGTAGAAAAACAGAGAAAGAATAGAAGCCAAGGAAAAGGTGAATAAAACAGGGTGGGCTGGAGGGCTTGGAGGTCTGTGTACAGAGAAGAGATCAGTATTTGAGGGGGCAGGAAGTGAAGGGGAAGGGGAAGAAGCTGTGGTCAGAGGGTAGGTTTCAGAATCTGGACAGTCTGGTGACACAGGGCAGGGGTGGGCTCAGGATTGGGGTCCAGAGCAGAATGGCAGGGCATGGAAGGAGCCTAGGCCTTTCTAAAAGGTTGGAGGGTTCCAGGTCCCTCCCCTGCTGGGGCCTTCACAAAACATGATTCTGGCCAAACAAAACAGGTCAGCAGGCTGGAATGTTTGCCACCTTTGACCTTTAGAGCCCCTAGGGTATCAGAAGTCCTTAGGGTAGGGAGAAACCCAAGCTGGGGGTCAGTGCCTCTCAGGGGGAGGGGCTGCCTTGGAATCACGGAAGCGACAGAAGGTCAGCTGGGAAGCAGGTGGTGGCAGGGAATGTCCTGGACATCCCTAAAGAAGGTGCCTCTGAAGGAGGAGGTTGAACTAGAACTTGGGCATGGCAATCCTGCCTGCTGGTTCCAGGGACCAGAAGTGTGGCGAACTGAGCAGCCTTTTCTCCAGAGGGAGGGAGAGGGAGTCAGGGAGCAACCTCCACGGAGAGAAAGACCAGACTGAGCTGGGGTGAAGAGTGGGAGGGTGTGAGGCAGTAATTTTTTATTGCTGGAGAAGGGGCCAGAGGGACAGAATTGTCACAGGGTGCAGTGGGGAAAAGTCAGGAAAGCCTCTGTTTCTGCCCCACCATTTCATACTCAGGCATCTCATAAGACAACTAGACACATCCAGTAGGTTACCAAAGTATTTCTGAAGCCAACTCCAAGTCTCTCCCTGGGGGCTAGGAAGCAAGGGTTCCAGATGCACACAGGTAGGGAACACTGCCTGCTTTCAAGGAGCTTGCTTGTAGCCTAGAAGCAAATGAAGATGTGTGACCAAAAGCACCTCCTAGAGACCAGGTACTGCTCTGCTCCCTAGGGACAAATTAGGGTGACTGTCTCTGCTCTCAAGGAACTCACAGTCTAGTGGTGGAGACAGCCATAGGTGGGGGACTGAAAGGAGGGCATGGCACAAATGGAAAGATCAGGGCATGGTGTAAACCAGAACCAAGCATTAGAAAACCTATGGCTTTGTCAGGGAAGGGTGGAAAATCCAGCATCTTGATTTCCTTGAAGGGCAGAGGGCAGAGAGAAGATTGAGTTCGAATCAAATTTTGCATTGTTTCCACTTTATTCCACAGACTAGGGGGGACTTATCATTCAACAACATGTATTGAGCACCTACTATGTACCAAGTGCACTAAACACTGCAAATACGTAGTGAACACATTGCCCTTTCTTTCGTGAAGTTTAACGTTTAGTCAAGAGTCAAATATCACCCAAATAATTACAAGTACAAATTATGAGAAGAGACAGAAAGAAAAGGTACAGGTGCTATGAAAGAGTGTGATGGGGGGATTGATTTCAATCGTAGTATATCAGGGGCGGCTTCTGAAGGTTTTGAATAATGGAGTTCAGTGGTCAGAGCTTGCATGAAGAAAAAGAATCAGGTGTGCATGGCAGATTGGAATTATGGTGATGCTAGAAAGCTGTTACAGTGGTCCAGGCAAGAAGTAACAAAGACCAGAAATTAGTCTATGATGAAAAAAGGCAGCATTTCAATGGGCAGCTGTTGTTCACTCAGTATAGAGTTTCAATTTTGGAAGATAAGTTTTAGAGATCTGTTGCGCAACAATATGAATAACAACACTACTGAACTGGACACTAAAAATGGTTAAGATGGAAAATTTTATGTTAAGTGTTTTTGAACCACAATATTTTTAAAAGGAAGCATTTCAAAGTAGAGCGGTAATGATGGACAATTCAATAAATGCTTTGGCACAACTGGATACACTACCTCACAATTTACACAAAATTAAATTTCAGATGGAGCAAAGATTTAAAAATGAAAAGTGAAACCATAAAAGTACTAGAAAAAAATACGGGGTGATTTTTAAAAAATCTTCAAATGAAGCCCTGGCTGGTGTCAGTGGATTGAGTGCTGGCTTGTGAACCAAAGGGTTGCTGGTTGGATTCCCAGTCAGGGCACATGCCTGGGTTATGGGCCAGGTCCCCAGTAGGGGGCACATGAGAAGCAAGCACGCATTGATGTTTCCTTCTCTTTCTCCCCTCCCTTCCCCTCTCTCCGAAAAATTAATTAATTAAATCTTTTTAAAAAATCTTCAAATGAGGAGGCCTTTCCAAGAATGACATGAAACCCAGAAGCTATGGAAGAGATTGATCATTCAATGACATTTAAAAATTGCATGGCAAAAATACCATTAAAAGGGCAAAATCAAAAGAGAAACAATAATCTGGGGAAAATATCTGCAACTCATAGTGAGTATGAAAACAGCTATTACAAATCAATATGCCAAAGACCACCAGACCAATATAAAAATGAACAAATAATATCAACAAATAATATTAAAATTAAATACAGAAAAAGAAATTAAAAATGGCTTTAAAACTCATCAAAAGGTGCTCAAATTCACTCATACTAAAATAGTATTTTGAAACTACACTAGGGGACTTCTGGTTTCAGAACAAGATGACATAGACTCATTGTTCCCTGCTTCTGTCTTTCAAATGCAACTATATTTCCTAGAAATTATTCAACAGATAATAATGAAACGACTCTGAAAGCAGAAAAGAAGGTGGACTGGTTAGGAATTTCAAAACTTGAGAAACGACAACAGGGTGAGTTCCCTTGGGTTTCTTTTGATCTCTCATACACCCCTACATTGGGTGCCAAAGAGGCCTGCAACCCAAAACCACCACCACCAATACACTCACACACACACTCACACACACACCACACTGCCTGGGGAAGGAAAAGCCCAATAGAAGCCTAGTGGGGGAAACTAAGCCCATTCTGCAACCCAACCCCAGAGGGTGATGCGAAATGCCTCCAGCTGCAAAGCCCTGAGCTGTCTCAGTTCTCACTCCAGAACTGTGACTCCAGCAGGCAGCCTACTTTGCCTATAGCAGTAGCAGTGGCAAAGCCACATATTTCCCTATCCTCCACTCAGTGGCATAAGGACACCCAGGCAGAGTGGCTTCAGCAACCTCCCCACCCACCAGAAGATCACCCAGCAAACACAAGACGCTCAGGGAAACACCTTCTCCCCCTGAAGACAACACCAGTGAAGACAGAGTGGGAGCCCACAGAAAAATGGAATATGCCAAAATAACATTGCAATGGCTTGGGAAACTAAACTCCTGTCATTGGACCTACAACCCACAGAAGTAGACCTGAATGTACATGCTAAACCCAAACAGGGTGACTGCCTGCTAAAGTAAAAGACTAAAATTGGATCAAGACTCTCCTAGCATAACCAAAAAGTCCAGGATACAAAAGAAAATCACTCATCATAACAAGAGCCAGGAAAATCACTATTTGATGAGAAAAGACAATCAATGACACCAATAGAAGGGTGAATCAGATTTTGAAATCAACTGACAAGGGTTTTTAAGCAGCCGTCATAGACCTGGGTGGCTCAGTAGGTTGGGCATCGTCCTGCAAAGTGAAAGGTGGCCAGTTCGATTCCCTATCGGGGCACAGTTGAAGTGACCAACGGATGTTTCCCTCCCTCTCTTTCTCCCTCCCTTCCCCTCTCTCTCAGAATGAATAAATAAATAAAATCTTTTAAAAAACTAAATCAGCCATCATAAAAATGCTTCAACAAGCAATTACAAATTACTCAAAATAATAAAAAATTGAAAATCTCAATAAAAATTAGAAGTTATCAAAAATAACTAAATGGAAATTAAGAAATGAACAAAACAACTGAAGTAAAAACACTCACTGGATAGACTCAATAATAGAGTGGAGATGACAGGGGATAAAATCAGTGAATTTGAAGACAAATCAATAGAATTTAATTTATTGATTTAAAAGTGAGTCGATCAGAACTTATTTGAACAGTAGTAAACTATGATACTACCTAAAACAAGCTCTGAAAAATGTACAAAAAATATACTCAGAATCATTATAAATAAATCTAAATGTAAAATACCATATGATTTCACTTATATGAGGAATCTAAAGAACAAAATAAATGAACAAGCAAATTGAAACAGACCCATGGACACAGAGAGCAGTAAATTGGTGGTTGCCAAAGGAGATGGAGGTTGGGGGACTGGGTGAAAGAGGTGAAGGTAGTAAGAAGTACAGAATGATAGTTACAGAACTGTCACAGAAATGTAAGTAAAGCTTAGGGCAGGGGTGTCAAACTCATTTTCACTGGGGGCCACATCAGCCTCGCGGTTGCCTTCAAAGGGCTGAATATAACTTTAGGACTGTGTACATGTAACTACTCCTTACAGTTAAGTGAGAGCTCGGCACTGCAGCCAGGCAGAAACAAGGTGCCGAACTGGATAAAACAAGGTGGAGGGCCGGATTCGGCCCACGGGCCTTGAGTTTGCCACCTGTGGCTTAGGGAATATAGTCAATAATATTGTGATAAATATGTATGGTGCCTGTTGGGATACTGGAAATATTGAGGGGAACACTATGTAAAGTATATGATTATCTAATCACCAAATTGTACACATGAAACCAATAAAAAATAAAGTTGAATAAAATAAAAGAAACAGATAAGTAGAGTGGATTTAAAAAAACGTAAAATCCAGTTGTATGCTATCTGCAAGAAACTCACTTCAAACATAGCAACATAGGTAGGATAAAAATAAAAGGAAGAAAGGATATATCATGCAGACATTAATTTTTTAAAAGCAAGAGAAAATATCTTAATATTAGATAAAGTAGACATCAGAGCGAAAAAAAAAATTACTAGGGACAAAGAGGGACATTACATTATGTTAGAAGCATCAGTCCAAGAAAATATAGCAATCCTAAATGTAGATGCACCACAACAAAGCTTAAAAACACATGAAGCAAAAAAATTGAGAATGCTGCAAGGTAAAATAGACAAATCTGTGATTAGAGTTGCAGAGTTCAACACTCTCTGAGCAATTGATAGAACAACTACACAAATTCAGCAAAAATAACTCAACAATACCATCAACCAAGAGGATCTAATTGACATTTATAGAACACTTCACTCAACAGCAGAAGAAGAGATAATCTTTTCAAGTACTCATGGAACATTGACCAAGATAGGTAATATCCTGGGGATAAACAAACCTTATAAATTTAAAAGAACTGAAATCATACAGGGTATTTTCTCTGGCTATAATGGAATTAAACTAAAAATCAATAACATAAAGATAACAGAAAAATATCCAATCACTTGGAAACTAAACAACATAATTCTAAATAATTCATGGCTCAAAAAAGAAGTCTCAAAAATGTTTTTTAATTGTATTTTAAAATTATAGTTTACACTTAATATTATTTTGTATTAGTTTAATATTAGTTTCACTTTGCATTTCTCTGATGATCAGTGACATTTTATATGTCTATTGGCCGTTCGTGTGTCCTCTTTGGACAAGTATCTATTCAGATACTCTCCCCACTTTTTAATTGCATTGTTCGCTTTTTTAGTGTTGAGTTGTATGAGTTCTTTATAAATTTTGGGTACTAACTCCTAATCAGATGTGAATATTAGGAGTTAACTAGGAGCACTGGTGAATATTTTCTCCCATTCAGTAGGCTGGTTTTTTTTTTTGTTTTGTTGACGGTTTCCTTTGCTGTGCAAAAATTTTTACTTTTATGTAGTCCCATTTATTTTCTTTTTCTTTTGTTTCCCTCACCCAAGGAGATATACCAGAAAAAATATTGCTATGAGAAATGTCAGAAATTTTACTGCCTATGTTCTCTTCTAGGAGTTCTACAGTTTTGAGTCTTACATTTAAGTCTTTAATCCATTTTAAGTTTATTCTTATATGTGGTGTAAGAAGGTGGTCTAGTTTCATTTTTTGCATGTATTTGTCCAATTTACCCAACACCATTTATTGAAAAGACTGTCTTTATCTCATTGTATGTTCTTACCTTTTTTTGTCAAATATTAATTGACCATATAGGTGTGGGTTTATTTCTGGGCTCTCTATTCTTTCTTTCCATTGATCTATATGTCTATGTTTGTGACTACCATGCTGTTTTTATTACTATAGCTTTGTAGTATAGTTTGATATCAGGTAGTGTGATGCCTCCAATGCCATTCTTCTTTCTCAAGGTGGCTGAGGGTATTTGAAGTCTTTTGTGGTTCCACGTATATATTTTAGAATTATTTGTATTAGTTCTGTGAAACATTCTATTGCTATTTTGATAGGGATTTCATTAAACCTATAGATTTCTTTGGTTATACAAACATTTTAACAATGCCAAATCTTCCTATCCATAGAGAAGTTATATGCTTCTATTTATTTGCATCTTCTTCAACTTCTTTCTTCGGTATCTTATTAAATTTTAAGTACAGGTGTTCTCCCTCATTGGTTAAATTTATTTCTGGGTATATTATTTTTGATGCAATTATAAATGGGATTTTTTTTCTTATTTCCCTTTCTGATAGTTCATTATCAGTAGGATAAAAATGCAACTGATTTCTGAATATTGATTTTGTATTCTTCTACTTTACTAAATTCAATGATCAATTTTAGTAGGTTTTTGGTGGAATCTTTAGGGTTCTTTATATACAATATTATGTTCTCTGCAGATGATGATAGTTTTACTCCTCCCTTTTCAGTTTGAATTACTTTTATTTCTACTTGTCTGATTGCTGTGGCTAGGACTTCCAGTATTATGTTGAATAAGAGTGGTGAAAGGGGACATCCCTGTCTTGTTCCTGATCTTAAAGGAAACACTTTTAGTTTTTCCCCATTTAGTATGATGTTAGCTGTGGGTTTGTCATATATGGCCTTTATTATGTTGAGGTGTATTCCCTCTATTCCCATTTTGCTGAGAGTTTTTATTATAAATGGGGGCCGAATTTTGTCAAATGCTTTTTCTGCATCTATTGATATGATCATGTGATTTTTATCCTTCATTTTATTTATGTGGTGTATCACATGAATCGATTTGCATATATTATGCAAACCTTACTACCTAAGAATTAATCCCACTGGTTTATGGTATTTGATCTTTTTAATGTATTATAATATTTTGTTGAGAGTTTTGTATCTATGTTCACCAGGGATATTGGCCTATAATTTTTATCTTTGTAGTGTCTTTATCTGGCTTTGGAATTAGGATAATGCTGGCCTGGTAAAGTGAACTTGGGAGTCTTCCCTCCTCTTGACCTTTCTGAAATAGTTTGAGAAGGATAGGTGTTACTTCTTTTTTAAATGTTTGGTAAAATTCACCTGTGAAAACATCTGGTCCAGGACTTTTTTGTTTCTTGGGAGTTTTTTCATTACTGCTTTGATTTCACTAGTTGTAAATAGTCGGTTCAGATTTTCTCTAACTTTTTGATTCAGTTTTGAAAGATTGTATGTTTCTATGAATTTATCCATTTCTTCCACATTGTTCAATTTGTTGGTACATAGTTGTTTCTAATATTTTCTCACAATCCTTTGTATTTCTTTGGTGTCAGTTTTTCTTTTCCTCTTTTATTTCTCATTTTATTTACTTGGGTTCTCTCCCTTTTTCTCTTGATGAGTCTGGTTAAAGGTTTATCAATCTTGTTTATCTTTTAAAAAACAGCTCTTGGTTTCATTGATCTTTTGCATTGTGCTTTTAGACTTTGTTTTGTTTATTTCTGCTCTGATATTTATAATTTCCTTTCTTCTACTCACTGTGGGCTTTGTTTGTTGTTCTTTTTTTAGTTCCTTTAGGTACAAGGTTAGATTGTTTATTTGATATTTTTCTTATTTCTGGAGGTAGATCGTACAGCTATGAATATCCCTCTTAGGACTGCTTTCGCTGTGTCCCATAAATTTGGGGTTGTTGTGTTTTCATTTTCATTTGTCTCCTTTGACTTCTTCTTTGGCCTTATTGTTAACCCATTCATTGTTTAATAACATGTTATTTAGCCTCCATGTCTTTATGTGTTTTTCAGGGATTTTTTTTTCTTGTAATTGATTTCTAGTATCATACCACTATGGTCAGAAAAGATGCTTGATATAATTTCAACAATCTTAAATTTATTGAGACTTGTTTTGTGTCCTACCATGTGGTCTATCCTATCCATGTGCACTTGAAAAGAATGTATATTCTGCTGCTTTGGGATAAAATGTTCTTAAAATATCAATTAAAGGGTGGGGTGGAGGGATGGGGAGAAAAAGCATACAACTGTAATTGAATAACAATAAAAATTTTTTAAAAATATCAATTAAATTCATTTAGCCTAGTGTCATTTAAGGCTACCATTTCCTTCTCCACTTTCTGTCTGGAAATTCTATCCATTGATGTCATTGGGGTATTAAAATGGCCAACTATGACTGTATTACCATTGACCACTTTCTTTATGTCCATCAAGATTAGCTTTATATATTTAGGTGCTCCTATATTTACACAACTTCTATCCTCTTGTTGGAATGGTCCTTTTATCATTATGTAATATCCTTCTCTATCTTTTACTACAGCCTTTGTTTTAAAGTCTGTTTTGTCAGAAATAAATAATGCTATCCTAGTTTTTTATTTCCTTTTTGCATGAGATATATTTTTCCTCCCCTTTACTTTCAGTTTGTGTGTGTCTTTTACTCTGAGGTGGGTCTCTTGTAAGCAACATATATGTGGTATTGTTTTCTTATCCATTCAGCTACCCTATGTCTTTTGATTGGAGCATTTAATCCATTTACATTTAAAGTGATTATTGATAAGTATGTATGTATTACCATTTTATTCTTTATATCTGTTCCTTTTTTTTCTTTCTTCTTCTTAGAGAAGTCCCTTTAACATTTCTTGTAATACTGGTTTGGTGATGGTGAACACCATAAGCTTTTTCTTGTCTAGGAAGCTCTTTATTGCTCATTCCATTTTCAATGATAGCCTTGCTAGCTAGAGTAATCTTGGTTGTATGTCCTTGCTTTTCGTCACTTTGAATATTTTATGTCAATCCCTTCTGGCCTGAAATGGTTCTGTTGGGAAATCAGCTAACAGTGTTATAGAGCTCCCTTGTAGGCAATGAACTGTCTTTCTCTTGCTGCATTTAAAATCATTTCCTTTTCTTTAACCTTTGCCATTTTAATTATGTTGTGTCTTGGTGTGGTCCCCTTTGGGTTCATCTTTTTTTGGACTCTCTGCATTTCTTGAACTTGTGTGTATTTTTCCTTCATGAGGTTAGGGAAGTTTTTAGTCTTTATTTTTTTCAAATAGGTTTTCGATCCCTTGCTCTCTCTCTTCTCCTTCTGGTACACTTGTGATCCAAATGTTATTATGCTTCAGCACTCCCAGAGGTCCATTAAACTATCCTCACTTTTTAAAATTCTTTTTGCTGTTCTGATTGGGTATTTTCTGTTACCTTGTCTTCCAAATCACTGATTCGATCCTCTGCTTCATCTAACTTATTCTTCATTTATTCTAGTGTATTCTTTATTTCAGTTACTGTAGTCATTTCTGACTGGTTCTTTTTTGTTTTCTATGTCCTCTTTTATGTTTACTATTTCTTTGTTTAATTTCTCACTGAGTTCATTCATTCTTCCTCTAAGTTTCTCAAGCGTCCTTATAACCATGGTTTTGAGTTCTTATCTGACAAACTGTCTCCATTTCATTTAGTTCTTTTTCTGGAGATTTCTCTTGTTCTTTCCTTCGGGACCTATTTCTTTGTTTCCCCATTTTGGCTGCCTCTCTGTATTTGTTTCTGTGTAATAGGTACATCCACTATGTCTCACAGTCTTGGTCTAGTGTCCTTATGTAGTAGGTGTTCTGTGGGGCTCAGTAGTACAGTCTCCCTGATCAAACAAGCCAAGGTGTTCCAGGAATGTCCCTTGTGTGGGTTACATGAGCCCTCCTTTTGTAGTTAAGTCTTGATTGCTGTTAGCCCTTCCATGCATTGAGTCAACTCTCAGGCTAGCTGACTTTGAGGATAGACCCTGACCACAGTATACAAGCTGCTGTGCAAGTGCTTACCACACAAAGTAGAATTTGGCTCAGCAGGGCCTGGTGCCTGCTGGGATTTCCCTTTGGTTATGCCACTTATGGAGCTAATTGGGTCGTGGCCTGGTGTGTTCTGAAGCCTACTACTGAGTGTGTTGTTTCTGGAGCCTCTTGGAAAGGTCTCTGGTGCAGGTCAATGTCAAACGGTGCTTGTAATGGGCCTTACACTACCTGTCTGGAGCTACCAAGCAATCTGCAGTTTGTTGCTCTCTCTGCTGGGTTTGGATGCACCTCGAAAAAGCCAAGCTGCATATCAAAGCTGGCTTCCACCACTGAGCCCAGGGGCAGGTCAGCAGAAAGACCAAGGCATCCCAAGGTTTACCTCCACCTACTGGCTCTCTGTGAGGCTCAGTCACTGGAAAAGCCTCTGGTGGTACACAAGTTGTATGAAATAGGTTCTCAGAGAGTCACTGGGTAGCGGCAGGTGCTGTTTATGAGGTTAATACAAATTGAAACTTGGTGCCAGTGTTGGGTCTGAAGCCATTCAGCAAAATTATCAGGATACACTAAAGCTAGCCGTCACCCGCTTGGGACCCACAGAACTTTGTGGTGGGGTGTCATCTCAGGGGGTGCAGGGCCAACCCACTTTATATGTCTCCCTTTCCTATCAGTTTCAATTTAGGTTCCTCTGTAAACCATTAGTTATAAGACTTCTATTCAGCTAATGTTTGGATGGTTTTTCAGGTTGATTTTTCCCTACTTACTTGCAACTCCAATATGGTCCTGGAAAGAGGTTAGTGTTACTTCCACTTACTCCCCTACCATCTTGCTCCTTCAAAGGAAATTTTTGAAAAATATGTTGAACAAAATGAAAATAAGTGCCCTGGCTGGGTGGTTCAGTTTGTTGGAGCATCATCCTGTACACCAAAAGGTGGTGGGTTTGACCCTCATTCAGGGAACACACCTAGGTTGTAGGTTCGACCCCCAAGTTGGGACATGTACTGAAGGCAACTGCTCAATGTTTCTCTCTCACAT
Organism: Desmodus rotundus; assembly: GCF_022682495.2. NCBI lineage: Eukaryota > Metazoa > Chordata > Mammalia > Chiroptera > Phyllostomidae > Desmodus > Desmodus rotundus. The sequence goes on along the minus strand of NC_071400.1, from coordinate 8,981,041 downwards.
TGGTGTTTCTCCCTGTCCCTCTCTCTCCCTCCCTCCCTCCCTCCTTCCTTTCCTCTTTCCCTCCCTCTATCTTTCTAAAATCAATAAACATATCCTCAGGTGAGGATTAAAAACGGAAAAAAAGTATATGATACATTAAGATTTGTGAGATGCTGTTAAAACAGAGAGGGAAATTTATAACACTAAATGCTTACATTAGAAAAAGAAGAAAAGTCTCAAACCAATAGCCTTAATACTTACAAGAACAAATAAAAGAACAGCAAAATAAACCCAAATCAAGCAGAAAGATGAAAATAATAAAGATAGGAGCAGAAATCAATAAAATTGAAAACAGGAAAACAATGGAGAAAAATCAATGAAACAAAAAGCTGATTCTTCAGGAAAAAAAAAATCAATACAATTGACAAACCTCCAGCAAGACTGACACAAATAAAAAGAAAAAAACTCACAAATTACCAAAATCAGGAATGAAGCAGAGGATATAAATCACTATTGATTCTTCAGTTATTGAAGTGTTAATAAGAGAATACTACAAATAACTTCAGGTTTATAAATTCAGTGTGGAGGAAATGGACCAACTTCCAAAAACCCACAAGTTACCAAAGCTCTACCAAGATGAAATAGATAATCTTAGTAGTCCTGTAACCATTAAAGAAATTACATTTTATAATTGAAGAGCTCCCAGCAAAGAAATCTTTAGATCTAGGTTTTTTACACTGGAGAATTTTACTACATATTCAAAGAAGAATTAACACCAATATTATACAATGTCCTCCAGAAAACAGGAGGTGGAAACTCTTCCCAGTGTTATCCTGATTCCAAAACTAGATAAAGACAACACACAAAAGAAGAAAACTATGGACCAATATCTTTCTTGAACCTAGATGCAAAAATTCTGAACAAAAATGTAGTAAATCCAATCTAATAATATATAAAAAGGATAATACATTATGATCAAGTAGATTTATTCCAGGGATGCAGTGTTGGTTCAACATTCAAAACTCAATCAATATAATTTACCATATCACCAGACTAAAGAAGAAAAAACATATAATCATATCAGTTAATGATTCAACACAAAATCATAATAAAAAAAAAGTTTAAAAACCTTGGCGCACTAGGAATAGAGGGGAATTTTCTCAACCTCTTAAAGAGCATCTCTAAAAATAAACCTACGTCTAGCATCATAGTTAATGGATAAAAAATAAGTGCTTTCTCTCTAAGATCAGGAACAAGACAAGGATATACATCCATCATTCTTATTCAACATAACACTGGAAGTCTTAGCCCTTAAAGTAAGGGAAGAAAAAGAAATAAAAAGCACATAAACCATAAAGAAAGAAATTTTTCTTATTTGCAGCTAGAATGATTGTTTACATAGAAAATCTCAAGGAATTTACAAAAACATTCTTAGAACTAATAAGTGAGTTCACCGAGTTCGAAGGATATGCAACACACAAAAACAACCACACTTTATTTACTAGTGATGAGCATATGGAAATTGAATTTTAAAACATTGTACAATTACAATCATATAGATGTAGTCTGTCCAAAAAAAAGGCCAGCCATTGTTAATATAATGAGAACGGTTTGTGTGACACCAATGTAACCTGGCAGCCAAGGAGAGTGGACTGGAATGCACATGAGTGAATAATGATGACTTCACTGTACTAGTCAGTGGGGGCAATAGACAGCATTGAGTGAGCATGTGTACTGTGTGGCCGTCACATTCAAAATGACTGAGCAGGCAGAGCAATGGATATGCATGAAATTTTGCATTAAGTTTGAATATTCTAGCTGAAATTATTCAGATAATTCAGAAGGCCACAGCTATGGGGAACTGGTGATTGGCAGCTTCATTACGACAACATGCCTGCTCATGCATCACATCTCATGCAGAGTTTTTTGGTGAAACATGAAATCACCCAAGTGACTCCGCCCCCCTACATCCCAGATTTGGTGCCCTCTGACTTCTGGCTTTTCCCCAAACTAAAATCACCTTTGAAAGGGAAGAGATTTCAGACCATTGATGAGATTCAGGAAAATATGACAGGGCAGCTGATGGCAATTGAGAGAACTCTGTGAGGTCCCCAGGTGCCTACTTTGAAGGGGGCTGAGGTGGCACTGTCCTATGTACAGTGTTTCTTGTGTCTTGTATCTTCTCCAATAAATGTCTCTATTTTTTCATATTACATGCTGGATACCTTGTGGACAGACCTTGTGTGTGTGTGTGTCGGTGTGTGTGTGTGTAAAACCTCATGAGAATCTGTAAATTACAAAATGGTGATAAAAGAAATCAAAGAACACACAAATTGATCTATAATTTTAATGCATTTTCTACCAAAATCTCAGCAGTTTTTTTTGTTTGTTTTTTGTTTTTGCAGAGATAGTCCCACTTGTTGCAAAATGTATATGGAAAGGCAAAAGAACTAGAGTGGCTAAAACAATATTGTTAAGGAAGGATAAAGTAGAAAGAATGACTCTAATCAATGCTCAGGCTTACTATATAGCTATAATAATTGAGACAGTGTGATACTGGTGGATGGAGAGACACAGATAAATGGAACAGAATAGGGAACACAGAAATAGACTCACACAAATGCAAAAACGATTTTGACAAAGGTGAAAAAGCAATTTAAAAGAGGAGGGACAGCCTTCTCAAAGAATGCTGCTGGAGCAATTGGACAGCCATATGAAAATAAAAGAATCTTGGTCTAAACCTTACATCATATATAAAAATTAACTCATAATGGTAACTGATTTAATTATAAAACAAGTCATAAAACTTTTAGAAAAAACATAGAACAAAATACTGAAATCTGTCCTGGCTGGTGTGGCTCAGTGCATTGAGTGCCGGCCTGCAAACCAAAGGGTCACTGGTTCAATTCCCATTCAGGGCACATGCCTGGGTTGCAGTCCAGGTCCCCAGTTGGGAGCGCTTGGGAGGCAACCACACATTGATGTTTCTCTCCCTCTCTTTCTTCGTTCCTTCCCCTCTGTCTAAAAATGAATATCGAGATAGATAGATAGATAGATAGATAGATAGATAGATAGATAGATAGAAAATCCTCAAATCTTAGGGCTAGGTGAAGAATTCTTAAACTTGATACCAAAAACAAAAGAAAATATGATAAATTTAACCTTGCCAAAATTAAAAACTTTGGTCTATGAAGGCCCACATAAAGAGGATGAAATGACAAGCTATAGACTGGAAGAAAATACTTCCAAACCATAAACCTCACAAAGGACTAGTATCTAGAATATATAAAGCATTCTCAAAACTAGCATATGTAAAGAATTTTTGAAACTCAACAAACTATCCAATTAGAAAGTGGGCAAAAGATATGCACAGACATTTCAGTGAGGAGCATATTTCAGTGAGTGATGGCAAATGAGCACATGAAAGATGATCAGCATCATTAGCCACTAGGGAAATGTAAATTAAAACAACACACCTATCAGAATGGTTAAAATAAAAAAAATAGTGACAACACCAAATGCTGACAAAGATGCAGAGAAAGTGTATCAGTCACACATTGCTGATGGGAATGTACAATGGTGCAGCCACTGTGACATAAAATATGACCGTTTTAATCAAAGTAAACTTCCACTTACCATTCAACCCAGCAACAGCCTCTTGATCATTTGCCTCAGAGAAATGAAAATGTATGTCCACAGAAAAACCTGTACACAAATATTCTTAGCAGCTTTATTTCCAAGAACGCCAAACTGGAAAGAATTCAGATATCCTTCCAGCTGTATATCCATACATTGGAACACTATTTAGCAATAAAAAGGAATGGACAACTTGGATGAATGAAAAATAGCCATTCTCTAAATGATAATTATAGAAATGGAAAACCAATCATGGGTGGCTAAACTGTTAAGAGCATAAACAAGCCCTGGAATTAGATTGGCTTCTAGACCCAGCTCTACTACTTGTTAGCAGGAGTTTGGTTTAAATTGCTTAATCTCTTGGAGTCTTACTTTCCTTGTGCATAACATGGTTTTCATTCATTTATTCAGTCGATCAAGGAGAATTGAGTTGCAGGTACTGAGGACACAGACAGCTATGTCTGCCCTCATAGAGCTGTCGGGGGTGGGGGGGCGTTGAGAAAGGCAATAAACACACTAATCCATAAATTGAATACACAAGTAGAGATTTACTACAAGTAAAAGTAAAGCAAGGTAAGGTAAAAGAAGAGAAAACATATAGAGCGTTTAGCACTTGCTAGAACATAGTAAGGTGTTCAAAAATACCAGTTGTTAGCCTCTTATCGAAGGAATTATTTGCAAATATCTTTTCCCATTTTATTTCCCATTTTGTTTTATTGATGTTTTTTGAAACAAAACAAACAAACCAACTCATAAACACAGGTAACAAAAGGGCAGTTACCAAAAGGGAAGGAGGTGGGGGAGAATAAAGAGGATAAAGGGGGTCAAATGCATGATGATGGAAGGAGACTAGACTTTCTGTAGTGGACACAGTGCAATATGCCGATGATGTGTTGTAGAATTGTACACCTGAAAGTTAGGTAATGTTATTAACCATTGTCACCCCAATAAATTTTACATATATAGTTACACATTGCTATTAATAACCACAAAAATACAAATTGAAACAACATTGCTACAAGTTAAAGAGAAGCAATTACCAGGCTGGGCCAATAGTAACATCGCAAGGATCCTGAGAAAGGTTTTTCACAACTCATGTTCGCTATTTACTAGCACAGTGTTCAGACTCAACATAGTGCTCTCTTTCCAACCGTTGCTTCCAACCACTCCCATGGACTAGGCACAGGTAGGCCAGTTCTCCCAAATGTGAGTCTGCAGCTCAGATTATGCTTCTGAGCTCAGACCTGTGTCTATAAGACATCTCCGGTTGGCTGTCCCCCTCTCAGCCCCATGTCTTACACCAGGCATGCCTCCTCCTTGTTCCCAGTGAATGCACCAATGAGTCACCACTCCAGAATCTGGGAATCATCCTAATTACCTCCTTGTCCCTCACCCTTGTACATTCGTCATTTCCAGAGCTCCTGCTAATACTCCATCTGCAATGTTGTTTGAACATTGTGACTGTGAGATGGAGGAGGGGGGCAACCCCTCCTCCTCCACCTCGCAGTCACAGACCTGGGTCTCACCGTTCTGTTTCTCACTTGTATTGCTGAAATAGACCTGACTCATCTTCTCCAAGCCAGTCACACCTCATTCAAACCAGTAATCTTTCTAAAGCACAAAGCTGATCTTGTCCTTAAAATCTTTCAATGACTTCCCATTGTCTACCTCCATGGTAAAGTTCAAGAGTCTTAAAATTTAGCAGCTCTCTGTGTTCCAAACTGCCTCACCACCATCTTTTCTCCAATGAGCTTTCCACACCCATTCCTCCCAGCTTGCCTCTCCCATTGTAATGTGAATTCCTTGAGAGCAGGTACTAGATCTTAATCATCTCGGCATCTCTGGTTCACAATACAGAGCTTGACACAAGGTAGGCACCCAATAAACGTTGGGCGAAGGAACGAATTTATTCTAAAAAAAAAAAAAGCATTTGACTGAAAGGAAAAGCCATATGAAGCAACATTTATAATAAAGAAAAAGTGCAAAAAACTAAATGTTCAACAATAAAGAACTTTTATTAATTATGGGACAACCATTTAATGGAATGTGATGCAGCTGTTAAAATAATAATTATGAAGATTATGTAGCAACTCAGAGTGTTTGTAATACAATAAAAGCAAACTAGATCATGGTCTGTATGCTAGGATTAAAATTATGTAAAAGTATGCATGCACACAAACCGATCAGAATGAGAACAGGAACAAATGAATACAGATGATGTGTTTAGGGTGTTTGGGGAAATAGTGTTTGTGATTTTCGTAGCTCTTTCCAAATTCCATTTATTATTGTTAAAATGTCATTTGTGCTTAAATACAAATTGACAGAGGGAAAAAATACACTGGAAAGGGTGCTTTGACTTTTCTCAAGTCCTTTGATAAGCCATGGTACAAAAACAAACCACTGACCTGGAAGACAAGAAACCAGCCCCCACCCAACCCTCATCCCTAACTGGCTGTGTGATCTTTTTTTAGAGTTTATTTATTTATTTTAGACAGAGGTGAAGAGAGGGAGAAAAACATCAATGTGTGGTTGCCTCTCACGTGCCCCCCACTGGGGACCTGGCCTGCAACCCAGGCATGTGCCCTGACTGGGAATGGAACCAGCAATCTTTTGGTTCGCAGGCCGGCACACAATTCACTGAGCCACACCAGCCAGGAGTGGCTGTGTGATTTTGATTAAGATTTGCAGCTCTATCCCTGGCTGCTGTAGCTCAGTGGATTGAGCATGGGCCTATGAATCAGGGGGTCACTGGTTCATTCCCAGTCAGGGCACATGCCTAGGTTGCAGGCCAAGTCCCTAGTGGGGGGCACGTGAGATGCAAGTACACATTGATGTTTCTCTCCTTCTCTTTCTCCTTCCCTTCCCCTCTCTCTAAAAATAAATAAAATCTTTTTAAAAAAAGATTTGCAGCTCTAAGCAGCCATTTCTCTTATCCTGTCTAGCTGGAAGTCCCATGGTTATTCCTCACTCCCAAATCAACTCCCATCATTTCTGTTAGCAGCACCACCATATTCTCCAGTGCCCTCAGACTGAAAATCTCAGAATCCACCTGCCATTGTCTCAGCATTTTCACGCTCTCTCTAACCCTCAGCTCCAATCAATTGCCTGTCCTTTCCAATAATCATTTATAACATGCTTTACTATGGACCTAGTTTTAGACAAAGTCCTTGCCCACTTAATGAATACTGTCTGGTTGAGAAAAGCTAATAATTTTTGTTTCTCTTGTTCCTCTGCAGATTTCTGAGTGGTGAAGTGGAGGGTAGAGACAGAGTCAGATAAAATAGAACCTCCTGAGTTAGGAGCTTGACTCTGTGGTGGGAGGAGTTCAGGTACAGGCTGGATGTTCTCTAGGACAGTCTAGTAAGACCTAGCACAAAGAGTGGGATGTTGACTCAATTTATTCACTTAACAAGTATTTGCCAAGTGTTGGACACAATGCCAAGCTGTTAGGTGGCAAAGGACCTCCCCAGATGAATGAGGGCAGACTCTGTCATGGAGATGCTCAGTCTAGTGGAGGACAGACAAGGAAATGAGTTGTTACAGCCCAACGTGCTAAGTGCTCTCACCTTCCAGTTTGAACAGAGGGCTCTGGGGCAGAAGAATGTGGGATGGACCCTGCTTGAGGGGCCTGGGGGCTCAAAGGGCCAGAGGGATTAGAGTCGGGTGTGTCTCCAAGGCTGAAGAGATTAGGGGCCCAGGAATGGGGTTGGGCTGTCCACAGCAGTTCTAAGGTGAGGAATCAGCTTTCTCAGAGCTGTAATAGTTTGGAAAGGCTTAAGCTTTGAGGTTTGGGGTGGGGGAAGGGGGCAGTGGGTGTCCAGGCACAGGAGGCAGTGGGTGAGGGGCAGAGGGACTTGAGGGGCCCAGGAAGGAGAGCCAAGGGCAGTTTCAAGGTAGGGAAATGGCATGATCAATATAAGTTTTAGTTAGATAGCTCGATGGTCTCTAATGTTGCCTCTCTTCCCTGAGACTTTATAAGTGCCAAATGTGTAGTACAGGAAACGAGGGGCAAGGCGCTAAGGTTCAAGGAGGGTTTCTATTCTTCCTCTCCCTGCCCTCCACCCTCTGGACAGTCTGCAGAGAAGCAAGAGAGGGGAAAAAATGTTGGTTCTTCCCAACTTACAGTATAGGCAGATTGTCTGGCTCGAGAGAACTGGGAAGAAGGGGCAGACCAAATATGTTTAAGAAATAATATGAAATATTTCTTAAAATGTATTCTATTGCTTATACAATCATGTGTACGTGGGCCTTAAAGTAGCCCCACTCTACGCTATGCTAGAAGGCAGGGAGTTTGTCTAGTTCCTCTTGGCATTTCCAGGACCTAACACAGCATCGTGCACCTCTCAGGAGGAGAACGGGAGGGAAAGGCAGGGAGGAAATTGCTTTAGCCGACCTCCCGGTTCAGGTGGCCCTTCCCAAGCTCCGGACCTATGACCTCCCACCAGCAGGTGGCAAGATAGAATCCCGGCGAGCCTTGATAGGGCAGGGTGGGCGGAGCGTCCAAGGTCGGCGCGCGCAGCCTCCTACCCTTTTTTCTTGGTGCACCGGAAAGAGGCGGTCCTCTTTCTGTGCCTAGCGCAGCCATGGTAAGGCAACTTGTTTGCGAGCTCTTGAGATGCCATCAGCCTCCATCCATCCAGGGCTAGGGCTATCCGGGGCTTCCGAAACCCTGCAGGGAGTGATCGGGCAGAGGCAAAGGGAGTGCGGTCTGCGGGATTGGCTAGGCGACTTGGAGGGCGAGAGCGAACGCGGTCCTGGCGAGGGAGGGTGATGAGAATCGCTGCTCCTGGCTGGAAGGCCCCGATCTCAGGCCGGCCACGCATACTGCGATCCTGGGAGGAGCAGCTGATGGACCTGGAGGGCAGACAGCGGGCCAGGGCTGGTGGGCGGCAGCTGCAACCGGCAGAAAAGCGTTTTTCTTGGTCCTAGTCTTTTCGGCACGGCCTGACTTTGCGTAGTGTGGCCAGTAAGCATCTGTACACAGCATTCAATAGGCTTCTTTCCGCATTTTAAAGTGAAAGCCGGCGTCAGCTTTTGGGCTTTAGAGTAAGGGGGAGCAGCTATTGGCACGTGGTTGTGCTAAGGTCAGGCTGATCTCGCACCGGACACTTTAGGCCAGACGGTCGTGTTGCGAAAATGTTTGTTTGATGCAGAAGTACAGATTAGGTTCCAGTCCATATCTGTTGCTGGATGGCTGTGTGCCAGAAGGTCCAACCCCGGTCCATTTCACCAGTGTAGTGTCCAAGAAAAAAAATAAAAGTCTCGAGAAGCAGATGCAGTTTTAAGCAGTAACATGAAAATACAAAACTCTCCCTCAGGCTCGTGGTCCCAAGAAGCATCTGAAGCGTGTAGCAGCTCCAAAGCATTGGATGCTGGATAAACTGACTGGTGTGTTTGTAAGTATTGTTTTGGAATTGCGTTTTCTACATTGTATCTTAAGGGACACAGTGTCTTTACCAGTTACATTGACACAATTTAAGGGGCATATTTTATACTGTTACTTTGTATCAGGCATCCCTGGTTACTGTGTCCATAAATGTTTCCTGGAATGCTTCGCAAAAGATTTATGTACCTCATTTATTCCACATACCACATAGTACCCTTAACATGGACTCAGGACCTACATGTTCTTAAAGGCCTGGTTCTCTGAAAGGAGGATAAAGCTGTAAAACTTGAAGGAATGCAACAGTTATGTAAGCTTTAAACACCTCTTGTTGACCCAAAATGGGGGTGGGGGGGTGAAGGACAATCTGGTGTCTAGGAAATAGATCTCAGGACTTGGAAGGTGGGTTTGTGTGAATCCTAACAATAGTTTGAGAGGGTTTTGTCTGGTTTTTTTTTTTGTTTTTTTTGTTTTTTTTTTAAATCCTCTTACAGGCTCCTCGGCCATCTACCGGTCCCCACAAGCTGAGAGAATGTCTCCCTCTCATCATTTTCTTAAGGAACAGACTTAAGTATGCCCTAACAGGAGATGAAGTAAAGAAGATCTGCATGCAGCGGTTCATTAAGATTGATGGCAAGGTCCGAACTGATATAACCTACCCTGCCGGTTTTATGGGTAAGTGCTTAGTGGTTGGCTCTTAGCTCCTTGAAACATTAGAACATTAAAGATTACCTAGCCAGCATCATTAGTCTTAGGAATCCTTGTTGGTATTTGAAATGGGAAGCATATGGTTTGTGTTTTTAGAGTTGTGCAGTTGTACAGCATGGGATAGTGGGGGTCACTCTAGTAACCTTGGCTACCTTTTGATATCAGATGTGATCAGCATTGACAAGACCGGAGAGAATTTCCGTCTGATCTATGACACCAAGGGTCGCTTTGCTGTTCATCGCATTACACCTGAGGAGGCCAAGGTGAGTGTTGCAAGCAGGCTGGGTTTTCATGCAGTCATATTACTTGGTTTCAAGTTAGAATCTGAAGTCAGTCCATGGGCTGGTCCATTGGGGTGACGTAGGTAGATGAAGATGCCTTACAATCTTACACTTGAAAATATCCAGTTAGCAATTTGGTGAGATTCTGTGCGATTTTGTATTATTAAAAGCCTAATAGCTGTATAGCAATGTGTTGCTGGGTATCTAATAACTGACCCCCATTTTTAAGTTAACATCCTCAGTAGGTTTTCTTTTTTTAGGGCAGAAATAAATTACAGTTGAATAGTGACTTCCTGGTTGCCCCCCCCCCCTTTTCTTCTTCTTCTTCTTCTTTTTTTTTTTTTTTTTTTTTGAAGGCAAGGAAAGTGATTTCTCTAAGAACAGTTATAAGTACCCAAAGTAAGGGCCTTTTAAGGATAAAAAAGGACCAGAAAAGCAATATCTAGTCCACTCTAGTTGGTCCTCTGTAGTGTCTCCATTTGAAGGTCTAGCTTTACTCTGAAGGGGAAAGGTGTTAATGGAGGTGACTGAAAATCCTTGGACACCCTTTGAGGTAGCTCAAAAAAAAAAGATTACAGACATTGATTATTTAATTGAATTTGTGGTGACGGTTTTACACAAAGGTTTAAGGTTTCCTGAATTATTGGCTGTAAATGAAGGTTAATTTAATTGGGTGATTTAACTCCTAATTTCCTTAGCTGCTTTGTTATCTGCAGGCTGGAGGGCATGTCCGTGACATGAAGGTGATTTGATTTACTTTTAAGGATGTCTGGGAGTGACAGATCCAAATTTGAAATGCTTTGTGAGGCTATTTGTTGATTGGATTAACTTCTAATGCAATTGCAGTTTTTGAGGCACAACTCAGTTGTGATGCAGAGGGAGCCGTTAAGAGGCACTGTTTAGGAAGGATGGAGTGAGGTAGGGGGAATCATTGCATGGGGGTGGCAAGAGGCTTAAGCCTGGGGAAAGGAGGGTGATCAGCCCACCCCACCCAGGAACTGGAATTTATGGTGCTTTTTCACTGCCTTGGCCTTGAACACGGGAGTGATACAGTGCTACAAGGAAAATCCATGATGAGAGTAGCCTAGAGAGGGGCAGCGTAAAGATAAATTTGTGGAAGGTAGGAGGAAGAAAAATTAGGGACACCATTATTCTGTTGCAGTTCAGGAAACCACTGCCTGTGTAGAACTGTGTCCTTCGGCTGCTCATTGCATTTTTAGGCTGCTGACTTATGACTTGGAAAAAGGTCAGAACCTTTTTGTCCACTGTGGGGCATGATGCCTGTGAGCTAAACTAACTGTGGCTAACCTTTGTGTGTTTCTAGTACAAGTTGTGCAAAGTGAGGAAGATCTTTGTGGGCACAAAAGGAATCCCTCACCTAGTGACCCATGACGCTCGCACCATCCGCTACCCTGACCCCCTCATCAAGGTCAACGACACCATTCAGATTGATTTGGAGACTGGCAAAATTACTGACTTCATCAAGTTTGACACTGGTGAGCAGCCCCTGCACTACCTGGACATTCTCTTTAAATCCCAGCTACAGGAAACAACTCTATCTGGGAAATGACTTGAGGGCTGGGCAAGAAAGTCTGACCAAAAAGCAAACCCACCTGATTGGAATAGAGCTCTTGTTATGGTGTCATTGTGCCTTGGAAGAACAGTGATCATCTAGGCGAGACATGGTGGGGACCTGGCGAGGTGGGTGTGGTAGAGTTCACATTGGTTAGGTGTGCAGGAGGAGTGGGGTAAATCTTAAGAGTGTGGCTTGGGTGACAGATCCACAGAAGTGCCTTCAAATGGGAGAAGGGATTAATGCATTTAACCCTGTCCGGGGCATGCATTACACTGGGTTGTGATGTGCCTTGCTGAGCAGATGATTCCTTCCTGCCTAGGTAACCTGTGTATGGTGACTGGAGGTGCTAACCTGGGAAGAATTGGTGTGATAACCAACAGAGAGAGACACCCTGGTTCTTTTGATGTAGTTCACGTGAAAGATGCCAATGGCAACAGCTTTGCCACCCGGCTCTCCAACATTTTTGTTATTGGCAAAGTAAGTCTGGGTTTCCCTCCTCTCTCATTCAGGGAAACCTGTAAAGGCAGGTACTGCTGGGATTGCGGCTCCCGGCAGGCTGTGCTGAACTAAGTGTAAAGCCTCTTCTGGAACAATGCTCACATAGACTTGGACTGGGGCACACCTGCGCTTTTTTAGTGCCGCAGAATCAGCAGGGGGCCCGATCACCTAGGTTGGTGAAAAGTGCCGGTGATGGGATGATGCATATACCTTATAGTTAGGTTCTTCCATTTGTGCCTATGGGTGGCAGTGGTTGGGGGCGGGGGACAGACTAGTCGTCAGCCTTGGGCACTACTTAAGTACTTCTAAGACATTAACTATGAAGGGTGTTGAAGTTTGCATCTTCATATGTGGGCAGCAGGTTTAAGAGAATGGCTTCAAGCAGTGGGCATTTCTGTAAACCAGCATCCAAGAGTGTGAAGACTGCCTGGCTGTGGCAGAGTACTTTCACAAACAGGCTTCTTTTCCTTTAAATGTGAAGACAGATGTGCCAAGTTGCTAATGGTGTTGGTGTGTAGCAGGTTTTGATTCTCGTTTTCTCCTTCAGGGCAACAAACCATGGATTTCCCTTCCCCGTGGAAAGGGTATCCGCCTCACCATTGCTGAAGAGAGAGACAAGAGACTGGCGGCCAAACAAAGTAGTGGGTGAAATAAACTCTAGATGATGTGATTGCAAACATGTTTGTAATGAATTAAAGATAACACGATTAAATGACTAATTGTCTTTTTGGTTTAATAACATGTAAAACAGATTGGATTTTTCAGGCATTCGGTGATGTGGATCTTCCTGTGTCCATTAGAGGCTGGGCTTGGGCGGTGGCAGGAGGGAGAACACACCAGACTTGGCAAAGAAGGAGCAGCAGTCCAGAGTTAAGCACCCTTGTTTTGGCTAAGAACTTGTCTACCCCGTTAAGTCAGCCACAAAAAAGCAGTGCCCTGCTTTATATCTGGTCTTTCCTGCCTCTGCAATCCTCAACTCCAGCCGCAGGACCCTGCAAAACACAAAACATGTAGGAAAATCCACTTGTTCCTGCCTGCTGATCTCAAGATGTGCCGATGCTGCACGGTGCCAGCTCCTATACCTGTTCTTCATCTCAAGCCCTGGGTCTCCCCCGAGAATTATCGTGCCTTTTGCTATCAGTCTCCTCACCAGCTCTCTTACTCCCATTACCATATAAAGTATGTCTTGCTAAAAACCAAAACCACCTTTGCCTCCTATAGCCAGGCCTCTCAACCTTCATACTATTGGGTCACATAGGTTGGTGGCTGTCCTGTGTATTGTGAGATGTTGAACAGCATCCCTGGCCTCTACCCACTGGATGTCACAGGATGCCCTCCTGTTCTGGCCAGTGCTGATAAGTATAATCAGAGCCCTGCCCCCCCACCCCCCAGCAAAGTTGCCATGTTAAGAAGCACTACCCTGTAGATGCTGTGGTATCTCACCACCTTTCATTTAACACCTATTAGCCACCAATCACTCAAGCTTGCTAAATCATGCCACCACAGCAGGTTTGGGGATGAAAAGGTTTTGGATATATTTCTCCCTCTGAGGTATGGTGAATCTGTAGTCACTGCATATTTAACTGGGTATGTCCAATGGTTGTCCCTGGTTGCCAGGCCTGTGGTTCTGCAGAATAGGCCTGCTGAGGAACTGTGGCTTGGGACAGTGTCCCAGCCTCCACCTGAGTCCTGGGCTTGGAGTCAAGAGCAGCAATACTGGTCTGAAAGAACCAAAGCGCGTCCAAAGTAGTCATCCAAAGGAGGCATGTCCAGGAGTCTCACAAGCCCCGATTTGGCCCCACAGGACTCAACCGCACCTTCCATGTTGCAGAGTCCAAGGCACGACTCACTGGGCCCTCAGGACCTCTGCTTAAGCAGAAAGCATTTCTGCAGGAACTGTGCCTGGGCAATCCTGGTTGGAGAGGGGTGCAAAAGTGGGCTTGCAGGCACATGTTGGTTCAGCATGGTTTTCTTGCCAAGAGTAGAATCTTATCCAGCTAGGCATTCCTGATGAGGAGGGTCCAGGTCAGAAGTAATCTGGTGCCCCTTGAGAAATGGGCAGGCGAGACAGCTCAGAGGGCGGGGTTCCCTGAATGCCAGTGGACTTGTTGCCACCAAATTTGCGCACCCGCCATGGCTGCACACTCCTTTCCAGGTCCTAAGTCTCAGCTCAGTGGGTTATGGAAATGATTTGAATTTTAGCTAAAGAACCAAAGCAAAAGGGAATGAGAGGCCTCCAAGTTGGTTCTTTCCACAAATGTGTTTTTTTTCCTAGATACTAATTGGCCAGCCATCTTGCACAACTGGGGAATTGGTGTGTTTGGCTGTGGTCTCTTCACACCACCAGAATTGTTTTTAAACATTTTAAGTTTTTGTTGTTGTTGTTAAACTAGCACAGAAATTTATTAGCAGCTAATCCCAAATGCGGGGAAGATTTGCATCCTAACACCAGGTCATATTGACGGACTCAGCCTAAGTGGCCTGTATCATTGGAATGAGCTACAAATTTCCAAAGGAAATGACTATGTCTTTGTAGGGTTTTTCAAGGCTTCCAATTTGATTCATAAAATCTTACAGCTGGAGAGACCCTTATAGATCATCTCAGCAGGGAGGAAGACAATGGTCCCAAAGTGAAACTGACTGAAGGAAGCAGAACTTCTTGGGTTTGTTTTACTTCCCTTGTGCCTTCAGCAGGTTGGTCTCATGCTCCAGTTAGAGGGCAGCACAACTTTGAATGAAAACAAGAATAGAAACATCTATGACTTGCATAGTGCTTCATAGTTCACAAGAGCCATCTTGATTTTTTAATATCTAAATCCTGTGTTCTTGCTGCTAAACCAGGTGTTACAGAAAGTGATACCACCCCACTGCCCCCTGATCTACGCTGATAGATTCTATCCAATCTTCCTCATCTCATGTCAATGGCAAATTCCATCTTACCAATTACTCAGGCCAAATGCTTTGGACATGTCCTTGATTCGTCCCCTTTTCTCATGCTCCAAATATGATTTTATTAGCAAATCCTGCTAGCTTTACTTTAAAAATATATGCAGGGTCCATATTTGGCAATATTTAAAAATTATTGTTAACTTTGTGTGATAATCAAACAGTCCTTATCTTTCAGAGGTACATACTGAAGGGTTTGCAGAAAAAATGAGAAGCAATCTGGAATTTGCTTTAAAATAATCTAGTGGGTGATGAAGATCAATGAAACAAGATTGACCATGTACTGATAATATTAAAACTGGGTGATGGGCCCTGGCTGGTGTGGCTCAGTGGATTGAGTTGCCAGCCTGCGAACCAAAGGGTCACCAGTTCAATTCCCAGTCAGGTCACATGCCTGGTTTGTAGGCCAGGTCTCCAGATGGGGGCATGTGAGAGGCAACTGATCAATGTATGTCTCGCACATCAATGTTTTCCTCTCTTTCTTCCTCCCTTCCTCTCTCTAAAAATGAATAAATAAAATCTTTTTTAAAAAGAAAAATTAAAAAAATTCTTGTGGCACACCGGTTTAGAGCATTAGCCCCCGACATATCTGCCTTTCATCCTTGCCCACAGCCAGTCTCAACCCAGTACCCAGAGGCACCCTGTTTAAAGTGTGTAAGTCAGGTCAAGCCACTGCTTAGAGACCCTGAATGGCTCTGATCTTGCTCACACTAAAACCCAGTCATCCCCGAGGCCCTATGAGGCCCCACAATCTGGCCTCTGACCCCATCTGCTACTACTCTACCCCAGCTCAATCTGCTCCAGCCACACTGGCCTCCTGCTGCTTCTTGAAGCTGTTTCTTGAACATGAGAGGTACTCACCTGTCTAAGCACCTCCCACTATTTTTCATATATTTTATTGATTATGCTATTACAGTTGTCCCATTTTCCCCCCTTCCCTCCCCTCCTCCCTGCACACCCCCTCCCTCCCACATTCTCCCCCTTTAGTTCATGTCCATGGGTCATACATATAAGTTCTTTGGCTTCTCCATTTCCTATACTATTCTTTTTTTTTTTTTCCCTATACTATTCTTAACCTGCCCCTGTCTATTTTCTACCTACCATTTATGCTACTTATTCTCTGTACCTTTTCCCCTATTCTCCCCCTCCCACTCCCCTGTTGATAACCCTCCATGTGATCTCCATTTCTGTGATTCTGTTCCTGTTCTAGTTGTTTGCTTAGTTTGCTTTTGTTTTTGTTTTGGGTATGGTTGTTAATAACTGTGAGTTTGCTGTCATTTTGCTGTTCATAATTTTTATCTTCTTTTTCTTAGATAAGTCCCTTTAACATTTCATATTATAAGGGGTTGGTGATGATGAACTGCTTTAACTTGACCTTATCTGGGAAGCACTTTATCTACCCTTCCATTCTAAATGAAAGCTTTGCTGGATAGAGCAATCTTGGACGTAGGTCCTTGCCTTTCATGACTTGGAATACTTCTTTCCAGTCCCTTCTTGCCTATAAGGTCTCTTTCGAGAAATCAGCTGACAGTCCTATGGGAACTCCTTTGTAGGTAACTGTCTCCTTTTCTCTTGCTGCTTCTAAGATTCTCTCCTTCTCTTTCATCTTGGGTAATGTAATTATGATGTGCCTTGGTATGTTCCTCCTTGGGTCCAGCTTCTTTGGGACTCTCTGAGCTTCCTGGACTTCCTGGAAGTCTATTTCCTTTGTCAGATTGGGGAAGTTCTCCTTCATTATTTGGTCAAATAAGTTTTCAATATCTTGTTCTTCCTCTTCTCCTTCTGGCACCCCTATAATTCCTATGTTGGAACATTTAAAGATGTCCTGGAGGTTCCTAAGCCTTTCCTCATTTTTTTGGATTCTTGTTTCTTCATGCTTTTCTGGTTGGATGTTTCTTTCATCCTTCTGGACCACACAGTTGATTTGAGTCCCAGTTTCCTTCCCATCGCTATTGGTTCCCTGAACATTTTTCTTTATTTCACTTTTCATAGCCTTCATTTTTTCATCTAATTTGTGACCAAATTCAACCAACTCTGTGAGCATCCTGATTACCAGTGTTTTGAACTGTGCATCCAATAGGTTGGCTTAGTTGTACTTTTTCTGGAGTTTTGATCTGTTCTTTCATTTGGGCCATTTTTTTTTCTCTTGGTGCACCTGTTACATAGTAAGGGGCGGAGCCTTAGGTATTCACCAGGGCAGGGCAACCCACGTTGCTGCCCTGTGATGCTGTATGTGGGGGAGGGGTCCAAGAGGGAGCATTGGCACTTGCTCCACTCTCTGCCGGATTTCAGTCACTTCTCCTGCTACCCACAAGCAAATTGGGCCCTTCTGGTGCCGATGCCCAGGTGGGTGGGTTTGTGTACATTCTAGGGCCCTATGGGTCTCTCCAATGAACTCTCTTGTGAGGCTGGGAGTTTCTCCCACTGCCGCCTCAACCCCCACAGATGTTTTCAATCAGTGGCTTGAGGCTTTATTTCCTGGCGCTGTAGCCCTGGGTTGTGCGGTGTGTCTCGCTCCCCAGTTTTTCCTCCCGGTTTATCTGTGTGCAAATGTGGGACCGCAAGCTCCACCAGCTGCTGCCTCGCTGGGTCCTCCAGCCACTGCCTTGCCCAGAGTCCTCTCTGGCCCTCCTACAGGTCTGGATGAATGTGTGTTCTTTAACTCCTTGGTTGTCGGACTTCCATACAGTTCAATTTTCTGTCAGTTCTGGTTGGTTTTTGTTTTTTAAATTGTTGTTGTCCTTCTTTTGGTTGTGCAAGGAGGCACAGTGTGTCTACCTACGCCTACATCTTGGCCAGAAGTCCACTAACTCTTTTTTTAAAAAATATTTTATTTATTTATTTTCAGAGGGAGAGGAAGAGAGGGAGAAAGAGAGAGAGAGAAACATCAATGTGTGAGATGGTTGCCTCTCACACCCCCCCTGCTGGGGAACTGGCCCACAACCCAGGCGAGTGCCCTGCCCTGGGATCGAAACTGCGACCTTTCTGGGAATCGAACCAGCGACCTTTCAGTTTGAAGGCCAGCACTCAATCTATTGAGCCATACCTGCCAGGGCCTGACTCCTTTTGTAATACATGTAGTTTATATTATGAACATTTTCAAATATACAGAAAAGACAAAAGAGTAGTACGATGAATACGTATATGGATTTCATAATGTCTTTCTGTTTTTTAAATTTGTTTATTTTTTAAATTTAATCTTTATTGTATTTTGTTCCATTACCATTTAGTCCCCTTACACCACCTTTCCCCAGCAATCAAGGCTTTATTTCTCTGTGTAGATATGTACAAACCCAACCCACACACCTATTTTTCTGAACCCTTTGAAAGTAAGTTGCAGACACAACCTTGAGTTTCCTGGTGCCAAGAGATGGCAAATGCAGGTTCTCAGGGGCTCCACCTAAAGAGTTAATTTCCATGTTACCTTAGATATACACTAGATCCCAAGAGACATGCTACCTTTTCAGGTAGGACTTTTCCATCCTGAATCAGGAGAATCTACTCATCTGCCCCAGGTTGTTGGGTTTGGGAAATTCCCCAAATCCAAAGATCAATCCTAAAGCCCAAAGAGAGAATGAAAACTGAAAAGTTTTGATATGGTCAGGCAGGAGTTTGTGGGCTGATTTTCTCTACTATTTTGACTTCTGAGAATGTAGTACTGTTTGAACAATAAATAATAATTATAATAATAATAACAACAAAGAATGTTCCCGAGACAATGAACAGCCAATAAAAATAAAAATTAATAATAATAATAACAGCTCTGGCTGGTGTAACTCAGTGGGTTGAATGCTGGCCTGGAGACCAAAAGGTCACTGGTTCAATTCCCAGTCAGGGCATATGCCTGGGTTGCGGCCAGGTCCCCAGCTGGGGTCATATGAGAGGCACTGATCGATGTGTCTCTCCCTCTCTTTCTTCCTCCCTTCCCCTCTCGCTAAAAATAAATAAATAAAATCTTTTTAAAATTATTTTAAAAAATAATAACAGAAAGAATGAACTTTCTTTTCTAGGGATATTCTCATATATTTTTCTTAGCTTTTCTAGCAATGGTGAACATATGTAATCACTGGTGTGCTGATAAATGTTTAAGAACTAGGTCTCTGAGAAAAAATATGTACATATATATGTACATAGGTTTATTATAAATTCTACTGATATAAAGGATGTATAACGATTTACAAGTGATAAACTAGGTAATACTTTACTGTGAATTCCATATAGCCATTTGATTCTCACAGAATGTTTTCACTGATTTTTGCCAAATTCCTGTATCCTATGGTTATATAGTTTTGACAAGAGTGTTCATTGATATCTTTGTTTGCAATAACAAATAGGGCAAAGGTGAAACAGCAAAGCCGTATGTTAGAACTTCACTTGTTTGTCATTGATGTGAGCAACATTTTTGCTGAATCGGATAATAGTTTTCAAATACTAAAAGAATATTTCCTTAATTTTTTTCACTATTCACAAATGGGTATAAGGCACAACAAACTTTTAAGTTTAACCTATATTTTAACGTTTTCTCCATCACTTCCTTAACTCTAGACAATCAACAAAACAACTAAGTTCTGATTTGTAGTGTTTACCAACCAATCTCCATGGCCCATTTCAAACTACCACCTAATGGCCAATATGACTTTTGCTACACTTTTAACCTCAGGGTCATACCTAATAGTAAAATAATTAAGAAGTGATGAGTTTTTAGTATTTACTTAATACCTTTGTAAATAATGTAATTTACTTAATTGTAACTTTATTAGCATTTTAAATATGTTTAAATATACTTAATATATTTATATTACATATGTGTATATATTTATATGTGAATAGTATATATTTATTTGTAATATTCATTATTACATATATTATATATTGCATAATATATATTATTTATCTATGTAATTACATATGTAATATATGTATTATTTACATATGTAATATATTATCTACATATAACTATAATATATTTATATGTAAACAATATATTAATATGTAAATGTAAAAATATGTACATATATTAAATATGTGTAAATATATAACTGTATATTAGCCCTGGCTGGTGTAGCTCAGTGGATTGAGTGCCAGCCTGCGAACCAAAGGGTCACCAGTTTGAGTCCTAGTCAGGGCACAGGCCTGGGTTTCAGGCCAGGCGCCCAGTTGGGGCTGTCGGAGAGGCAACTGATCAATGTATCTCTTGCACATCAATTTTTCTCTCCCTCTTTATCTCCTTTCCTTCCTCTCTCTAAAAATAAAAATAAAGAAAAATTTTAAAATAAAATAAATAAATAAAATAAAATTGTCTATTTAATTGTCTGTCTTCCCCAGGAGACTGTGAGGTCTGTAAGGCTGTTCTTGCTCACTGCTATATCCCCCGTAGCTAGCCCAGTTACTGGCACGTTGTTGGTGCTGAATAAATGAATGAGAGGTATATCCTATGGTTCTCCTACAAAACCTCTCCTCCGCATGTCTTGTTTCCTCACTGTTCCCCCAAGCACATCTTGTACTTTTTCACTCCTCCCTTGCCAAAAAAAGCTATAGTTTTTGTTTGTGCCTAAAGGGGACAAGGTCAGAAAATGTCACCTTCTGAAATTGGAACTAATAGCATCAACATTGAATAGATGAGACCAGCCATCTGCAAAATAATCCACTTTAAGTGTTGGTTTGTAAATGTGGTACTGATGAGACAAAGGTGCTTCTCGGGTCTCTATGGTGATCAGCATGTTGCCACAGGCTGGGAATCTGCCAAATATAAAGAAAGCGATAATGTCAATCAATTGTAACTGGATTGCTAGAGATAATGCTGTATAAGCAGCAGGGCCCTTGTCTACATGGGGTCTTGGAAAGAGTTGAGCCAAAGAGCAACACATTTCCTGTGTTTGATCATCATCAAGTGCGACATGCGGACCTTTGCAGTTTACAAAGCAGATCCATGTGCCACCTCAGTGAATCTCCATGGTAACTCCGCCAAGTGGGCCTTATTCAGCATTTTACAGAAGACAAAAATGAAGTTCAGGGTGGTGAATCAATGTGCCCTAATTCCCCCCAGCACCCGCACCTTCACTAAGCCCACACAGAGTGAGAGGGTTGTGAATCCAAAACAGAAATACTTCTAGGGCAATGAAGAAAAGTTCTTGCCATGACTAGGTGGTCAACTGTCCAGTTTTGTGCTTCATTAACAGCTTTTAGCTTTGAAGAGGTTTGGCTCAGGGAGAGGGGGCTGTGGGGAGGGGATTGCTGTTAGGTTGGTCTCTTGTTCATTCAGTAAACATTCATTGGACAACTACTATGTGCCCAGCAGTGCTGAGAGCTGGGAATATAGTGATGAATAAGACACAGCATTCCTTGCCAAGATGATGGCCTAATTCCAGGAGTCTGACATGTAAATAATTACAAATATGATGTAATAGAGGCTTGAAGAAGGAAGCACAGGGTGCTCTGTGGGCCCACAGAAGAGTCATCTTCAGTGGTCTGGGGGAAGGGCTGGGAAGGCTTCCCAGAAGACTAGATGCCTGAACCAATAACGAAAAGGACTTAGCAAGGCAAAAAGGGGCTAGAGGAATCAGAGCATGGGAAGAGAAAAGCTTTCCAGGGACAGAGTGTAAGAAAGCTGGGGGATGAGAGTGCGTGGCAATAAAAAACAAGGGAAGAGATGTGGGGGGCTGTGTGAGAGGTAAGGCTGGAGAGATCATCATAAAGTCCAAGTTAATATAATAATAACATACAATGCAATATAAGATTCATAATGACTCATCAATTGATTAAATCAACAGTATTATAACTTATATGGCTGGTTCTGATAACCTTATAACATAAGATCTAACTTGCAGTGAATGACTAAAGTGCTTCACTGCAGGGGACAGAGCTCAGTGCATTGCATGCACTATCTCCTCTCACCCTCACAACAGCTCTACTTTACAAATGAGAAAGTTGCAGTTAAAGAGGTTAAGAAGTGTGGCGAGAGTTACATTGGCTATTAGGTTAGTGAATGATCCTGATCTGGCATCAGGATCAAGGTTTAATTATAGACTCCAGAACTCATCCCGGAGAACGGCTTGACTAATAGCACAGCTCCTCATCAGATATATGTATGAATTTGGGCTTAATCCTAAGAGATTAAAACTAATTCAAGAGTTTTGGGCAGGGAATAGACACCCAGATTCTTTAAAAGATTTTATTTATTTATTTTTAGAGAGGGGAAGGAAGGGAGAAAGAGAAGGAGAGAAACTCTGGTTGCCTCTCATGTGCACCCCAACCTGGGACCAAACCCACAACCCAGTCATTGCCCTGACCAGGAATCCAACCAGTGACCCCTCGCTCTGCAGGAGGATGCCCAACCCATCGAGCCACACTGGCAGGGACAGATTTTGTTTAAAAAAACTCACTCCACTGGGTGGGGGGGGTGGTATAAAGGGACTAAATAGTAATGGAAAAAATACAATAAAGATTAACATTTTAAAAAACAAAATAAAAATAAAACCTCACCTTGGCTATGGGGCGGAGAATGGACTGAAAGGGGGAGAACTGAAGCAGAATGGGCAGGGGAAGGTTTTTGCTTTTTACCTCATCTCTCAGATGGTGGTGGCTTAGACTAGTGAGGGAATGGTGGGGGTGAAGAGAAGGAGTGGATTCAGAAGATATGTAGGAAGTCACATTGACAGGCCCTGGTGCCTGATGGGATGTGGGAGTGAGGGCAAGGAAAACTTGAGGATGACTCCTGGGGTTCTGGCGTAAGCAGATGGGTAAATGGCAGAGCCACATCTCCAGAACAGGAACAAGAAAGGAGGAAGAGGTTCTGAGGAAAGAAGACACCCACTGAGCTCACACTGTAGGTGGAGTGTGAGGCCCACAAGAGACACTAAAGAGAAGAGCTCTGGGAGGCAACTGGAGAGATGTTTCTAGAGCTCTGAGAGGGAAGTCAGGACCAGGCATCAGGAGAAAGAAGCGGATTCCAGCTGTGGAAGGGTAAGGTCTCCCAGGTGTGTGGAGTGAGAAAGGCAAGGGCGGATGAACACCTCTGTCTGAGAAAGTACAAGGTGAAGGTCTGTAAAGAACTGCAAAGGGTCTGCTTCCTCCTATGGGAGGAGACAGCTGGAAGGCCCGAGACAGAGACTTCAACTCCTTGAACCGAAGGGACCTTTGGAAGGTGTTAAGCTCAAACCTCTCACGTATAGATGCTCCCCCCCCCCACCAACCAAAGAGGTACACTGGGCAGCACTACTGCCAATCTGAGCATTCATCTATTTTGCAGCAAGGATGAGGGCTTGGGGCTGGGTTTCCAGCCATGGGAAGGCTACCAAAAATTTATCCCACTGTCTCAACCCATCCCAGTCCCTCCTTGGAATACAAGGTCTCTTCTGTGAGACAAGTGTTTGAGCTAACCCTTTCTTTTTTTTTTTTTAAAAAAAGAGATTTTATGTATTTATTTTTAGAGAGAGGGGAAGGCAGGGAGAAAGAGAGGGAAAGAAACATCAATGTGTGGTTGCCTCTTGCATGCCCCCTCCTTGGGACCTGGCCTGCAACACATGCATGTGCCCTGACTGGGAATCCAATTGGCGACCCTTTGGTTCACAGGCCTGTGCTCAATTCACTGAGCCACATCAGCCAGCACTTTGCTAACTCTTTCAAGAGGCAGTATAGCACAGTGGTTAAGCATATGACCTTTGCAGTAAGACCGCCTGTGTTCAAAATCTCCACCAATATTTACTTGCTGTTTGATATTAGGCAAGTCAATTCATCACCACCCCCTACCCCGATTCTTAGCTTTCCCAATCCATAAAACGGAGATAATAGTTGTACCAATCTCACACGGTTTGTTGTGAGGATAAAATGAACTAGAACATTCTCTGGCAAATAGTAAACTCTATTGAGTGTTAGCTGGCCAACAAGAATGTGTCTGACCCATTACAATTTTCAAATAAATCCATATTCTCCAGAGCCTCAATAAAAATGCTTAGGGCATTCAGAAAGCAGGAACAACAGCAAACGTGTTTGGGAAAAGAATATGATAGTTGATATTTCCAAGGACTCCATCAAAGTAGTCATCACAGGAAAAATCCGAACTTCGTTGGACTTTCTTCTCTTTTTTACAGCTTGGCATAATTTTTCCTCTGAGTCACTTAATGATAGTGGTAGTACACAGTGTGGAGGAGGGTGGAGGGTCAAGGTAGAATTCACATCTTTTCAGCACATAGAGCTTCTGAGTCATAGTCTCACATAATCCCATTTGAGCCTCTCATCAAGCCTGTGAAGGAGGTGTCATTATATCGTTGTTTGTAGAGGTAGAAAACAAGGGAGGTCAAGAACATAACTTAATAGGGATGGGGCTGGATGGAAACCCAGGTAATCTCCTGTCAGAGCCTCCCATGAGGTGAGGGGTTGGTGTTCATGGTTCTGGACAGGGAGGGAGGCAGTCCTTGGCATGAGTCTATTGGTCCCATATAAGGGGAATTCAGATTTTGTGCAAGGAGTAAGGGAGCAGGGAGGCCCCAGTGGCAATTCAGGCCAGAAGGTAAAGATGGCTCTTGAGGCCTTTTGGAAAGCCCCCCTCCTTGGGGGCCATATGTTCACAATCAGTGTGTGTATGGCTGGGGATTGGGGTGGGGGGCTGTCCTGGCCAGTGGCCAAGCCAGATGTTTGTTGTGTGACTTCACACAGCACAGAGCTCGGTAATCCCTCGCTGTACTGGGAATTTGTGTGCCATAGTTACGACCAGCTCCATCCTGTAACTCAGAAGGTTTCAAAGGTCCTCTGGGCTAAGGCTGGTCCAAGGCACAGCAAGGGAGGTGGGAGGTTGGCTTCCCATTCCCTCATACCTCCCTGTTGAGGCCCCATTTACTGTGCATGACTTTCTTTCCCTCACACTCTCTCCATGCCCAGGTGCTCCCTGTCCTTCTGTCACCTTCCCCACTCCAGGACTCCATTGAGTCCTGCCTGGCCATTGGCTTCATTTCCCCCTGCTTATTATGAAGTATGAGCCCCTTTGCCCCTCTTTTCCACCTTACAAAGTCCCACTCATCCTTCACAGTCGCCTCCAATCTCAGCCCTACTGTGAAGCTTCTCCAGCTTCCTCAGAAAGGGAAGGACAAGAGGGCAAGTGCTCAGAGAGCACCTACTCTCTGCCTGCCTGCGGTAGAACTGGGCATTTCACATACCTCACCTCATTAAACCTTCACAATAGTTCTGGAAGTTTCTACAGGTGACGGGACCCGGGTTCAGAGATGGAAAGCAACTTGCCCAAGGTCACACAGATGAGAAGGGCAGGGGTGCAGCTCAATTTAATTCCTGAGTGCCTGTGAACTGGAACTCTCTCCAGTTCATACCACACTGCCTGTCCCAAAACATGTTCCTCCTCGATCACCTTATACTCCTCTCTTTGTCCCACCACATATCCAATCCATCAGTAAATCCCATTGGCGCTATCTTCGAGATATCCAGAATCTACCACTTCTCACCATCTCCATAGGTTCAGCCTTGGTCTAAGCTCCCATCATCTTTCACCTGGATAACTGCAATAGTACCCTAATGGTTCCTTTGCCCCTAAAAGTGCTCCTAAATGCTTCACCCTTGCCCCTCACAGCCCTCTCCCCCGCAGTGTGTTCATCACAGAGAAACCAGAAAGATCCTGTTAAAACACAAGTCAAATCCTGTCACATCTCCACCTCAAAAGCACGCAGCATGGACCCTGAGAAAGAAGATGCCTACTAAGAAGGGCTCCTTGTGGCTCACTAGGCTCCAATTTCTAAACAACAAAAACCCTAGCAGCCATTTTTACATAAGACCCTTTTATTCAAATTGCACTTTCAGGGAGAAGCCTGCACTGAACTGCCTGCCTGCACTTTGTTCCTGCCATCTGAGCCAGCCCTTATAAAGAAGTTCCTGGAATCCTCTTTTAACCAATACGACTGAGGCTTTCCCTAGCCAATCAGAGGTGTGATCAATCAGAGTGGCTCTACTCTGACCAATCAGGACAATGTCTTTTGGACTAATCAAACTGTGAGGACTTAGAGTCCTCATTTTCATGAGGACAGACCAATCAGGGACCAGGGGTGAGGACGTCTGTCCACATAAGCCATCTCCCTTCTGGCATGGGAGTGTACCTTACCTTTCCAAGACAGGACTACCTTTCCCAGGCAGCTCATGTCTCTCACAAGAGCAGAGCCTGGACCAGACCAGATCAGAGCTGAGCTGAGCTGCCCAGCTGAAAATGGGCCTGGCCTCTCAGCTATGCTGTTTCCACAGGCATGGTGATCACCGTTGAGCTATTTGTCCTGAATAGTTTCCTTCTTCACTGCACCCGAAATTGGGGGTTCCTGTTGGTGTTGAATTGATGCCAACAACCATTGGTTAACAGTTCTCATTTAACTTGTAGTGTACGTCCTTATGTGGCCTGCATGCTCTGTTCATGCTTGGTTCGTACCACTCTGTTCCTTGCTCACTCTGCTCCGTCTGTACTGGACTCACTGCTGTTCCTCCAACATACCAGACACGCTCTTGCCTCAGGGCCTTTGTACCTATTGTTTCTTCTGACTGGAACATTCTTGGAAATCTGCATGGATTGCCGTCTCACTTCTTTCAGACCTTCATTCAAATGATTCCTTCTTAGTGAGACTTTCACTATCACCCTGATTAAATTTGCAATCTGTATCCCACAGACACCTCTTATTCCTACTCGCCTGTTTTCTTTTTCTCCCTCACCTGCCCTTATCACCAACTGTGATGATTCATTTTACATATTGTCAACTTGACTGAACCATGGAGTACCCAGATATTTACCTAACATTATTTCTGGGTGTGTCTGTGAGTGTGTTTCTGGGTGAGATTAACATTTGAATCTGTAGACTGAGAAAAGCAGATTACCCTCCCCGTGTGGATGGGCCTCACCCACTCCATTGAAGGCATGGATACAAGAAAAGTTTGAGTAAGAAGGGAATTTTTCTGTCTGTCTGATTGTCTTGTAGCTAGGACATCAGTATCCTCCTGCCTTCAACTCACACTGGAATTTGTACCCTCAGCTCTCCTGGGTCTCAGGCTTGGAGTGGAACTATATACACGTTTCCCCCCTATTTGAAAGTAGAGCGTTCCTCTGAAACCTTTCATAAGTCAAAAGAGCGTAAAGTGAAGAAACAATTACCTTAGGACACATCTTGCTAACAAATGCAGAAAATAAAATGAGGAAAGCACAGATGCTCACAGACACAGCTCAGAGCTCTGGTGGCTTGGTGCTGAGAAGATGAGTGTACTTCCTGGGGAAGGAGCCTGGCAGGGCCACTCTGCTGTTCAGGATGCACACTGCCTGTGCAACAGCTTGCTGCAAAACAAACGCTGAATGGTAGTTTTGCTTCTCACTTTTTTCACAAAAGCTCAAATCCCATCTTTGGATTTCCATCAGTTACTGTAAAAGGGTACTAATGCAGGTCTTTCCTAAAAACAAACTGCCATAAAGTGAACTTTTGAAAAGTAGAGGAGCTCTGGCTGGTGTGGCTCAGTGGATTGAGCATTGGCCTGCAAACTGAAAGGTCACTGGTTCAATTCCCAGTCAGGGCCCATGCCTGGGTTGCAGGCCAGGTCCCCAGTTAGGGGCATTGCAAGAGGCAACTGATTGATGAATCTCTTGCACATTGATGTTTCTCTCCATGTCTTTCTCCCTCCCCCTGTGTCTATAAATAAATAAATAAATAAAATCTTAAAAAAAAGAAAATAAAAGCAGAGGATACTTGGATACCTCTTGTGTCTCTTCCAGATTGCCCACTGCACGTCTTGGATTTGGCTTCTAAATTTATGTGAGCCAATTCTCATAGTAAAGCTAATTATGTATATATACATGTCATATTGGTTCTCTTTGTCTGGAGAACTCAGAAAAATACACCAACTAACAGTGTGCTTTTGTTGTTTTTAAAAAAAATGTGTTGTCTCCCTCCACGCCAACATAAACTTTATGAGGATGGGGATTTTTGTCTGTTTTGTTCACTGTTGTATCCTCAGCACAATGCCTGGCATATAAGAGGTATTTAATAAATATATGTTGAGTGAATGATGACCCTTACATGTACCTTGCTTGGGTGTCTTAATAGTTTTGTGTCCCAGGAAGAAGTCTGTAAGCAACTCCACCATAGAACTGGCCTTTGCATCTCCCATGCCAGGCAAAGTGCCCACCAGCAAAGTTGCCCACTATGTATTGAATGAATTTTCTTGTCATAATCCATCCAGAAGAACATTCAAGTTTCCAGAACCACACAGGGCAGAGTTCTCTTCAGTACCTAGTTCAGAAAGACCACCCCACTGCTTTCCCCCAGCCTCCCACGAAAACCAGCCTTGGCAGGGCCCTCAGCCTGGTGTGCCCGCCTCCTTCCCTTCCCGGTTGGTTTCCTCCCTTCCCCCGCCCCAGCCTTCCTCGCCCGCCTGGGTACAGGAGATTATCTGGGGGTGGTAATTATTGCGAGTAAATTGGAAGTTGTTTTGCACAGGGCTGTGTCTCACGCAGGTCGATTTGTATGCTTCCTGGGCACTTGTGACACTTCAGAAATGCCATAGCAACGGCCCCGGCGCCGCCGGGCTCCCTGACGGCGGGAGATAAGGCGGGGGAGCAGGCGTGTGCGGCACCGAGACAGCGGGCAGGGCAAGGGCACCGCGCGGTGGGGAGCTGCTGCCTTCGCTGTCGCCACCTCTCTGAGCCTCAGTTCCCCATTGGCAACCTGGGAATAATAACCTGCACGCAGGCTGTTGTCAGGTAGAAATGAGATAATGGCTTGAACACTTTGTAAAACGGTAAACCGAGGGCTGGCTATTAGGACCATGGTCACTCTTTTCCACAGTATTGTCTTCTCTCCCACTTCTCCCTGGCTTTGTGCGGCTCCCCCCTCCCGCCTCGCCCCCGCCTGGAGCCAGTGCCTGCCAGATTCCCCCGCCGCAGGAGCGCGGTTCCTGCTGGCGCTCTTTTATTCGGTGCAAAAAGCACGGCCCCTGGAACACCTTTTAGCGATGAGGCCCACAGAGACGTCGCCAGCTCATCCCGCGGGGGCCGAACCACTGATTAAATTGTATTCACTCTCCTTTTCCGTCATTCAGATTGGCTGGGAGGAGGCCAGCTGGAATTAGTGACAAATTTGAAGCAGAGAATATTGACAAAGAAAGGCCGTTTTATTGCCTGCAATGACACGCGATAATTCGAAGGAAGCTCTCCCAGTGTTTCTAAGGATAGCTTTAGTTAATAGATAAGACTTTTTGCTAATTATTTGAATAGACGCACACCTCCAGTCCTCAAAATCAGTTTTGTTCCCTTCAACGAGTTGAAGAGCAAGCCTTCATTTTTTCAACCACCTCCTCCCTTTCTAAATCTGACCAGAAGGCTTTAAAAAGAAGAAAGCACTATTGAACTGTGCATTCATTTTCAAATATTTTGTAAGCACTTATTATGCGCCAGAACTATGGTGGGTATTGCAGATACAGACATGCAGCTAATGTTCTAAAGGAGAAATAATATAGAAGTAAACAGAGAAAGGAGACATTTTTAAACAGTAGTAAGGACTTTAGTGGATATAAACAGGATGAGGAAAATGGGGTAGCTACTTTCAAGAAGATGGGTCAGGAAAGGTCTCACAGGAGAGATTGTTGAGATCTGAACCACGTGAAGGAGCCAGGCATGCTAAGATTTTAGGGGAAAGCGTTCCCGGCACAGGGACTAGCAAATGTAAAGACCCTGTGGTAGAAATGGGCTTGGTTGTTCCAAGAAGAGAAAGAAAGCCAATGTAGTTAAGGTGAAACAAACAAACAGGATGAGATTTGGACCTGCCAGGTCACTAGGCCAAAACAGAAACGAGATAACTGCCTCCCTTTCTGCCTCCAAAACAACACCCTTGCCCTCTATTTGAATGTCCTTGACCTGCTTAAAGAAGACTTAGCAAAGAAAACACAAGATTGGGCTTTTTAATAAACAGAAGGGTGAAGGTCAAAAGGCTGAAAAACATCTTTAGTAAAGGTGTGGGGAAATAGGCGCCCTCATATGTTGTTGATGGGAATGTAAATTCTCATCCCTTATGGAGGACAATTTGGCACTTTCTATGAAAATAAAGACACATACACTGTGACCCAACAATTCCTCTTTTAGAAAATTATCCTTGAGACAAACTCACACCTATTCACAAAGATTCATGTACCAGGATACTTATTGCCACAATGTTTGTAATAATAAAAGGTTGGAAAGTATCCATAACAGGGCGATTAGTCAAATAAAGTACAGGCTTAACAATGGAATATATGCAGCTCTTAAAATTGAGGAAGCTCTTGATTTTTTCAAATTGAGATGAGTCCTGGCCAGTGTGCCTCATTTGGTTGGACACTGTCGTTCAAATTGAAGGGTCGCAGGTTCGATTCTGATCAGGGTACATGCCTGGGTTGTGGGTTCAGTTCCAGTTGGGGTGCCTGCAGAGGCAACAGATCGATGGTTCTCTCTCACATCTTTGTTTTTCTCTTTCTCCTTCCTTTCCCCTCTTTCTAGAATCAATACAATTTTTTTTAATTAAGATGAAATTCACATGACATTAAATTCACAATTTTAACCAAACAACCCTCCAAGATATATTGGTAAGTGCCTATCCTCACTCATTATTTTAAAAAAGTATATATATATATAATTTATTTTTAGAGAGAGGGGAAGGGAGGGAGAAAGAGAGGAAGAGAAACATCAGTGTGTGGTTGCCTCTCGCGTGCCACCTACTGGGGACCTGACCTGCAACCCAGGCATGTGGCCTGACTGGGAATCCAACTGGTGACCCTTTGGTTCGCAGGCCAGCACTACAATCCACTGAACCACACCAGCCAGGGCCACCTTTTTTAAAAAAGTTTTATTTATTTTTAGAGAGAGCAAGGGAGAGAGAAGAGAGGGAGAGAAACATCTATTGCGTCTCACACACCCCCAACTGGGAACCTGGCCTGCAGCTCAGGCACGTGTCCTGTCCTGGGAATCGAACCAGCAACCTTTTAGTGTTGGGGGCCAGCACTCAATCCACTGAGCCACACCAGCCAACGCACATCACTTACCTTCTATTCCCATGTGTCTACCTCTGCTGCTGATAGTGGGAGGAAATTTTTCCAATGAGCGCTCTTGAAAAATCTTGGTAACACAGGAGGCTGACAGGATCTGTTGCTAGGGAAAGGTGGCGGTGATAGTAATCAGTGGTTCTTAGGCCGGATGCACATTAGTGTTACCTGGGGAGATTTTAAAATATCCTTGTCAAAGCTGCACCTCTAGGGATTTTGATTTATATAATTAGTTAGGGGTGCTTGCTGTCTGGGCATGATTTTTAAAATTTAGGTATAATTTGCACACAGTAAAATCCATAAGTCTTAAGTGCATAGTTCAGTGAATTATGATAATTGTTGAAACCTGTGTAGCCACTGCCCCAATAAAAACATAGACCACTTCTACCACCCCAGGCAATGCTCCCATCCCTGCCAGAGGCAACCACCATTCTGACTTCTATTATAGATTCATTTTGATTGTTCTTCAACTGTGTATAAGTGGAATCGAGCAGTATGTAACATATCGAGATTGGCTCCTTTCACATAGCATAACGCCTTTGAGATTCATCCAAATTGCTGCACTGATCAGTAGCTCATTCCTTTTCATTGCTGGGTGATATTCCCTTCTATGGATACACCAAAGTTCGTTTAGCCATTTACACATCCAAGGGCACTTGGATTTTTCCCAGTCTTTCTGTGGGCACATGCTCTCATTTCTCTTGGGGTGGAGTTACTGGATTTATGTGGAACTTATTTGAAACTGCCAGTTTTCCAAAGTGCTTACACAAATTTGCACTGCCACCAGCAAAATGAGATTTATAGTTGTTCTGCATCCTTGGTAATACTTTGTACTGTCTGTCTTTTTATTGTAGCCATTCTTTTGGGTATATAGTGGTATTTCATCATGGTTTTAAATGGCATTTCCCTAACAACTAATTATGTTAATCATCTTTTCATGTGCCTATTCCATTAGCATGTCCTGTCTCCAGAGGCATGTGTTCCAGTCTTTTGCCCATATTTTTGGGTTATCATTTTATTATTGATGTGTAGGGGTTCTATATATATTACAGATACTTGTCCTTTGTCAGATACATGTATTGCAAATGTAACTATTGTTTAAAAGATCCCCGGTTATTCTAACATGAATCTAAGGTTGAGAATCCCTGGTTCACTAAAAATCAGTCCCAGAAGTTCCCTACCTTTATGGGTCCCCAGATCTGCCCGCCTCCCTGCAACGGTGCCTGAGGGTTGCCTCTTCAATTTCTGTGAATGTCCATGACCATAGAGATTTTTGGAGTGAGGGGTGGCTTCTCAGTCTTCCTCCTGTGCCTCTGTCTGCTTTTGAACGGGCCCATTCATCTGAAACGTTCTCTTATCCTCTGATGTGAGACTGTAGGTAATTCTTTTCTTGTCTCCACCATGAAATTTTCCATGTCTGACACTTGACCTTATTGTCTGACCCATTCCTACCACCTAGATACAGTGTGTGTCAAAGGGACAAAAATATGTTTTCTCCTAAATGGAACAAACTGTGTCTTGGGCATAGAAGGAGTGTGACTTTCTATATCCCCTCCCAGTCATTGTCCTCAGGCTG
The DNA here is from genome assembly GCF_022682495.2 of Desmodus rotundus. NCBI lineage: Eukaryota > Metazoa > Chordata > Mammalia > Chiroptera > Phyllostomidae > Desmodus > Desmodus rotundus. Next base: position 8,948,423 of record NC_071400.1, on the reverse strand, counting down.
TCTACCTACTCACTGAAAGGAAGAATCATTTCCTAGCAGTCTCAGGAACCATTCACCAAGAGGCTGGGAGTTAATGGCCTGGTGCTTGTCTTTTGGTATCTGTTTTGTACTTGCTGCATGAACTTGAATAAGGCAATTAACCTCTCTGAGTCTTGGTTCCTATGACTGGTAAAGGAGAACAGTAACTTCTTGCTTGTTGTGGAGGAAGTGCCTGGCATAAAGTAGGTGTTCACAAGCCATTAGTTCTCTTGAAAGGGGAGCTACAGAGTCTTGGCTCTGGGAGTTGTGTGTGTGGGCTGGAAGAGTAGCTCTCTCTGCTCAGGGACTTGCCTTGCCCTCAACATGCTCTGCTGTCATATATCTGCCCCTTTCCTCCATACCTTCAGAAGCCTAGATTGGCCAAGGTTCCTCCTGCTGTGTCATCCTCACCCTGCCCTTCTAGGCTAATTTGAACAGAGCATCCCACGAGGGCCCCTAGGCTCTTTTAAGCTCAAAGCAGATGGCTGGGAAGCCAATTCTCTGGGACATACAGTTCCTGACTCAGATCTGGGCAGGGAGCCAAGGACTTCGAAGGGCTGTAGAAAAATGTAACCCTCACTCCCCTCACCCTCCGAAGAGCTTGTAGGTTTTACTATATGGCTCTTATAGTACTAAAGAGGAAGGGAAAGGGACCATAAAGGTTAAGATTATGTGTCCCCTGGGAGCTCCTTTCTGAACTGGCTCCAGAAAGGAGCCTGGACTCCATCTTGTGGGAGAGGTGTCCATGCGGTATAGGAAGGGTTTCTCTGATGCTCCAGGAGAAGAATGAGGAAGCCGAGGAGGAATTCATTGGGAGTTCCCAGAAGTGTCCTTGACCTGGGGAATAAGTGGGTATAGGCCATCCCGAGAGCCCGCTAACACTAGGCACTGGCTGGAGCCTATCCATCTCACAGCTAAGCATGGGTGGTTTTGTCCCAGCACAAGATTTAGGAAGGGATTAAAAAAGGAATGTCCCATTCCTGGGTGTAACTCAGATTTCTCTGAGCTATTTTCCGGTCTGTCTTGAGGCAGGTTTAAAGGGGAGGCAGAGGGAATGCTGGCAAGAGGAGTGGCAGGAATGGGTATGCTTGGACCTCTCCCCTTCCCTGATTCCAGGTCCCCATTAGTGTTTTGGATGTATCAGCCCCAGCCAGGGCCTCATTCTAACTCTCCAATGCGGTGCCCATTGCTCCCCCTTTAGGATTAGTAAACTGATAAATTCATCCATCCGGCCAGCCATCCATCCAACAAATATTTACTTATCAGCTCCTACACGTAGGTGCTATGCTAAGCTCTGTGAATCTGTAACTGTGAAAAAGACAGATCTGTCCTTCACAGAGCTCACATGATCATGGGGGAGTCAGAGAGGTTATCAGGAAGCTACATTCCATGGACTAAGTCCAAGGATAGAGGCAAGGTGTATCACATTGTGTCACATGGCACAATTGTTGGGAAGAATCATGGAAGGTCCTTGGAACCAGAAAGACTAGAACTGAGATCCGGGGAGTCAATAGGAGAGATAATGAGACAAAAAGGAAGGAAAGAAAGTCCAAGCAGAGGAAACAGCATGCGAGAGGGCCTAGAGGCAAGATCTGAGTATGAAAGTGGTTCAGTTTGAGAGGAGTGGTGTGTGTGTGTAGAGGCTGTAAGGAAGTGAAACATAAGGCAGGAGAAGCAGTCAGAGACTAGATCAGGAAGGCCTTGTAAGCCACAGTGAGGAGGAAAGGCTTGATTTTGAAGGAAAGGAGGAGGCTCTGAAGGGTTTAGACAGGACCATGACATGATCAGATTGGCGTTTTTGAAAGATCACTCTGGTTTTGGGGTGCGGAGACAGTGGGGAGCAGTCACAAATAAAAGCAGGAAGAAAGTCAGGATGCTGAGCCAGGTGATGATGATGGAGACCAAAAAGGTACCAGTGGACATGGAAAGAAATGTTTGGATTTGGGATGTATTTTGGAGGTTGAGCCAACAGGACTTGCTCGTGGATTGCAAAGATGCCTCCCAGTTTCTGACTTGAAAAATTGGAGGGTTGGAAGTGCTGTTCATGGAGATAGGGAATATTTAGGGAAGAGTTCTGGGGGAGGGTGGGAGATGAGTCCAGTGCCATGTTGAGTGAGCATCCAGAAAGACATTTCCTGTAGTCAGATGGCTATCTAGGTCTGAAACTCAGGAGAGAGGATGAAGCTAGAGGCAAAATTGTGAGGTCTTGGGAGTAGATGAGGTAGCCCAAAGGGAGTGGAGGATGCCATGTTTTGTGCAGCAGCACTGTCCTGTCAAAGGATTCCCACCGTTTGGTTCCTGCTTCAGCCCAAACCCTGGGAGGCAGGTTTAGAAGGCACTCATCAAAGATTTTGTAACTTAGTGCAAAGACCCTGCAGATAATCATAACTCTTGGTTCCCTCTCCCCCAACCCCAGTTCCTGTCATTTTCACCACATCTTGGACTGACGTGACTAGTTTCCAGTAGGGATTTGTCCAGCCCAGCAGCCCAGGGGCTAGGCCAGCTGCCATTTGTTGGAAATTCGGTTTCTTGCTCCCCCTGCTGGTAGAACTGGAGATGACTCAAGGCTGGGAGCAGAGCTGGAGAGAGCACCCCACCTGCTGCTTAGGCTGGGACAGACCCTTCTCACCTCAAACAAGGGGAATAAGAGCTCAGTCCCAGCCCCCTCCTCCACTTCCCCCCAAAACTATACTCACTTTAGAACCCTAGCTAGGAGTGGGGAGATAAAAGCCTAAGTAGGTACTGGGATGCAAATTAAATTCTTCCTGTTTCCAAATCACTTTTTCTGCCCCAAACCTACTCTTGATCTACTTGACCGTGAAGACTTAATTTGGTTATTTATACCTATCTCCAAAAACACTCTCTCCCAATCTCAGTCTTCCAGAACAGCATTTTGCTGATACCAGTTGGCCTTTCTTCTCCTCATGTACCTGGAAGCCATGCTCCGTGCTGGGGAGAGCACTGGGCTGGGAGTTGAGGAACCTAGGTTTGAGTCCTATTTCTGCCACTGATTCACAGTGTCACCTTGGAAAAGTCACTTCCTTCTTTCCAAGGAGCAGTTCTCTCACTTGTGACATTGGACTGGACTCCAAAAAACTTTGAACTCTAACATTCTAGGCCTTGCTTTCAGTTCTTCACATGCATCAAGCTCTCTCCTGCCCCAGGATCTTTGGTCATATGCTTCCCTCTGTCTAAAATGCTCTTCCCTTCCCTTTTTTTGTTTATTAACTCCTCCTTATCCTTCAGCTCTCAGCTCATATACTACTTACTCCGAGAAAACTGCCCTGGCTGGTATGGGTCAGTGGATTGAGCACTGGCCGGTGAACCATAGGGTTGCTGGTTCGATTCCCAGTCAGGGCACATGCCTGGGTTGTGGGCCAGGTCCCTGGTAGGGGGCATGTGAGAAGCAACCACACACTGATGTTTCTCCCCCTCTCTTTCTCCCTCCCTTCTACTATCTCTAAAAATAAATAAATAAGATCTTAGAAAAAAACTTTCCCCGGCCCTCCAGACTGGGTCAGGTACCGCATCATATGCTCTCAGAACTCCCTGGAGTTTTTCCCTGTGTGTCCTCATCATGGTTTGTAGTTTTGCATATGCTTGTGTGATTATTGTTTCAAGTCACCACCCCCCACCATAAACTCCTTGATAGCAAGGACTTGTCTGTTTTGCTCACCACTGTATCACAGCACCCAGATCCTTGCTTGACCATCTTGTAAAGCTCAACACATATTTATTAAATAAATGAGTAAGTAAATAGCTGAATGAATACCTCCCTTCATCTATCAGCTGCTTTCTATATCTAACTAGTGGAGTATTGAAGAGCAAAAAGTCAAAAGCCAGACTGCTGGGCTTTAGATCCCGGTTTTACCACTCATAAGCTGTGTAAACTTGTGCAACTTGCTCACTCTTTTTGTGCCTCACTTTCCTTACCTATAAAGGTAGGATAATAATAATATACACTACCTAACAAGGTTGTTCTGAGGATTAAAAGACTTAATATCCATACAGTGTGTACAACAAGGCCTAGCATTCAAGTGCTATATCGGTAATAGCTATTGTTCTTATTCTACCGCATCCATCTCCCCATTTACCCATTCTGAACTCTCCCACAAGACCTCATTATCTTATTTCCAGCCTGTGAGTGGGTGACTCAGTGTAATTTGCAGAATAGATAGCAAGGGTTTTTTAAGCGAATTTTTTTTATAATGGAAAATTTTAAACATGCAGGGAAATAGAAGAGGATAATGAACCTCTGTAACAAGCTTCAACAATTATCAATATTTTGCCAATCTATGTTCATCTGCTCCCCTCTCATTTTTCTCCTTACTGGAGTATTTTAATGTAAATCTCAGATTCCATATAATTTTGCCTGAAAATACTCCATTATGTATCTCTAGCAGATAAGGACTTTAAAAAATACAACAATGCCATTATCACACTTAAAAAATTAACAATAATTAGGGAAGGCTTTTTAAACCCCATTCCCTTGAGGGAAACCAGGGGAATGAGAGCCCTCATTTCAGAGTATTTGTGAAATGAGGAACAGGCAAGAGAGTTAATATAACTAAAAGTGCTTTGAACAGGGCCCGACAACATAAATGGGATAAATTGGGTTGGCCATAAAGTCCATTCGGTTTTTTCCATAGGATGGGTCTAATAGCATCTAATTGTCTTTAACTTCATTTGAAACAATTTTGTTAGATTGTGTTGTGACAACTGTCATATCAGTGTGCATTTTAAAAAAGTATCAAAATCAGTGAATTTTGTGTAGCCATTTTAATATTGAAGATGAAAGAAAATATTCAACATTTTTGGCATATTATGCTTTATTATTTCAAGAAAGATAAAAACACAACTGAAATGCAAAATAAAAAGATTTGTGCAGTGTATGGAGAAGGTGCTGTGACTGATCAAACATGTCAAAAGTGGTTTGCAAAGTTTGTGCTGGAGATTGCTCTCTGGATGATGCTCCACTGTCAAGACAGACCAGTTGAAGTTGACAGCAATCAAATCCAAATATTAATTGAGAACAATCAACGTTCTGCCACGCAGGAGATAGCTGACATACTCAAAACATCCAAATCAATAAAGTTACTGGTGAAAATGAAAATGTATCTTTCATTTTACAGAAAAAAAATGGATTTTTGGACCAACCCAATCGTAGTAACTATTATTTTGATTCTCTTTCATTTCCCCATTTATCCACTCTAAATCCTTCCCAACTTCTCTCTTATTTCTGGTCTGGGAATGTGTGTGACCATTTACAAAGGAGGACTAGATGGTGAGTTTCCTGGGTCACTGGCATTGTGGGGTGGGAGCCAGGACTCCAGAAGGCACTGAAAAGGGCAATGACTGAAGGACTGAGGTGGAGGGAAGGAGAGCTGGAAGGTTTAAACAAGGGGGAGTGCTGTGGCGGTGTGAAAATGGCACCTGAGAAAAATCCAATAGCCTAAGAGCAAGAGAGCAGAAGGGTTCCATTTCTTCCCAGTGACTGGGCCTTTGGAGATCATTGCCAGTTGGGAAGGAGGAAGGTGGCAGCCCCACTCCTGAGGGAGTTCCTTTTAGCTTTTTCCCATAGACCACAGAAGGGCAGCTGCCTAAGACAGTAATTAGGGTTCTACTTTGCTTCATCTTGAATTCTCAACAGTTCCAAGGATATAAGTCATGATGGCAGACACTGAGCTAAAGTACAACTAGAGTTTGCCTTCCTTAGACTCAAGATGAAGATTACTGTGCTCCCATCTCTCTTTTCCTTTCTGTGGAATTCTCCCCACCAGCACTTCTCACCACACTCATTCTTTGGGTACCAAGAGCACCTGCATACTCAACCCACCCCAATCCAAAATAGTCTCCAGGTAAAGAAGTGATGCAAAACACTTGGCAGGGTAAACAAACTCCTTCCAAGCTGGGCTCCAACTACCTCATCAACCTCATTTCCCATCACTTCCCTTTTCTTTCCAGTGGGATACAGTGAATGAGCAGACCTGTGTCCATACAGAGCTGGTATTTAATTCTGGCTCTGCCATTTCCCAGCTCTGGAAACTCAGGCAAAGCCACTGTATTTCTGAGCCTCAGTTTTCCTGTTGGAAAAAACGGAGATAATAGTAGTATATCAAAAGCCCTCTTAAGACAGGGCCTAAAGCCATATGAACATATGACTTAAAGTCATATAAATCAGGAAAATAGCCTGTTTTCCCTAAGATTCCTTTCATACGCCTAAGGGTCTACGAGATTTACAAAAAAATTAAAATCCTCTAGAGAAATGGTAGACATATGACTGGGCCAATAGGTGAGTTTTCAAATACTGAATGTTAATTAGTGCCTTGAGGAATCATAATGTCCATGTTTTTACCACTATGTGAGCAAGGACAGTTTTTGTTGTCTCACAACCTATTTGCATCCTATTTGCATCTCCTAAGCAAGTCATTAAGCTCAACCCCACCTTTCCCAAAGCCCTAGGCGCTCTGCCTTTGAAAATATGACCGCCTCTCAGCTGGAGCTTCTGAAGAAATGGTGATCATAACGACAGCATTACTTCTTTCTTTCTTTTTTTAAGATTTCGCTTATTTATTTTTAGAGAGAGTGGAAGGAAGAAAGAGAGGGAGAGACATCCGCGTGTGGTTACCCCTTGGGCACCCCCTACTGGGGACCTGGTCTGCAGCCCAGGCATGTACCCTGACTGGGAATTGAACAGGTGACCCTTTGTGTAGCAGGCTGGTGCTGAATCCACTGAGCCACACCAGCCAGGCAGCATTACTTACTTCTTAAACAAGAGCTTTGGCTTGGTTCTTGAAATATGAGTTTAAGTCAAGGGGACGTTGTCTCCCAGGGTGTTTGAATTGCATGCTGCAGTGCCAGGCAGTGGCGACCAGAGAAGGAATGATGTTTGGGGCGCAGGTTGTGAAAGAGGTCCCGAGCGCCTACAAAGATAACCCAGATCGTATCACACAGTCTACTCCACTCACGAGGATAGCATGCGCCCACGCACACGCGCGCGCACGCACACTCGGATTGGCCGCGGCACAGTTTGGATTGGACTGAAAATGCTAGTCAAAACAAGAGGACACGCCCATGCCGTGCTACAAGATCGCAGGCGGCCGTAGCCCCAGCGCGCGTATGCGCAGGCGCGCGACCTTTGTAGGCAGGACTCAGGTGGTGACGCCAGAGCGCGGTGCTGGGGATTGACCAGCCGGGAGGCCGACGGTTGGAGCTGCCCCCGCCCCCCATGCGCACAGCGCATGCGCAGGGCGGGAGCGAGCGAAATTCAATCTCCGGCGGAGGTTCCTGGAACCTAAACTGAAAGTCATGGAGGCGTCCCAGGGGTTTGTGGAAGCCGAGGGCTTAAGCCCAGAGCAGGCTGCCCGTTACCTGAGGTATGTCTGGGCCTCTGGGCGGGTCCAGCTCGCAGGCCCTGGTTGGGAGTCGAGGGGAGGGGGGAATCGGACCCTCCCAGGGGCCTAAAACTGCTGAGGCGGAGCAGAGTAGAGCGCAGGCACCTGCTCAGATTTCTAAAGCCTGGGGAGCCTTCCGGTATCCTCGTTTTGGGTCAAATAATTCACCGTTATGAACTCCTTAAGAGCTAGAGCTTCAATTGATCAAGCTTTTCTTTTTTAATATTCAGGAGTGGATTTACCAGTAGGCAAATTAGATTAAATGTAGCATTTCTTCAGTCTTTCCAGCCTACCAAGCCCCAGGCCTAGCGAATACAGAGATAAGTAAATCATCATCCCCCCATCCCCAAATTGCTTACAAGTTAGTAGTGGAAAGGGATAGGTTAACCTATAATGTTTAATAAGTGCTGTAAGAGGTATAGTGTGCAAGGCATAGTATGGGCATTAAGGAGGGAATGGAGAACTACAAGGGTTGGTGAGCTAAGGGAGGGCCTCACAAGAGGAAGAGACATTTGTGTTGAAAAACGAGTTAAGTGTTCTCCAGATGGCTAAGGATGGAGAGGGCATAGTGATGTGGGAATAAGCATTACAATTTTTTTTTAAATTATGATAAAATCCACCCAACATAAAATTTACCATCTTAACCATTCTTAAGTGGTATTAAATACATTAACATTGTTGTGCAACCACCATCACTATCTGTCTTCAGAACTCTTTTCACCTTGCAAAACTAAAACTCTGTACCTGTGAAGCAGCCCCTTCCCCAGCTCCTGGCAACCATCATTCTCCTTTGAATCTGTCTCTGTGAATCTGACACTCTTAGGGACTTCATGTAAGAGGAATCAACAGTATTTGTCTTTCTATGACTGGGTTATTTCATTTAGTATAATGTTCACAAGGTTCATCCATGCCTTATCATGTGACAGGATTTGCTTCCTTTCAGAATAATATTCCATTGTATGCTTATATCACATTTCCTTTATCCATTGATGGACACTTTGGTTGCTTCCATCTCTTGACTATTGTGATAGTGCTGCTGTGAACACAGGTGTGCAAATAATTTCTTCAAGATCCTGCTTTCAATTTTTTTCAATACACACCCAGAGGTGGGATTGCTGGATCACATGGTAGTTCTATTTTTAATTTCTTGGGGAATTGCCATACTGCCCTGTAGAGTAGCTGCATCATTATACATTCCCACCAACAGTACACAAAGGTTCCAGTTTCCCCACATCCTAACTAACAGTTATTCCCTGTTTTGTTGTTACTAGCTATGCTAATGATAGTGAAGTTGTATCTCATTGGGGTTTTGATTTGCATTTCTCTAATGATTACTGATACTGAGAATCTTTATGTATCTATTGGCCATCTGTATGTCTTCTTTGGAGAAGTGTCTATTCAAGGCCTTTTTTAGTTGAGTAGTTTGTTGTTGTTGAGTTGTACTTTTTCTTTTCATTTATTGGTTTTATTTTTTTGAGACAGGGAGAGATTGATTTGTTGTTCCACCTATTGATGCATTCATTGGTTGATTCTTTTTTAAAAAAGATTTTATTTATTTATTCTTAGAGAGAGGGGAAGGGAGGGAGGAGAGGGAGACAAACATCAATGTGTGGTTGCCCTTTGTGCGCCTCCCACTGGGGACCTGGCCCGAAACCCAGGCATGTGCCTTGACTGGGAATTGAACTAGTGATCCTTTGATTCGCAGGCTGGCACTCAATCCACTGAGCCACACCAGACAGGGTCATTGGTTGATTCTTATATGTGCTCTGACCAAGGATTGAACCCACAGCCTTGGTGTATCAGGACAATGCTCTAACTAATTGAGTACCCAGCCAGGGCTTGAGCTGTAGTTCTTTATATATTCTGGATATTAACCCCTTATCTGCTATATGATTTGCAGCTATTTTATCCTATTTTGTAGGTTGCCTTTTCATTCTGTGATTGAGTCCTTTGTTTTTAAGATTTTATTTATTCTTAGAGAGAAGGAAAGGGAGGGAGAAAGAGAGGAAGAGAAACATCAGTGTGTGGCTGCCCACCACGTGGCCCCTACCAGGGACCTGGCCCCCAACCCAGGCACGCTCCCTGACTGGGAATCGAACCAGTAACAACCCCCCCCCCCCCCCCCCCGCCGGCTCACAGCCTTCGCTCAATCCACCAAGCCACACCAGCCAGGGCTGCAATTGAGTCTTTTGATGCACAAAAGTTTTTTTTTTTTTTAATTATAGTTTACTGATTATACTATTACAGTTGTCCTGATTTTTCCCCTTTTGCCTCCCTCCACCCAGCCCCCCCACTCCCTCAGGCAATCCCCCTCACCATTGTTCATGCCTATGGGTCATGAGTATAAGTTCTTTGGCTACTCCATATCCTATACTGTATTTTACACCCCCATGGCTATTCTGTAACTATCTATTTGTACTTCTTAATCCCCTCACCTCTTCACCCATTCCCCTACCCATCTGGCAACCTTCAAAATGCTCTCTGTATCCGTGATTCTGTCTCTGTTCTTGCTTGCTTAGTTTGTTTCTTAGATTCAATTGTTGATAGATTTGTATTTTTTGCCATTTTATTGTTTATAGTTTCGATCTTTTTCTTAAGTAAGTCCCATTAAGCCCCCACTGGTGTGGCTCAGTGCATTGAGTGCCAACCTGCAAACTAAACGGTTGCATGGTCGGTTCCCAGTCAGGACACATGCCTGGGTTGCAGGTCAGGTTAGGTCTCCAGTAGGGGGCATGTGAGAGGCAAACACACATTGATGTTTCTCTTCCTCTTTCTCCCTCCCTTCCCCTCTGTCTAAAATAAATAAAAACATTTTTTAAAAAATAAGTCCCATTAACATTTCATATAATAATAGTTTGGTGATGATGAACTTTTAGTTTTTTTCTCGTCTGGGAAGCTCTTTATCTGCCCTTCCATTCTAAATGGTATCTTTACTGGGTAGAATAATCTTGGCTGTAGGTCTCTGCTTTTCATTACTTTGAATATTTCTTGCCAATCCCTTAAAAGTTTATTTTATTTTATTTTTTATAGTTCAATTTTTTAAAAGATATTATTTATTTATTTATTTATTTATTTATTTTAGAGAGGGCAAAGGAGAGAGAAAGATGGGGGGGTGGAACATTGATGTGCAACAGATAAATCAGTTGGTTGCCACTTGCACACCCCCAACTGGAGATCTGGCCCACAGTCTAGGCATGTGCCCTGACCGGGAATCGAACCCGTGATCTTTCAGTTTGAAGGCCAGCACGCAATCCACTGAGCCACACCAGCCAGGGCTATAGTTCAACTTTAATTTAATTTAATTTATTTTTTCAATATACTGTATTTTATTTCTTTTATTGAATTTATTGGGGTGACACTGGTTAATAAAATTATATAGGTTTCAGGTGTACAGTTCTATAATCCATCATCTGCATATTGTTTTTTGTGTTCGCCACCCAAAGTCAAGTCTCCTTCCATGATAATTTATCCTTCCTATACCCTCTTCTACTTCCTCCTACCCCCTTTCCATCTGGTAATCACTATACTATTGTCTGTATCTATGAGTTGTTATTTTTTTAGAAGTTTTAAATTTATGTAGTACAAAGGGAAAAATGGGGAAGTAAACAATTCTGTCTCCCTTTTCAAAAAAATAATGTTTTCAGGCTCTTAAAAGCCAGCCCTGGCCAGTGTGGCTCAGTTGGTTGGGGCATCCTCCCGTAAACTGAAAGGCTGTGGATTTGATTCCCAGTCAGGGCACATACCTAGGTTGCAGGTTGCGTCCCAAGTCAGGGCACATGGGAGAAGCAACAGATCGATATTTCTCTCTCACATCAATCTTTCCCTCTCTCTCTCCCTATCTTCCTCTCTCTAAAATCAATAAGCATGTCCTTGGGTGAGGATTAAAAGAAAGCCAATAGGTGTGCTTACAGAGGAGTAAGAGCACGTTTTTGGACTACGTTACTTGACTTAAGATTTGGGGAAAACAGCGGGCAGCAGTGTAGTGTGGTAGAGTGCTGGCTTTAGAGTTGAGCCATTTGTGTTTCACATTATGGCTCTGACACTTGCTATTTGGGAGACCTCAGACAAGTCACTTGACTTTTCTGACCCTCAGTTTTGTCATCTGGAAAATGGTGATAAGGCTTGAGGCCTTTAGTCCCCTCCCCTTCTTTGTGTGAGCAAGCAAGGGGACCTCTCACAGGTTCCTTAACACTGCCTCTCATGCTGGCAGCTGTCTCTCACTCACTCCCAGGGGCTTTCTTCAGAACATTCTCAAATTGCCTCTCTCCCACTCCCCTCAACAGTCACCCCCTTATCTCACAGTCATCTTCTGGTGTCACAGTCCATACCTTCCTTTCACAGTCTCCCTGTCTCTTGTGAGGTCCCATCTCTCATGACCCCCCTCAACTCTCACAGTTCCTTTTACTTCTAAGCTTTCTCAGTTCTCTCCTGTCTTCTTCCAAATCCCCCCACACTGAAACCACCTTGCACAAAAAGCATTGCCTTCTCTACCTTCTTTTTTGTTCATAATTCTGTTCCTTGGCACAATCCTGCTCTCACACAATTTCTGTCTGTCTTTCTCCCTCCCTCCCCTTTCTGTCCCTCTCTTTCTGCCTCTCCTGCCTAAGAGATGAAAGAAAACTTTGAAACTTGCTGTCACACCTGCTTTCTTTCTCACGCATCTTCATCTGCTATCACATCTGATAACTCTGTGACACTCTGTGTCAGGTCTGCTCTCTTTGGTGATGCCAGCCCACCAGCTCCTCTCTTATCCTCTCTGATGCCCACTGCCCATTTGTGCTCTCTATACCCAGCATGCTTCCACTGGGTTGCCCCCCCCCCACCATTGCCTCCCCTTTCTCTGGCATTCTCTCTCTCCCTCTGTCTCTCTCTCTCCCCACCTCCCTCCCTCTCCCCCTCCCCCCCCACTCTGTCTCTGTCTCTTTCTGTCACCCATTATCTCTCCCTGTGTGCTACCTACCTCTGTCAGTCACTCCCCCTCTTTGTCACTCATTCTCTCTCATACTTTCTTCCATTGTCCTTCTCTCACTCACCAACCCCTTCTCTCTGTTGTGCATCTCTCTTCCTTTCTGTCACCCATCTGTTCAGTCATCTACCTGCTTACACTGTCATCCATTCTCTCACCCACTTACTCTTTCTGTCAACCCACCCTCTTTTTCTCTGCCATCCTCTTCACTCTATACTTCTGTCACCCCTTCCCCCTTTTGCTGTCACCCACGATCTCTATCACCCATTCTTTGCCTGTTTCTCTATGACCCATTCTCTCTGTTACCCACCCTTTCCCTGTTACCTACTTTCTGTCACACTCTCATTCTTTCACACATCCTCTTTTTTTCTCTGTCACTGTATCTTTCTGGGTCTAATCAGGAGGTAGAAGCCATACAGTATATTAAAACATGAATTTTAATATAAAGAATTATTAAACTAATAAATGAGAGGCTATAAAAATAAGGAAATTGCATTATGGTACCCTAGGGCCACGGTAGAGAACCCAAGAAAGTTCACGCTTGGAAGGGGGCCCTTTCCCCAAGGCTGAGGCTCAGACCCCCTTGGAGAAGGTATAGTTCTGACCACTGGAAAGCAGAGAAATATGTTGTCTTGCCCAGGCCATGAGCTTGCCTGCATTTCCTAGGCCAACAGGAAGCAACCTTCTGGAGTGTGGGTTGAGAGCAGGCTATCAGCAACCCATGCTTATGCAAGCAAAAGAGGCAGGGCCCGGGGCATAGGTGAGCTGCTGGGAGAACTGGTTTCCGTGTAGGGAGGGCTGCAGGAAGGTCATCTCCTGGCCAGGTGGATACTTCAAGGTCATTGAGGGACTGCGTGTTCTTGGTGTGTGGCTGACCCACTGTGCTGCAGCAGCTGGCAACTTCAGGAGAGCCCCTTCTTCCTGCAGTGTCCCTCAGGCGCCCTCTACTGAGAAAACTTAACATTGTGCTGGCTGTATATGCTTAAAGGAATTCTGTCCCTTATCACAGAACAGGTATTGAGGAGTGTATTTGAAACTGAGAGGCAATAAATGATGACTGGCAGAGTCACCCACCCTCTTTCCTATGTTGTCCACCTTTTCTCTCTGTCACTCACTGTCTTTGCCACCTTCTCTGTCACCCACTTGCTTGTACTCTACGTTGTCCACCCTCTCTTGCTTCACCCATCTGCTTGCTTTCTCCATTCTCTATGTCTCCCAATTTCTCATGTTACTCTATTCAAACTGCTTTTGTGAAGGTCACCAATGACTTTCATATAACCAAATGTAATGGTCAACTTGTAATCCTCATCTTCCTTGACCTACGAGCAGTATTTGACAGAACAGATCACTTTTCCATGAAACACTTGATTAGCCCTGGTTGGTGTGGCTCAGTGGATTGAGTGGTGGCTGAGAACCAAAAGATCATTGGTTCGATTCCTAGCCAGGGCACGTGCCTGGGTTGCGAGACAGTTAGGGGTGTGTGAGAGGCAACAAAAAAAGAAACACTCAATTCATTTGGCTTCCAGGACCTCTCATTCTTTTGATTTTCTTCCTGCCTCACTGGTTGCTGCTTCTCAGATGCTGCTGATTCCTCCTCATATCCTCAATTGTATTTTCTTCTAACGTACTTTAAAGTAAATTCTCAGACATCACGGCATTTCATTTCAGTATGCATCTCTAAACAAGAACATATTCTTACAAAACCATCATACTATGTTACACCTAACAAAATAAACTAATTCTTTGTTATCAATTAATACATAGTCTATGTTTAAATTTTGAAATGGTTTTAAGTCTTTTTATAATGGGTTTGTTTCAATCAGCATCCCAAAAAGGTCCACACACTGCATTTGATTATATTTCTTAAGCCTCTTAATCTTTTTTAAAAGATTTTGTTTATTTTATTTTTTAGAGAGGGGAAGAGAAAAAGAGAGGGAGAGAAACCTCAATGTGTGATTGCCTCTTGCATGCCCCCCACTGGGGACCTGGCCCACAACCCAGGCATGTGCCCTGACTGGGAATTGAACCAGCAACCCTTTGAGTCATAGGCCAGCACTCAACCACTGAGCCACACCAGCCAGGGCTTAAGCCTGTTAATCTTGAACAGCCCGTCCTCACCCTCCACTTTTATTTTTATGCCAATGATTTGGATTAGTCTGATGGCTTCCTTGTAGTGTCATTAGCTTGTTCTCTTATCTCCTATAATTGAAATGTAAAGGTTTGAAACATGAGTGGATAAGGAAAATGTGGCGTATATAAACAATGGAATATTATTCAGCCATAAAAACAAACAAGGAAATCCTGCCATTTGTGACAACATGTGGGCCTTGAGGGCATTATGTTAAGTTAATAAGTCAGGTGAAGACAAGTACCTTATGATCTCACTTATATGTGGTATCTAAACACAAAAACCGCCAAGCTCATAGACACAGAGAATAGATTCCTTGTTGCTAGAGGGCTGTGGGAGGGTACAGAATGGATGAAGGTGATCAATAGGTGAAAACTTCCAGTTATAAAATAAGTAAGTCATGGGGATGTAGTGAAAAGCATGATGACTATAGTAATACTGTACTGCATACTTGAGAGTTGCTAAGAATAAATGTTAAAAGTTGCCAGCCCAAGGAAAAAGTTTTTCTAACTATGTATGGTGACTGATGTTAATTAACTAGACTTAATGTAGTGATCATTTTGCAATATTTACAAATATCAAATCATTATGTTGTACACCTGAAGCTAATATAATGTCGTATGTCAGTTATACCTCAATAGAAAAAATCAAAAAGAAACTGTTCTAGAGCAAAAAAAGATTAACGTTCAATATTTTTGGCATGGGTACTTAGTAGGGGAGGTGCTGTACTTAATATTACATCATAGCAGGAAGCATGTAGTATCTGATTTTCTTACTTTTAGTAATGTTAAGTAATGGGTTCAGGTGGTCACAGGCTAATCATTTCTTTGTAGAGTTGCATTTTTCGCTTTTCATGGATAAATAATATGTTGGGGACACTTGAGCATCTTGTGAATATCCAGTTCCCCATCAACCTTTCATCCATTGATAATCATTGCCCAAAATCAGTTACTTCATTATGGATTACAAAGTGGTGACTTTCTAATTTTGCCGTTCTTTCTGTATTCATTAGTTGGAATTCTGTAAATGTTCTAAATGTTGGAGTGTCGGGACTGCCATGTTTTTTTTTTAATTGTACTCCTTTCTTTGTTGATCTTATCTAGGTTCTTGGCTTTAAATCCCATCTGTATACTGACAATATTCACATTTTTGACATTAGTCCTGCCTTCTTCTGAATTCCAGATTCCTTTATCCAAGTACATACTTGACATTTCTGCTTGATAATAGTTACATGTAATGTCAATTCTCCAAAACCAAAGGACAAAAACCACGTGTTCACCTCAATAGGTGTAGGGAAAAAAATTTAACAAAATCTAGCACTCTTTAATGATAAAAACACTCAACAAGCTGGGAATACAAGATACCTTTGTCAGCCTGATGAGGGGTATCTACAAAAACCCAAGGTAACATTATACTTAATGATGAAAGACTGAAAGCTTTCCCTCCTTGTATCAGAAACAAGACAAGGATGTCTGCTCTTTTTACTTCTATTCAACATTATAATTTATTATAATTCAACACTGTAATACAGGTTCTAGCCAGGATGGTTAGGCAAGAAAAAGAAACAGACGGCATGTAGATTAGAAAGAAAGAAGTAAAACTATATCTGTATTTGCAGATGGAATAATCCTTTATATAGAAAGGCCTCCGAATCCACAAAAAACTATAAGAGCTAGTAAACAAGTTCAGCAAAATGCAGATACAAGATCAATATTAAAAATTCAGTTGTATTTCCATAAATAGCAGTGAATGAAATTAAGGGAACAATTCCATTTACAGTACTACTAAAAAGAATAAAATGCTTAGGAATAAATTTATCCAAGGAAGTGCAAGACTTATACACTGAAAATGACAAAACATTGTTGAAGGGGGTTCCAGAAGGCCTAAATAAGTGGAAGGATAGCCAGTGTTAATGGATTGGAAGACTTAATATTGTTAAGATGGCAGTACTCCCCAAAGTAATATACAGATTCCGACGCAATATCTGACAAAATCCCAGCTGTTTTTTTTTCTTTTTGTAGAAATTGACAAGCTATTATAAAAGCCTTTTGGAAATGCACAAGTCTCAGAATGTCCAACACAATCTTGAAAAAGAACCAAGTTGGAGGACTCCCAGTTCCTCATTTCAAAACTTACTATAGAGTTATTATAATCAAGACAGTGTGGTTCTAGTATAAATACAGACATGGAGCTCAATGGAATGTGATTGAGCATGGAGACTCTTTCCTGGAACAACATAAAACACCCATACTTCAGGCATTTTCTAGGTGTGGGGATTATGATCGATGTTGTGTGTGTGTGTGTGTGTGTGTGTGTGTGTTTTGGGGGGTTTTGTCCATTCAACAAGATGTGAAATCCACCTTCTGGTGATAGATCGTATCCCCTGGCCACTAGGGTAGGTAAGTAATATTCTTGAAAACTTTTGTTCTGAAATATAAAACAGTTTAATAACAGTTTATGTAACCACCACATAGGGCATGGTTTGTTTTTAGATTTATACTCTTGTCGTAATGGAAGGTCTTGTCTACTTCCCCACTGAAGTGGCCTGAAGGTGAATTGAAGGCAAACATGAGAGCTCAGGACTTCTTTCCAAACAACCCTAGCTTTGTTCAAATTTAGGAATAAGTGCTTGCTTGAAGCCCCAGGGTTTTGCACTCTAATGTGATAGTTAACTAGATAACTTTAGGCTGGAAGATTGGAGGCTTGAAGCACTAAAAGTCTATACCTATTGTAAAAGAAGTTAATATCATTCTTGGAGAATTTAAAAAATTTTTAGTTAGACTTTATCTCAAAGGGCCAGTCAGGATTTTTGCCACCTAATGCTTCCCAAAATAATAAAACTTTTTCCTGCTGAGGACATTGGCTGCTATCATCTATCTGGATGCCAAAACATATTTACTGTGCCAGAAAAAAAGGATAATTTTGGTTTTGGCATAATTGTTAATTAGCTGGGGGTTTTTTCCAGAGTAATTAGCCAGCAGGGTCAGCTGTTTTCTGAGGGCATGTTGTTAACATGCAAGAGGTTGCTCTCTTCCTGTTTATTCTGGCAGAGGGGTATTTACCCAGTTTAACCAAAGTTACAAAGAAGGGAGACCAGATCCTTGCCTGCCTTTACCCACTTTGAAACAGGCCTTGCTCTTCCTGCCTGCTTGTATTCTTTTTGTGACAGGGTATGAGGGACCTGCAAGAGCACTAAGAACCTTGGATCTCTTTGGGGCCATATGCTTTGGACCAGTTAGTTCTTATCTGTGGAATCCAAAGCCAGCAATGCAGATAGTACACACTGCAGAAAGTCGTACACTGTTTTAAGTGATTGGTCTTACAGATGGACGGTATTAAGCCCCAAATCAAACCTTGTGTAGGCTCTGATCCTGAGAGCTGTAGGGCTACCACCCCCCACCACCTTTTTGGAGAAAGCATTTGGAGGGGAGATGCAAGCAGAGTCAATGGTACTTTTTCAAGTTGAGATAAACCAGAGATTACAAACTGGCAGCTCGTGAGCCATGTTCACAGATAAGTTTTGTTTGCCCTGCCTAGAGTTTTTAAAATATATATTTTATTGATTATGCCCCCCTCCACCTGGTACCCCCTGTTCCCTCCAGCAATCTCCCCACCCCCTTAGTTCATGCCAATGGGTCGCACACTTAAATTCTTTGGCTTTTCCATTTCCTGTACTGTTCTTAACATCCCCCTGTCTATTCTGTATCTACCAATTTGTACTTCTTAATCCCTGTACCTTTTGCCCCATTCTCCCCCTTCCCCCTCCCAACTGGTAACCCTCCAAGTGATCTCCATATCTATGATTCTGTTTCTGTTCTGCTTGTTTGCTTAGTTTGTTTTTTAGATTGAAATGTTGGTAGTTGTGAATTTGTTGCCATATTAATGTTCATAGTTCTGATCTTCTTTTTCTTAACTAAGTCCCTTTAACATTTCATGTAATAGTGGCTTGGTGATGATGAACTTCTTTAGCTTTAACTTGTCTGGGAAGCACTTTATCTGCCCTTCCATTCTAAATGATAGCTTTGCTGGATAGAGTAACCTAGGTTGTAGGTCCTTGCTTTTCATTACTTTGAATACTTCTTGCCAGTCTCTTCTTGCCCAAAAAGTTTCTTGAGAAATCAGCTGACAGTCTTATGGTCACTCCTTTGTACGTAAGTCTCTGCTTTTTTTTCTTGCTGCTTTTAAGATTCTTTCTTTATATTTAACCTTTGGCATTTTAATTATGATGTGTCTTGGTCCTCTTTGAGTCCATCTTGTTTGAAACTCTCTGTGCTTCCTGGACTTGTGTGTCTGTTTATTTCACCAAATTAGGGAAGTTTTCTTTCATTATTTTTTCAAGTAAGTTTTTAGTTTTTTTCTCTTTCTCTTTCGCTTCTCCTTCCAGCACCCCTATGATTCAGATATTGGTACGTTTAAAGATGTCCCAGAGGCTCCTTAGCCTATCCTCGTTTTGGTTTTCTGGGGTTTTATTTCTTATTTTTTTGGATTCTTTTTATCTTCTTGCTGTTGTGATTGAATGTTTTTTTCTTCCTTCTGTTCCAAATCATTTATTTGATTATTGCCTTCATTCACTCCACTGATGATTCCCTGTAAATTTTTCTTTATTTCACTTAGTATAATTTTCATTTTTGCCTCAGTCTTTTCAAAAAGATTTTATTTACTTATTTTCAGAGAGAAGGGAAGGGAGGGAAAAAGAGAGGGAGAGACACGTGAATGTGTGGTTGCCTCTCATATGTCCCCTACTGGGGACCTGGCCTGCAACCCAGGCATGTACCCTGACCGGGAATTGGATGGCAACCCTTTGGTTCTCAGGCCAGCACTCAATCCACTGAGCCATACCTGCCATGGCTGCCTGGGTCTTTTTTGTGCTGTTGAATTACCCAGTGAGTTCCTTAAGCATCCTAATAACCAGTGTTTTGAACTCTGCGTATGATAGATTGCTTATCTCCATCTTGTTTCATTCTTTTTCTGGAGTTTTGTTCTTTTCTTTCATTTGGGCCATATTTCTTTGTCTCCTCATTTTGGCAGCCTCCCTGTGTTTGTTTCTGTGTGTTAGGTAGAGCTGCTTTGACTCCCTGTCTTAGTAGTGTGGCCTATTGTAGAAAAGTGCCCAGGTAAGTTGGATGGGGTGGAGCCTTGGGTATTCGCCAGGTCAGGGCCACCTGTGTTGCTGATCTGTGGCTCTCTGTGGGGGAGGGCTTAGAGAGGGGACAGTGCTGCTGCCTGGCTTCTGGAGTTTTGTGCACGAGGAAGCTGTCTCCTGGCACTCGCCCAGATGCCAAACACTTCAATTTCTCCCCGTGTGCCACTCTTGCCCTTCCAGCTGTTGCCCTGGTGCTGAAGCCCAGAGGGAGTAAGTCTACTTAAGTCCTAAGTCCGTTGCGGGCCCTTTAAGGAGACTCCTGAGAATCCCAGTTTCTTCCGCTGCCACAATCCCCACTGGTTTTTACAGCCAGAAGTTATGGGGACTTATCTTCCTGGCACTGGAACCCTGGGCTGGGTGGTCTGGTGTGGGGCTGGGATCCCTCACTCCCAGAGTATCCCTCCCAATTCTCATCCCCCACATGTGGGTGTGGGACTGTCCATTCTGTGTCTTGGCTCCTCTCCATGTCTCCACACTTCTCCATGAATCTCCACGTCTCCACTGCTCCTACCTGTCTGGATGAATGTGGCATCTTTAATTCCTTGGTTGTTGAACTTCTATACAGCTAGATTTTCTGATGACTCTGGGTGATATTTATTTTGTAGTCTAGTTGTAATTTTTGCTTTGGTTGTGCGAGGAGGTGAGCTGTGTTTACTTATGTCTCCATCTTAACTAGAAATAACCCCCAGTGTTTTTTTTTTAAAACATATGCATTAGTTACCATTTAAAAATAAGGAGAATTCACATAAAAAATCAGAATTTCCTACTCTATTTCAACCATCAAATGATCTTAGTAACCTTGGTAACCTTGCACTGCAATTGTCATCTAGGGATGAACAGATGTTTGCCCCCATTTAGATGGGATATATGGGTCTCAGTGTTCCTTTTCATACAGGAGCTTCATTTGGTTCTGATACTTGCTGTGTACCTATAGGTCTTTGCTTTGAGACCACTACACTTTGGGTGTGTTCAGCAAGGACCAAACCTGGAGAGTTAAAATAAAGTTCTATGAGGTTTGAGGGCCACTGTTCTTCATTCCTGGGTTTCCCTGTGGTATGCTCTAATAGCCCTCTATCCTTTTCCTTTATAGCTGTTATTATAGTTTGTAACTAATTATTTATGTGGTTCTTTGATAAATATCAGTCCCCTGTACTATAAGCTACATGAGGGCAGAGACCTGCTCTACACATGGTAAGTGCTTAATACAGATCTGATGAACAACTGAAGCTTATTTTCGTTAGTCAGATGTCCTGCAACCACAGTGGTTACGATTCACCAATGGAGGACCTGTAAACATTGGATGATTATCACAGGAGAATGTTCAGAGAGAGAGAGACTTTTCTGGAGCACCACTAAGCTCAAGTTCTTCCATTGAGATCTCTAGTAGCATGATGCTTTGGATTTGTTTCAAACTTGGCTGCTTATAAACACATTTAAATTGTGTTAATGTTGAAGTGATCTCTGAATTCTGCTTGATGTGCTGTCTTAAAGGGTGTTTTACATACCAGGTCTTAGGTTTTTGGGCATGTTATAGTCTGCTAGTATACTGTTAGTGGAAGAACTTTTAAGGTAGCTTTGATGGAGGGCTGCAAACTCCTGGAAAGACAAAACATCGCCCATTATATCTGAAAGATGCTTTCTTTTTCTTAACTTTTGAGTATCTTGATCTCACTTTCATGTCTTCAGCAAACATTTACTTAATATCTCCTGTGGACCAGCCCACACTGCTGGTTGCTAAGGATACAGTGGTGGAAAAGACACATGTCCTTATAGTCTGGTGGAGGAAGAAAGATAAATGAAAATTGTCATATGATAGATATAAATACAGAAGATATATCCCTAATCCAGAATTATAGGGTTTGGGCTGTGCATGTGCATGTGTGAGAGAGAAAGGGGCAGTTGTCAGAGGAGGCTTCTTGGAAAAAATAGTACCTTTACTGTCTTAAAGGATGAGTGGGAATTAGCTAAGCAGTGGGGAAGAAGCTGATGCACATGATGTATGAGGTAATGTCATGTATAAAGGGTGAGAAACAAGAAGCATGGCGTCTTCAGAGCAGTGTAGGAATTTAGTATTGCTAGAACATGGTGGAGGTGGGAGGTGTGGAAGCAGATCTTTGGACCTTGATGGTAAGCCTGCGAGAAATATATGGAGGCAAGACGGAATTGTGGATAAAACAGTGGCTTTGGACTTTTTCAGGTGTCAGTTAAAATTGTAGCTCTGCCACATCCATCCCCTCAGTCTCCTTAAACAAATGGCCGTTCCTTAAAAAAATTAAGTGCAGAATTACCGTGTGACCCAGCAATTCTACTCTTAGCGATGTACCTGAAAGAATTGAAAACAGGGACCCAAACAGATACCTGTACATCGGTATTTATTGCAACATTATTTACAAGAGCCAAAAGGTGGAAACAACAAATGTGCATTAATAGATGAATGGATAAACAAAATGTGTTTACACACAAGGGAATATTACCCAAACTTTAAAAGAAGTGAAATTGGGACACAGGCTGCAATATATGGATGAACCTTGAAAACATTGTGCCAAGTGAAATAAGCTAGACACAACAGGACAAATATTGTATGATTCCACTTGTATAAGATACTGAGAACAGGAAAATTCACATAGAGTCAGAAAGTAGGAAAGAGATCACCAGGGGTTCGGGACAGAGGAGAATGGGACAGAGGAGAAACAGTTTCTATTTGGGTGATGAAAAAGTTTTAGAAGTAGATGGTGGTGATGATCATATAACATTTTAAATGTAATTAATTTCGTTGAAGTATAATTAAAAATGGATAAAATGGCAACTTTTATATAGATTTCACCACAGTAAAAATCCCCAGAAATTTATTTTCTCATAGTTTGGGAGGCCAGAAGTCTGAAATCAAGGTGTTATCAGGTTAGTTTTTTTTCTTAGGTGATTGTGAGAATCTGTTCTTGCCTCTCCTAGCTTTTGGTGGTGCCAGCAATCATCTTGGAGTTCCTTGGCTTATAGATGTATCACTCCAATATCTGCCTCTGTCTTCCAATTCTCCACTCTGTCTCTCTATATCCAACTGTACCTCTTATTAAGGACACTGGTCAGGTTGGGTTAGGGCCCACCCTTATCCATTATGACCTCATCTTAACTTGATTACATCTGCAAAGACCCTAATTCCAAATAAGATCACATTCACAGGGGGATGCCATTCAACCCACCACAAAGCCACTACCATGGATAAAACCGGGGGTTGGGGAGGAGGAAGTACATAGAGTCAGAATGGCAATGACAACAAAAAGATCCCCAGAAATACCAACATTTATAAGGGGACAGGCAGAGGGAGAGGAAGTCAAGATGCAGACTGAGAAGGAATGGTTAGAGAGGAAGGAAGAAATCCAGGAGAGTGTTGTGTACCATTGTACCCAAGGAGTAAAAACTTCATGAGGGAGGTGGTGGTCAGTGGTATTAAATGCAGCAGAAAGGTCAAGGAAGATAAAGATCAAGAAGTGGCCATTGGATTTGGCAATATGAAGGTCATTGGTGCTCTTGGTTAAAACAATTGCAGTGAGTTGACTCCCAGTTAGTTAGGTGTGACTCCAAACTGAGGCAGCAATCTATGGACAAAGCCATCTTTTCCTCTTTTTCTTTTCTTTTGATCCAGTACCCAGAATCTGTTATTAGCATTTCAGTATACTTGTTTGATCACATATCCTGATCTATTTTATGTTTTGGATGCATTTCAAAGTTAATTGCAGGCATCAGGGTACCTTCTTCTACTTTAACATGCATACCATTTATTAGATTTCAATATTTCATTTGTTTCTTTTGAAATAAAATTTACACACACAGAAATGCACAAATCTTAAGTTGTACATTTGGTTTTTTATTTTATTTTATTTTATATTTTTAGAGAGGGGGGAGGGAGGGAGAAAGAGAAGGAGAGAAACATGGATGTATGTGAGAGATACATCTATTGGTTGCCTCTCGCACGCCCCTAACCAGGGACCTGGCCTGCAACCCAGGCATGTGCCCTGACTGGGGTTTGAACTGACAACCTTTCCGTTCGCAGGCTGGCACTCAGTCCACTGAGCTATACCAGCCAGGGCCATTTGGTGAGTTTCGACAAGTGCATACACCTGGGTAACCCAAATCCCTGTCAAGGTATAGAACATTATGATCATCCCAGAAAGTTCCCTTATGCCCCTTCCCCAGCAACCCCACTGCCACTTTCCAGAAGCAACCACTGCTCTGATGTTTTCCACCATAGATTAGTTTTGCCCACTCCAGAACTTCATATAGATAAAATCACACTGCTTATACAGTTATGACTGGCTGCTGTGGCTCAGCATGCTTTTGAGATTCATACATGTATGAATTCATGCATGGATTAATACATCTAGTAGTTCATTCTTTTCTATTATCCCATTGTATGAATATACCACAGTATTAATCCAATCTGGTTACTTGGGGTGTTTTTTTAATTCTTAGATGCCCATCTCACAAATGTGGCAAAGCTGGGAAAAGCTACTTATTAAATAAGAGGAACCTCAGAAAAAAGAGGAACCTCACTGAGTCCTGATACATATCTTAAAGCAGCTCTTAAAGTGTGGTCTGTGGACTATAAGCATTAGCATTACCTCATAAAGTTACAGAAATAGAGATTCTTGGGCCTCAGTTCAGAATCAGAAAATCTGTACTGGGGTCCAGCAATCTGTTTTAACAAGCTCTCCAGAAGATTCTGCAGAACATTGAGACATCCCTGTCTTAAAGAACGAATTCAGTGAGGTTATCTTGGTGAAAGGAAAGGAGTGCATTCCAGGAAGAGGAGGTTGCTGTGAGCCGAAGCTTAGAGAACACAAAGTGGCAATGATGGGCATAAGAGGTAAAAATAAAACATCTGAAGCAGGAAGCGACAGGAGTTAAGACAGAGGTCAGCAGTTCCTGTCTGTTTTGGAATGCCAAGCTAAGGAGCTTAAACTTCATTCTGTAGGCCACAGCAAGCCAGTAAAGATTTTTTTGTTAACAGTTTCATTGAGGTACAATTGACATACCATATATTCACCCTTTTAACCTGTACAATTTAATAATTTTTAGTATATTCACAGAGTTGTACACCCATCACCACAATTAGTTTCAGAACATTTTTATCACCCCAAAAAAGAATTCCTTACCCTTTAGCCATCACTATCCCCAGTCCCTGAATCCCCTAGCCTCAGCTCCTCGCAACCACTAACCTACTTCCTTTCTCTGTGAATTTGCTTATTCTAGATATTTCATGTAAACCGAATCATAAAATGTGTGGCCTTTTGTGACTGGCTTATTATTTCATGTAGCAAAATGTTTTCAAGTTGTAGCATGAATCAGTATTTTATTCCCTGTTAATGGCTGCATAACATTCCACTGAATGGATATATCTTTTTTAAAAATTTTTTATCATTCATTAGTTGATGGATATTTGTTATTTTGACTTTTGGCTTGATAAATAATACTGCTATGAACATTCATGTACAAGATTTTCTGTGGATTTTACAAGAGTTTTCATTTCTCCTGGGTTTGTACCTAGGAGTAGAGTTCCTAGGTCTATACGTAACTTTATATGTAATTTGTTGAGGAACTGATAGGCTGATTTCCAAAGCAACTGCACCATTTTACTTTCCCACCAACAGTGTTATGAGAGTTCCAGTTCAACACTTGGTATTTTCTCACTTTTTGATTTGGGCCATCTTAGTGGGTATGAAGTAGAATCTCACTGTGGTCTTAGTTTGCATTTCTCTGATGAGTAATGATGTTGAACGTCTTTTCATGCGCTTATTGGCCATTTGAATATTTTCTTTAGAGAAGTGTCTCTTCACAGCCTTTGCCCATTTTTTAATTGGTTGACTTTTAATTATTGAGTTTTAAGAGTTCTTTATAATTTCTAGGTACAAATCCTTTATCAGATACATGATTTTCTCCCATTTCGTGGGTTGTCTTTCTACTTTCTTGATGGTATCCTTTGCAGTACAAAAATTTTTTTTTAAGATTTTGTTTATTTTTAGAGAGAGAAGGGAAGGAGAAAGAGAGGGAGGAAAACATCAGTGTATGGTTGCCTCTTGTGCGCCCCTTGCTGGAGACCTGGCCTGCAACCCAGGCATGTGCCCTGACTGGGAATTGAACCAGCGACCCTTTAGTTCACAGGCCTGTGCTCAATCCACTGAGCTACACCAGCCAGGTGAAGTACAAATGTTTTTAATATTGATGAAACCCAATTTATTTTTTCCTTTGGTTGCTCGTGTGATTGGCATATCTAAGAAACCATTGCCAAATCCAAGGTCATGAAGATCTGTGCTTTTATTTCCTTCTAATAGTTTTTGTAGGTTTAGTTCTTATATTAGATCTTTGATCCATTTTGAATTAAAATTTTGTATATAGTGTGAGGAAGAGGACCTATTCATTCTTTTGTACATGGAGATTCAGTGAAAAAGACTATTTTTTTTCTCAGTGAATTGTTTTGGCATCTTTTTGAAGTCAGTTGACCTTAAACCACTGAAGAATTTTAAGCAGAGGAGTGACATGATTCCTCTTATATTTTAAGACAATATTGTTGGCTGCTTTGTAGAGAGTGTATTGGAGGGATCAAGAGTGGATGTAGAGAGACCAGTGAATAGGAAGTTGCAGTTTCCAGACCAAAGACGATTGTGACTTGGACCACAGTAGTGGTAGAGATATAGAGAAAGACACAGGTTATACTCGGGAAATAAAGTTAACTGGACTTGGGGGCTGTCTGGCTAGAGGGGTCAAAAGGGGAGAGGTCAAGGATGACTCATATTTGGGTTGCAATCAAGGATGATCTTCAGATTTCCAGCTTGTTTGGCTAAGTGGATGGTATGTTTTTAGAGAGGAAATAATAATTTTAATTTGGGGTTAATTGAATTTGAGGTGCTTGTGAGACATTCAAGTGGAGATATCAGGAAGGCAGTTGGAATATAGGTCTAGACTAGAGCTTGGGGTAAGACCTGGGTTGGAGAGAGTGACTTGGGAGTCATGACCACACAGGTGGGAGTGGAAGCTCTAGGAGAACCTGAGGAGAGTAAAGGAGTGAGAAGAAGGCCCAGGACTGAACCCTCTTGGAGGAAGAATAGGAGTCTAGGAAGGACATAGAGAAGAAATGGACAGTGATTGGGGGTGGGGTGGGGCAAAACCAGGAGGATCTGGTGGAAGGAGGGAATTTTAAGGAGGGGAGTGATCAGTAGTGTCAAATACATCACAAAAGTCCAGAAAAATAAGGTCTAAGTGCTGATATATCTTTCCTGTTTCCATGCTCCTGCAATATAGGTTGTTTGGTTGACTTTATTTTTTAAAAAAATCATTCCATACTTCTTAAGGGTGGCAGGGTTTTTTTTTTAATGCTGTGGAACAAATAACCTTCGCCACATACATTTCCCACAACTAGTGCATGAAGGTGTTGCTGGCAATGTCTGGTGGATATTTGTGTCTTAAGTGATGCCAGCTTTCATTGGCATCTTCTGTGCTAATCCTCATCTTGAACTGAGGTTATTAAAAGCCCAACTGCAGTTTGGATTTCAAAATGGACTCTGAAGTATTTTTAGATGGGATGTTCAATCTGTTTTCTTTCTTTCTGATCTTAATACATATATATCTTTTTTTTTTTTACCTCTTTTTAAAAGATATGTGAAAGAGGCCAAAGAAGCAACTAAGAATGGAGATCTGGAAGAAGCATTTAACCTTTTCCATTTGGCAAAGGACATTTTTCCCAGTGAAAAGCTGATGAGCAGAATCCAAAAACTACAGGAAGCCTTGGAGGAGTTGGCAGATCATGGAGATGATGAATTCACAGATGTGTGCAACTCTGGCCTGCTGCTTTATCGAGAACTGCATGACCAACTATTTGAACACCAGAAGGAAGGTGTAGCTTTCCTATACAGCCTATACAGGGATGGAAGAAAAGGTGGTATCTTGGCAGATGATATGGGATTGGGGAAGACTGTTCAAATCATCGCTTTCCTTTCTGGTATGTTTGATGCTTCACTTGTGAATCATGTGCTGCTGATCATGCCAACCAGTCTTATTAGCACATGGGTAAAAGAATTTGACAAGTGGACTCCAGGAATGAGAGTGAAAACCTTTCATGGTCCTAGTAAGGATGAACGTACCAGAAACCTCAGTCGGATTCAGCAAAGGAATGGTGTCGTTATCACTACATACCAAATGTTAATCAATAACTGGCAGCAACTTTCAACCTTGAATGGCCAAGAGTTTTTGTGGGACTATGTCATCCTTGACGAAGCACATAAGATAAAATCTTCATCTACTAAGTCAGCAGTATGTGCTCGTGCTGTCCCTGCCAGTAACCGCATCCTCCTCACAGGAACCCCAATCCAGAATAATTTACAAGAGCTGTGGTCCCTGTTTGATTTTGCCTGTCAAGGGTCCCTGCTAGGAACATTAAAAACCTTTAAAATGGAGTATGAAAATCCTATTACCAGAGCAAGAGAAAAGGATGCAACTCCAGGGGAAAAAGCCTTGGGATTTAAAATATCTGAAAACTTAATGGCAATCATAAAACCCTATTTTCTCAGGAGGACTAAAGAAGAGGTACAGAAGAAAAAGTCAAGCAACTCAGAGATCAGACCTTGTGAAAAGAATCCAGATGTTGATGCCATTTATGAAATGCCTTCCCTTTCCAGGAAAAATGATTTAATTATTTGGATACGTCTTGTACCTTTACAAGAAGAAATATACAGGAAATTTGTGTCCCTAGATCATATCAAGGAATTGTTAATGGAGACACGCTCACCTCTGGCTGAGTTAGGTGTCTTAAAGAAGCTGTGTGATCATCCTAGGCTGCTCTCTGCACGGGCTTGTCATTTGCTGAATCTAGGGGCTGTCAGATTCTCTGTTCAAGATGAAAATGAAGAGGAAGATTCCTCAGATGTGGACCATATTGGTCAAGTATCTGATGATACACTGATGAGAGAGTCTGGAAAAATGATATTTCTAATGGACCTTCTTAAGAGACTGCGAGATGAAGGGCATCAGACTTTGGTATTTTCCCAGTCAAGACAAATTCTAAACATCATTGAACGCCTCCTAAAGAATAGGCACTTTAAGGTATTGCGAATCGATGGAACAATTACTCATCTTATGGAACGAGAAAAAAGAATTAGCTTATTCCAGCAAAATAAAGATTACTCTGTTTTTCTGCTTACCACTCAAGTAGGTGGTGTTGGCTTAACATTAACTGCAGCAACTAGAGTGGTCATTTTTGACCCTAGCTGGAATCCTGCAACAGATGCTCAAGCTGTGGATAGAGTTCACCGAATTGGACAAAAAGAAAATGTTGTGGTTTATAGGCTAATCACTTGTGGAACTGTAGAGGAAAAAATATACAGAAGACAGGTTTTCAAGGACTCATTAGTAAGACAAACTACTGGTGATAAGAAGAACCCTTTCCGATATTTTAGTAAACAAGAATTGAGAGAGCTGTTCACAATCGAGGATTTTCAGAGCTCTGCAACCCAGCTGCAGCTGCAGTCTTTGCATGCTGCTCAGAGGAGATCTGATAAAGAACTAGATGAACATATTGCCTACCTGCATTCTTTGGGGATAGCTGGAATCTCAGACCATGATTTGTTGTACACACGTGATCTATCTGTTAAAGAAGAGCTTGATGAGATAGAAGACTCTCACTATATTCAACAAAGGGTTCAGAAAGCTCAATTCCTGGTTGAATTTGAGTCTCAAAATACAGAGCTCTTAATGGAAAGACAAAGAACTAGAAATGAAGGGATCTTGCTGAGAGAACCTGTATTTACTTCTAAAAAAAGGGAGAAATGCCCTGAAATGAATAAACCACAACCTCAACCTTCACTTCTTTTAACTACTCAACATACCCAGGAAGAAGAAATCAGTTCCCAAATGGCAAGTGTAATCATTGATGATCTGCCTGAAGAGAGTGAGAAACACTGTCTTTCAAATATAAAGATGAATGTTACCATCGGACAAGATGGTAGGCACCCACATGAAAGGACATTTGATGCTGACTTTGTAGCTTTTTTACCCAAGGAGTGTGCAAGTGTAGAAGAAATTTGTACCAACTCTTTACTGGGAATGGCTCTACAAAAAGAGGCATCACGAGAGGGGCCTACACAGGAGGTACTGCAAGAGAATACTCTGGGAAGTTTTAATTATTTGCTTAGCAAATCTGTTAGAGCTGATCTTGGGCCAAATCTAGATGATCAAAAGGACGATGAGATTTTACATCAGTGTAATCCTTGGCCCACTAATCCCATAACAAATGAAAATCAACATACAGAATCAAATGCATCTGTTATTGAAATAGCTGATGGTGACTTGTCAGCAT
The DNA here is from genome assembly GCF_022682495.2 of Desmodus rotundus. NCBI lineage: Eukaryota > Metazoa > Chordata > Mammalia > Chiroptera > Phyllostomidae > Desmodus > Desmodus rotundus. The sequence continues at coordinate 8,918,432 of NC_071400.1, read as the reverse complement.
CCCACAGTGCACAGCAGGATGCTCAAGCAAATGAGACCAAGTTGCAAGAGGAACCTTTAGCATCTTCACTACAGTATATGTGTGATTTCAATCTTTTCTTGGAAGACTCTGCAGACAACGGACAAAATCTTGCCAGTCGGTCTTTGGAGCATGTTGAGAAAGAAAATAGCTTGTGTGGCTCTGCCACTAATTCTAGAGCAGAGTTTGTGGATAGCAAAGCAGGGCTCAGTATGGATCTTTCTGAGGAAGATGATGAGTCAGAAGTAGTAAATGTAAAGGTCAGAAGTAAAACAAGAAGGATCGTTTCAGATGGTGAAGATGAACATGATACTTTTAAAGATACTTCAAGCACAAATCCATTCAACACATCTCCCTTTCAGTTCTTACCTATGAAACGATTTGATGCTTCAACTCCCAAAAGTGACATCAGTCCACCTGGAAGGTTCTTTTCACCTAAAATAGCTAATAGTATAAATAAGTCTGTAAACTCTAGAAGATCCCTCGCTTCTAGGAGGTCTCTTATTAATGTGGTTTTAGACCACGTGGAGGATATGGAGGAAAAACTTGAAACCAGCAGTGAAGCAAAGGTAGCTGAAGATTATCTGCAGGAAAGAACTGAGGAAAGCAGTGGCGAAGCCTCAGACTGTACAGAAGAGGAACCTTCCAGAGAAACCCTGTCTTCAGAAAGTAAGTCCAGCTGTGTAACTACACCTAAGTCTGGTGCTCTAGCTCAGGAGACCTCTCCTGGTGACCCTGGGCTTTTGTCTGGTGGACAGTTGGTGGATTCTCCTCAGGATAAGGATAAGGCAGGAGAGGCTGTGAATGACTATGAGACTCTTGTAATGCGTGGAAAAGCATTGAAAGAGTGTGGGAAAATACAGGAGGCCTTAAACTGCTTAGTTAAGGCACTTGACATAAAAAGTGCAGATCCTGAAGTCATGCTCATGACTTTAAGTTTGTATAAGCAACTTAATACAACTTGAGGATATAACCTGTGTATTGTATTTCAAAGCAAAACTGAGTGTGAGGTAATTTGTTGTAGTTGGATTCTTTGGGATGATAAAGCATTCAGGCTTAAGGTGAGAGAGATCTCTAAAGGGAAGTTTTTGTTTCTAGCTGTTTTGTAAATCCTGCCTTTACCCACTGTTTCTGCCCCCCCATACATATGTTCTGATGTTGTTTTAGGCATACTCCATAAATCTAATAGAACTATGTTATTTCTAGAAAATTTTTCTGTGAAGTTACTCTGACCATTTTAAAATTTATTCTGAAAATGATCACTTTTGTATATCACAGTTCAGATACAATTATATTAAAGTTACTTTTCTCAAGTTTTTCGTTCACTTTCTTTCACTGAGATGATACAGACGAATGCATATAGAAACTGCTTAGTTTAGTCATTAGTATTCCAAATCTAAGACCTGCTCTTTTATGCTGCCAGCTTACTATAGCAGAAGGCTGGGTACTAGGCTTCTTTATCACTGGTACCATACCCTAGAGTCCCTTTGCCGACCACTTAGCCATTCTTTCCTCACCACTGTGTTCTGACATATGCTAGCTCATTCCATCTTTGGATTGTAGACTGAAAAGGAATGTGGTTCCTTCTCAGGAACGAAGTGCAATATAGCACACTCTGCTCTTGGTCACTGGAGCAGGAATACTAGCATTCATCAAGTACCTACTGTGTATCAGGTACTCTATATAGGTTTCTTGTTTAATCCTTAGCATAATCTTTTGAGGTCAAGGGTGGCATTTCCATTTTTTTTTAGTTGAGGAAACTAAGACTATGTGAGGCTGTGACTTGTCCAAGATCACACAGTAAGGGGTGAAATGGATTTTTAACTGTGTGTTACCTAGTGAACAGCATGTCATATACTATATATTATAGCCAATATAATGTGAGCTGTTTTCACTCACATCTGACATCAAATATATAGGAATTCTCACACCAAGTAGTTCTCCAGTTCTCTGCAGACAGTCAACTGGGTGTCCTGCCATTCAACTGAGTTCTGACACTGCCTGGAGTTAGGGTCAGGCTCCACAGGTGTCAGGATGCATTCCCATAAAACTTCGGGAGCCCTTACTTCAATGCCACTTGCTGGTATTGGGACCTCACATTATCCTCACTTGTGTCTACCTTGGCTACAAACTGGGCTCCCATGACTGCCCTTTCAGGTTCAAGAATTTACTAGAATAGCTTACAGAACTATTATTACTCATTTTTATAAAGAATATAACTGGGAAACAGCCAAATGGAAGGGATGTATGGGACACGATCTGGGGGTTGGGGTGGTGGGTGAAGAGTCCATGCCCTCTGGAATTGCCACACCCAGCATCTTGATGTGTTCACCAGCCCTCAACTTTAGGGTTTTTTTATGGAAGTTTCATTATTTAGCCATGATTATTTAAGTCATTGGCCATTGCTGAATAACTCAATCTCTAGTCCCCAGAGGCCAGGGGGTGGGGCTAAAAGTTCCAACCCTCTAATTTTGTTTTGGCCTTTGTGATGGCCAGTTTGCATCTGAAGCTATTTAGGACCCCCTGGCCCCAGTCATCAGCATACAAAAGGCCACCAAGATTCCAAGGGTTTTAGGAGCTGTGTACAAGGAACAAAGACCACTTATTTTTTATTATATCCCATACACATATATAAAAGTTACTTGTAAACTATATGTACATACTGTTAAAAAAAATTCAACCAGGGAAATTTGAAGATTTAATTTGCTTTGTTAAGTGATTCATGAATTGAGCAGGATCCCATCCAGCAAGTAGGGTGCTTAGGCTGTACAAAATGGAAGATTTTTATAGGAAGAAGGGTGGGGCAGGAGAATTATTAACATAAGAAAAAAAGCGGAAGGTGCCCTAACCAGTGTGGCTCAATTTGTTGGGCTGTCACCCCACAAAGCGAAAGGTCACCAGTTTGATTCCTGGGTTTCTCTCCCTTTCTTCCTCCTTTGCCCTTTCTAAAAAGAAGTAAATAAAATCTTAAAAAACAGGAAGGCAAGGGTTTTTCTGTAGATTGCCTTTTCTTTGTCTGGGGGTAGGTAAGGGAGAGGGCCCATGTGACAGATTATGTCATTGGCATTGACCAGAAAATTCCAGACTTCACATTTCTGGTGAAGGTCAAAACTTCAGTTTGGTAAGGTAATAAGTCTAGGTTTGGTATCATGGGCATTAGCACAAATGATGCCATTTTGGGCCTATGGTTTTCTCTTTATCAGTTCACACTACTATTCTCATATGTTGTATATTAATATACAGGTAGAAGATTGAAAGAGATGAGCTGAAATTTAAATAATAGGTTACTTATTGAGGATACAAAATTTTGCTCTTACCAAAATAAATTATTAATAATATTTTAAGGTAGGTAATGTGATTGACTATCATTAAAAAAACCTTGCTGGTAACATTGATTCAGCAATTCACACTCAGCATCTAAATCCAGCTCACCCTTTCCCTATGTAGACTGTGTTTATCAGTTCCTTCCATCAAGCATGGGATGTTTTTGGAAATCAGCTGATGTTTAAAAAAAGGTCTCAGCCTCAAACAATTTATTTGCCTGCCAGGAAACTTTAGTGGCCTGTATACATTTGATGGAAATGGAGGCATAAGTCCTAGATGTACATGTTTCATTCAATGACAGACTGCATGTATGACATGGTACCATAAGATTGTAATGGAACTGGAAAATTCCTATTGTGTAGTCACAGCTAGCCTAAAACATTACTCAGATGTTTGTGGTAATGCCGGTGTAAACAAACCTACTATGCTGCCAGTCCTGTAAAAACATATAGCACACACAATGATACGTAGTACATAATTCTTGATAATAATAAACAACTAGGTTACTGGTTTATGTATTTCCTATTTACCATTATTTTATGTATTTATGTTTGATTTTATTAATTTTTAAGAGAGGGGCAGGGAGGGAGAGAGAGAAACATTAATGTGTGGTTGCCTCTCATGCCTCCCAACTGGGGACCTGGCCCACAACCCAGGCATGTGCCCTGACTGGGAATCGAACCAGAGACCCTTTGGTTTGCAGGCTGGCACTCAATCCACTGAACCACGCCAACCAGGGCACTATTTGCCATTATTTTAGAGTACACTCTTGCTACTTATAAAAAAAAAAGTTTGCTGCAAAACAGCATGTTGTTAGGCTGGGAGCAGCCTCGTACACCTCATGTTTACATCTTTTGATTGCATCATGTTCTCTTGGGCTTGACTTAATCTTGGTTTATTTTATGAATTTAGTGTAGCCAAAGTGCACAGTGCTGCTACAGTCTACAGTCTTGTAGAGTCATGCCCTAGGCCTTCACACTCACTCACCACTCGCTCACCGACTCACCCAGAGCAACTTCCAGTCCTGCACGCTCCATCATGCTAAATGCCACATACAGGTGTACCATTCTATATCTTTAAAAAGATGTTGTTTATTTTTAAAGAGAGGGGAAGGGAGGAAGAAAGAGAGGGAGAGACTGAGGTGAGAGAGAAATATTGATTAGATGCCTCTTGCATGCGCCCCAACTTGAGGACTGAAGCTGATACCCAACACATGTCCCAGCCTTGCAATACAATGCCTAACAGAGCCACACCTGTCAGGGCCATTCTTTATCTTTTATACCGTAATTTTACTCTACCATGTGTTGCCTACAGTATTCAGTTCTGTAACATGCTGTCCAGGTTTGTAGCGTAGCAGTACTCTGTACCACACAGCCTAGGAGTGTAGTAGGCTGTACCATCTAGGTTTGTGCAAGTGCACTGTGATGTTCATGCAACAGTGAAACTGCCTAACAACACATTTCTCAGGATGTATCCCTGTCATTTGGAGGTGCATGACTTTCTCACTGAAAAACAAAATGGTTCTTGTTTGTGGATTATGACAATTTGGGGGGGGAAATGCCTGCACACAGTAAATTATTCAAACTCTAAGGAAGGCAGGGATTTTTAAACTGGCGTTCATGGATAGAATTCAGATGTCTGAATGTAGACCACAAACTGCAGGAGTATTAGCAGTACCTGTGACTTTGTCACCAATAGAAATCACAGATTTCATCGTTTTTGCAGCTACCTCAAATACCATTGACAGTCATAACTACAAAATGAGGGTGGTTTTTCTTTTTCTTTTATTTTTTAAAGAGTTTTATTTATTTTTAGAGAGAAGGGGAGGGAGGGAGAAAGGGAGAGAAACATTGATTGCTTGGCTCTCGCATGCCCCCAACTGGGGATCTGGCCCGCAACCCAGGCATGTACCCTGGCTGGGAATCAAACTGGTGACCTTTTGCTCTATGGGGCAATGCCCAACCCATCAAGCCACACTAGTCAGGACAAATTCACGGTGGTTTTTAGATCTACCACTAGATCCTACTTAATATAGTAACATATATATTTTTATACTTATATATATAAAGTGATTTTAAAACTTTTGATTACTGTATTCCAGTATAATTGGTATCCTTTGTAATCTTAGTATTTTACTTTATTCATTTAAAATCATTCTGAGAAGGGATCCACAGGCTTAGGCATGATGCAAAAAAGTCTCTTACCTGCCCCTTCCCCAGTTCTGGATTGCCATTTCCAGAGACAGTCTATGTATAAGGACCAGTATCTGTTTTATATTTTATATTTTTACCAAAATGGTAGTATACTATATACAGTTTGTACCTCAGTGTTTAATTTTTACACAACTGCATACTATTCTATTGAATGGGTATACCATAATTTATAATCTATATATGGACATTGTTTTTTTCCAAATGATGCTGTAACAAATATCCTTGTACCTTTTATACATGTGATTACATCCATAGGATAAATTCCAAGAAATGGAGTTGCTGGGTCAAAGGGTATATTTGTAATCCCTTTTAAAGTTTTAACCTTTTTTTAATCCTCACTCAGGGATACATTTATTGATTTTAGAGAGAGAGGAAGGAAAGAGGAGAGAGAAAAATTGATGTGAGAGAGGAACATTGATCAGTTGCCTCCTGTATGTGCCCCAACTGGGGATCACACCTGCAACCTAGGTATGTGCCTTGACCCAGGAATCAAACCCATGCAACCTTTCCATGCACAGGACAATGCTCCAACCAACTGAGCCACACCAGCCAGGGCTATAATTTGATAGGTACTGCCAAAATGTTCTCCCTAGAGGTTATAACAATATACATTTGCACTATTAATGAATGAATACCTGTTTCCCCATACCTTCACCAACGTTAAACATTTTGAACTTTGCCAATCTGATAGGTTAAAAATGGGATCTCATGTTGATTTCAATTTGTAATTATTTTACTATACGAGGTTTTTTTAATGAGTTTTTAAGCATTGAACTTAATGAAAAAGATGCAGTTTCAAAGTAGAATTGAATGCTTATGATGTGTATAAATCCTTAATTTTTTCACTTACCAACTTCTTCAGAACCTTAATTGCCAGTCAAAAGCTGACTTCCCAAAGGTTTACTTGGTGTTAGAGGCCCATTCCTACCCCACTTCCTCACAAGCTAGCTGAAACTGTCATGCCACAGAAATTACTTTGCTGTTTTTAGCACTCCAACTTCCTTTGTGGGTGACATACATGCAAAAGGCATGCACTTAGTATCCTAGGTAGAACTCTAGCTCAGGAGTGTCTCCTGCATATACAGCTTTTCAGAATTTCATTCAAGATTTTCACAATTGACCGCCCTTATTTATATCTTTTCTTAAAGATTTTTATTTATTTTTACAGAGAGGGGAAGGGAGGAAGAGAGGGAGAGAAACATCAATGTGTGGTTGCCTCTCATGTGGCCCCCACTGGGGACCTGGCCCGTAACCCAGGTATGTGTCCTGACTGGGAATTCAACCTGCGACCCTTTGGTTCGCAGCCCATGCTCAATCCACTGAACTACACTAGCCAGGGCTTTTACCTTTAAAAAAAAAAGATTTTATTTATTTTTAGAGAGAGGGACAGGGAGGGAGAAATAGGGAGAGAGAAACATCTATTGATTGCCTCTTGCACACCCCCAACCCGGGACCTGGCCCACAACACAAGCATGTGCCCTGACCGAGAATCGAAATGGCAACCTTTCGATTTGCAGGCCAGCACTCAATCCACTAAGCCATACCAGCCAGGGCTGATAGCACTTATTTAGAGACATTGTTTCAAATGTGGTTTTTAATGCAGTTTCATCTTATACCTACTATTTTGAACACTTCTATCATACTGGTATATCTGGATCCCAGGGGCAGCCTTTAGCCTGCTCAGTGGGGAAAATAAGAAGGCATAACCTGCTGGGGTGCTCAGAAACCCTTCCAAAATGGGAAACTTAGGTCTGGAGGTAAAGTTGCAACTATGTGGCATGATGTGGGTATGTCAAATGAGTGTCAAGAATCACATAGTTGTGTTGGCGAAGTTTCATTTTATTTATCTATTTATTTAAGTCCTCGCCTGAGGATATGCGTATTGATTTTAAAGAGAGAGGAAGAGGGAGAGAGAGAGAGAAACATCGATTGGTTGCCTCCTGTATATACCCCGAACCCACAACTTTTTGGTGTATGGGATGGTGCGCCAACTGAGCCACCTGGCCAGAGCCAAAGTGTCATTTATTTTTAGAGAGAGGGGAAGGGAAGGAGAAAGAGAGTGAGAGAAACATGAATGTGTGGCTGCCTCTCGCACGTCCCCACTGGAGACCCGGCCCGCAACTCAGGCATGTGCCCCAACCGGGAATCAAACTGACGACCCTTTGGTTTGCAGGCCAGCACTCAATCCACTGAGCCACACCAGCCAGGACCCAAAGTTTTATTTGTTAAGCAGTACAGTATTCATAATATTCTTTATGCTTTTTGTATGTTATATAAATATGGAATTATAAATTTAAAAAATATAGACACACAGAACATTAGTCCTGGAAATGCCAGTCATACATACATAAACTATACGTTTAAAATGAGCAAATGTTTTCATACTGACGTTTCTACATTTAACCAACACTTGGTGAATGGCTGCTTACTCTCGTACAAACAACCAATGGAAGAACTGAGTGACTTTTCCCCGCCCAATGAAGATTTATTTTAAAACACAGGAGTTAATGTTGAATGGCCATTTGTGTGCCACGTACTATGTTAAGACAATGGAGCTAATAATTGTCCTGGCAGATCACAGTTGGCTAACTTATAAAACAAGTGTTGTCTAGGAACCCATTTGATGATTTTCATATGCTGATCTGTCTTTTTGATGCCCAATTCAATGTGTGAATAGTGGAAGCTGATACTTGACTCCCCTAGAGACGGTTTCTACATTAACTTATGGATATACTGAAAATCAGATAAATTAGTTCTGGGAGGAAAGGAATGACAGGTTAAAAGGAGTCTGCTCGCCCCATCTTTGAGAACCACTGAGTACCTACTGTAGTGTATAATACCTTTACCCACCCGATTTTGCACTTACAAGCCCACAATGACAGAGTTCATAAAATATAAGGATTATTTAACATCTTTTAAAGAAATAAACAGAATATATAAAATATAATCTGTATTCCATACAATTTTATTTTCTCCCTTCAACCATAATGATATGATATCCAAATTTTGTCTTAACTGGAGGGTCTGTAAACACAGGCTTGTCCAGGCCACTTACGGGCAAAGCAAATGCTGCTTCTTGAAATGGTCCCACCATGGACCCTCTGGTCATCCAGCCCAGGTCGCCCTGCAAAACCCAAAAGATATGTGATGTTCAAATGGCTCTGAAGAGGGAACAGTTCTACTGTAGCTTGAATGCTAAGGTTCCTCGGTTTCTTCATTTGGGCAGCAAAGAAGTTGGCTAGACAGGACAAACGGACAGAAGTCCTACTCTGCACTGAATCCACAAGCAGTCACAATGTTGCCGGGTATCTGTGAGCTGTGCAAGTTTGGTCACACCTAGGTTTGGACATAGGTGACCCATATTCAACTGTTCATAAGTTGGACATTTCTGTTTTTAAGATCTTTAAACCAAGACATGGCTAAAATTATTGGCACAACATAGAAATAATCCCGAGTGTTGGGGGACAGATCATATTAAATAAGAGTAACATACCCCTTGCCTGGCTTTATCTTCACTATATTGTGTGGCCACTTCATTGAATCTCATCCCAGACTTTAACTTTTCCAAGGCTTCCATGATTTTTCCGTGTTTCTCGCACAGAATGTGCCTGACCTACAAGGAAGAAATATGTTCGTAGAAAACCTGGAGATCCAAATGATTCATTTCTTCACAGTACAGCAGTCAGTACACAGTAGACTGGGAATCCAACCGGTGACTCTTTGGTTCGCAGGCCCATGTTCAATCTACTGAGCTACACCAGGCAGGGCATATTTTTAAAAGGAATTACTTTTTGTAAGTGAGATTGGTCTGTAATTTCCAATTGTGTGTTATCTTGATTTTTCTATCAGTGTTGGCCTGTTCCCTTAGAATGAGTTAAGCAAACTGTCTTTTCCTTTTATGAGTACCAAAATAACACATGTACATATGTTATTTACATTTAACATGAAAAAAAGGAACTAGTAACTCACCTTTACTGCATTGCCACCACCTTTGGGACCCTGAGACTTCTTGTCAGAACTGTCACTCCCAGATGCTGCTCCCCCTTTAGAGAAGAGATGACAGGTACTCATTTAAACTGCACCTTGATTACAGAAAGGTCCAACATAACAGGAGTTGATACTTATCACGGCACCAAGTTTCAAAAGGGAACTCTGCCAGACACTTGACTACATCAAGCTAAATTAATCTATGACTCGCCTCCCTTTTTAAAAAAAAATATGGATCGCTTCATGAATTTGCATGTCACCCTTGCGCAGGGGCCATGCTAACCTTCTCTGTATCATTTCAATTTTAGTGTATGTGCTGCCAAAGTGAGCACTCACTTCTCTTAAAACAGGAAATTTGTGCCCCACATAAATCCTTTACTGAAAAATAGATACATAGATGAGTGTGCTAATGATTGAATGAGAGTCCCATAAGCCAGGTGCATTTCTCTGGACCCAGTTTGATATCCTGCCTTCTAAGTGAAAACCCCTGAGCTCTTGTAAAATTTCTAATAAGCACTGCAACTACGTATGTGAGTACTCACAATTCCAATATGTAAAATCTCTAGGAATACATTTTAAATAAAGATCAAACTGCCCACCACCCATAATTGACTGAAGAATACATTTATGTTCAAATTCCCAGAGTCTGCTACATTGGTTATTGATAGCTTCCTAAGAAGTTATCAGTATTCAGATTAACGACTGGCAGAAACTTACGTTTTACTAGTATATCATTTTACTACATTGTCCACTTCTGTGCCAATAGCAACATACTTACTGTTAGAGGCTGATTTTCCTAAGAACTATGGCTGGATTAAATGTTCAGTTCAATAAACATTTCCTAAATAAGTACTAAGGTCCAGGCACTGGAAATACAAAGATGAATAAGCCGTGGTACCTTTCTTCACAGGGCTCATTTTCTCTGATATGCAAACTGATCGTTTCAGGAGAATGATCTATAACCTATGAACGGGGGGCTGTGGAAGCACAGAGGGACATTTGAGCCAGTCAGAGAAGGCTTCCTGGATGTATAGGCACTGACCAAGTGAAGAAAGAACAAGGGTGAGGGGACTCTCCAGGGTGGAAGAACAAGGAGGTATGTGTTGGAAACTATGGACAAGATGTAATCTGAGGTGGGAGTGCTGTGAGATGAGCCGAGGGGACATGGGTGAGGGTTAGGGTGTGAGGGCCTTTAGGTCCCGTTAAGGAACTTGGAATTTATCCTAGAAGTAATAGGGAGCCATTGAAAAGTTTTAATCAGGGCACTCCAACATACACATAGCTCCAAAGGCTAGCACAGTGCCTGGCACACAGCACTTGTTCAATAAATTTCAACTAAACTGAAAAAACAAAGTACTGTACTGACCACCAAATGCTGAAAAACATATTACTGTTGAAGGAGTTTCACTACATCAAACTCTTCTTTAAAATTTATTTTTAGAGAGCAGGGAAGGTGGGGAGAAACAGAGGGAGAGAAACATTGATGTGTGAGAGACACATTCATCGGTTGCCTCTTGCACAGCCCGACCAGGGGCCTGCTCGCAACCCAGGCATGTCTGCTGACCGGGAGTCAAAGCAGTGACCTTTCAGTTCACAGGCTGAGGCTCAATCCACGGAGCCACACCAGCCAGGACTACATCAAACTCTTAAGTGGATCTGCTGTATAGTCACATTGAACGATGATGCCTTCCAGTTATCCTAGCCTCTTCCCCACTGGATGCTGTCATCTTCTGTCACCTCACTCTCTTTGACTGACTGAGGACTTTGGCATCAGCTTCAGGCTTCCTTTCCACTCTCACTCCTGTCATCATCTTAAATGAGCTCACCATCTACACTGAGGAATCATCCAACAACCTAACTGCATATTTCTGGACCTCCTTCCCAAATGTGCATACTTTCTACTCCAGGCCACCTGCTCCCAGGGGCACATGATGAAACCGTGCTGCTCAGAACTAATAATAGTTCAGTCTCTGGCTCCAAGTTCCTGTTCTTCCAGCTTTCTCATGCCTCATTCCCACAACACTGGCTCTCTGACTTCACAGAAACCAACCCCGTCAGTCCCTTTATCCAGCTATGCTCCCCTACACTCTCAGACTTCTCCTTCCCTCCCCAGTCTGGACCCCATGCTTGATCATCTGAACTTGATCCCTTCCCATTAGCACCCTTAATTCCCTTGGGTTGCTACACTTCGAGTATCATTGCCCAACAAAACCTTAACCTTGGCTCAAGGCTAGACCTAACTCTTTTCAATCCCACATTGTGCCAGTTGTCTGGTATTAGGTAAATCATGACTGCAGAATGTGTCCTCTACAAATTCATGGCCTTCAATCTTAGGCTGTTAGCCCTCAGGGAAATCCTTTTATTAGTGCTTCATCCCTCCTCACATCACCTTCAGAGACTATTCCAAAACTTTACCACTCTCAAGACTCCTACTCAGTCCCTGCCCCTCAGTCTTAAAAACTACCCTTGCCTTCCACTTTATTAAGAACTTGAGGCCATACCCTTACTGGTGTGGCTCATGGGTTGCTCGTCATCCCACAAACCCAAAGGTCACCAGATGGATTCTGGTCAGGGCACATGCCTGGGCTGCGGGCCAGGTACCCAGTTAGGGGCGTGCGAGAGGCAACTGATGGATGTTTCTCTCCCTCCCATCTCCTCTAAAAATAAATGAAATCTCAACAAAAGAAAAAAAAGAAATTGAAGCCATTAAGTACGATCTCCTACGAACTCCACCCCTTCCCCACTCTCGGGCCCCAATTTTTACAACCACACCCATACCCATCTTTGTCCTCATGGCCTCAAGCATCAGGTGTCCCTTCAAAGCTCTGCTCCACCTCTGTCCTGGACCCCATTTTCTCCTAAATCTCACTCCTGTGTAATTTTACCTCTCAAATCTCTACTGGATCCTTCACATCAGCGTCACTCCCAAGTTTTCCCAAACAAAACTTCCTCTTAGTCCTTTGTCCTCTTCTACCTACCACCTAATCCCCATGCTTTTTTAATTAAAGCTTTCCAATTAAGTCCACAACAATCACTTCCGGGTCACTGACCACCCGCTGCCTCCATCCCGGACCCCTGGGATCGCTGGTCAGGTCCCACCCCTCTCACCCGACCACTTTCTCCCTGGTTCCTCTGGCCGCTCTACCTTTTCCCCCTTTTCCAGAACCGCTTTTTCCTTTAGGCGGCATCTGCGAAACTTGACGTTGAACTCTCAACTGTATCGGTTGCCGTGCAAAGCCCCTTCAAGCCCCCTGGGCTTGTCCCACACAAATGCCTGAAAGCGGCATCAAAACTGACCCTTTTTGCTGCGGCTCCGGAAGCAGGCATATCTTGGGGCAGGCCCAGGCCTTTGGCTCTTGGACCAATATGGCTGAAGGTGCCTGACCAATAAGAAGCTGGGGCTGGGGCGGGGCCCAAGGTAAATCGGGGCAGGAAACCCCGCCTCTG